>NC_044982.1:5655535-6259308 GCF_008728515.1 Papio anubis | reverse complement strand
CCAAAGTGCTGGGATTACAGGCTTGAGCCACCGCGCCCGGCCGGCACTAGGATTAAACAGGCACAGGAACTGGGGCCCCTCCCCGACTCTCCCTTGTCAGTGGGCAGAGCTTCTTGGCTCAGCAGCTGGGAGGGACAGCCTCCAGGGCTGGTGGTTGCAGAGGCTCAGGATGCCAAGGGCTAACTCCAGGAGGCTGAACAGAACTGCAGGTGAGGTGTGCAGTGAGACCCCCACACCACACCTTTGGCAAAGCTCCAGGAAGCGCTCTCTGACCTCCTAGGTCAGGTTAGGTACAGTTGTGCCCAAGTTGCCCGGGTGGCTGAAATAGTCAGCTCCACTCAGACCTCCCCTCCTCCAGGAAGCTGTTTTTGGGACACCCCTGTCCCTGCTGCCCCACCCGCCAGTGTCCCTCACCACAGGCGTCTCATTACTGGGATGATAGCAGAGGCAGTTCTGCTGAATGGCCAGGCTGCACCAGCGTATTCATAAGCTTTACATTCCAATCCTCTCGCCCTTCATTAGCTTGCCTTACAGATGAGAAAACAGGTTCTCAGACGTATCTGCAACTGCCCAGGTCACATGGCCAAGGCCGCTGTCAGGATCCGAGGGCACACACACCTCTGAGCTGGCCCCTTCGACTCCAGGGCAAGGGTGTTGAATGAAGCCCTTTCCTCCACCATATGCAAAGGCAGCTTCACCACTTAAAAAACAAAGAAAACTTTATTCCCTTGACAGTTTCTGTGCAGCGACACCAGGCTGTACAAAGCCCAGTGTCATCTTCATCAAGCACATTCCCCAGGATGCCTGGGACGGCCTTCTCCTGCCCCAGGCCCCAACTAGCCACCCCTGTGCCCACTATTGGACCCTGTGCCTTCACAGGGATGAAGCCCTGGCTCTGAGAATGCCTAGGAGGCACCGTTTGCTGGGGAGCAAGAGGAACTGACCTTTGGCTTCTTTGTGGCTGGAGGTGTTCCAGCCCTGGTGAGAGGGATCCCATATTGTTCTCTGCTGAGCCCTCTGCACACCTTGGGGGATCCTGGCCGGCGGGGATGGGTGGGCCAGAGGCTCAGTTGTCCATCAGCTGGCCATGTCCCCATTTTATGGACAGGCAGCCTGAGGCCCAGAGGTGGAAGGATTTCTCCTTGCCACAGCTGCATCACACTTGAACTGTCGAGACCTCCACCCACTGGCCTGTCTGCTCCCCACGCTAGTCCCGTTGGCTGATATGGTGCCTCCAGCAGACTCCATGGCTTCCCGGAGGGTGGAGGGTCCCCAGCTCACCCTCCAGCAGGAGTGGCAGCAGCTGGGGTACCCCTAGCAGTGGCATGTGGAGAAGCTGGGGTATGCAGAGGATCCAGTTCTGCGACACCAGGAGGCACACCAAGTTTTCCTCTGTCCCTAACACAGACCAGAGGTGGCCCACCAGCCTCCCGGGTGGAGTATGTGTGGAGTCAGGTCCCTGGGCAGCCCCTTGGTGGGCCATCAGAGACCCCTGGGAGCCAGCCTGCAGGGCAGGAGCACAGTGGCGTGACCAGGATCCCAGAAAGGGGCTGGAGTGTCTGCCTCAATTTCCAGGATAATGAATGGTGCAATGGCCTCAGCCAGGCCAGGTGCTGGCTGCCACTCAGAATAATCTCTGACCTTCGTGACTCTACAATGTGGGTATGAGGGTCCTTATGTCACAGATGAGAATACTGAGGCAAGTGAAGTTCTCGGCCAAAGCCACCCGGCTGATCAGCAAAATTCAGCCCAGGTCTGAGTGAGTCCACAGCCCCCGGCATCCGAGCAGGAGCACGGCAATCGACTCAGGGGCCAATTTATGGCTCAGGTTTCTGAGAAGGGGCCCTGGGGAAGGAGGGCGGGGTGAGTGTCACAGGCTGGAGGGCTGCGCCAGAGCGGGCCCCGCAGGGGCAGCGGAGGCCGCGGGCACAGCCTCGCCCTCGGGCCCGGCCTCTTCGCCGCGCGCGTAGGTGAGCACCACGGTGACCGTGGCGAAGGTGGCGGCGTTGACGGGGAAGGCGCGCAGCAGCGTGGACGCCAGTCCCCGTGTGAAGACGCGCCAGCCCTCGGCGCGGTAGCTCTGGCGCACGCAGTCCAGGATGCCGCGGTAGCGCGGGGCTCCCCGCAGCCCGTCGGCCTGCAGCCGTGACTTGACCACGTCCACAGGGTAGGTGGAGAGCCAGGACATGATACCCGACGTGCCACCTGCCAGCAGCAGCTTGGGCACCAGCAGGCGGTCGCCCGGCTCGCAGCCCAGCGCCCGCGTGAGCGCGTCGTAGGTTAGGAAGTAGACGCCGAAGCTGGGCGTCTCTCGCAGCAGCGTGGACACCATGCCCCGGTTGACGCCACGCAGACCCTCGTGCCCGTAGATCTGCACGAGGCAGTCCAGCGAGCCCTTGTAGGTGCGTGCCGGGCCCGCGTCCTGCAGCTGCAGCCGCGTCTTGGCCAGCTCCATGGGGCAGCAGATGACGCACTGGATGGCGCCCGCCGCTGCGCCTGCCAGGAACTGGTTGAGAGGCGAGTCGTGGCCCAGGGCCCGGAGGGTGTTGCCCTGTACCCCGAACACCAGCGCGTTGATGAAGGTGAGCCCCATGAGCGGCGAGCCCAGGCCCTTGTACAGACCCAGCACCTGCGGGGGCAGAGACGCCATCAGAGCCGGCAACACGCACCTCCTGGGCCCGCCACGTGGAGAGGGGTCGGAGGATGGCAGCCCCAGCCCACCCCAGGGGCTCCTGAGGACCAAGCAGAATTTCGTTGGAACCTAGGTCCTGATTGGCCTCCTGGCCATCCTGACACCTTCCTTCCTGGCTCTCTGGTCTGGGGTGGTGGCAGCCCGGAGACTGGTTCCCCATCCTGTGCCTCCCGAGCCCTACCAGCCCAGGCCACTCACACTCTCTTGCTTGATGATGGACTTGAAGCAGTGCAACGTCCCACGGTACTGAGGCTTCTCCACGCTCTGGACCTGAAGCCGCACCTGGAAGGAGAGGGTCCAGTGAGAGGCAGGCAGGCAGGGCCAGAGCACCCAGCTCCCGGGTCTGTCACTCAGGCTGCCTGGGAGGGTCTCCTACGGAGGCTGGGCACTCAGGCACAGTCTAAGACTTTTGTAATTCCAGGGCAGGGCGGACCGGGTATCTATGCCTTTTCAGGATGGGGTGCCGGTGGGCAAACAGCTACAGGGACAGGCTGCTGGAGACAGGGTAGGGGGTCCCCAAGATCTCAGACCAGTTGAGGTTAAGCCTCTTGGTTACACTATGGCTGCACAGTGCACTGCCGGTGGGGCATGAACGACCTCCTGAGACTGGCCCGTTCTCCAGGTGATGCTTGTCATACTGCTGAGTGGGCGGCCCATGTCCCAGACCAGGCTGAAGGTCCCCTGCCCTTATGTCCCATCAGACTGGCTTCGAGGCAATAGGTGCAAAAAGTGATGAGCCTGGCCGGGTGCAGTGGCTACATCTGTAATCCCAACACTTTGGGTGGCCGAGGTGGGTGGATCACTTGAGGTCAGGAGTTCGAGACCAGCCTGGCCAACATGGCGAAACCATGTCTGTAAAAAAAATTAGCCTAGCGTGGGGGCACACGCCTATAATCCCAGCTACTCAGGAGGCTCAGGTGGGAGAATTGTTTGAACCGGGGAGGCAGAGGATGTAGTGAGGTCACGCCACTGTACTCCAGCCTGGGCGAGAAAGCAACACTCCGTCTCAATAAATAAATAAATAAATAAATAATATAAGCAATGACCTTGGCTCCAGGAGCTCCTGCCTGGTCTCTGCCAGTAGCCTCTAGTGAGAACAGCAGTTACAAGTTAACAGAGCAGTGGCAAGAGAACAGCCAACAACCTCCTTGGGGACCCACATCAGCAGCTCTGGGGCCCGGGACACTGCTCAGGCCCCGCCGCCTCCGAGCCCAGTGGCCCAGAACCTCTTCCATGTCAAAGCGCTCTTTGTTGCCTATGAGCTTATCTCTGCTCGACAGGAGGCTCAGACTTGCAGAGCAGGGGGTGGGAGTAAACTAGGTCAAGTCACATTCTCAGGGGCTGATTCCCTAGGTCTGACTCAGAAATGATCATTCATACAGCCAGGGCCACAAAGCAAGTGCCTTTGGTACTAGGCAGCATGGGACAGGGGAGGGCTTCACACTCAATTACCTTGGCATTGGGACAACTGCCCCCATTTCCAAGATGGGAAGACTGAGGCTCAGAGATGTTTTACAACTTGGCCAAAGCTGTCTTCTCCAGGGATATGAGTGGCTGTGTTGGTCAGAGTGAGGGTGGGAGGGAGTGCTGGCAAGGGAGAGCCCTCACCGGGAACAGCCAGGCGTCTGCCCAGATTCTGGAACCTTTTCCAATTCTCTCCACCAGAATAGGTGGGCCCTCTATTGGTGAATGCACTTACAAAAAATGTTTTGTTAGGAAACAAGTACCATCTCAGTACGCCCAGGACCTCAACAGCTGGAAGCCAATGCTTCAAGATTGGCCCGAAGCACCCCTCCCACCCTGGAGGCCCAGTTCTTGGCCAGCACCTTGATGCGAGGTTTGCTGCTTTCCCTTCAATGTTCTGTGGTCTCTGGGGGGATCTCTCTGTTCCTCCTGCAGGCCCAACACTGGGACTAAGAGGGCTGTGTGAATAGAACCGATGTGACGTGGAGCTATCCCTTCCCAGGTTGGATACTCAATGCCACCTGGGTAGTGTTGTGAAGTCTTTGCAGGTCACATACACTGGGGAACGCCCAAGTCCAGCAGCTCGGGAATGTCAGGCTCAGGTCAACTCAGCTTTTCCCACCAATGTGGGCAGAGGTCTCTCCCTACTTTGCTTCTGACCTCTCAGTCTGTGACGAGCCCTCACTCTCTGGGAGAGGAACTGTGGCCCAGCATCCCAAGTCTTGTCATCTACAGCTCAGGCTTTTAAAATCTTGGGGTGACAGGCTCTCCTTTGAGGATTGATGGGAATGGACCCACCCCTGGGAAACTAGTCATTTGGACACAAGTTTAGGAAGCTCCCAGCTTCCCACAGGGCTGAGAGACCCCCACATGAGGACCCCCAATCCAGAGGGGGCTGATTTTTTTCGACCAGCCCGAGCCCCCACCCCAGGATCTGTGCTGGGCCCAAGCTTGTCTCACACCCTCCCTGTCCCCTGCTATGGAGGGAACTCTGGGGTTGGGGAGATGGGCACGACAGGGTGGGGTCCAGGCTGGGGTCTGGTTCACCTGGTCTGTACTTACTAGCGCTCTCCAGGGTGAGGCTTACGCCCATCTACAACAAAGTTACACTTTTGCTATGGATGGAGACAGCCCCTAGCTCAGAAAGTAAAGGCGGTTAAAGCAACACAAAATTTCAACATCACATCCAGGCACGGAGCCCCCACAGCCAGCCCCCACCCCCCCTCCCCATCCCCTGCCCAGGGATAGCCGGTCACCCCCTCATCACAGTTCAAGATGACTGCTCCCTGATGAAAGTGACTGTTTCCTGATTATTGTTGTATCCAAGGAAGCAGGACAGAAAATTCCCTTCGTGCAGAACCACGTGTGAAGGCCATGTGCTTCAGGACGGGGGCTGTGGTTCTGGACGCTATAGAGGAGATCCAGATCTTGGATTCTTTCAGTCCCAAGGGTCTGGGGGAATAAACTGTGACTGTCCCAGCCATGAGATAGTCTGTGGCCATGTGACAGTACAGACTGACATGGACTCGGGTCGCCCCTGATGATTCTAGGGTACAGCTGCAATTATATTAAGTTCAAACCAGGCAAAAGGGGCCCGTGGTGTTGGAAGTGAGGACAGTGGGCCAGGCCTGTCATCCCAGCATTTTGGGAGGCCGAGGCAGGAGGATCACTTGAGCCTGGGAGCTTGAGACCAGCTGGACAACGTATCAAGACCCCATCTCTACTAATAACTTTAAAAAAAAATTAGCTAGACATGGTGGTGTCTGCCTGTAGTTTCAGCTACTTGAGAGGCTGTGGTGGGAGGACTGCTTGAGCCTGGGAAATCAAAGCTACAGTGGGCTACTGCACTCCACCTGGGGTGACAGAGCAAGACTCGTGTCTCAAAAAAAAGGAGGAAGTTAGGCCAGTGGAAGCCTCGGAAGAAGGGGCGGGAGGAGTTGATAGGAGCAGGAGTGAAGACTTCCAGAGGGCTGGCCATGTTCTGTTTCTCCTGGGTGGCGGCTCCCCACGCCTGTGCTTTGCGATGACTTGTACACCTAGGATGTGTGCACTTTCTTTTTTTTTTTTTTGAGACGGAGTCTCGCTCTGTCACCTAGGCTGGAGTGCATGGCGCGATCTCAGCTCACTGCAAGCTCTGCCTCCCAGGTTCACGCCATTCTCCTGCCTCGGCCTCCCGAGTAGCTGGACTACAGGTGCCCACCACCACGCCAAGCTAATTTTTTGTATGTTTAGTAGAGACAGGGTTTCACTGTTAGCCAGGATGGTCTTGATCTCCTGACCTTGTGATCCGCCCACCTCAGCCTCCAGAAGTGCTGGGATTACGGGCATGAGCCACTGCGCACGGCCGGATGTGTGCACTTTCTAAATGTGCTGGACCTCAACTAAAAACAAACAGTAGCCAGGCGTGGTGGCACGTGCCTGTAATCCCAGCTACTTGGGGGTTTGGGGAGGTCTGAGGCAGGAGAATCACTTGAACCCAGGAGGAGGAAGTTGCAGTGAGCCAAGGTCGCACCACTGCACTCCAACCTGAGTGACAGACACAGACTCCGTCTCAAAGAAAAAAAAAGTTCAGCTTTTTAAGGTAGGTATGTCCAGATGTGATGCTGGAGCGACACAGTGGCAAAAAAAGAAAAAAAAAAAAAGGATCACAAATAGATCTTCTCAAAGACCACCCTCCAGACAGTGAAGTAGGGTCTGGGGAGTAAAATTTCATGGGCTGGAGAAACTCCTGTCCCTGAGTCACATCAGGGATGCTGCTCGCGGGCTCAGTGGCTCAGGACAGCGGAGCACCAGGACGAAAGTGCTCCCCGGCCTGCCAGGGGCTGCCTGAGGGGGCCGGGCAGGAGCCCAGCAGGTCTGGCCAATTCATAGCTCAGAGAGCCTAGGCCTCCGCGAAGCTGGAAAGAGGAAGTAAATGCGAGGCACTTCTTGGTTGCGAGAGGCATTCACAACACATGACGACGAGATATAAACACGGTGCAATGTGGACACTGCCAGGCTGTCCTGGGCTGCTCTGGCCTGGGGGAGGCTTCACAGGTGGCCTGGCCAGGCAGCGCGTGGGCACGGCTGGGGCCGGGGGCTGTGTGGGCAGGCTCTGCACAGCCTCCCTCTCGGCAGGCTGGTGCAGGAAACGTGGGGCCGCTGCCTGCCAAGAAAGCCTGGCCCTTCAGCCGCCTCCACAAACTGGATGGAAGAGTTGTGCTTTTCAGAGCCAGCATTTAATCCAACATAAATTATGCTGGTGAGCACTGGCACGATGACAACGTTTGAGCCCAAAGATACAGGGACCTGCCCAAGGTCATGCAGAAAACCAGCTGGCAGAGGGGCCTGGACCTGCACAAGGCCCAGGGACAGAGCTTTTTAAGGTCACAGCCAATGCATAAGGCCGGGCCCTCACTCTTGTGCTGGATGCAATCCAGCCTTATGGTAAGCAGTCACTGTCTCTGCCAACAAACACCTGGGCTCACTAGAAAAGGAGACCGGAAGTCTCCTGCCAACCCAGCTCAGGATGTGCATCCTGCCTTGCCTTCCCTCAGTGGGAAGAGGGGCCACGCGTAGTGCTGCCGGCAAGCACAAGGCTGGTCTGGTGCCCACCACTCACAGCTTGCCCTGGGGCCCAGGGAAAAGCGTGAGGAAGGGCCCCACTGCGCTACTTTCAGAACATACAGCCCAACCACAAGTGGAGGGTGGGGGATTTATTTGGGAATTGCCAGCTGGAGGACACAGATTTCCTTGGTTCCCGTTCCGGGGGGTCTGAGAACCTGGAACTCCGGTTTATGGAGGTGTGGGGTGTTGTCAAAGAACCGGCTAACAGAGCCCTTCCTCACGCCTCTGGCACGTGGGAAACTATCACTCGGACTCTCCGTAAGGATGATCACCACTCCGTGAAGATCATGTTCATGGGAGGTACAAGTTTTGGCTTTTTTGTATTTTCTCTCTGAACTTTTCTTTCTTTCAAGGAAGTGTTTGGGGGAGTTCTGCATGGGAACAATGTGGGTGCCCTTGCTCTGGGTGGGAGGAAACCTCAGCACCTCGGTCCCAGCTGGCCAAGCCCAGGATGGACTTGGCCATGAACCCAGAATGTGGATCAGCCCCAGCTGGGAGATGCCAGGACGAAGCAGCAGGAAGGTTCAGCCCGGCGCGGTGTAAAAAGCAGCTGCCCACCTGGAGCTGTCCACAGAAACAGGCTTCCAGCCACCCCAACCCTGTGAGCCTCTTTCCAATGTACGCGCCGAGAAAAAAAAGCAGCGATGAGACTCACCTTGACTGTGTCAAACGGGTGTCCCACAAGCACGCCTGCCACACCTGGAGGAGGAGAGGGGGACTTCTGACCCACATACCTCAGAAACGCAGTGCAGGGCACTGGGCATGAGGGGGTGCTGGCAAGGAGGACTGGCAGGAGCTCCTGCAGGGGAAAGGGGCATTGCCCAAGCACCTGTGGGTGCAGCAGGCAGATCCCGTGAGCCCCTGGAATCCTCATGTCCAGTGGGGGGGTATGCATGTGACATCCCAATGCCATGCCAGCATCTGTCCCATTGAGCGCTGGTGACCCATCTGCAGGCTGCTGCTCTCCACGGCGGACTGGTCTGGGTGCCTGACAGGGGAAGCTGTCCCCTGGGAGGCTGCACACACTATTTCTGGGAGGTCCCATTAATCCAAACACCTGACATGAGCAGGAGGCTCCAGGGATGCTGGATTTTGGGGTCAGACCCTCCCCAGATTTGAATTTTTCCCCTGCCACACATCAGCCTGGCGTGCTCACAAATGACTCTGTCTCTGGGTCTCACTTTCCTTACCTGTAAAGGTTTACCTCCCTCCCCCAGGGAGTGACGACCCCAGGTCGTGATGCAGTGGCTGACACCCCCGTCCCCTTCCCTGGGTGGGAGCCACCTCGAGCCCAGGGAGACAGTTTGTGACTGTGCGGTCATCCTTGGTTATTATTTCAGGTCCTGCCAAAAATCCAGCCCCTCTTGAAGGACAAAGGTTCACCCCTCCAAAATGGCTCACTAACACTTCTCAGAGTCCTAAACACTGTGTAGGTGGCAACCATCTCTGAGTCTTGCCACCACTGTGAGTAAGGCAACCTCATTATCCATTTCACAGGAGAAACAGGCTCAGTGAACTGACTCTGACTCCCTTGCTCCTCTCCCTGGAGTTTCACCTGGACATCTGTTCAAGCTCTCCTTTTACTGCCAGTAGTGTTTATGTATAATTAAAACAGCTAGCATCTGTTGAGTAACAAACTAACATTACAACCCATTCTCACTTTTCCACTTAATGCCTGTGGAAGTTACTATGCATCTCCACAAATTGAACTTTGTATCTTTACCTAACATCCTCTGCATCCTTTAATATTTTGGATCTGGCCAGGTGTGGTGACTCATGCCTGTAATCCCAGCACTTTGGGAGGCCAAGGCAGGCAGATCACTTGAGGTCAGGAGTTCAAGACCAGGCTGGCCAACATGGTGAAACCCCGTCTCTACTAAAAATACAAAAATTAGCAGGTGTGGTGGCAGATGCCTGTAATCCCAGCTGCTCAGGAGGCTGAGGTGGGAGAATCGCTTCAACGCAAGAGGCAGAGATTGTAGTGAGCTGAGATGGCGCTACTGCACTCCAACCTAGGTGACCCACAGAGCGAGACTCTGTGTCAAAAAAAAAACAACAACAACAAAACCTTGGACCCTAAAACCCACTTGATATTAACTTTAACTTTGCCAATTCTGCTTTCTCTTTGGTTACATGTGACTGGTATGATTTTGTCCAACTTGTAATTTTGGTGTCTTTGTTGAGACAAGATACCACTCTGTCACCCAGACTGGAGTGTACAGTGGCATAATCTCGGCTCACTGCAACCTCCATCTTCTGGGCTCAAGCGACCATCCTGTCTTAGCCTCCCAAGTAGCTGAGACAACAGGCACGAGCCACCACACCCAGCTAATTTTTGTAATTTTGGCAGAGACAGGTCTTGCCATGCTGCCCAGGCTGGGTTCAAGAAAACTCAAACTCCTGGGTTCAAGAAAACCCAAGCCTCCCCAAGTGCTGCGATTACAGACGTGAGTCACCGTGCCCAATGTGTAATTTTGAACCTTTTCTTACTATCTTGTTTTAGATGTTTTTTGTAAGCAACTATAACTGGATTTTGTCTAAAGCGGTCTGATTTTGCTGGAACAACTGAGGGATCTGACATTTTTATGCCACTTTATTTTATGTGAATGGTTTATTTTACTCCTTTTTCCATATTTTTGATGGTTTGGGAAAATTACTATTCATTCTCTTTCTCTTTTTGAGATAGCGTCTTGCTCTGTCACTCAGGCTGGAGTGCAGTGGCGCAATCTCGGCTGACCGCAACCTCTGCCTCCCAGGTTCAATTGATTCTCCTACCTCAGCCTCCCGAGTAGCTGGGAGTACAGGTCTGTCCCACCACACCCAGCTAATGTTTGTATTTTTAGTGGAGAAGGGGTTTTGCCATGTTGGCCAGGCTGGTCTAAAACTCATGACCTCAGTCATCTACCTGCCTTGGCCTCCCAAAGTGCTGGGATTACAGGCGTGAGCCACCACGCCCAGCTATTTATTCCCTTTCTAATTGTTAATTTGTAATTTCAGCAAAGGGTTACTTCCTGTTTCTAATACTTCTAATCATTATATAGAAACAGTGTAAGCACCGCCTCCCCCATGACTCTGTCTGCCTCCTTCTGTCCCGCCCACCCTAGTAAGAGCTACCGGAAGAAGGCTCCCATCCCTGCCACCTTCCACTGACATTTTCCTAGAGACCGCGAGACTCAATTCACAATTCCCTCTCCTTCCATCTTGGGGTCTCTACTCATCAACTGCCATTTCATTAGAGCCTTTATTTATTTATTTATTTATTTATTTTGAGACACTCTCACTCTGTCACCCAGGCTGGAATGCAGTGGTGAGGTCTCAGTTCACTGAAACCTCCACCTCCCAGGTTCAAATGATTTTTGTGTTTCAGCCTCCCGAATAGCTGGAATTATAGGCTCCCACTACCACGCCCAGCTAATTTTTGTATTTTAGTAGAGGCGGGGTTTCACATGTTGGCCAGGCTGGTCTTGAACTCCTGACCTCAAGTGAGCCACCTGCCTTGGCCTCCCAAAGTGCTGAGATTACAGGCTTGAGCCACCAAGCTTGGCCCAAAATCTATTTCTCTTTTTTTTTTTTTTTGAGATAGAGTCTTCCTCTGTCACCCAGGCTGGAGTGCAGTGGCGCGATCTCGGCTCATGCAACCTCTGCCTCCCGGGTTTAAGCAATTCTCCTGCCTCAGCCTCCTGTGTAGCTGGGACTACAGGCACGTGCCACCACGCCCAGTTAATTTTTGTATTTTTAGAGACAGGGTTTCACCATGTTGGCCAGGAGGGTCTCGATCTCTTGACCTCGTGATCCACCCACCTCAGCCTCCCAAAGTGCTGGAATTACAGGTGTAAGCCACCGAGCCCGGCTCAAAATCTATTTCTTAATCTGGTTGGGGAACAGTATGAACACTCTGGTGGAGAATCCTGGGCCCAGGCCAGCCTTGGTCCTCTGGCTTTCAGTGCTACCGATGAGAAATCTGCTGCCAATGTGGTGGTGGTGGTGGTGGTGTTTTTCAATTCTGTGGGGAGGTCACTGACATTTTATCTGTGGATTTCAAGAATGTCACCAGGAGATGCCAAAGGTGTGTCTTTTTCTTTAAAGTAACCCTTCCTGGAACAATACCAACACTTTCACTGTGCAGAAAATTTCCACTATTATTTATTCATCATATTCATCATCTCCAGACCTGCTCCCTCTTCTTCCAGAGCCTCTAACATTCACAGGCGGATGAAGAAGCAACCACCAAGCCTATCTTTTCTTTCGTGACTTCCATCTGGGTTTCTGGTTTTCTAGGAGGCCTTTGTATCCTGGAAACAGGAAATCCATCCTGTTTCCCACTTCAGCTTTTTAATTTTCTAAATTTGAAAATCTTAGTTCTAGAACCTCTTTTCTTGGGCAGTATCTGAGTTTCTCTGGGTTTTGGAAACTGAACACTTGCCCAGGATGTGCCGCTGGACTTTACTTCTCCCTCCAGCGGGGGGCGTCCCGAGGCCCCTCCATGTCCCCTGAAGCTAGGTCCAGCTATGGGGTCCCCTTCCTGTGGGTGCATGGTCACGCCTCTGGCCCCAGACCTGCCCAGGTGACAGCAACAGCAACAGGGCAAAGGACGGAGAGAGCAGAAAGACCCTTACCCCACTTGTCTCTGTTGGGAGGCCCCACTCAGGTCTCCCAGGACAGGCACTGGTTCCCACTTTCTCTTCTGACTTGTTTCAGCACCCTTCGGCAAGGGGCTTGGTCTCCTTCACCCAGAAGAACCCATCCTCAGGAACGGCATGGGTTGTGGGGCCGGCCTCCATTGGACCAGCCTCCTCACCACCTTCCTGAGCGCACGAGGAGGCCTCCAGTCACACCAGAAGCAGAACCCTGTCTCCCAACTCCAAAGCCACTGTCTACTGTCCTCCCTAAGCTTGGCTCCAGGGGCAATCCCCACCCAATGGTCCTCAAGGGCTGGGGCGGGTGGGGAGGAACCACTGTCCTGGGGATGGCTGGCAGCAGAGGTGGCTGCCTTCTCAGGGTTTCCCTCTCCTCCCAGGTTCTCCCACCCCTGGCTGAGCTTTTCTCTCTGTGCCTGCTTCTGTCCATGCCCCATCCAGAGCCCAGTGTTTCTGTGGCCTCAAGATTTGGGATGATCCCCCAACAGGGGAGAGGGGGGAGGCATTCGAAACCTTCCACCATGCGAGGCGTCAAGGATGCTGTCAGTCAAGATGCTGGCCCCGCCTCCCTGAGAAGTTAAAACACATGACCCACACTAGGCGAATAGTAGGGAGTGGATAGTCCCCCTCCCCAGCCACCAAGGAGAAGCACTGGTATCATCTGCCCTGAGCCTGCAGTTCCCAAGGTGGGGTGCCTCTGGGCAGGCTGTCAGTGTGACCCGGGCTGTGCCAGGGACCTGGAGCCTGGGACACGGTCAGTTTACTGTCCTGAGGGCCCATCCTGGCCATCAGCAGAGCACGTGGTGTGACTTTGCTCTAGTCCCTCCACCTCCCTGGGCCTAGGTTTCTCCGATGAGACCAGGAGTGAGCCCCCAGGTGACTTCTGTCCTTGTCCACCTGGGAGGCTCAGGCTTATGCTTGTAGAGCCTTAGCTGGGTGGCCATTATGTGCCTGGGGCCTGCACGAAAAGTAGGGCCTGAGGGCGGAGGGGTGGCCTGTGCCCCAGTGCTACAGCACCAAACAGTGCCAGTCCTTGACCTCACCCACAAACCTGGGACAGGGGGCATGGATATGATCTCTCCCAGGTGGGCCCATCAGGATGGACAGCGAAGGACATTCCAGGCAAGGAGGCAGAGGAAGGGCAGGCCAGGCAAGGAAGGGCAGAGGAGACCACAGATGTGCCTGGAGGCGTCAAGCAGGCCTGCCTTCAGGGAAAGTGTTCCTGCCCCAAACCCTGGTGTTTCCAGGAGAGCAGCACCGACGGTAGCGCAACTGCAGAAGGAACTCTGTCCCTCCGGGGAAAGAATCCCCACTCCCCAAAGGCTGGAAGGAGGTGTTGGCCTGGGGACAGCCCCTCACCCCCCACCCACTGGAGCTGGAAGTGGGTGGGGAGCAAGGGTGGAGCAAACAGCGAGATCGGAAGCGGGAGGGGAAGGTGAGAATGGAATCCGCAGAGGACACGCCCCCTCTGTCTCCAGGGCACCCGGCGCTAGGGAGAAACTCTCCAGCGATTAATAGCAAACTCTGGGCTTTGTGCCCCGCAGCTTCTGACTGGGTGACCGACCGGGAAGTTCTAACTCCCTTCAACGCACATCACTTCCCCAACACACTCCCTTTTCAACGAGTCTCTCGCCCAAGAAGAAGCAGGCTCCGACGCCACAGGTTTAAATACTTAAGGCCACCGCTAGCCACTCCCGCCAGGGCTCTCAGCGCTAGCCGGGAGCCGAGGCTTTATTCAAGCCAAATTCAAGTAGATGAAGAGCGAACAAGGGCAGGTGCTGGGGAGAGAAGTGGGACCAAACAAGGACAACCGGCCGGTCCTCTCTGCAACTCCCGCCGCCAACCACCCTTCCCCACCCCGTCCCCCGCGATATCTAACCTACCCTCCTGATGAATCCTGGTGAATAAATTAACCCTCAAGGTAAAAGCAGAGAAGCCAGAGGCCCAACAGAGAAGTACCGTGCCCGACGCCCACGGCTGGGGCACGGGAGAGCCGGGACTGCACGCCCTCCCGGGGACAACGGCATGGGAGAAACCCCAGGGCCGCGGCCGGGCCTCGGAGAAGGTGCCCCACACCGGCTCGCCCGGCCCACCTACCACCCCCCTTCCGCCCCCAGTAGCTCACAAAACCGCGTAGGAAGGGGCGGCGTTCCAAGGCGTGACTCGGCGCCTAGGGTCTGGCCAGAGCGGTTCAGTGCCCTCCAAGGCCAGCCGAGTAACGGGTCGGCCCCGTAGCTCGAACCCCGCTGGACAGTTGCGAGGGACGGGGTGGAGTCAGCCCCCAAATATACAGCCGGGGGAGGGGACCCTGTTTCCAGTGCGCGCCGGACGGGAATGGGGGAGGGGAGAGAGATGAGCCCGGGACCTCGGCGCGGGGGGCAGTGGGGCATCCTCCCGGCAGTCCTGGCCTCCGCCCAGCCACGGTGCTGCCCCGGCGCCCCAGACCTCCCGTCCGAGCGTGCCCGGAGAGAATAAAGACACCTGCCACCGTGGATAGCCCGGGCCTGAAGTCAATTTACGCCCACGAGAGCCGCCCGAGGCAAGAGCACTGTGGTCCCCATTCACAGACGCGGAGACCCCCGCCAGCGGGAAGGCGCGAGGCCAGGGCGTGTTGGTGGGCCGGCCTCCCTCCCCGGACCCCTTGCCCCGGCCAGGCCCGCCGCCTCCTTACCCCCAGCGCATCCAGCCAGGAAGTCCAGCGCCATGGCCGGGTCCCCGGCGAGGCCGCCCTTCCTCCTCGTACTCCCCCTGAGGCCCCTTGCCGGGCTGGGCGCCGTCGGGGTCCCGGAGCTCACGGTGCCGACGCGGGGCCTGGCCGCCCCTCCTGGCGCGGAGCCAGGGCAGGCGCGGTCGGGGACGGTGGGGACGGTGGGGACGGCGGCAGCGGCGGGGCCCGCACTGGTCCCTCGGCGGCGGCGGACTCGCTGGATCCCCTCCGGCCGGCGGTGCCTCACCTCGGGCCGCGCGCCCCGCCCCTCGCTCCTGCCGGCAGGGCCCGGGCAGGGGCGCCGAGCGAAGCCAATGGGCGGGCGCGGCGCGGACAACACCCCGGGCACCGCGCTTCGCCGCCGCGCCTCATTGGCCGGTCGTGCGCGGGCGGGCGGGGCGCGGGGGACGTGGCGGGCGCGCGGGCGGGGCGCGGGGGCGCCTCAGACAAAGAGCGCAATGGGTGCGCTGGTCCGGCGGGAGGGGACGCGCAGGGCTGCGGGGTTGCCCCGAGGACCCCCCGGAGTGCGCGGGGCGGTGCTGGCCCGGATCGGGCGGGGAACCGGACCGTGGGTTCGGAGTCCGGCGCCGCCGCAGAACCTCAGCGCCCTGGCCTGTGCCGTGCGGACACTGCCACGATAACGGCAGTGGAGAGCCTGGACCCTCCGAGGCCCGCAGGCTGGGACGCCGCTAGTTGTGAAACTCCGCGAGCGGGAATCGCCCCTGTGGAGCCTCCGCCCGTCCCGCCTGCGCGCCCGCGGCGGCGGTGGCCTCCGGGGCTTCTGGCCTCCTGGCCGAACCCGCCGCGTTCTGAGGGTCGGACGCGCACAGGCGCTTCCGGCGGGGCCTGAGGCTGGGATTTGGGCGGAGAGCAGGGAACCTTAAAAGGGAAAGGGGCCGTGGGGCAAAGGGTGCAGCCAGGCCTTCGGGCAACCACTCCTTCCCGTGGACTGCGGGTCGCGGGAGCCACGGAAGGTTGTGGAGGGAGGGAGGTTCCTGGACAGGGCTGCGGAGTGAAGCCGGGCCAGATCGCAGCGCCTCCTTCAGCGGAGGCCGGACGGGGCAAGACCGGAGGGGCTCGATAGGGGCCGCGCTCAGGCGCTGAAGTCGGAGGGCGCTTGGCTCTGGGTCACCAGGGTATCCATGGGCTGCGGGGATGAATGAGAGCCGAGTCTGACTCGGCCCCTCAGGAGTCCCTGACATTCACAGTGGCAAGGGTCCGCCCTGGTCCCTGTGGAGGGTCCCAGTCGGTGACTTCCCGCCAGCCCTTCCCCAGTGCCTCTGGAGGTCGACTGTCGGGTTGGAGCCTGGGAGCAGGGCTGGGCCAGGCGCTTTCTCTTCACTGTAGGAGTCAGATCACAGCCTTAGGCCGGGCCCAGCTTCCTTCGTTAGGGCCTGCAGGCAAGGCCATACTGTGTGCCACGTTTCCAGGTTTAGGGTCCCATGGTTCTTTTGTCCGAATTCCAGTGGGTATCTACCTCCTGGAGGGGCAGGTCGGAAAGGTTCTGTGTATTTGGTACCAGGACACACAGGTAGGTGTTGTCAGTAGTGCAGCCTGGTGCTTGGGGCGGGGGTCCCCAATACTTATATTAGTTTCCTTTTAGAGTCTAAGTAGAATGTGAAGCAGAGATGGAAACCCTAGGTCGGCTGACTCCTAGTCAAGGGCTCGTGGTGGCTGGTGGGCCCTGAACGAGGGGTCTGGAGGCCTGGGTTTGAATATCACCAGCCTCTCTGACCCACTTGGGTGCCTCAGGGAGGCAGGTGTGGGGATGGCGGAGAGTGGTCCATGGGCCAGAAAAGCAGTGGTATGGGGGCCCCAAGAAAAGCCCAGACCCAAAAGGGCAGGAGCTGGCTGTGGGGCTACTCAGGTGGCTGGAGGCCTCCTGCAGACACGGTGATTACACTGGACAGCCGACATCTAATCACTTACCTTAGGAACAGGGTGTCCTTGGGATGCTGGAGGGCTCATGAGGTAAACCACAAATCCCTGCACATTCATTCCTGGTTGAGGTTTGGGAGGAAAATCCAGTACCTTAACAGCACGTGGCAATAGTGAGAAAATGATGGAAACTGATACGGAGACAAGCATGACCTGTTTTGCTTTGTTGTTGAGAGACTGCACATGCCTTTAAAGTTATGCTTGGGGCAGGTTGCACTGAGCTCTGAGTAACCTTGGGAAGGTTACTGGGGTCCTTGGGAAGGGGTCTAGTAGCCTGGTAAAGAGTAGGCACTTCATAGTTGAGCTTAGAAACCTCCTGGGGTCAACCGGGCGCGGTGGCTCACGCCTATAATCCCAGCACTTTGGGAGGCCGAGACGGGCAGATCACGAGGTCAGGAGATCGAGACCATCCTGGCTAACATGGTGATACCCCGTCTCTACTAAAAATACAAAAAAAAAAAAAATTAGCCGGGTGTGGTAGCAGGCGCCTGTAGTCCCAGCTACTTGGGAGACTGAGGCAGGACAATGATGTGAACCCAGGAGGCAGAGTTTGCAGTCAGCCGAGATTGCGCCACTGCGCTCCAGCCTGGGCGATAGAGAGTGAGATTCCGTCTCAAAAAAAAAGGAAACCTCCCGGGGTCCTTGGGAAGGGGCCTAGTAGCCTGGTAAATAGTAGTTATTCCATAGTTGAACTTCAGAAACCGCCTTGAGGGTTCAGTGGCTCATACCTGTAATCCCAGTACTTTGGGAGGCTGAGGCGGGAGGATCGCTTGAAGCCAGGAGTTTGAGGCCAGCCTGGACAACATAGTGAGGCCCCATCTCTAAACAACACCAAACAAAAAAAATCAGCAGGATGTGGTGGCGCATGCCTGCAGGCCTGTAGTCCTAGCTACTCGGGAGGCTGAGGCAGGAGGGTTGCTTGAGCCCAGGAGGTCAGGGCTGCAGTGAGCTATGATCGAACCATTGTGCTCCAGCCTGGATGACAGCAAGACCCTATTTCAAAAAGAAAAAGAAACCTCCTTGCAGGGAGGGTCCCCTGGTGAGAGAGCTGAGGCAGGCCGTGTGAGGGAACAGTGGGATTGTGCCAGGCCTGGGAGATGAGTAGTGCGGGCCCTTAGCTGTGCACTTTGCAGGGAGAGCTTGGAGGAATAGCTGGTTTGTGGGGAGGGCAGGGTTCTTGGTGTGTGTGTGGAGCGGGGGGGCTGTTGGATTTGGGGACTAAGGTCAGCATGTGGGGGACAGTGGAGGACTGGGCTCTGGGACAGGTCTGCCTGACCTAACCCGCCAAGGGAACCTCAGGATGTGGGTGCCAGGGGGCTGCATTCAACTGGAAGCACCCTGAGGGCAGGTCTGTCCCCTTCATCCTGGTGTCCTCAGGGCCTGCACAATTGACATTGGGAGGGGGACATCAGGGAGGGGGTGAGGACAGGCACTGGGAGGGGAAGGGATCACACAGGTGTGCTGCTGGGTTACTAAACTTTGCAAAGCCACATCTTCCTGAGCACCCTGTTTCCCTGCTGCCTGGGAATCATGCACTCAGCCAGCACACTGCCCTGTGCCCTGTGCCCTGTGCCCTGTGCCCTGTGCTGGGGAGAAGACAGACACAAATCCGTGACCTTCATGTCAGAGCTGAGGAGAGACCAGAAAGGAGGAGTGAAAAAGTTAGTGCCAAATAAATGAATCTGTATGCCCACATCTTGGAGTCTGCAGTATTACATCAGCAGCTGGGATCAGTGTCTATTGTTTTATTTCATTTCCCGAGGATAAGGTTACAGCACAGAATGTGCTTTCTCAAACTCCCATGTTCCACAGAGCCCTGGACCTCCCATGCCAGAGGAGGCAGGGCCCTATGCAGCCCTGAGGACCCCAGCCTTTAAGGGGCAGGGCAGGCCCAAGGCCAGCACAGGAGAATCACAAGGCCGGAGGGACTGTCACCGGGCACCAAGGGTCAAGCCAGCTCACTGGAAAGGGTGTGTTGGAGTTTTCCTTGTGTACAGCTTTTATTCTTCTCACGCAAGACAGGTTCAGTTTGGAGAAATCAGAAACACCAGCAGGTAAAAAGGAAACGCAAGTTTCTGTCCCCACCCTGGAATCTTAGAGCTGAGTGACCCCCTGCAGGAGCTGTTTGGGCTGGGAATGGGGAGGGTGGCTGCAACTCAGGCTGCCAGAGGGCAAGTTGAGGGGGTGAGGATGAGGCACCAGCTGTGTAGAACTTCCCAGGAATTAGGCTACGCAGGGGAGAGTGCCCAGAAGGGCTCTGGCTGCAAGCACTGGTGTAGACTTGGGATGGGAGCCACCTGAGCAGGTTGCAAACTCCTGGCCAAAGATTGGTGGGGCGGGTGGGCTGTCAATCACCTCCTGTCTCATATGGAATATGAGCTCAGTGCCATGGTGTCTGAGGCCCAGGGTAACCAGACTACAACCTCATCTCCCACCTTTCATGCCCTCTGGCCTTCTTATTGGAGCCTACCCTCTAAATTTGTGCCCCTCTCAGGACCTTGGCACTGGCAGCTCCTCTGAGTCCCTGGGGTTCTTGGAAAAGGGCCTAGTAGCCTGGGATTACAGGCACCCACCACCATGCCTGGCCAATTTTTTGTATTTTTAGTAGAGATGGGGTTTTGCCATGTTGGAAGCTTCTGCGTGGCCTGGCATCGTTATCTCTAGAACTTGGGTTCCGGCCAGGCGCAGTGGCTCACGCCTGTAATCCCAGCACTTTGGGAGGCTGAGGCAGGTGGATCACAAGGTTAGGAGATCGAGACCATCCTGGCCAACATGGTGAAACCCCGTCTCTACTAAAAATACAAAAATTAGCTGGGCGTGGTGATGCGTGCCCGTAATCCCAGCTACTTGGGAGGCTGAGGCAGGAGAATCGCTTGAACCTGGGAGTCAGAGGTTGCAGTGAGCCAAGATCACGCCATTGCACTCCAGCCTGGCAACAGAGGGAGACTCCATCTCAAAAAAAAAAAAAAGGGGGGGGGGGATTTGGGTTCCTGTTCAATTCAATGCTTACCTCTTCAGAAGGGGCTTGGCTGACCTGCCATGGTCTGAATGTGTGTGTCCCCCCAAAATTCATATGTTGAAGTCTTTTTAAAAAACTTTTAAGTTGAGGGGTACATGTGCAGGTTTGTTATATAGGTAAACCCATGTCGTGGGGGTGTATTGTGCAGATTATTTTGTCACCTAGGTATTAAGCCTAATGCCCAGTGATCCTCTCTCTCCTCCCCTCCACCCTCAGGTAGGCCCCAGTGTGTTTTGTTCCTCATATGCTGAAGTCTTAACCCCCGAGGTGATGGCGTGAGAAGTAGGGCCTTTGGGAGGTGATTAGGTTATGAGGGAATGGGATTGGTGCCTTGTGTGTGTGAGAGAGAGAAGTTGCTCGCTCTGTTGCCCAGCCGGAGTACAGTGGTGCTGTCACAGCTCACTGCTGCCTCAACCCCCTGGGCTCAAGCATCCTCGCACCTCAGCCTCTTGAATAGCTGGAACCACAGGGGCAGGTCGCCACGCCTCCTCCCAACCCGATTAAGGGGCAAGCAGGCAGCCTTGGAGCCCAGCCTGGTGAGGGGACCCAGACTCTGCTCTGTCCTGCTGCGTGGCCTTGGCCACAGGTTTCCCCTCTGTAGACCTCTGGGGTTGGATTTGGCCAGTGGATCCCTGTGTGGCTGAGTCGCCACCGCCTTGGCAAACAGCTAGGAAGGCAAATTTCCAGGCCCTGCCCCAGACCTAAGAAGTCAGCCCCAGGGAGCAGGTGGAGACGAAAACTGCATTTAAACCACGCTCTTTAGTGGTTCTGAGGTGGCTGTGAAACTGGGCTGAGACCATTTCTAAGGATAGATTCAGGAAGATCCAACTCAAACAGTTCTACTTTTAATTCTCAGCTGGGACCCCTCCTGGCTGTGCTGACCCATGAGCCTTCCTGCCTCAGGTCTGTCATCTGTGAACTGGGCTGGGGAGAATTCTAGGGGCTGGTCTATGCATGTGGGGGCCTCACACCAAGCTGGCACGGAGCAGGGAGCGTGCCCACCCTGCTGTTGTAGGGCAAGACGCCCTGGCTCTCCACCCATAGCTGTCCACACCTTTGCAGGAAGTGGAAGGTAAGTGTGAATGTAATTAATCAGCTGAAGTCCTGAAGGTTTCTTCCTAAGGGCATCTTCAACTGTCTAGATGGGTTGGGGGAAATCGTGGCCCTGCAGTGGGGCTCCTGGCCCCAGCTAGCAAAGGTCCCAGACAGCTGCCGAAGACCCGGGAACAGGTCAGGTGGCGTTGTGGCCAGGGGCTGGGGCCCGGGCTGTTGGTTTGAGGCCTGGCACTGGCAAGTCATGACTCTGCCCGACTGGTCTCTTTCTTGCTGTGAATAAATATTTTTCTCTGTCTCTTCAGAGTCCCCAGGCCCCTAAGCCTTTTGCCGGGGGCTGCTTCCGGATTACTCTCCAGCCTCTCAGCCACTCAGTCGGAGTGGCCCCTCCTTGCCAGGGGATGCCCTCTGGGCCTCAGAGAGTGAAGGGCTTGGGACCTCTTGGCACAACACATTGAACCCCACAGTTGCCACCATGATGTGTGGGTTTCTTGCGTTGCCATTGGTTGCAAATGTTTAGTTTCCCAGAGCTACTGTTTGGGCGAGCTGTGGGCTCTGGGCAGGCAGGGTACCATTCAGAACCCACTTGGCCTTCAAGGGGGCCACGAAGCCTGAGGAGGCTTGGGCCAGATTATGAGAGGACCAGAAACTCAAGATGGGGAGTGACATAAATAACACATGGCGAGTGCCTCTGGGATAAAAATAGAGCTGAAGGAGGCAGGAGTGGGGGCAGGATATGCTCCAGAGCCAGAAGGCCAGAGGGATGGTGTGGCTACCTGGCCAGGACACAGAGGGGCTGGCAAGAGGAGCTCAGCCAGGCATCTGTGGAGACAGCGTGGGCTTGCAGCCCTTGGCCTTCCTACATTGCCCAGGGCTCACAGAATTCAGTCTCAGGGCCAACCCTGGGCCGCTGCAGGGGCCTGGCTGTGCCCTCTCTCAGGTTCCCATTGTCACAGTGGGTATGGCTGGGTGAGCAGGCAGTCCTAGGCCTCCAGTTAGGGCAAACTGGGTTGGAGTGGTAGAGTGAGCTGGAGATGGCACCTGGAGGCAGGAGTGGGAGGGAGAGGGCGGGGCGGCTGGCAGAGAGGACAACGTGTACTGAGCCCGAGGCGCGTTGGGACCAGTTACCTGCCCAGCACGTGCCAGTATCGGGCAGGGCTGTGTCTTCCTGGGGCAGCTGCGCAGGGCTCTGCTACCTGCCCCTGCTTCGGGCTCTGTCCTCTGGAGTTCTCACTGCAGCCCCATGATTGAGCGCCTCTGCTGCTTGACCCTCCAGGGTCTGCGGCACACGTGGTAGCATGAAGACCAGCTGGGAGGCGGTTCGCCTCTACAATCACTCCTTAACAGGCCTGCTGTC
Source organism: Papio anubis (assembly GCF_008728515.1). Taxonomy (NCBI): domain Eukaryota; kingdom Metazoa; phylum Chordata; class Mammalia; order Primates; family Cercopithecidae; genus Papio; species Papio anubis. Next base: position 6,236,835 of record NC_044982.1, on the reverse strand, counting down.
CAAATGGAGGGTGGTAGGCAGCTTCCCGTTCACCCTGTCCATGCGTGGATTTTTTTCCTTTTTTTGTTTTTGTTTTTGTTTTAGAGACAGGGTCTCTGTCACCCAGGCTGGAGTTCCGTGGCCACAATCACAGCTCACTTCAGCTTTGAATTCCTGGACTCAAGGATCCTCCTACCCTAGCCTTTCAAGTAACTGGGGCTACAGCCTGCACCACCATGCCCAGCTATTTTTAGTTTTTCTTTTTTTTTCTTTAGAGACAGGGTCTTGCTATGTTGCCCAGGCTGGTCTCGACCTCCTTGACCTCAAAGCAATCCTCATGCCTTGGCCTACCAAAGTGCCAAGGTTACAAGTGTGAACCACTGTGCCCATGCATTTCATAAGCATCTTTGTGTGCCAGGCCTGGCTAGCAGGGGCTCCTGGAGAGCCTGCCTGCAGGAGGCTTCCCTTCGAAGCTGCCTGTCTTTTCCCCTCCAAGGTACCTCCTGCCTGGGATTCTGTCCTGTCTCCCCTCCTTCATCTGCCACTGCCCCACCAGGCTCACTGCCTTCCCTGGATGTGCTGTGCTGCTCCGACCTGGGAGCTCCAAGCCCTTCCCAGTCCTTGCTGGCCTGCCAGCCTCACCCCAGCCACTCCCTGCCAAGCACGTCCAGGTCAGTGTGCCCATTAGGCACACACTCCTACTGCTGCCTGCGAGGATGTCTCCATCCGCTTTCCAAAGGGCTCATCTGTCTTCTCTTCGCTGAAACCTCCACAGCAGCCAAGACTGAGACAGGCTTCCAGGGTCCTTGCAGGGGCCTGCCACATTCACCTGTTTCCATTCCTGGCTCTTTGTGGTGACTTGAAGATATGTCCACAAGTCTTTAGTGCTCCCCCATTTCAAGAGGTGAAACCTCACTTCCCTCCCAGCAAGTGTGGGCTGGACTTAGTGACTCGCTTCCAGTGAATAGAAAATGGTGGCAAAGACAGTGCATTGCCTCTCAAACTGGGTCCTAAAAGGCACTGCAGCCCCTCCTTGCTCTCCTGGATCACTCGTGCTGGAGGACGTTCGGTGCCATGTTGTGAGGGTGCCCAAGCAGTGCTGTGGGGAGGTCGGCAGTGTGGTGAGGAGCTGAAGCCTCCAGCCCACAGCCGTGTGAGTGGGTCGCCTTGGCAGGGGTCCTCCCAACACAGCCTAGTCTCCAGATGACTGCAGCCTCACGAGAGCCCCTCATCCAGAGCCACCCGGCCAGTTTATTCCTGGCTTCTGGACCCTCAGGAGTTATGTGGACTGCTAAATGTCTGATTTCTTTTCTTTTTTTGAAATGGAGTCTCGCCTGTCACTTCAGGCTGGGAGTGCAGTGGCACGATGCCTGGTCACTGCAAGCTCCACCTCCTGGGTTCACGCCATTCTCCTGTCAGCCTCCCAGCAGTGGGGACTACGCGGGCTCACAGCACACGCCGCTAATTTTTGTATTTTTAGTAGAGACGGGGTTTTACCATGATGGCCAGGATGGTCTCGATCTCCTGACCTCGTGATCCGCCCTCCTCGGCCTCCCAAAGTGCTAGGATTACAGGCGTGAGCCACCACACCCGGCCAATGTGTGAGGTTTAAAGCAGCTAAATTTTGGGGCAATTTCTTATGCAGTAATAGATTACACACTCTTCAGCCAGGCTGGGGCCAGAGGTGGGCGACAGTGGTATCTCTGGCTCCCCTTCCCAGCGTGGGGCCTGGCATGAGAAGGTGCATGCGAGTGAATGAATGAAGGAATAACTGACAGAAGTCAATCCCTTCCTCTGCCCACATGAGGCTGATGTGATGCGCCCCAGGCCCTGCTCTGGGGAGGGCCTCCCTTTCCATAGGAGGCAACCTGCCTGTGCATTGGATCCAGGTGGGAACCCTGAGGTCCAGGATAAGTGGCCTTCTCAGCCCTTGCAGCCAGTGGAATGCAGGTCTGAGGATGCCTCCTGGTCAGGGCACAAAGGGCTGGAAAGCGGAAAGCGGGGAGAAATGTGGGCAGCAGGAGGTTCTGTAAGAAGCAGGCCCCCCAAAAGGCTTAGGGACCTGGGGACTCTGAAGAGACAGAGCCAGGGTGTGGTGGGGGCTCAGGAACGCCAGCAGCAGGGCCTGGTCTGACCTGCGTGGTCAGCCCTCTGACTTCACTTCTGCCTCTGATTGCTAATACCTTGTTAACCCTGCTGCAGCTGGCTGTTGTCCCTGTTCACAGAGAAGGAAACCGAGGGACAAGAGTTAAGTCCATTGGCTACGGAGTCATCTGTGGCAGAGCTGGGCCTCAAATTCCAGGTCTTTACCTGAACCTTTTTTTTTTTTTTTTTTCCTGAAGATGGAGTCTCACTCTGTCACCTGGGCTGGTGTGCAGCTGCACGATCTAGGCTCGCCGCAACCTCCACATTCCGGGTTCAAGAGATTCTCCTGCCTTAGCCTCCCTAGTCGCTAGGATTACAGGCACCCACCACCACGCCCAGCTAGTGTTTTGTATTTTTAGTTGAGACAGGGTTTCACTATGTTGGTCAGGCAGATCTTGAACTCCTGACCTTGTGATCTGCCCACCTCGGCTTCCCAAAGTGCTGGGATTAAAGACGTGAGCCACCACAGCTGGCCATTTTTTTTTTCAGAGAGTCTTGCTCTGTTGGCCAGGCTGGAGTACAGGGGCACTGTCTCATCTCACTGCAACTTCAGTCTCCCAGGCTCAAGCAATTCTCCTGCCTCAGCCTCCCGAGTAGCTGGGATTACAGGCGTGTGCCACCATGACTGGCTAATTTTTGTATTCTTAGCAAATGAAGCATGAGGTTTCACCATGTTAGCCAGGCTAGTCTTGAACTCCTGACCTCAGGTGATCCGCCTGCCTTGGCCTCCCAAAGCGGTGGGATTACAGGTGTGAGCCATGGCGCCCACCTTTTTCCCGAACTCTCATCGGCTGCTTTTGTCTGGGCTGCGGTGTCCTCATCTGTAACACAAGCAGTGCCAGTGGGCACAGGGGGTGGGGTTTGACGCCTGCAATGCGCTCAGTGGGAAAGGTAGCATCTAGTGCCTCTTCCTGCAGGAGTGGGAGCTGGAGTTGGGAGCAGCCCTACCTCTGCACCCTCTTTCCAAGGAGGAGGAGGCAGCACGAATGCCCTGTGATAGACTTTGTAAGTTGAAGGTCTGTCCCAGGGGCCACACAGGCTCAGAGACCCCAGGCCCAGGGCCCTAGCCTGTCAGGATTTCAGAGGGAGGCTAGAGTGTCTGCGAGGACTGAGTGGGGGCTCATCCCACTCCACACACCAATCTCACCCCAGAAGCACACCCACTCCCTTCCATAGTGGGTGAGACTGCACCCACCCACTGCCTGGGGTTGTGTGGTCTGCAGCAGCCAGCTGGGCATTGTATACACCCAAGCAGACAGGGGCCAAGCCTGGAGCATATAGGCTCTCATGTCCTGGGCACAGGGCTGGGCTTGTTTCATTTTGCTTGTTTATTTATTTTGGGGATCAAGGTCTCACTGTTGGCAGGCTGGAGTGCAGCAGTGTGATCATGGCTCACCGCAGCCTTGACCTCCTAGGCTGAGGTGACCCTCCCACCTTGTGATGGGGTGAATACTGAGTGTCAACTTGATTGGATTGAAGGACGCAAAGTGTTGATCCTGGATGTGTCTGTGAGGGTGTTGCCAAAGGAGATGAACATTAAAGTCACTGGACTGGGGAAGGCAGACCCACCCTTAATCTGGGTGGGCACCATCTAATCAGCTGCCATCGAATATAAAACAGGCAGAAAAACATGAGGAGGCGAGACTGGCCTAGCCTCCCTGCCCACATCTTTCTCCCTTGCTGGATGCTTCCTGCCCTCAAACATAGGACTCCAGGTTCTTCCGTTTTGGGACTTGGACTGGCTCTCCTTGCTCCTCACCTTGCAGACAGCCTATTGTGGGACCTTGTGATAGTGTGAGTTAATACTTAATAAACCCCCTTTTAGGCCGTGCAAGGTGGCTCATGCCTGTAATCCCAGCACTTTGGGAGGCCAAGGTGGGCAGATCACCTGAGGTCAGGAGTTCGAGACCAGCCTGGCCAACATGGTGAAACCACATCTCTACTAAAAATACAAAATTAGCTGAGTGTGGTGGCACGTGACTATGATCTCAGCTACTTGGGAGGCTGAGGCAAGAGAATCACTTGAACCTGGGAGGTGGAGGTTGCAGTCAGTCAAGATTGCACCATTGCACTCATATATATGTGTGTGTGTGTGTGTGTGTGTGTGTGTGTGTATATCCTATTAGTTCTGTCCCTCTAGAGAACACTGACACACATCTCAACCTGCTGAATAACTGGGACTACAGGCATGCACAGCAATGCGTGGCTAGCCTCCCGAGTAGCTGGGATTACAGGCGTGTGCCACCACGACTGGCTAATTTTTGTATTCTTTAATAGAGATGGGGTTTCATCATGTTGGCCAGGCTAGTCTTGAACTCCTGACCTCAGGTGATCCACCTGCCTCGGCCTCCCAGAGTTGTGGGATTACAGTGGTGGGATTATTTTTTGTAGAGATAGGAATCTTGCTATGTTGCCCAGGCTGGTCTCAAACTCCTGGGCTCAAGGGATCCTCCTGCCTCAGCCTTCCAAAATGGCAGTATTATAGGCAGGAGCCACCATGCCCGACCCTTGTCCCATTTTAAAGATGAAGAAACTGAGGCTCGGGTGGGTCAGTGGCTTCTTCCCAGGCACTGAGGGAGCCAGGTGAGAATCTGGGGACTGCTGACTTTGCTCAGACTTGCCAAGGACCCCTATTTTCTGGAAATGCCAGGGCTGCCAATTTTCTCTGGAGCCATGCCAGCCCCCCAGGGTCCACTCTGGGCCCCTGAGTCAGGATCCACTCTTTGGAAATCTCACTGTCCTTCCTTGACCCCTCCAAATTCCACCAAAATGGCAAAATCTGTTACAATAAAAAGTAACTCAGGGCCGGGTGCGGTGGCTCACGCCTGTAATCTCAACACTTTGGGAAGCTGACGCAGGTGGATCACCTGAGGTCAGGAGTTCGAAACCAGCCTGGCCAACATGGTGAAACCCTATCTCCACTAAAAATACAAAAATTTCCCCGGCGTGGTGGCGGGTGCCTGTAATCCCAGCTACTCAGGAGGCTGAGGCAGGAGAATCGCTTTAACCCGGGAGGCGGAGGTTGCAATGAGCCGAGATCACACCACTGCACTCCAGCCTGGGCAACAAGAGAGAAACTCCATCTCAAAAAAAAAAAAAAAGCTGGGCGCGGTGGCTCACGCCTGTATTCCCAGCACTTTGGGAGGTGGAGGCAGGCGGATCACGAGGTCAGGAGTTCGGGACCATTCTGGCTAACACAGTAAAACCCCATCTCTACTAAAAATACAAAAAATTAGCCAAGCGTGGTGGCGGCGCCTATAGTCTCAGCTACTCGGGAGGCTGAGGCAGGAGAATGGCGTGAACCCGGGAGGTGGAAAAAAAAAATTAGCCGGGCATGACAGCAGGTGCCTGTGATCTCAGCTACTTGGGAGGCTGAGGCAGGAGAATCGCTTGAACCGGGGAGGTGGCGTTTGCAGTGAGCCGAGATAGCGCTACTGCACTCCAGCCTGGGCAACACAGTGAGACTATCTCAAAAAAAAAGAACGAGGAAAAGAAAGGAAAGGAAAGGCTAGTGCTGGCCGGATCGCTGCAGGTGGGTCCTCAGGCTGAGTGGTGGGACTTTCACTTTCCGTGCTGGCTCCATTACTTCTGTGTGGATTAAAATAATCATAACCTGTAGTTATTCCTTTCGTTATAAAAATAAAAGAGTATTTTAGAATGTGTGGCCCAGCCAGCAGGGCCGGCAGGCTCCCTCCCGAAGCCCTCGGCGGAGTGCGGCTTGGTTGCTTGGGCAACGTCTGCCGCCCCCTAGGGGACAACGCAGCCTTCCCGCAAGGGCAGCCCGGGCCGCGCACAGCGTGGGCTCAGGAGCCGGTGGAGGAGGCCTGCAGGCAGCCTGGCTCTCCTAGCAGTCACCATGCCTGTCGGAGGAGCAGCCTGCTGGCTCCAGTGGACTCTCCCAGGCTCTGTCTCCTGCCGTCCGCAGAAGACCCCAGGTCCATCGACTGCTGGAAAATTCAAGACCCAGAGAGGTCATGCCACCGGCCCAGGGTAGCACAGCTGGGAGAGGCAGAGCCCCGGGCCAGACCCTAGGCTGAGGGCTCCTCCCCTCCACCAGGCAGGATCGATGAGGCCTGGAAGGAGGCTGGGCAAGGTATAAGCAGCTTCATTCTTGTTCACTGTTCTTTTACTACTTATTTTTATTTTTATTTTTGAGACAGGAACCTTACTCCTTCACCCAGGCTGGAGTGCAGTGGCCCTTTTACTACTTTTTTTTTTTTTTCTTTTGAGACGGAGTCTCGCTCTGTTGCCCAGGCTGGACTGCAGTGGCACCGAGATGGAGTCTTGCTCTGTTGCCCAGGCTGGAGTGCAGTGGCGCCATCTCGGCTCACTGCAAGCTCCGCCTCCCGGGTTCACGCCATTCTCCTGCCTCACCCTCCCGAGTAACTGGGACTACAGGCGCCCGCCACCTCGCCCGGCTAATTTTTTGTATTTTTTAGTAGAAATGGGGTTTCACCGTGTTAGCCAGGATGGTCTCGATCTCCTGACCTCGTGATCCGCCCTCCTGACCTCGTGATCCGCCCTCCTCGGCCTCCCAAAGTGCTGGGATTACAGGCGTGAGCCACCGCACCCGGCCCCCTTTTACTGCTTGTTTAGTTTTTTGAGATGGGGTCTCACTCGCGATGTTGCCCAGGCTGTAGTGCGGTGGCTATTCACAGGCACAGTCCCACTACTGATCGGCACAGGGGTTTTGACTTGCTCCATTTCCAGCCTGGGCCGGTTCACCCCTCCTTAAGCAACCTGGTGGTCTCCCACTCCCGGGAGGTCACTATATGGATGCTGACTGTAGCGTATCGGACAATCAGCCCAGCGCACTACAGCCCAGAACTCCCGGGCTCAAGTCGTCCTCCCCCGCCAGACTCCTGAGTAGCTGGGACTACAGGCATGCGCCACCACACCCGGCTACTACTTTTTATCACTGACTACAACAAAGGTCACATACTCATCATCTTTCTCCTTTTCTTCCTTTCTTTTTTTGCCAGACAATGTTAAATTAAATTTCAGCCATCATGCCATTTTACCACCATGTACTTCTGTTTGTATCTCTAAGAAATATAGGCATTTCCTCATAGAACTTTGGTGCCATTATTGCACCTAACAAGAACAATGATTGTTTAAAATCATCTAATGCCACCGGGTGCGGTGACTCATTCTTGTAATTCCAGCACTTTGGGAGGCTGACATGGGTGGATCACTTGAGGTCAGGAGTTTGAGACCAGCCTAGCCAACATAGTGAAACCCTATCTCTACCAAAAATACAAAAAAATTAGCTGGGCATGGTGGTACGCACCTATAATCCCAGCTACTCAAGAGGCAACTCACTGCAACCTCCTCCTCCTTGGTTCAAGGAGAATCACTTGACCCAGGAGATGGAGGTTGCAGTGAGCCAAGATTGCGCCACTGTACTCCAGCCTGAGCGACAGAGCGAGACTCGATCTAAAAAAATAAAAATAAAAAATAAAAAAGTAAGTAAAGTCATCTAATGCCATTGGCTATCTCCAGCTGAGGACACCTGGGAGTGCAGGGCCTCCAGGTGAACACCTTCAGGGAGGAGAAGGTGCTTGGTGGAAAGGATGGATGGGGTGATGGGGGCAGGTGGGTGACATCCTCTTGAAGTCCCTTTGATCTTTAGGGCCTGGCACAGTGAGAGTACTGAGGGTGTAGACTGACTGATGGCCTGTCCCAGATTCTGCAACACTGTTTCACGCCTTTCTTGTGGGGCCCCTGCCAGCCTGTCCATCCTTCCAGCCATCTGTCTTTCTGTCCATGCCTTCATTGCTCTACCCCTTCATCCAACCACTCGTCCCTCTGTCCATCATCCACTCATCCATCTGTCCAGCCCTCCTCCCATCCATCCATTTGTCTACCTGCCCATCCCTCCCTCCTCCATTTGTCTCCCATCCATCCATCTGTCTGTCCAGCCCTCCTCCATCCGTCCCTCCATCCCTCCATCCCTCCACCCATCCATCCATCCTTCCATCTGTTCACTGACTCATTTTCTCTCATACTTATTTACCTGGCTTCCCCAGTGCCCGCCTGTGCTGAGTGCCGTGGGTGTGGAGACAAACCCAGCAACACCCTGCCTACCCAAAGCCCACAGCTGAGTGGGGAGATGTTGAGACCTGCACGGAGCAGCCTAAATGGTGGGGTGGCCTGTTTTCTGTTTCTGCCTTGGAGAAGAGGGTCAAGCTAGGGCATGTTCGTTCAGGAGACAAAGAGCAGGTAAAACCTGGCTGCGATGACTGAGAGAACAGGCTTGTCTCAAATGTCACCTTCTGGGGCCTCCCTAACACCCCCTGCAAGTCTCCCTCTCCCCAAGACCTTATTTCTCTCCTGGCACTTGCTGCCATTGGGGGTGCTCTGTATTTTGGCTATTCATCTGTTGACTGGCTGTCCTCCTCCCTGAGCATAAGGTCCACCAGGGTAAGGGCTTTTTTTTTTTTTTTTGAGACAGAGTCTTGCTGTGTCTCCCAGGCTGGAGTGCAGTGGCCCAATCTCGGCTCACTGCAACCTCCGCCTCCCAGGTTCAAGCAATTCTCCTGCCTCAGCCTCCCAAGTAGCTGGGACTACAGGCGTCCACCGCCACGCCTGGCTAACTTTTTGTATTTTTAGTAGAGACGAGGTTTCACCATATTGGCCAGGCTGGTCTCGAACTCCTGGCTTTGTGATCCACCCGCCTCGGCCTCCCGAAGTGCTGGGATTACAGGTGTGAGCCACTGCTCCTGGCCCAGGGCAAGGGTTTTTATCTGTTGTGTTTACTGATGTGTCTCAGTGCCTAAAACTCAACAGGCAGCCTTGGTTTCATGAGTAGAGGGCATGGGCAGGGCAGGCCGCTGTCTGTGGGGTGATGACACGGCTGGGGCTGTGCAGACGGACAGTGGTGAAGGGATCTGAATGTGAATTTAAGAGGTTGACACATAGGACTGGGGACTCTGGATGTGGGGTGGAGAGAGAGAGGTGTCCAGGGCAACTCCTGGACTTGTGGCTCAGGTGCTGTGGGTGACTGGCACTTGCTGCATTAGATGCTCTGCAGGAAACATGGATCTGAACGGTCCCTGTTCTGTCAGTTAGACACCATGCTTCAAACTCCCTCAGCACCCAAGGTACTGGCTTCTCGAGTGCAGCATCAGCAGTCGAACCCAAGTCTCAGCTGTATTTGCCCTGCCCAGAACAGGCCAGTCACCTCCTTCTTTCCAGACTCTATGCTTCTGTTAATGCAGCCTTAGCATGTAGCTGGCCACTCTCACAGGGACATGCCTGGACCTTGCCCTGAGCAGTTGCAGATATGAGGCAGGTACTCTCTTCATTTCATGGATGCAAAAGTGGAGGCACAGAGTGGTCAAGGGGCTGGCCCATGGTCTCAACTATGAGTGGCAGAGTTGGGCTTTAAAGTCAGGCAGCCAGCTTCTAACCAGACGCTAAGCTTCATCCCCTTGAGGGCCAGGACTAGCATCAGGACTGGCCTTGGATGGGCCACTTACTGCCCTTTACCCTCTGCCATAGCAGCTGGCACTGCTAACCCTGTGTCTCCTACTTGCCTACAAACAGTTAGGCTGTCAGGGGGCTGTCCCTCTGTCAACTCTCAGCCTGCTCAAGGCCAGCCTGCAGGTCCGGCCATTAGAGGACAGGAAAACAGGTAGACAAACAGCCTCCTGGCCCTGCCACCTGCCCCGAGGGCCACCCAGATGGGCTGCCTGGGTCTATGCGTCAACACCTGGCCCTCCCCTATCCTGCTGGCATTCCAGTCTGTGGGGCACTCATTTGGTCTGTTGCTTAGCAGCTGTGTGACTGAGGCACCTGTACAGCCTCCCTGAGCCTTGGTGTCCCCTGTGGAGATCTCACAGGGCTGCAGCGCAGGTCACATGTGGCATGCACTGAGTCGCCTTGAGAGCCCACTGGGGCCTCCCCAGGTGGGCCCTGAATATCCCAGAGGGTGGGTTGTGTGAGAGCATCTGGGGATCATATCCAGCCCTGCCGCCCTCATGGCCTTAAACAAGCCCGCTTTCTGGGTCTCAGTGGCCCCATCTGTGAAATGGGCAGCACTAATGCTGTGCTGCCTCCCTTCTGGGGCGGTGAGGAGGATCCTAGAGCCTGAGAGTGAGAGAAGCTTGGTGAACTGTAAGGGGGGGTGCACAGGCGAGGAGGTCCCTGTTTTTACAGTGCCCAGCAGACAGAAGTAGCCTCTTAGTGGAGAGGTCTCCCCTTCAGGAGGGCCCCAGCCAGTTGGTTCAGAGGCTGAATCGGCAGAGCCTCTGTCCTTGGTTCATGCAGGCATGGGGGCTTGGTGGAGGCAGCCCTGACCTTGGCCTCTGGGTCCGGGGACACGCATTCCCATGGAGCAGACAGCAGGGAACCAGGGCAGCAGGAAGGGCGAGAACAGGTGGTGGGTGATGTTCCTGGGTTCATGCCTGTTCCCCCGACCCCCTCCCTCCCTGACAACTGGAGCACCTTGAGGACAGGGACTGGCTGTCTTGCCTGGGTGTAGCGTCAGCAAAGGAAGTGTTTGTTGAGTGAGTAAGTGAGGGAGCTTTGCAAGTTTCCCAGGCAAGGGGTCCTGAGCAAATCCAAGGGAGTCAGGAAAGCCCAGGGGACAGAGTGAAGGCTTGAGCTTGGACCTGGAGGGCGGGAGCTGTCACAGCCCCATCTCTGGACCTCCCCAGGAGGTGTTTGGATGTGGTGGGGCAGTGACCCTGCTCCCTGGTGTCTGCCACCTCCTGTGCTCTCTTCTGTGCTTTCCTGACACCTGGGTCCCGAGGGCACTGGGACAAGGGTCCTGGGGGCAGGGGAGGGAGTCCAGCTGTGTGCCACGTGGCCTCAGCAGGCTCTGCTTCCGGTCCCCTCCCCTGCCGCAGGTATTTAAGGTCTGAGAGGGGTCAGCTGGGAGCTGTTGAGGCCACCCCGGTGGCACCAGAGCCCTCTCAGGAAGGCAGACCCAGGACCTCCCCGCCACACCTTGTTCATGGATTTTGTTGCTGGAGCCATCGGAGGTAACAGACAGGATGGTGGGTGTGCAGACACTGCTGCTCCTGGGGGTAGCAGGAGCTGAGGCCCAGGAAGGTGCTGGGCAGCAGGGGGGGTTTGAGGAGACCCCCAGCTCCCAGGATCTGCCAGGACCTGGTGTGGGCCATGGGTGCCAGGAGCAGAGAGCAGGTTCCTGGGAGACTAAGGCTGGATGAGGGGTGCTGCAGGGCCTGGGGGGCTGCAATGGCCTGAGAGGCTCAGACAGGAGGCTGAGGGCAGGCTGGGGATGGGGCTGTGGTCCAGGCATGGAGGTCGCTCGGGAGGCAGAGCTAGGGAGGCTGGGAGTTCTTGGTGTGGGGAGGGGTGATTGAGTCACTGGAAGGGAAGGAAGACCCCAGGAAGGAAGACGAGAGGGCGGGGAGATGGGTAGGGAAGATGGGGCCTGGTCCTGCAGCAGGTACTGGAAAGGGGGCGCAGAGGACGGTAAGGGACCTGGCGAGCTGGCTCCACCTGCCCCGCTGGCTGTGTGCGCCTGGCTGGGCCTCGGGAACCTGCTTCTCAGGCCAGACTCTGCTGGGGAAACCGTTCTCCCTCCCGGGGAAGGGCTCCTGGTGAAAGACTGATTCAGTGAGATAACCAGGCCCTGGGACACGGGCTCAGCTCCATCCCGTGGGCTGTGGGGACTGTTTTGAGTGGGCACTCCTGGCCTTGCTGGTCTTGTGAAACAGCAGTGGGTGGCGTCAGTACTTCTGGGAATAGCATGGGGGTTGGGAGAGCGGCCAAGCTCTGGGCCTGGGAGAAGGCAGGGTACCTGCCCCATTAACAGGCTTTCTTTTTCTTTTTTTTTTTCCTTGAGATGGAGTCTTGTTCTGTCGCCTAGGCTGTAATGTAGTGGCGTGATCTTGGCTCACTGCAACCTCTGCCTCCTGGGTTCAAGTGATTCTCCTGCCTCAGCCTCCCAAGTAGCTGGGACTATAGACATGCACCGCCATGTCTGGCTAATTTTTGGGTTTTTAGTGGAGGCCGCGTTTTACCATGTTGGTCAGGCTGATCTCAAACTCCTGACCTCAAGTGATCTGCCCGCCTCAGCATCCCAAAGTGTTGGGATTACAGGTGTGAGCCACTGCGCCCGGCCTCCATTAGCAGGCTTTCTGAGCCCCAGCCAGGTGCCAGCCTGGGGCCAGCCACTCCCTTCCTCAGGGAAGTTACTGGACTTGCCTGAGGTCACACAGCTGGAAAGGGCTCCTGAGTCTGGCATCTTTCCTCTGAAGCCATGGGGAGGCCTAGGTAAAGGGCTGTCACTCTGTGCCTGGCCCTGGGTCATGGGGTGTCAGCCCTGGGCCATGTCCTTGGAGAACTCCAGTTCTGGAGGTGGCGGTGGCATACAACAGCAGCAAGGCCATATGACAAGGCCTCTGCTCAACATGTGCCAGGCACAGAGTCAGCCCGGAGTACAGAGGTCAGAGAGGGCTCCAGAGAGGAGGTGGTGTTGTGGCAGGGCTTTGATGGATGAGTAGGAGTTCTGTGAGGTGCATGAGGTGTACGGGAGGGTTCAGAAGGGTCATTCTCTCCAAGCCATTTGGTCTTTTGCCTTACTTCATTTATTCGCTTCATTCTTTCATCCCGCATATTTACTGAGTCCTGGGCCACAGTAAATAGGGTACAGTCCCCATGTGCCTATTGTCTTCCATTGGCCTTTACCACTGACCCTCAGGGGAGAGAATGGTCCCCCCAGGGACCAGCCTATTTCCTGTCTGACTTCCCTGTGTCAGTGCTGGGGCTTGGATGTTGAGGCCTGGCATCTGAAGCCTCTCTGCAAGGTGTGGACTCCCGGCCCTTTCTCTTCCACACGCACTTGTGATTCCTGGCAGTCCTGGCTCTTCACAAACCCTGGTGTGGGCTTGGGCTTCCCTCCTCCTGGCCTTTGCCCAGGCTGTGCCTCCCACTCCTCCACCCACGCAGCCAAAACACAGTTACTGCCTAGCTCACAGGCAAACCCTCCACGGACTGACGGCTCGAGGGCAAGGTCTGCCTGGCTCAGAGACAGGGCCCAGCCAGGGTTGGATCAGACATTCTCTCAGAACGTGATGCCCGTGGGGAGGCCGGGCCATGTCTTTGGCCCAAGGCAGCGAGGATGAGGCAATCCCAGGCCAGGACTCAGGGAAGGGGAACTCGCTTGCAAAGGGCAGAAGTCACTCAGAGGTTCAGTTTCCTCATCTATAAAACGAGGGTGCCCTCAGGGGATGAGACCTGGTGCAGACCAGAAGGGCCAAATATGGGTCTGCCCTTGGGGGAGCCCAGTTGGTGTGCACCTGCTTCTTCTTCCCTGCAATGGGGTGGAACTGCTCGCTGGCCCCACTCTCCTCACCGTGGGCCTCTGCTTTCCTTCTAGGCGTCTGCGGTGTTGCTGTGGGCTACCCCCTGGACACGGTGAAGGTGTGGCAGCAGCAGCCCCCCAACCATCCCAAGGCCCCTGCACCCATCCATGGCCAGAAGACTTTCCAGAATGCTAAACAGACCCACCCCTTTCCTGCTCAAATGCCTTCAGTGGCTCCCCAGAGCCCCTGGGACTGTCAGTCCCACCTTCTCGCCTCTGCACCCCAGGTTTCTCATCTAACACGAGGCTCCCTGTCCCTGCTGTGCCCACAGTCCAGCATGGCTGGGACAATCAAGAGGGTGACTCTGCCCCTTCCCCAAGGCCTGCTGGCCTTGCCCTAGGCCTGGAGCTACTCCTTCCTGAAGCTCACTTCTCCCGCAGGTCAGGATCCAGACGGAGCCAAAGTACACAGGCATCTGGCACTGCATCCGGGATACGTATCACCGAGAACGCGTAGGTCTGGGGCCAGGGTGTGGGCAGGGAGACAGGGAGGGGATGCTGGGCCTGCCTCCACTGCCCAGCAGGTGATGCTGGGCTCCCCACTGGGTCTCAGCTCTCTCACCTTCCACATGGGAATAGTTCTGCCAATCTCGTGAGTTCCTCTGAGGACTGGAGCCAGTTCATCTGGCAGCTAGAGGGGCCTCAGAAGGAGGTTCCCACCTCCAGCAGAGGGTCTAGAGGTAGCGTTCAGGCCTTTGAAGGTCAGAGGAGGGACCCATGCAATGCATTTCTGGCTCCTCCAGGCCAGGTGCCCCTTGAAGGCAGTGTTGGGTGGAGTCTTCAGGGTCTAGCTTAGAGACCTGTCCAGAGGCAGGACTTGGTGACATTCTCTAAAGTGAACTTGGGGGCTTGGTGCAGGCCAGGAGCTAGCTTGTGAAAGCAGTAGAGGCATAACATGCTAATAGTTCATTATCAGGCTAGGTCTGGTGGCTAACGCCTGTAATCCCAGCACTTTGGGAGGCTGAGGCAGGCGGATCACCTGTGGTCAGGAGTTCGAGACCAGCCTTGCCAACATGGTGAAACCCTGTCTCTACTGAAAATACAAAAATTAGCTGGAGGTGGTGAGCAGGCAGCTGCTCAGGAGGCTGAGGCAGGAGAATCGCTTGAACCTGGGAGGTGGAGGTTGCGGTGAGCTGAGATCTTGCCACAGCACTCCAGCCTGGGCAACAGAGTGAGACTCTGTCTCAAAAAAAAAAGAAAAAAAAAAGTTCATCATCATCAAGCAACTGTGCTGGGTTTGGCCTGGTCCTCTGACTCTTCAGGTCTCCCCTCGTGACCTCCATCCTACAGCAGAGGAAACTGAGGCCCTGAGACTGTGAATGACCTTCCCCAGGTCCAACAGCAGAATGCAGGGCGGGGCTGAGTGTGGGCTCCCTAGGTGGGCTCCTCCTTCTGGCGGGGCCCTGGCCTCACCTAGACCCTGTCTGCTAGGTGTGGGGCTTCTATCGCGGCCTCTCGCTTCCTGTGTGCACGGTGTCCCTGGTGTCCTCCGTGTCTTTCGGCACCTACCGCCACTGCCTGGCGCACATCTGCCAGCTCCGGTACGGCAGCCCTGACGCCAAGCCCTCCAAGGCCGACATCGCGCTTTCGGGATACGCCTCCGGCCTCGTCCGCGTGAGTAGGGGCAGCCAGGGTGGGGAAGGCCCAAGAGAGACTGCGGAATCTGCGAGGTTATCCACCCTGGCAGGTGGGGAAACTGAGGCTTGATGAGGGCAGACACTGGAGGCCATGCATGGAGCCAGGGGCTGTGGGAGAGGAACTGGCATCCCGCCCAGGCTGGGCCCAGAACCCCTGAGCAGTGCACAGATAAGGGGCTCACTGCTGTCCTGCCCAGCACGGCCCCCTGGGGAAGGGGGCTGTGACCAAAGGGACCCTCCCCGTCACGGTCAGAAGGTCACCTAGAAGCCACCATGGGGAGCTGAATAGGCAGGTCCCAGGCACTCATGGCTCCGAGCACGGAGATGCCTGAACACAGTCAGCTGTTGCTGGACGCGGGCATTTCTCCATCCTCAACTGTGCGTGGAGCACCTGCAGTGCCCGTCCGCCCTCAGGGAGCCCTGGCTCCCGCAGTGGGGACAGACTTCTGCACACGGTGACAGCACGGAGCCAGCTGGAGCAGCCCAGTGGCTGAAGTCCTGGCCCAGGGGTCCAGACCACCAGGCCTAGCTCTCAGCTCTGACTCTCAGGAGCTGAGCAACCTTGGGCAAGCAAGGGAGACTCTTGGAGCTTCTGTCTCTCCATCTGTAAGAGGCATGATGAGAATTTAGTGAGATCATGAGGGTAAAGCCCCCAGCACACATATGTGGAGTCCGACATGAATGAGTACCCACGAAGTGGCAGCCAGTATGTCTAGTGATTTTTTTTTTTTTTTTTTTTTGAGACAGAGTCTTGCTCGGTTGCCCAGGCCAGAGTTTAGTGGCACCATCTCGGCTCACTGCAACCTCTGCCTCCCAGGTTCAAGCAATGCTCCTGCCTCAGCCTCCTGAGTAGCTGGGACTACAGGCGCGTGCCACCACGCTCGGCTAATTTTTGTATTTTTAGTAGACATGGGGTTTCACCCATATTGGCCAGGCTGGTTTCAAACTCCTGATCTTGTGATCCGTCTGCCTTGACCTCCCAAAGTACTGGGATTACAGGCTTGAGCCGCTGCGCCCGGCCGTGATATTATTTTATTGCTGATCCGAGGTGAAATCCGGCAGGCTGGCGCTTGGGAGAGATGTGGCTGCCGAGGAAGCATGAGCTTTGGTGGGCAGAGCCGGCTTTGGACCCTGTGGCCCCCCAGCTCTAGGCCAGCCTGCAGGGTCTTGGGGCCCAACCTCCTGAGGTCACCGTGGACAACATGAGGCTGGTGGGAGGCCAGGTCCAGGCTGTGGGCAGAGCCACAGGTGGCTGACCCCTGCCTCCTTCTCTGCTCCAGGTCTTCCTGACGTCGCCCACTGAGGTGGCCAAAGTCCGCCTGCAGACGCAGACACAGGCACAGAAGCAGCAGCGGCGGCTCTCGGCCTCGGGGCCCTCGGCTGTGCCCCCCGTGTGTCCAGCGCCCCCAGCCTGCCCAGAGCCCAAGTACCGCGGGCCGCTTCACTGCCTGGCCACAGTAGCCCGCGAGGAGGGGCTGCGCGGCCTCTACAAGGGCAGCTCGGCCCTGCTGTTACGGGACGGCCACTCCTTTGCCACCTACTTCCTTTCCTACGCCATCCTCTGTGAGCGGCTCAGCCCCGCTGGCCACAGCCAGCCAGGTGAGCAGGGGCTGGAACCTGGCAGGGCGGGGAGCCTGGCGGGATGAGGACAAGGTGAGGTCTTGCTGCCCGCCAGTACCCGAGTGGGGGCTTGAACTCGGCTTCCTGCCTCCCAGGGTGGGCTCCTCAGTTCCCCCAACACCAAGAGTCAGCACAGAGTTGCTGTGTCAGTGTCAGTGTGTGGCTGTGGACAAGTTCCCTTCCCCTCTCCCAAGCCACTTGCAAATAAGGATGGGCCGGAAGAGTGAGTCCAGGGCACATTGCCCTGGGCGCCCCCATCAGGCTCCCAGTCAAGGCACTGTGGTCTCTCTGCAGATGTTCTGGGCGTGCTGGTGGCCGGGGGCTGTGCGGGAGTCCTGGCCTGGGCTGTGGCCACCCCCATGGACGTGATCAAGTCGAGACTGCAGGCAGATGGACAGGGCCAGAGGCGCTACCGGGGCCTCCTGCACTGTATGGTGACCAGCGTGCGGGAGGAGGGACCCCGGGTCCTTTTCAAGGGGCTGGTGCTCAACTGCTGCCGCGCCTTCCCTGTCAACATGGTGGTCTTTGTCGCCTATGAGGCGGTACTGAGGCTCACCCAGGGTCTGCTCACATAGCTGGTCCCCACGCCCAGCGGCCCACCCACCGGCAGCTGCGGGAGGTTGTGGTGGCTGGAGGAGGCAAGGGGTAGTGTGGGTGGGGTTGGGACCCCACAGGGCCGTTGCCCAGGAAAACGAGGAGCCTCCCTGCAGTGAGTCGGCCGAGGCCTGAGCTTGCCCTGCCCAGCTACTGACCTCAGGTCGAGGGGCCCGCCGGCCATCAGCCAGGGTTGTCCTGGGGTGGCAGGAGCCAGGGAGGAGTGGGCCTCTTTGATGAGGGCGTGTGTCGCATGGAGTCAGTTGTTCATCCCAGCTTCCCCGTGGCCCCCGCCTCCCATGTCTTTGGAGCAAACTTCCAGGGAGTCAGGTGTGTGCTCAGCCAACCTCTGTCCCATTCCCAGACCCTCGTCCCCACCACTGTTCTTGTCTTCATGAGCTGTCCCTTACAGGCAGGGGCTTCCCACAGGCTGGGGGCCTTGAGGCAGGGAGCATGAGCTGGGCTGGCCCACCATGACTGACGGCTCCCGGCCTGGCTTGTTCCCCACAGCAGGCTGCTCCCAGGGGTGCTGCCGGGACTGCCATGCCCACCTGGCAGGGGGCCGGGGTGGCCGTCCTCACCCGGTTAGGGAATTTGGGGTGAGGTTCCTCAGGAGCCCTCACTCTGCCTGTGGACGCTGGAAAGACCCCAAAGACTCTGCAAAGACCCCAAAAACGCTGCAAAGACCCCAAAGACTCTGTTGGGAACTGTTGTGAATAAAATGTTTCTGAGGATGTTCAGGGCTGTGGCTCCATGGCCGTGGGCTGACCGTTCCCTGCCCCCAGCAGCTTCGCACCCCATGAGGCCTGCCCACCTATCCTGGGAGGTGCAGGGCCCTGGCCCTGTCCTGCTCGCTTCCTGCTGGACGAGCCCCCTCCAAACCCAAGCTGCCAGCGCTCCCACTGTGCAGATGGGCACACTGAAACACCGCCTGGTGCTCTGGCGGGCTCCACCCGCTCAGCCTTCTGGGTTGTGGGGCCTGGCCTATGGCGCTGAGTCCTGCTGCAGGGGGCTGTTCAGCAGGGTACTTGCTCTCCTCACCACCTCATCCCAAACCCACCCGCTTTCTGAGCGAAAGCTGGTTCCAGCCAGGCCCTCCCACCCGCCCTGTGTGGGAGGGTGCCGGGCACCTTGCACAGCTCACCACAGCCACCGGATGC
Organism: Papio anubis; assembly: GCF_008728515.1. Lineage (NCBI taxonomy): Eukaryota > Metazoa > Chordata > Mammalia > Primates > Cercopithecidae > Papio > Papio anubis. Next base: position 6,218,362 of record NC_044982.1, on the reverse strand, counting down.
CAGGCGAGCAGACAGCTCCAAGAGGGAGGGGCCTTGCCTGCAGTCACGCATCAGGAGGGGTGGGTGGACTGGAGCCCGTGCTTCTGAGGCTCCAGCACCCTCCTCCTGGTATCAATCATGTGGCTTCCACTGATGGGGGCTATCAGGGGCTAGGGCTGGCAGGTCCAGCGGGAAGCCATCGGGTCTCCACCACAGCAGCCCTCTGGCAGGGCTGGAGGCCACCTGCATTGACTATAGTCACTCAGGGACACCGACCTTGACTGTGTCTGTGCACTGAACGCTGTCCTCTGTTCTGCCGAACGGAACTCTTCTGCTACCAGAATAAGGGGTGGACCCCCCTTCCTGGGTCTGCTCCTGTTATGCCAGTCCCCATATGTGTGGTGCTGTGGACACCTGATCTGATGCCCTGTGCCCCGTGCCAGGAACACCCTCCCCCTGCTCTGCCTGGCTGGCTCCACACCCCAGGTGCCACCTCCTCTGGGAAGCTCTCCTTGCCTGACCACTGGGTTGCTCCCAAGCATCTCCTGCTCTGCTCCCGTGGGGACCTAGTTGGGTGTGTGGTCACTCGTCTGCCTCTCCTCAGCCACAAGAGCCTGTGAGCTGCACAAGGACTCCATCTAGCTCCAGGGCTGCTGTACAGTAGCGGGTGTGGGATGAATGAGTGAGTTAGTGAATGAATAAAGCCTGCAGTAGATTCCAGGAAGTGTGGCCAGCTTAGGAGTTGCAGAGGCTGAGATGCTGTGGCCAAATGCTGGGAAAGGGCAGGTGCTAACCGGTTTCCATCGTCCATCAAACACTGACCCTGGGACCATTTGTGTTGAGAAGACCCCACCTGCTCGGCCTTGGCAGGAGGGTTCCTGGCAGCACTCCTGGCCCGGCTCTGGCAGTGGCTGCACTCTGGGAGGTGGGGCCTTTGGCTCTCCCTGAGCCTGTGTCACTGAGCAGCTGGCTCTGCCTGTCACTGGGGAGGGGGTTTGCAGGAAGGGCCTCTGTCCTCACTGTCTTTACAACCTCTATGGTAATGACCAGAGAGTCCTGGGCCTCAAGGCCCAGCCAGCGTAACCCTGGGGAGGGCACAGCTGCTGGTGCTGCAGGTGGGCACTGGGGGCCAGAGGCAGGCCTTTTGCTTGCCGAGTGCCGTCCTGGAGCAGTGAGCTGTTCCACAACCACCCGTGTGCTCAGCCACCCTCCTTCCTGGCCCTGCTTCCCCACCCAGTGCTGTTTTGTGTGCTTCTCAGGCCCCGTCTCCTTTCAGGCAGGCTCAGCTGGTCTCTCCTCCAGGCTGGGGGCCACAGGGCAGAGAGGCTGAGCTGGGCCGGCCCCACATCTGTCTGCCAGGTGGACATCACCAGCTGGAGTAGGAGTCCTCTTCTGGCAGAGCCTACGGCACCACGGTGGTGCTGGCACCCAGCCTCATGCCTCATCCCCAAACACCCATGGGGCCACTGCAACCTGTCCGTCCTAATCCAGACATGCCCGTGCCTTTCAGGGAACATTTCTCTCAGAAACCACTGGTTTTTAGCAAAATGGGGGAGGTTTGGGAGACGTGCAGCTCCCCTGTGTCCTGACCAGCAGTGGCCTTGGGCAAGTCACCTGAGTATTGCACCCAGGGCACCCCTCCTAAGACCCTAAACAAGAGGCATCACTGCTTTTTACAGGGGAGGAGATGGAGGTCCTGGGAGGTTAAGTGACCTGGCCAGAGTCACACAGCCGGTGAGGGGAGAAGCTGGTCGGTGTTGGCTCACTCCTCCCTGGGGCCAGGGTCTCACCAGGGCCCTGCCAATAGATGCTCTGGCTGGGTGGACAACGACAGCAGTGGCTGTCACTGACGTCACTTGTCACCCCTCACTGCACTTGCATCACAGGTGCAGTAGAGCTACAAGGAGTCACATTAGTTGCCCAGGGCAACAGGCTAGTGAGCTACATGGCCTCTGTGGGTGGCTCACCCCCACTGGCCATAGCCAGCCAGGTGAGCAGGGGGGGCAGGGGTGGGGCCCAGCTCAGCAGGAGTTGAGACAGGGAGGAGGCGTAGGTGAGGTCATGGTGCACATGGGTACCTGAGTGGGACTCGAGCCCAGGCCTCCAGCCTCCCAAGAGTCAGGACAGACTTGCTGTGTCAGAGTCACCCTATGGCCTTGGACAAGTCATGTTCTCCTCTCCTAAGCCTCAGCTTCCCCACTTGCAAAATGAGGATGAGCCGGTAGAATGAGCCCAGGGCTCCCTTGCAGCTCGGCGCCTGCCCTGGGCCTCATGTGAACGGGGCCTGGCCTGGCTCCCAGCCTGTGCTCCCTGTCACTACACAGCACCACCAAGTACCCCACGGCCAGCCCCTCCTCTGAAAAGCGAGGACAACCTCTGCTTGTGTTCTCCATCAGCTGCTGGAAATGAGAAATGTGGTGTGAGACGCAGCCCGCACCGGGATGCTGCTAAGGGCTCTCCCAGCACAAGCCCATTCCTGGGAGCTGTGACACAACACCATGGGGTTCCCGGGACTGTGCACTTTCATCCCCAAATTTTGACTCCAGCAGACTCAAGGTCATACACAGAAGGGTGAGGGGAGGGGTCTCTGCTCCCTCCTCAGACCTCCCAGACAGAGCACAATGACAAGAGCTGGAGCCAAGGAAGTTTATTTACTCTACTGGGTGACAGGAGGGCAGAGTGCTCCAGAGGAGACCCAGACACATCAACCAAGGGCTTCCCTGAGATTTGGCTTTGCTCTTCCAGACCTGCTCATGGTGCATGATGAAATGAGGCCTGCCTAGACACCCGTGAGGGCCTCGAGGGCTGCTGTCTCAACTTTCTCCCTAGCTAAGTCCACCCGTCCAGGGACACAGCCAGGGCACTGCTCTGTGCTGACTTCCACTGCAGCCAAGGGTCAAAACGAAGCATCTGCAAAGGCCAGGACTCCTTGGCATCGGACACAGTCAGGGGAAAAGCGACCCTGATTCTGCAGGACAGAGGGTCTAGGGTCATTTGGCGGGAGAATACTGGTATGCCAAGGGAAGCGAGCTGATTTCTGGAGTGGAATACATGCATGGTCTGGAGTTCAGTAAACTGGACAGTTTCACCCCCAAGTCTCAATTAATCAAAATTGCCCAACTCTGTTCAATCTTCATTGTTAAAAGCAGCTTTAAAGCTGGGTGATTTCTTAGTCAAATGTATAGCAAAGCTTTTACTACCAATTTCTTTTGGGAGGGGGTGTGGGCTGAAATACAACTTGTGCTCAATAAACCTCCCCACATCGATGTTTCAAAGCACTTTCTAGGTTACAATAATGACATTTCAATTCCATATATGCATACATAGAATATATATTTTTAAACAGAGTGGGTCTTAAGAGTATACTTGGAACCCTCGGAGTCCTCCATGGACCAGAACAGGGTGGCCCATGGACTTCCAGCCAAAGGCTCCACTCTTTGGGGCTGCTCTGGGGAGAGACTCACAGCTGGACTTCTCTATCTGACCATGCAATGTTAGCCAGCACCGATCACCCACAATGCTTTGCCCATAAGAGACAGAAACGATGGAACTCACAGGAAGAAACAGTATTGATAACATACACAGGCTTACAGAGACCAGGCCCAATAATAATCATGAGACAGAAGCCTACGGGTAGCAGTGCTTTGACTGGGCTGGGATTATTGATACATCACTTCTTTTATAAGCATATGTAAAACGAGTGCTACTGAAAGTCGAAGGACAGCTCCCGGGGAGTCATGAACTCTTTTGCTATCTCGTCCGTGACCTCCTTGCGCCGGGCCTGGTGCTCTGCGATCAAGGGCTGGAGAACCTCTATGAGTACCTTCTTGAGCTCACCGGTGAGCATGGCTCCGCTGGTGTAATCCTGCCCAGAGGGAGACAGCCATGTGAGAGATGGCTCCATATGTCCTGAGCGGCTCCTTCCTGCCTTGGGCACCAGCTAAGCCCATACCACCCAAGAAGAGGCTGGCACGTGGGTGGCACTCAGAAGTGAGATGTGTTGTTACCACAACAATAACCTATACCTTCAGCTACACTTTTCCTAAAACGGCTAGAAACCTGGCTCTGACAGTAGCCATGACTTGGTCTCTCACAGTGAAAGGGCCAATGGGGAGGGCAGTCCCCAACCCTACTGACGCTAGGGGCCACCGTTCCCCCAGGCACTAAACAACAATTCCTGGCAGCCTTACGGCTTCTGGAAAATCTTGCTAATTTTTTTTTTTTTTTGAGACGGAGTCTTGCTCTGTTGCCAGGTCGGAGTGCAGTGGTGTGATCTCAGCTCACTGCAACCTCCACCTCCCAGGTTCAAGTGATTCTCCTGCCTCAGCCTCCTGAGTTGCTGGGATTACAGGCACATGCCACCATGCCTGGCTAATTTTTATATTTTTAGTAGAGATGGGGTTTCACCATATTGGCCAGGCTGGTCTCAATCTCCTGACCTCGTGATCTACCCGCCTTGGCCTCCCAAAGTGCTAGGATTACAGGCGTGAGCCACCGCACCTGGCCAAATTTTGCTGATTTTTTCTCTTTTTCTGATTGTAATGCAGGCTCATTAAACAAATTTAATAAAGTACCCAAACCACAAAGCCGCAGCAAAGAAAAATCACCTACAAATTGCCCACCTAAACAGTGCCCAGAGGTGGGGTCTGCCACTAACATTTGGTGAATTTTTTTACATTTCTTTTCATGTGCATTTCATTTAAACATAGTTAACTGCTCCCTGAGTTTTCATTTGGTATCCTTTTTTCACTATCATAGGCATATTTTCCTGTGTCACTAAAACTTTTTTTTTTTTTTTTTTAAAGAAAGAGGGTCTTGGCTGGACGTGGTGGCTCACGCCTATAATCCCAGCACTTTGGGAGGCCGAGGCGGGCAGATCACAAGGTCAGGAGATCAAGACCATTCTGGCTAACACGGTGAAACCCCGTCTCTACTAAAAATACAATTTAGCCGGGTATGGTGTCGGGAGCCTGTAGTCCCAGCTACTCGGGAGGCTGAGGCAGGAGAATGGCATGAACCTGGGAGGCAGAGTTTGCAGTGAGCCAAGATCGCGCCACTGCACTCCAGCCTGGGTGACAGAGCAAGACTCCGTCTCAAAAAAAAAAAAAAAAAAAAGAGGGTCTTGCTATGTTGCCCAGGCTGGATTTGAACTCCTGGTCTCAAGGGAGCCTCCTGTCTCAGCTTCCCAAGTAGCAGGGACTACAGATGTGTGCCACCTTGCTCTGCATATGAACACTCTTAAAAGAGTTCATGACTGCATAATAATCCACCCTGTAACAATTCTAATTTATTTAACATTTCCTCTGTTGTATCAAGTCTGTGTTGAACTTTTTGCTATTATCATTTTTAACATCTTTGTGTGGAAAGCTTTCTCTTATTCAAGATTATTTCCTTGGAAAAAATTCTAAGAATGAGAAAACCTGAGGAGAAGCTCTGAACATTTTTGGGCTCTTTGTACCCATCACCAAACTGCTTACGAGGCTGTGCCGATACACTCTGCTCACATGAGTGTGCCTGGAAGCGTCTGCTTCACAATCACTGAACACAGTCAATGGCCACACAAAAGCCCCTACTGATTCTGTACTGAACTGTCTTAGCTTTGATCACATTAACTTAGATTTCTCTGATGACTAATAAAGCAAGACTGTTTTGTGTGACTCCCAAATGAATAGTAATTTGTATCTGCTCTTTCGTGATTTGTTCATGAGGCTTCTGAGCCCAGGTCTAAAAACTATGAGGGTGACTCTACTCAGTTTTCACCTTGTTTCAGTTGAGCACTTCCGACCAACCCTTCATGCCCGGCTGTTGGAGCCTTCCAGGCCCCATGGGCAGGAGTGGCTGGCTGGAGGCAGCTGTGGGCCCTTGGGGCTCCCTGCTCACCTTCCTGATCTGCTCGAGCTTGTCGTCGTCCTCGAGGAAGAAGGTCAGGTACATGAAAGACACGTCCACATCACAGTTGCCCCCAAACTGCCTGTGCTCCTCGATGGTGTCTCTCCCTCCAGAAAACGCATGCTTATTGACCTGCACCAGAAGAGGACACAAACACGCTCGTCAGTCCTGCTCATCCTGTGCCTGGACGCTGGCGAGAAGCCCAAGTGCGGAAGTCAAAGGTGTGAGTGCTGTCAGATTCTGGACCAGAGAAAGGTCAAGGCGCAGAGCTGGTGGGGGCCCCACTGCTTTTCTTCCTGTGAGGCTTGGGTGTGGGCTGCCATGGGGCTCACTGCAGGAGAGGTGGGGGCAGATGAGCTTTGAACTCCCTCATCCTCAGAGACACAGGAGAATAGAGTTGGGAAAGCAAAGGCACTGACTGAACTGAAACCTGGGGGAGACAAGTGCCTCAGGTGACAAACTTCAGAGAAAGGATGGGTAAGGCTGGACATAGTGGCTTGTGCCAGTAATCTCAGCATTTTGGGAGGTTGAGGGGGGAGGATCAATTGAGGCCAGGAGGTCAATACCAGTCAGCTAACTTAGTGCGCCCCCCTCTCTGAAAAAAAAAAAAAAAAGGGAATTAGCTGGTGTGCTGACGTGCGCTTGTAGCCCTAGCTACTCGGGAGGCTGAGGTGGAAGAATCGCTCAAACTCAGGAGTTTGAGGTTATAGTGGACTGTGATTGCACCACTGCACTCCAGCCTGGGCGACAGAGCAAGACCTTGTTTCTAAAATAATAAAAACTAAAAAAATAAATAAATAAAAAAAGATGAGTAAGTCATCCTCAGAGTAAGGGAGATGGCAGGAAGGGCAGCCTCTCTTAGGGATGGGTACTGCAGTGTTAACAGGGACAGGAAAGCAGTGGCCAGCCTCCCACAGAAAGCAGAACAAGAAGGCACGGGCAGGGTAAGGCAGTAAGGGAAAGCAAACCCACGGGAACTGCGTGGGTAGAGGGGCCTGCAGGCAGGTCTCCACTTACAAACAGGCAACGCTGTCAGAGCTGAAAAACTCAGAAATGCAATGCCTTTTAGGAATTGTTGAAGATAATCACAGAGTAATTAGGGCTACTAAAAGCCAGAAAAAATAGGCAAAACTCCTTCAACATTCTTTCAGTGAGCATCTGAGAAACCTCCAATGCACAAATGTCACCCTAATTTTTTTGTTTTAGATAGGATCTCTAGACTGTTGCCCAGGCTGGAGTGCAGTGGTGTGATCACGGCTCACTGCAGCCTTGACCTCCTGGTCTCAGGTTACTTTCCTGCCTCAGCCTCTTGAGTAGCTAGGAGTACAGGTGTGTGCCACCAGCCTGGCTAATTTTTTGGTATTTTTTGTAGAGGCCAGGTTTTGTCGTGTAGCCCAGTCTGGTCTTGAACTCCTGGGCTCAAGTGATCTGCCTGCCTTGGCATCCTGAAGTGCTGGGATTACTGTGCCACGAGTCACTGTGCTCGGCCCTTTAACTTTTTTTTGCCACCATGCCCGGCTAATTTTGTATTTTTAGTAGAGACAGGGTTTCACCATGTTGGCCAGGCTGGTCTCAAACTCCTGACCCCAGGTGATTCACCTGTGTGGCCTCCCAAAGTGCTGAGATTACATGAGTGAGCCACTGTGCCCGGCCTTAACATTTTTTTACGGGAAAAAGGGTAGGCAGAGTCAATAAATTCTAAGTTGTTATGTTTAGTAAGTCTCCTCAAAAGAATTCCAGAGCAGCCGGGTGCAGTGGCTCACACCTGTAATTCCAGCACTTTGGGAGGCCGAGGCAAGCGGATCACCTGAGGTAGGGAGTTTGAGACCAGCCTAACCAATGTGAAGAAACCCCGTCTGTACTAAAAATACAAAATTAGCTGGGCATGGTGGCGCATGCCTGTAATCCCAGCTATTTGGGAGGCTGAGGTAGGAGAATCACTTGAACATGGGAGGCGGAAGTTGTGGTTAGCTGCGATCGTGCCATTGCACTCCAGCCTGGGCAACAAGAGCAAAACTCCATCACACACACACACACACACACACACACACACACACACACAACACACACACACACACACATTCCAGAGCAGATTCCTAACTAGATAAGTTGGGATCGTGCAAAAGGAGCAGACGAGTGTTGGGGCAAAGGTGCCAGTCTCCATCGTGGCAGGGCACTGCTGAGAGGCTGGGCAGGGAAAGCAGTAGTCACACGAGAGGCTCAGGCAAGGCCCACGCAAGGGGCTGGCGCTGTGCGGCTGGCTGGTGGGCAGTCCTGCAGGGCTGAAAGAAAAAAGCTAACGAATGGGACGTTTCTCTTCCCTTTCCTAAAAAAAAAAAAAAAGAAAAAAGAAAAAAGAAAAAAGAAAAAAAAAGTTATAGAACCAAAAACTATGGAAAATACTAATAAACAGGAGGAAGAAAGTGCCTGACGGAGTCACTGCTGTGTGGTGGCCACAGCCCTCCCTGCTGGGCCTTGGAGAAGAAGCTCCAGTGTCAGGAAGAAAGTCTGAGAACACAGGTCCTGGGCTCCTGGGGCAGTTTGAAGAGGGTATTGAAAGGCCAGTTCCCAGCCCTTTATCTGAGAGGAGAACAAGGAAACTGGTGTCTGCTGCACGTTTTTCACGATGCACTGGCGTCACCACCACCTGCACACTCCCCCTTCCCAGGCGAAGCCCCTTGTTCCATGGTAGGCACACAGCAGATGTGCCATCCATGTTGGCTGTTAGGGTTGTGACATGTATTTTATCCCCAACAACAATGACCTCTGTAGTGCTTTTGCCATCTTACAGGTGAAGGAAATCAGGCCCAGAGTGTCAGGAACCTGCCATATGTGACAGGGATTGGCAGGACCAGGCTGGCTCCTGGGACACCAGGCTTCCACGTGGAGCTCAAGAACTGAGTGGCTCAGTTCTGCCTCCTTGATGTGACCAGTCCTTAGTGATGCAGGAAGCAGCCTACCAGGCCTGACTTACAGGAAAACAAATGGAGGGACGACTTGGGGGTGGGTATGCAGCACTGCTGCCAGCAACTAAGATGATGGAAGCGGGTGACCACTGCGACTCTGTGCGACAGGAAATGATATTGAGTGGACACGGCTAGCTAGGGTGGTAGTTGGGATGCAGTTAGATCACACAGGCTGACTCTGTGCAGGTGGCAGGTACTCACTCAGCAAAGCCACTCGAATCATCAGCACTGTGCTACTATTTTATTTTTTTTAGTTTTAGAGATGGGGCCTCGCTGTGCCACCCCAGTTGGGGTGCAGTGGCTATTCACTGGCACAACAGTAGCTCACTGCAGCCTTGAATCCCTGGGCTCAAGCCCTCCTCCTGAGTAGCTGGGACTACAGGCACGTGCCACTAACCTGCCTGAACCTGTTACTTTTAGGAGGAGGCCAGAGCAGATGTGCCCTCTTCTCTGGTGCGGAGATTCTGATTTTGGAGCCGAAGTCAGGCATGGTGATTTAGAGTGTGGGCCTGGCCGGACCCTGTTCTGCCCCACAAGAAGCCTGCAGGCCCAGTGACCGTCTGTAGGCCTCTGTGTTTCCTGACCTCATGCTAACTGCTCACCTTGAGGGCTCTGCTGGTCCCTAAGTGAATGATAAATGTCCCAGATCCATAAACAAGTTTTTCTCCTTTTTGTTTTTTGAGCCGGAGTCTCGCTCTGTTGCCCAGGCTGGAGTACAGTGGTGCGATCTCGGCTCACTGCAACCTGCGTCTCCCAAGGTCAAGCAATTCTCCTGCCTCAGCCTTCCGAGTAGCTGGGATTACAGGTGCCTGCCAAATTTTTGTATTTTTAGTAGAGACAGCGGTTTCACCATGTTGGCCAGGCTGGTCTCAAACTCCTGACCTCAGGTAATCCCCCTTGCCTCGGCCTCCCAAAGTGCTGGAATTATAGGTGAGAGTCACTGCACCAGGCCATAAACAACTTTTTCAAAACAACTTCTCAGAAGCAAAATCAAACAGCAGACTTTTCCAGTGGCACTTCCCTGCCCATTCTGCACCCTGTGCTCTGGAAGTTTTGGCTAGAAGTGAAAGGGAAAGAAAAGTCTCCAATCATACCAGCTTCCAACTGAGTGAGGAGAATTGGTGGAGGCCATGTCTTAGGAAGTTTTGATATGAAAGACTTCTTCATTGTCAACCAGAACCTGCCTGGGACTTTCCAGAGGGTCAGGGGCAGTGACTCAGAGGGCATGCGACACGCCTCAAATACAGTTCCCAGCATTTCCACTGCAATCTTCAAGCCTGCAAACACACACTTGATTCCAAAGAAAATGTCAACTGCTATGTGTAACAGTGAGGCAATTAAACATACACTGGCAGTTGAGGAACCAGGCAACAGAACTGGGGCCATGCAAAATAAGGAAGCTCAAACTAACTTCTCCTTTTAGTTTCTCTAGTGATTTGTCAAATGTTTGCTGAATGCCTGCTGCGTGCATCCCTCCTGGGGCCAGCAGGACTGTCCCGTGGAGGGACTTTTCTCAGTTCTGTGTCTCTCAGTGAGAACACTCTCTGGGATAAAACCAGCTCCTAACCCCTGCTTGGCTGCTCATGGTCAGGAGAGCAGTGCTGCTGATTCCTGGTGATGGACACTTGGTCAAGTGGCTGGGCTTCTCTAAGCCTCATCAACTCATCTTTAAAGGGAATAGCACCACCATCTCCCAGTGAGAATGAAACATGAGAAAACATGAATAAGGCACCGGGTCCAGCCCCTGGAACACAGCTGATGATCAGAAATATACACAAATCTTTTCCATTGTTTAATAACATCCACAGTAATTATAACTTTAAGGAAATTGCCATGACTTTGCTTCCAGAACAGTGCTGGTAAGAAAAGCAGAAAAGGGAAAAAAAAAAATTCAAAATTTTACCTAAATGAAAGGACACAAAACAAATTCACCTGATTCATGTGGGAAGGACAGGATGCCTTGAGTTCTGCAGGGAGCATAGTTGGCAACCCTGGAGCTCAGCATTGCTATGGTGGCTGAGGCCCAAAGCACTGTGCAGTGGTGTGTGTGTGCGTGTGCCCCCAGGGCATGTTTCTACTCCCACTGATTGCCCTCTGCCTGGGCCACTGCTCACCTTGGTTTTGATCTGCTTTGCCGTGTCAGTGAGGAAGATGGAGGAGTTGGGGTCGCTGGCACTCATTTTGGTCTGGGCGCCCTGCAGGGCAGGGAAGAAGGTGGAGTGCAGCAGGGCTGGTTTAGGATAGCCGATCCTGGGGGCGACGTCCCTCGTCATTCTAAAGTAAGGATCCTGTGGGGGAGAGTAAGGACCCTGATGAGGGCGGCTGGAAAACATGCCAGCTTTCAGCTGTGAGCTGTCCCTGTGAGCATCTTCACAGAAGGCCCTCATGCTTCCAACTAAAGAAATTCACTCCCTCCTCCCCTTCATATCTTTTCCTTTTTTTATTTTGCTTTCAGTTCTGGGATACATGTACAGAATACACAGTTTTGTTACATAGGTATACATGTGCCATGGTGGTTTGCTGCACCCATCAACCCATCATCTAGGTTTTAAGCCCCGTGTGCATTAGGTATTTGTCCTAATGCTCTCCCTTCTCTTGCCCCCCACCCCCCAACTTTCTTTCCTTTTTCTTGAGACAGAGTCTTGCTCTGTCGCCCAGGCTGGAGTGCAGTGATGCGCTCTCACTGCAACCTCTGTCTCTGGGGTTCCAGTGAGGTGAGCAGCTGGGATTACATGTGCCTGCCACCACACCTGGCTAAATTATAAATTTTTGGTAGAGATGAGGTTTTGCCATGTTGGCCAGGCTGGTCTTGAACTCCTGGCCTCAAGTGATCCGCCTGCCTTGGCCTCCCAAAGTGCTGATATTACAGGCGTGAGCTACCCTGCCCGGCTGCCCGTCATATCTTTCAACACTTCTCCCCCGCTGAAGAGTAAGAGGAACCTGCTGTCAATGCCCCAGACTCAGAGAGCCTTGGTTCTGCCTGCTGACCTGGTCAATGGCACATGGGATAAGGCACTGGATATCTGTCCTGTCTTGGAAGATCTGTGGGAATGAGTTGCTGAAGGAGGGAGCAGCCTGGATGGCAGGAAAACTGATCTTCCCTGAAAGTGAGAAAGAAATATTTTCACACGTGAGATGAGTTCCTGTTCTGCTTAGTTAATAAAGGAATGAACAAAAACAGGTTTTCTCCCCATTATAAAATAATCATTAAAGAAAACCTAAAAAATACGGAAAAGTAGAAAACAGAATAAACTGTATAGCTGCAATGTGTCTCATTTCATCCATTTTGTTTATATATTTTACTCTATGCATTTTCATTGTGACTACATTATATTTGGTCTTTCCTTGGTTTTTTCTTTTTCGTTTCTTTTTTTTTTTTCAGGAGTCTCGCTTTGTTGCCAGGTTGGAGTGCAGTGGCTCGATCTTGGCTCACTGTTACCTCCGCCTCCTGGGTTCAAGCGATTCTCCTGCCTCAGCCTCCCGAGTAGCTGGGACTACAGGTGCGTACCACACCCAGTTAATTTTTGTATTTTCAGTAGAGACGGGGTTTCACCATGTTGGCCAGCATGGTCTGGATCTCCTGACCTCGTCAAATGCCTGCCTTGGCCTCCCAAAGTGCTGGGATTACAGGAGTGAGCCACTGCACCCGGCCTTCCTTGCCTTTTTCGTTGTAATGACTATTCATGTTGTTACTGAGTATATTCTATCCTGTCAATGTAACATACTATTTAACCACTCTCTAACCACTGGGCATTCAGGTTGTTCCACCTTTAATTATCATAAGTTACGATGAATGTATTTGCTATTTAAAAGTTTTAGTGTTTTGGATGTTGTGGCTGTTATTACTGTCATCAGTATTTGCTTAGGCCTGCAGAAGAACTTTTGACCTCTCCGGGGCCCCTGACAGGTGATGCCACGCCAGCCCCCACTGAGTGGCGGTACCCAGGCCCTTGGGTGAGCTCAGATGTTTCTGGACTCTGGGCACGCGGCTGGCCCAGCGTGACCCTGATGCTGTGGAGCACACACCACTGTGGCTCTGGCTCCAAGCAGGGCGAATGCTCCCCATGGAGAGCCCCAGCAGCACATCCTAAGGAGCTGTCTTGGCTGGCAGCTGACTGAAGGCCTCAGAGGCCTGCTAGGACTGAAGCCATGTGGCAAACGTCAAGTAGAGGAGGGGATCAGAAGGCCCAGCCACAACTCTCAAGGACCAAAAGTCTAAAAGTCTACAAGGCCAATGCATCTGAAAGACACATGGAAATTTACGGAGAGGGCCAAGAAGGCATGCACGTGGGAGGCAAACCATTTGCATATCTGCTGGGGTGGAGCCATGGAAGGAGAGCAGGGCAGGGATGGGAAGGCTCCAGAAGACCTTGAGTCAAGCCCCTCATCTTACATGTGGGGACACTGAGGCCCAGGGAGACAAAGACTCAAAGGCTCCCTCATGGGCAGCAGATCCAGCTGTCCTTCTCCATCACCCCTGGTTCCACCCAAGTTCTACACTGACTGGGGTCCCACCAGAGCTGTTGGAACTCCAAAATCATCCTTAGATTTTTCTTTCTTCTAAACCTTAAGATGGGTGACAGGAGAGGGACAGACTTACATCCTGAAGTGCAGCTTCACCCAACCCAGAGAAGCTGCTCAATGCATTACCTAGCTAGTCAGATTCCAGGACGATGACGACCCGCCCAGGCCTGGGTGTCCTACTTAAAGAGACAGTTGCAAAAGCTAACATCTCTGAGATATTAAAACCAGACATGTGTCTCCTCCAGAACTCTACTCCGTTTTGAAAGGCGCAGGCAGCAGTGGGCCCCTTACCGATGCTGTCGCTGTCAGTGAAGCCAAAAATGCCTTTCACTTGGTTGAAGGTAACATGCTTTTGAATCTTCACCACATTTTTGTAGAAACCTGAGCTCATCCTGCAAAGACAATGGGAATGAAATCCCAAACTGGAGGATGGCCTTCACTGAAGGCAAAGTCACAGTTGTTAAAATTGGATGCCAAGGAGTAGTGGCATGGGCCAGACTTGGGGCCACATTGTGGTCAACACATAAGCACCAGGAAGGTGCCAGGAAGTCATCTGTAGGCAAAGATACCTGCATCAGGCAAAGCAGACACACGTTTACCTGTGGAGTTGACTGGGAAAGGCAGAAACCAGTGTGAAACCAACGTGAAGCAGAACACAAACAAGGCAAGAACACAAGCAGATTCAGAGACTCGCAGCTAGCATGAAAAATTTAAATTCTGCCAGGGTCAGCAGTTCAGTGGGCTGTGGAGCTCAAGTCTGGGAACCCCTGGGAGCTTCTTAGTTGAGACATACTGTGTTGCAGGAGACTATCTGCTTGTTGTCAGATGAGCATATGGATAGAAATCCATGGCCCGAGAAGGAGGAAGGCCTGTCTCAGTGCAGCTGGTCCTCCTAGCCTCTGGCCACTGCACCCCACTGCTGTTTGGGCAGAACTGACCCTATCCCCAGCAACAGGGCTAGGCCACAGTGGCTGATTCAAGCAACCCAACTCTCTCTTCTGGATGGTGAGGTGTGTGGGTACCAGGCCTGGATCTGTGGCAGCCATTCTGATACCAGAGGGAACTAGGCTGAAGACGAAGCAAACACAGCGGGGTGTACGGGTCTGGCAGAACCCAGAGTGGCTTCATTTTTTTTGCTTTGAGATGGAGTCTCACTCTGTAGTCCAGGCTGGACTGCAGTGGCACGATCTTGGCTCACTGCAACCTCCACCTCTTGGGTTCAAGTGATTCTCCTGCCTCATCCTCCTGAGTAGTTGGGATTACAGCTGCTTGCCACCACGCCTGGCTAATTTTTGTATTTTTAGTAGAGATGGGATTTTAACATGTTGTCCAGGCTGGTCTCAAACTCCTGACCTCAGGTGATCCGCCTGCCTTGGCCTCTCAAAGTGCTAGGATTACAGGCGTGAGCCATTGCACCGGGCCAAGTGGCTTCTTATATTGCATCTTTGCATTACTATATTCAGTAGCTTTTCCTTTAGGCCCTACCATGTGTCAGACACTACGAGGGAAAAGGGGGAAGGCTGGTGTCTTTTAAGTATTTGCACCATGTGGCAGGAACTGTGTTAGGTGCTGCATATGTGTCAACACTGCCAAAATCCCCTTCAAAGTGGTAGCATTGCCTCCACCTTACAGTTAAAGACTAGGCTCAAAGAAGTTCACGGTCATAGTCAGAGGCCAGTGAGTACAGGCGCTGGGATCCCACACAGATTCACCTGGCCCCAAAGTCTATGCTTTTCCCACCACCTCTTATCCTGTAGAAGAGTTTAGACCTTTGGGATAGGGAGGAGAACTACTGAATGTCTTTGTGCAGGTGGGGTGGGGTGTCAGGAGTGCCGGGACACTGGCCATTTGGGCTGGGTGAAGCATAATGCTGGGAGGCCTGTAACGGTCAAGGTCAGCGCCAAGGTCTGTCCAGGTTCAGCAGAGGCAGCATGGGAGGGATGGACTGTGTCTTTCGCCTAGCAGCTGGCTGAGTTTCAGGCCCTGTGGGGCACTGGAAAGGGCAGGTGCAGTACCATGAAGGGGCATGCCAGGAGAACCCAGCATCTGTGTCACCCACTCAGCATAATGGAAACAACAGAGAGCAAGAGCACAGCCAACAACGACACCGCCTGGGAAGATGCGGCCTTTGTCTTTCTGCCAAGCAAGTCAGGAACACTGCGGGCAGGGAGGGTCCCGCCTAGGCACCGCAGCAGGCCTCACAGCCATTAAGGACAGCAGCTGTCTGTCACCTGGGGAGATGGGCTGCAGCAAAGACTCCATGTGCTATTGGGATTGAGGCACCTGGGACACCCTAACCCCTACAAGGAGGGAAAGTCTCCAGTACTCCCAAACTGTGGCAGGACTGTAGCTCCACGGTGTGTGACTGTTATTTCTGAGTTAGAGCATGCTGCCCTTTCTTAGAAGACTGGTCATTACTTGCTGCAAGCTGCTGCCACTGTGCTGGCTGCAGGGTGAATGCGGGCATTGCACCATGAACATGCGTGATCCTCCCCTCAAGGGACGGCACAGCTGGGATGGACCCACCACGCAACAGCAGCCATGCCAGTGCCGGCACATGGAGGCTTCAGTGAACTGGCTTCAGTGAACACACATAACTGTACACCACATGTGGATGAATGACCAGTTACTCCAGGGAGGGCATCTGCCTTTCACTCTCAGACAGGGTTTAAAGTGCGAAGAGATTTTTTTTTTTTTTTTTTTTTTTTGAGACGGAGCCTCGCTCTGTCACCCAGGCTGGAGTGCAGTGGCCGGATCTCAGCTCACTGCAAGCTCCGCCTCCTGGGTTCACGCCATTCTCCGGCCTCAGCCTCCCAAGTAGCTGGGACTACAGGTGCCCGCCACCTCGCCCGGCTAGTTTTTTTGTATTTAATAGAGACGGGGTTTCACCGTGTTTGCCAGGATGGTCTCGATCTCCTGACCTCGTGATCCGCCCGTCTCGGCCTCCCAAAGTGCTGGGATTACAGGCTTGAGCCACCGCGCCTGGCCTTGCGAAGAGATTTTAGATTACAACATTTACTGAGCGCTCCCCAGGTGCCAGGCGTGGCTTGAAGCGCTTTATATGCAGTGCAGGCACTATCATCTCCTGACCATGGTCTTCTCTAACCCTGCTCTTTGTCCCTATTATCACCGTAGAACTCATTATCACCTCATTGATCACCTGTTAGCTGATTCTCCCCATTAGAAGAGAGGCTCCACACAGCTGCTGAGATAATGGTTTTGCTCCCTGCTGTACCCACAGCATGAGTCTGGCATACAGTAGATGTCCAATAAATATTTGTAGAACAAATGAGCAGAGTGGAGAAAGCAGGCAGAGAGGAGCTCCTCCCATGCCCAGGCCACACAGTGGACGGCTGTCAAGCAGAGCACTTGCAACCTCTGCTATGCCGTCCTCCACTAGCACCCAGCTCCCTTCCTCACAGGAAAATGGAAGCTCAGAGATTTAAGGACTTGCCCAAGGGAACAAGACCAGGCAGGGGCAGAGCTGCGTCTGGAACACAAGTTTTCAGACTCCCAGCTCAGTGCCTGTGCATCCCTCAGGGCCCTGGGCGGGAAGGCCTTTCTGGGGCCACATGCAATGTGCAGGGGGAACTGCACTGGCTTCCTCCCTCATGGAGGCCTTCCCACCTCCCCCCGACTCGAAGAGGGCGATGGCTGGCTTTGTTGAATTTCCAGCTCCCAAACGCCAGGAAGGAGCTTTATTAAGCCAAAGATACAGATTTTGAGTTAAATTCAAGAAAGAAAAGTAAAATGCTCAAGTGTTTACAAGAAACTCTTAAAGTAAAATGTTTGAATAGAGGATTTACCCTTCAAAATGTCTCTCCTCACTTTAGGTTCAACATAAAATGCCTTTCAAGAAAAGATATCATAGACCCTTTTGGTTGACGTACTGTCTGGGTTTCATCTTTACTCCATGTTTGTAAAGAAAAAGGAAGTTCCTGGCCAGGTGCAGTGGCTCATGCCTGTAATCCCAACACTTTGGGTGGTCGAGGCAGGCGGATCACTTGAGGTTAGGAGTTCGAGACCAGCCTGGCCAAAATGGTGAAACTCTGTTTCTACTAAAAATACAAAAATTAGCTGGGTGTGGTGGCGGGCGCCTGTAATCCCAGCTACTCAGGAGGCTGAGGCACAAGAATTGCTTGAACCCAGAAGGCAGAGATTGCAGTAAGCCGAGATCACGCCACTGCACTCCAGTTTGGGCGACAGAGCAAGACTCCATCTCAAAAAAGGAAAACAAAACAAAACAAAACAAAACAAACAAAAAAAAGGGAAGTTCTTACTTAGTGAAGGTGGAGGCTGATCAGGAGCTGCAACCGCAGTTGCCAAAGAGACAGCACGGGGAACAGCAGCCTCACTCCATATTCAGAGAGCGCTGACAGTGGGGTTGCTCAGGCGGTGGTCTTTTCACGTGGACTGTTCCAAAGTTCATCTACCCCATCGCGCATCTACTGGCTGAATCAGCTTCATGGACTATTACGGGCAATTGCTCCTGTCTTGCCACCAGCATTTATATCCATCGAGGAAGGGGCTCAGCTTTGCTTCTGCTGTGTCTGTGGGGCCCAGGAGGGGATGGGCCACAGACAGCAAATTCAGGAACTGTGTGTCTTACTCAGCTAGCGGGGAGAGGGCCACGCTGTACCAGATGTGGCAGAGGTAAGGCCCAGCGTGATGGAGGACCAGAGAGGCGCATCTAAATTTGGCTGTGGGGAGGGAAAGCTCCTAGGAAAAGGTGATGCTTGATCATGCCTTTGGAAGAAAGTGTTAAGAATTGGCTGGACACGGTGGCTCACGCCTGTAATCCTAGCACTTTGGGAGGCCAAGGCGGACAGATCATGAGGTCAGGAAATCGAGACCATCGTGGCTAACATGGTGAAACCCCGTCTCTACTAAAAAAAAATACAAAAAATTAGCTGGGTGTGGTGGCGCGCGCCTGTAGTCCCAGCTACTCGGGAGGCTGAGGCAGGAGAATGGTGTGAACCCAGGAGGCGGAGCTTGCAGTGAGCCGAGATCCCGCCACTGCACTCCAGCCTGGGCGACGGAGTGAGACTCCATCTCAAAAAAAAAGAAAAAAAAAAAAAAAAAGGAAGTGTAAGAATTAGCTAAGCTGGGGTGGCAGGGTCAGGAGAGTGGGTGGGAATTCTGGGCAGCACAGAGCACGTACAAAGGAGAGGGATGTGGAACTGCAAGCTGTTCCACTGAGCTGGAGGTAGCAGTGACGCTGGAGAGGAACACAGGGCCAATCACGAAAGGGCTCGTGTGCTAAGCGAAAGGTGAGAATTCTCACTGTCATTTAAGGAGGAGAACCGGGAAAGACCCGCAAGTGGAAGATGAGATTAGCTCCGAGTTTTAGGGAGATCAGTGGCTGGTGGGGGCAGCGGTGGTGTGGGAAGAGGATAGCAGCTACTGGGCAATGCCAGCAGCATTGCCTGATTGGAAAGGGAGAAGCAGAACTCAGGTTGTCTCTGCCGAGGTTCAATCAGTTGAATCATTGTATGGAATGGGGTGAGAATAAGGAAATAAAGTGACATGAAAATTATACTAATACGGCTGGGCACAGTGGCTCACACCTGTAATCCCAGCACTTTGGGAGGCCGAGGCTGGGGGATCACTTGAGGTCAGGAATTCGAGACCAGCCTGGCCAGCATGGCAAAACCCGTGAGTGAGCCTCTGTCTCAAAAACAAAAAACAAAAAACAAAAAAAAAAAAAAAAGAAAAAAAAAAGAAAATTATACTAATGACAACATCTATGTTCTTGTTTGATCCTATTTCATGGACATGGCTGCTATGACACGCAGCCACTAAACCCAGGCGCCAGGATCTGGATCTCTATTTCCCTTCCTTCAAGGATGCCACAGGGCCTCCATGCTCACATGGTTGAACAAAGAGAAGTAATTTTAAAAGATCTAATAGGTGCCAGGCACGGTGGTTCATGCCTGAAATCCCAGCACTTTGGGAGGCCAAGGTGGGTGGATCACAAGGTCAGGAGATCAAGACCATCTTGGCTAACACAGTGAAACCCCGTCTCTGTTAAAAATACAAAAAACTAGCCGGGCGTGGTGGCGGGCACCTGTAGTCCCAGCTACTTGGGAGGCTGAGGCAGGAGAGTGGTGTGAACCTGAGAGGCGGAGCTGGCAGTGAGCTGAGATCATGCCACTGCACTCCAGCCTGGGTGACAGAGTGAGACTCCATCTCAAACAAAAAAAAAAAAAAAAAAAAAAAAAGTTCTAACAGGTAAAATTAGAAAGCTAACAGTTTTACTGGCTGATAGAAGGGCAAGATTTCCTATCAGGGCATACATTGCTTTCAATGGATATAAAACCACTACCCAGTTTTGTTTTCTTGTTGTTGTTGTTGTTGTTTTTGAGATGGAGTCTCACTGTCACCCAGGCTGGAATGCAGTGGCATGATCTCGGCACACTGCAACCTCCGTCTCCCAGGTTCAAGCGATTCTTCTGCCTCAGCCTCCCAAGTAGCTGTGACTACAGGAGCGTGCCACCACAACTGGCTAATTTTTGCATTTTTAGTAGAGACAGGGTTTCACCGTGTTAGTCAGGATGGTCTCGATCTCCTGACCTTGTGATCCACCCACCTCAGCCTCCCAAAGTGCTGGGATTACAGGCGTGCGCCACCGCGCCTGGCTGCCACTACTCAATTTTAAGGTATTATAAAAGGGAATGTCCTGGGGATGTGGCTCTAAGCAAGTCCGCCTGTGCTCACTGCTCACCTGCCCCTCTAGTATCCCTCTTATCCTGCCTGGGCCTGCTCTCTGATGGTGAACTAACATGGGAGGGCCTGCTCAGAGCCCAACCTGGGCTGCAGGAGCACAGCAATGAACCCACTCCTCCTGGGGAATCACCTTAGGGGAGGAGTAACACATCTTAGGGGAGTGGAGTACCTTGCCTTAGGGGAGTACCATGCCCTAGGGGAGTACCACAGCTTAGGGGAGTACCACGCCTTAGGGGAATACCATGACTTAGGAGAGTATCTTGCCTTAGGGGAGTACCACAACTTAGGTGCTCAAGAAATATTTGTTGAACTAGATAGCATCCTTCTTGTAATGGTTGACCAAAGTCTTATCTTTCTAACACATTTCTTGGTATTCATTTGGGATGAAACTTGAAGGATTTTCAGAATGAAATATTTTGGTTTATTAAATGGCTGATTAAAAGAACTAGACTGAGGGAACTGTGTAACCACTGAGTCTTTTCTCTGTGAGGAAAAGGTGCGTTGAAAAGGAGGAAGACATAACTCTGGAAGACTGACTATCCTTGGTGAGAAATGGCAAGGCAGGACTTCCTGGCACAACTGAGGATGAAAATCTGAGATGCCATCATGCTGTGGCTGAGCCCATATTTTAAATTTCTGTAAATGTAATTATGGAGGGAATAATTGAGTTTTTAAGATACTGATATCACTTAATTCTTTCTATTTATATACACAGCTTTTCACTTTCAAAATTATTGGCAAATTAAACCAATAAACCAGCTCATAGCTTTTTTTTTCTTTTTTTTTCCTTTTCGAGACGGGGTCTCGCTCTGTCACCCAGGCTGGAGTGCAATGGTGCGATCTCGGCTCACTGTAACCTCCACCTCCCGGGTTCAAGCGATTCTCCTGCTTCAGCCTCCTGAGTAGCTGGGGTGACAGGTGCGTGCCACCACACTTGACTAATTTTTGTATTTTTAATAGAGATGGGGTTTCACCATGTTGGTCAGGCTGGTCTCGAACTCCTGACCTCGTGATCCGCCCACCTTGGCCTCCCAAAGTGCTGGGATTACAGGCATTAGCCACCATGCCTGGCCGCTCATAGCATTTAATAAAGGAAGAAAAACATTTACCAGGTCTTAAGACCATTTCAGGTGTTTTGAATTTAGCTGTGGTCATGAAAACTTGACATCCACCTCTACATATTGAAAAGGCAGCCAGACGTTTTCTCCTTACCCCATGTAGTCCAGGTCAGAGAATATGAAAGTCTTGTTGATGTCAAAGCCACAGGCAATGATGTCCTTGGCATTCTCCACAGCATAGCCATAGGCCTGGTCCAGGGTCAGGTCCTTCCACAGATACTTCTCGTCATCCGTCATCTGGATGACCAAGGGCACGTTAAACACATCCTGGAGCCACCTAAAGAAACACAGGGGAAGAAAGCTAACGTCTCATCTCCCCTGTGGAGGAATGCCATCTGAAAACACAGTTCCTACTTACAATGTATGTTAAAACTTCCTTGCCTACAAAATCACAATTTGAATCATGATATGAATTTGACTACGGATAATGATAAGGTCTACTACCACTTATTGACCAAGATGGCCCTGTATGCTCTGTGTTAGCTGCCCCACACACTTTGTTTTGAAGCCTTACAACCGTTTTATGAGGTAGGTATCTTCACTCTCATCTTGCAGATGTGGAAACTCAGGCTCAGAGAAGTAGCCGGCCCATGGCCATGCGGACAGGGAGCAGGATGAGAAGAGGAGCAGGCCTGGCTGACTGCAAAGCTTCACTCTCCCCATCATTCCATGGTCCTCTAAAGTGAGCCCAGGAACAAAGTGAATGGAAGCCAAAAAAGTGCCAACTCTTGGTATCTTGGTTGCTCAGCAAATGAACTAGCATGATCTTGTCAGTTCTAAACATGGTTTATAAGCAACATTCTCAATTCACTAAGAGAGTAAGAAAAGCCATAAGATCCAATACTTACTTTGTGAAAATAAACGGAATGAGGTGACCCACATGCATGGCTTCAGAAGAGGGGCCCCGGCCCGTGTACAGATAAAACGGCTTCTTATTTTCATAGGCATCGAGAACCTGATTCATGTCTCTAAAGGAAAAAGGAGAAGAGGAATAGTGTGATTTTCTGAGGAAAATATCAAGGCACTAGTGTACTTTTGGAAATGAAAAATATAGACAGAGACAAAACAACATGAATAACTAGAGTTTGTTACCTTTAGGGCTTATGATACAAAAAGGACAGGAAACTTCTACTGAAATGGTTTCTCCTGTGAGTGTTTTAAAAGATAACATGTATAGGTTTGCAGCCGGGCACGGTGGCTCATGCCTGTAATCCCAGCACTTTGGGAGGCCGAGGCAGGCGGATCACGAGGTCAGCAGATCGAGACCATCCTGACTAACATGGTGAAACCCTGACTCTACTAAAAATACACAGAATTAGCCGGGCATGGTGGCGGGCTCTTGTAGTCCCAGCTACTCGGGAGGCTGAGGCAGGAGAATGGCGTGAACCCGGGAGGCAGAGCTTGCAGTTAGCCAAGATTGCGCTACTGCACTCCAGCTTGGGTGACAGAGCGATACTCCGTCTGGGAAAAAAAAAAAAAGTGTAGGTTTGGAATAATGTGTGTGTTGAAAAGATGGATCCAGTTGTGTAGTTACTGGGACTCTTGGAATCCCTCCAAACATCAGTGCCGACACACTGTGACCTTGGTACACTTCACTGGGGACACTAGGCCAACACCATATGATCTTTGCTCAGAATCACCCAGCGCCGAGGACTCTCAGACCAAGACCAGGCAAACTGCATGGGACCAGACAGTCCTGGCTTAGTAGGGAAAGTAAGAATTTTCCTCTGGGAGTTCAGAGGTCACGTCCCCAGTTGGAGATCTATCTGGGCCCCTCAGCCAGCTTGGGACTAGGTATCCTCATCTGCAAGTCACTCTAGAGTCATCCCCCTCCCCACCAGGCTGCTTCCAATCACAGCTGCCTGTGCCCCACCTCCAGAGACTGATTGAATGGATCTGAGGCGCTCTCTGGGACTGTGTTTGTTTGTTTATTTATTTATTTATTTATTTTTGAGACAGAGTCTCACTTCGTCATCCAGGCTGGAGTGCAATGGCGCGATCTCTGCTCACTGTAACTTCCGCCTCCTAGGTTCAAGCGATTCTCCTGCCTCAGCCTCACGAGTAGCTGGGATTACAGGCACCCGACACTACGCCCAGCTAATTCTTTGTATATTTAGTAGAGACAGGGTTTCACCATGTTGGCCAGGCTGGTCTCGAACTCCTGACTTCGTGATTCACCCACCTCGGCCTCCCAAAGTGCTGGGATTACAGGTGTGAGCCACTGCACCCAGCCGGGAATGTGTATTTTTAAAAAGCTCCATGAGGGGTTCCAATGTTCAGCAGGGTGGGAAACCAACACTCCAGGATGAATGTCCTTTGTTTCTGGGTAAAGTGTCCCCAAATACAAGATGAATAACTACCTTTTCCAGAGGTCTGGGTAGGAGAATCTAGAGAACGGTATTCTGAAAGTGACTTCTCCTTATATTCCCCAAGCCAAGGGTCACCATTGCTTATCTCTGGACAGATACAATTGTGGGTGTTCTGGTTTTTGGGCTTAGTTTTCATTTTTTTCCCATGAAATGCTCACATACTGCTTTTGAAATAAGGAAAGAAAATAACCCATAATTTTGGAAGGAAAGAATCTTTCTTTGGTTCTCACAACTAACCAAATTTAACTTTTATGGGCTTACAGCAGAGAAAAAAAATGCAGCTGTCCCATGAGCTGCTTTTTTTGTGTTTATGGGGAGCATCTGAGAACTCACTGCGTGCTCGATCCTGGGGTGAGGTGCTCCTGACAAGCGTGCAGAAATTTACTGGGCTCCAATTTTGAGCTCCTGTTTTATGAGGATGGGTTCCAGGAGAGGCTCATTCAGCTACTGAGGGAACCCAGTCACCTGCCCACCACTTGAAGCTTGACTGTGCATGGTAGATCTCATTTAATCTCTAATTTTACAGATGACAAAATTAGACAGAGGGGCAGTCTGAAATTTGAGAATGGGCAAATGCCTCAGGTCCTATGCTTTCCTAAGCCAAGTGGCTACAGGATTACTATACTGTAGTCAATAAATAAGTCACAAAGGCAGTGAGAAGAACCATGCAATGCTAAGATAAAAAATGTTGACTACAAACCAATAAAATTAGTAAACTTTGAACTAAAGTGACTGGGTGTGTGTGTGTTGGGGGGGTAGAATAAAAGAGAATACTCAAATTACCAAAATCAGGAATATAAGAAGGGGCATTACTACTGATCTTATAGGAATAAAAAGGATTACTGTATAAGGGAATACTATGAATAACTGTATACCGATATATTAGATCATCTTGATGAAATAGACAGATTCCTAGAAACAAACTACTGAAATGAACCCAAGAAGAAATAGAAAATATGAACAGATCTGGAACAAACAAAAAGACTGAATTAGTAATGAAAAAACTTTCTACAAAGAAAAGCCCAAAACCCCATTTTCACTGGTAAATTCTATCAAATGTTCAAAAAAGAATTAACACCAATTCTTCCCAAGCTTTTCCAAAAAAATTGAATAAGAAATACTTCCCAACTCATTCTATGAGGCCAGTATTACCCTGATACCAAACCAAAGACATTAAAAGAAAACTATAGACCAATATCCCTTATGAACACAGATGTAAAAATCCTCAGCAACTCACAAACCAAATCCAGCAACATATAAAAGGGATTATACACCATGATTGAAAATCAATCGATTTTTAACACCATGATTAAGTGGAATTTGTTCCAGGAATGCAAGGTTGATTCAACACACAAAAACCTGTCAATGTGATATACCATACTAATAGAACAGAGGCCAAAACCCACACGATCATCTCAATAAACACAGAAAATGCAATTGATAAAATCTAATATCTTTTCATAATAAAAACACTAACATGTTGAAGGGTATATAGAAAGCCCACAGCTAACATTATACTAAATGGTGTATATTCAGTCTTTACTGAAAGCTTTTCTCCTAAGATCAGGAATAAGACAAGGATGCTCACTTTCTACACTACTACTCAACATCCTATTGAACGTTCTAGGTTGTTGGCCGGTTAGTTTAGTTGGTTGAAAGTTCTAGTCAGAGAAATTAGGAAAGAAAAAAATCCAAATTGGAAAGGAGGAAGTAAAACTGTCTCTAATCATAGGAGATATAATCCTATACGTAGAAAATCCTATAGAATCAGCAAAAAGAGAAAAAGCATTAGAGCCAATAAACTCAGCAAAATTTCAGGATATAAGATTAATACACAAACATCAATTGTATTTCTTTCTTTTTTCTTTTTTTTTTTTTTGAGACAGAGTTTTGCTCTTGTTGCCCAGGCTGGAGTGCAATGGCACGATCCCCAGTCACTGCAGCCTCTGCCTGCTGGGTTCAAGTGATTCTCCTGCCTCAGTCTCTTGAGTAGCTGGGATTACAGGCGCTTGCCACCAAGCCTGCCTAATTTTGTATTTTTAGTAGAGACGGGATTTCACCATGTTGGTCAGGCTGGTCTCGAACTCCTGACCTCAAGTGATCCACCTGCCTTGGCCTCCCAAAGTGTTGGGAGGCGTAAGCCATTGTTCCCAGCCATCAGTTGTATTTCTATATAGTAACAACAAACAATCTGAAAATGAGATTAAGAAAATGCCATTTACAATAGCATTAAAAAGGTAAAAATTCTTATGAATAAATCTAACCAAAGTGCAAAACCTATACACTGAAAATTATAAAACATCAATGAAAGAAATGAAAGAAGTGAAAAGACATCCCATGTTCGTGGATTAGATGAATTCATATTTTAAGATGGCAATGCTCTACAAATGAGTCTACAGATTCAGTGCAATCCCTATCAAAATCCCAGCTGCTGCTTTTGCAGAAATGGAAAAGCTGAAATTCATATGGAAATGCAAGGGGCCCAAAACACCTAAACAATCTTGAAAAAGAACCATGTTTGAGTACTCACATTTTCTAACTTCAAAACTCACTACAGAGCTACAGTAATCAAGATTATGTAGTACTAGCATAAGGATAGACATATAAATTAGTGGAATAGAATTGAGAGTCTAGAATGAAATCCTTAAATATATGGCCAATTGATTTTTGGCAAAAATGCCAAAAGATTCAGTAAGGAAAGAATAGTCTTTTCTTTTCTTTCTTTCTTTCTTTTTTTTTTGAGACAGAGTCGCGCTCTGTAGCCCAGGCGGGAGTGCAGTGGCGAGGTCTGGGCTCACTGCAAGCTCCACCTCCCGGGTTCATGCCGTTCTCTGGCCTCAGCCTCCCGAGTAGCTGGGACTACAGGCGCCCACCACCACGCCTGGTTAATGTTTTGTATTTTCAGTAGAGATGGGGTTTCACCGTGTTAGCCAGGATGGTCTTGATCTCCTGACCTCGTGATCCGCCTGCCTCGGCCTCCCAAAGTGCTGGGATTACAGGCGTGAGCCACTGCACCTGGCCAAGAATAGTCTTTTCAAAAAAGAGTGCTGGGACAATTGGATACCCACAAGCAAAAGAATGAAGTTGGAGCTGTACCTCACAAATAACAAAAATTAACTCAAAAAGGATCAGAAACTGAAATGAAAGAGCTAAAACCACAAAATTCTGAGAAGAAACTATAGCTGTAAATCTTCACAACCTTTGATTGGTCAGTGGTTTCTCAGATATGACACCAAAAACACAATCAATCAAAGATAAAATAAATTGGACTTCATCAAAATGAAAAACTTTTATACTTCAAAGGACTTATCAGTAGAGTGAAGAGACAACCTATATAATGGGAGCAAGTAATATATGAATAAGAAACTAGTATCCAGAATATATAAAGAACTATTATAGCTAACAATAAAAAGACAACCCAATTAAAAAGTAGGCAAAGGATCTGAATAGACACTTCTCTAAAGATATAAAAATTGTTAATAAGCACATGAAAAGATTCTCAACATCCTTGTCATTAGGGAAATACAAACCAAAACCACAATGAGATACTATTTCACACCCATTAGGATGGCTATAAAACACAACAACATGGAAAATAACAAGAGTGGGTGAGGATGTGGAAAAATGGGAAGCTTCCTATGTTGCTGGTGGGAAAGTAAAATGATACAGTTGCTGTAGAAAAATCTGTCAGTTCCTCAAAGAGTTAAACATGGAATTACTATATAAGTCATTAATTCTATTTTGAGGTATATGCCCAAGAGAATTGAAAACATATATCCACCCAAAAACTTGTATTCAAATGGTCAGAGCAGCATTGCTGATAACCAAAAAGTGAAAATAACTCAAATGTCTATCAACTAATGAATGAATAAACAAAATATGAGGTATATCCATTCAATGGGATATTATTTGGCAATAAAAAGGAATCCTGTATGGATACATGCTACAACATGGAGGAACCTTGAAAATGTTATGCCAAGTAAAAGAAGCCAGACACAAAAGGCCACATGTTATATGATCCCATTTATATGAAATGCCTAAATCTAGATATAGAGAAAGCAGACTAATAGTTGCCAGTGGGGAGGGAAAAGTGGGGAATGATTGTTAACCCATTTATACCTAGTGTTCCATAATTGGAATGCTAAACTTGTGGGAGTTATTTATATCTTACTGCTCAAGGTGATTGCCAAGGTCTAATTTTTCACAAAAAATTTTTGCAACTTCTGGCATAAATGGGTTAATGGGTAGAAGTTTCCTTTTGGGGTGATGAAATGTTTTGGAATTAGATAGTCATGATGGTCTCACAACCTTGTGAATATACTAAAACCCACTTAGTTGTATACTTTAATCGGCCCAGAAAGTGGGTTGAGCAAGGCCTGGAGCTCTTTGCAGGTAGAATTTGAAGTGATTGGGCAGACTGCTGGGCTCTGTCCTGGGGGTGTTCTCCTGTAACCGTGACGCGCCAGTAGAACAGAACAATCCTACCTCAGATCATAAATTCCATGGACACAGCTTCAAAAATGGGGCTGCCTCAACCCAGATTAACTGTAGGTTGGGAGAGGCAGAAACTCTTTTGGAACCTGCCCATATCTTGATGTTATCTGCATGGAATTTATGGCCTAAGGTACAGATAATCTGTTCCATGCATTCTCTGTTGGTTTGTCTCTTGGTATTATTTATGAGCAAGTTGATACAATAGGAGGAAGAGGGTTTGGAATTTTAGGAAGCCTACTGTTGTCGTGTGGGAAATGCTGAACTTGGACATATTATTCTCTTTTGTTTTCATGACATTTTATAATTTATTCACAGCAAGTAATCTGGGAAGAATTTCATCTGCTATTAATATGATTCTCACCTTGTGAGGTGGGCAATCTACAAATGAAAAAACTAAGAGCCTGAGGGTGAATGGACAAGCATGATCCCACAGTGGGCTACTGACAGGACAGAAGATGGATGTCAGTCTTCCGACAGCTGGCCATCACTTTTCCCACAGTACCAGGTGGCTTATGAAGGGAGTGTCTTGTGACTTTTTGAACTAAAAGAAGAGGACAGGTGAGAAGGCCTGTGGTGAAGAGCCCCTGACCTGTGTGAGAAGAAGATGCCTCTGCGCAGGAAGCGGTGTGGTCTTTGGCCGGTGGCTCTCTCTATTCGGTTTATTAGCTCTTTGTCAATTTTACTGCTTCCAAACCGAACTGGAAAAAAGGAAGAGATGACTTCCTTAGGTGGCAGGAGGTTTAGTGATTAGATATTACTGAAATGAAGGTGAAAAGTGAGTGATCCATGCACAATCTTAATGAACACAAACCTCTTTAGGCCTTCTGCTAAAGGTCCTTACCCCCAACATAAAGTAAAAGGTCTTTGTATTAAAACAACATCTGAGATCAACACAACCAACAAAACAGGAAATAAATTACAACACAAAATGCTGTTTTGCCTGAGACTGGATTCTGATGGGAAATATACCCACAATGCAGTCCAGCTAGCAACTTTTGAACAAAATATAAACATACACATATAAAAAAAAAAAATATATATATTTGTTTATTAAGGTAAAATTTATATTCATTGGCAACCATGATTGCTCACACTCTTTATTTGTTGAACTGAATTAATGTCTGTCTTCAAGTGAATTTTCCTTCATTGATAGATTGATAGTCTATACTCAAATCATGGAAAATGGGTTTGACTTAGATGAAAACATTTTAGTTCTGTTTCTTCTCTGACAATTAGTAATGATCTCAGAGTAAAGACTTCAATGGAATGGCAACAGTCTTTCTGAGCAGGAAGGCCCTCAAGGAAGGGCCCGATGGTGGGAACTGGCCCGCTGTGAGAAGTCACCGCTCTTAAGCTGACTTCCAGCCTTCTAGGTCCATAGTCAGTATTACTGGAGGTGAAACCTAAGTAATCTATGATTGACTTGTAGCTACTAAATGTTATAAATGGCCATTTCAATAGACCTTTCCCAAGTTCTGAAGCGCTCAAAAAAGGGGAAAAGCTTCTACTAAGCTGTCTACTATAGATCATTATTTTGAAATATATTTTGTTATTTTAAAATAATCCTTTGGGAATATAATGCACAATCAAAAGGTTTTAGGATCCATTTTTACTTGGCATTGAAGCTTCACTGGATTTATGATTACTTCAAAATTTAAAAACATCAATGGAATCAACTCAATGGGACTACTTCTAAAAGTTGAAGCTTTTTCTGGAAAGAAAGCAGAGGACGTACCAATGAGCTTATCATAGTCTATGCCTTTTGCACTGCTCGTCTGTACTGTCCATGGGTCCACAAAATCCTCTTCAGCTTCTGCGGCATCTGGGCCATGATTACTGGTAGGTGCTGGGTTCCCTGGAGGACAGTCAGCCTTGTAATCCTCCCCCATGGCAGCTTTGTAGCTCATTTTTAACGAGAGCAACATCTTTACTGCAGAATCAATTTCATCCTGAGAAAGGAAACAAAAGTGATGGTTAAAAACATTACTAATCGCTGATATTTGCTGAATGCCTATTCTATGGCAGGCACTATGTTGAATGCTTTCACACACGTTACATTAGTTAGTGTCACAACCCTACAAGGCGGGCACTGTTGTCACTGTCCTTTTCCAGCTCAAGAATCTGAGACTCAGAGAGGTAAAGGAGTTTACCCATAGAATCACAGCAAGTCATCGGCTCAAAAACACTTCATTTTCATCTGTTATTCTAGTGCTACCATGAACACTTTGGGACGGTAGCAGTGACACAACATATACTGTCATTTATGACAAAGTTCATATACTAGAGATTTCTCAAACACCACTAATGCCAGAGAATGTGTGTGACAAGCTCCTTTAACTGAGTATCCTGGAGTTCTGCGTTGGAACTAGTTTTTACATTCCACACAGGTTGAGATGAATATTTATGGAAACTTAACCAATGATGCCACTAAGGATAGTAAGAGCAACTAAAACAGATAAAAGCAAGGACAAAAAATGTAGGCTCTCAGGTTATAAATTAAGGAGGGATTCATTGGGAAATAGTTATATCACCACATTTTAGAGTCTTATCAAACTATCTTGAAAAAAAAAAACAAAAAAAAACCACCACCAAAAAACCAAAGGTAAAATGCACCCTTGGGTAGTCTGGAAGTCTATTAAAGACTCTTTTGCAGGAGTTCATAGTGGCCATCCCTAGAAGCCTGGAGTTTAGAAAAGCAGGCCTAATTAAGCCTATTAGTCATGCTATGCCCTAAAGCTCTATTCCGGTAATTGGCCTTGCTAGATTAGATCACAAACAAAGAATATACACAGTCCAATTTGCTTACCAAGGGAAATACAAACATTTCCACTTATAGTTTATACAGAACATTCTTTCTTTTAAATCTCCTTAAATTCCTTTTACCATATACAGAATGTTCTATAAACATCAACCTCCATTCAGAGATAACAGTTCCATCAGATACAGCACCTGGGCCATAGAGGACTGCGATTCTGGAGAGATCTGTGTTTCAAACTAAAAAATTATCTGAGACTCATCATTAAAATGAGCCAGATTTGTGGAATCAGTAACCCAATGGATACAATTCATAGATGAGACGTTTGCCCAGGTTAGACAGGTAAGTATGTTCCACCCATCTCATTTCTGTAGTACCTAGGCTCAGTACTTGCAAAAAGTAAGTTTAGTACCTATAATCTATCCAATTATCTATGGGAAGGCTTACCTTGCTTTGAAGTACACTGCGGTCAGTATCCCTTAATAACTAGCTTTGTTGACATTTCATACTCTATCTGGTCTAATTCTGCTTGTAACTAGGAGGCTGTGCGAAAGTCAAACATTTAACCAATGTCCCTGCTCAAGGACCATCTGCATTTTGGAATAGCACTGAAATAAGACAAGCAGGCTCACTTTATCTATTTTCTTTTCTTTTTTTTTTTTTTTTTTTGAGGAGGCGTCTTGCTCTGCCGCCCAGGCTGGAGTGCAATGGCCGGATCTCAGCTCACTGCAAGCTCCGCCTCCTGGGTTCACGCCATTCTCCTGCCTCAGCCTCCCAAGTAGCTGGGACTACAGGCACCCGCCACCACGCCCGGCTAGTTTTTTGTATTTTTTAGTAGAGACGGGGTTTCACCGTGTTAGCCAGGATGGTCTCGATCTCCTGACCTCGTGATCCACCCGTCTCGGCCTCCCAAAGTGCTGGGATTACAGGCTTGAGCCACGGCGCCCGGCCACTTTATCTATTTTCTTATAATCAGTCTTAATCAGTGTCTGAACCAGGACACTGAAACAGGATTCAAAGCTGACGTTAGCTGGGTGCAATGGCTCATGCCTGTAATCCCAGCACTTTGGGAGGCCAAGGCGGCGGATCGTCTGAGCTCGTAAGTTCGAGACCAGCCTGGGCAACACAGCAAAACCCTGTCTCTACCAAAAATAGAAAACATTAGCCAGGTATGGTGGCACACACCTGTGTTCCTAGCTAATCGGGAGGCTGAAGTGAGAGGATTGCTTGAGCCTGGGAGGCAGAGGTTGCAGTGAGCCGAGACTGTGCCACTACACTCCAACCTGGGTGATGAAGTGAGACTCCTACCCCCAAAAAACCCCAGAACATTAGTTTTTTTTGTTTTTTTTTTAAGACAGGGTCTCACTTCAGTCTCCTGAGTAGCTGGAACTACAGGTGTGTGCCACCATGCCACCGTGTCTGGTTAATTTTTAAATTTTTTGTAGAGACAGGGTCTCACTATGTTGTCTAGGCTGGTCCCAAACTCTTGGCCTCAAGCGATCCTCCTGCCTTGGTCTCCTAAGTGCTGGGATTATAGGCATGAGCCACAGAGCCTGGCCAAAAGTTGATGTTCAGAAAAAAAAAAAAAAGCCAGACACAAAACTGTATACTACCTGATTACATACAGTTCAAACACAGGTAGAGCTAACCCTGGTGGGAGGAGTCATGGCAGAGGCTGAGGGGCGTGAGGGTGGCTTCTAGGTGCTCTATGCTTGCTCTTGATTTGGGTGATGATTACACAGGTGTGGTCATTTTGTGAAAATTCAGTGAGGTGCCTGCTTATGATTAGCATATTTTTCTGTATGAATGGTATATTTTGATTTTAGAAGTTACTTAAACAAAAAGGAGAAGAAAAAGGCTCTGCTTTCTTTCTTAATACCTAAGACCTAGCATTGCTTCTTCAGTCCTGTTCAAACTACTTCCCCTCACAGCCCTCAGATTCTGACTTATTCCTCCCTAGGAAACTCACCGCTTTAATGAGTTGCTGCTACTGAAGGACGTGGCTCTTATTCTTTAGATACACGGGAGCAGAAAAGACCATCGAGCTCCATGGCCTAGATAAACAGCAGGCCAAGGAAGAGCTGGTGGTGCCCTCTCAGAGAACTGGCACTCCCAGTGTGGTTCAAACTATTTTGCTAAAAATTAATTTTTAAAATTTCCAAATCATCAAGTGCTTCTACTACCAAGACATTTCAGGGTCAGATACAAATGTACTTCTGAATTTTTCATCACTTAACTCTGGTCTCATTGTGTAACCTCTGATGTCTTTAATGTGTGCCAGCCAACTGCATTAGTCAAATGATACACTTGGAAGAGTTATTATAAAATGTATCAAGTTGACTAAAATAATGAACATAACTGCAGTCACTAAGAATTACAAACCAAAAACATTTACTAAGTGTCATTCAAATTTGATATTAATGGACAAAAATATCACTGTCAACTTCCCAAAATGATAGGCTTACATAACCCCACTGGGTCTTTTATTTATTTTATCCCTTTGTTTTAAAACAACTTGGTTTAATCTTTTGAGCCCTACCTGGTGAGTAAATCTGTTTCTGTGAAAAAGTAACTTCTTTTTTTTTTTGACATTACTTTCTGTCAGTACTGTTTATTTCCTTTAAAATATGAGCTGGGTGCAGTGGCTTGCATTTATAATCCCAGCAACTTGGTAGGCTAAGGTGGGAGCCCAGGAGTTCGAGGGTACACTGAGCTAGGATTGCACCACTGCACTCCAACATGGAAAGAGCAAGACCCTGTCTCAAAAAATACACACACACACACACACACACACACACACACAAAAATAATGGTTTAAATCAGGGTCCCAAATAGTCAAAGTAAACTATTGGGGAATGTGAGATGGTTGACACCATCTGGTGACAAGCAAGGTGTTTGAAAAGATAACAGGTAACAGGAGTTGAAAGTGATGGAAGTTGGGCTGGGCGTGGTGGCTCCCACCTGTCATCCCAGTACTTTGGGAAGCTGAGGCGGGCAGATCACCTGAGGTCAGGAGTTCAAGATTAGCCTGGCCAATACGGCAAGACCCTGTCTCTACTAAAAATACAAAATTTAGCCGGGTGTGGTGGTGGGTGCCTATAGTCCCAGCTACTCAGGAGGCTGGGGCAGGAGAATCCCTTGAACTCAAGAGGCGGAGGTTGCAGTGAGCTGAGACCGCACCAGTGCACAGCCTGGGCGACAGAGTGAGACTCTGCTTCAAAAAAAAAAAAAAAAAAAAAAAAAAGAGAAGTGATGGAAGTCATAGAGAAGCTGGGGGACCTAGGAGTGGAGTCACCCCAAAAGGAAATGAAATGCTTATGTTCTAGTTAAAGATACATATTGATGACGATACTTCTGAAATCTACTACAACAAAAGCCGAGACTTTTTTTTTTAAAGCATAATCCCGCAAGGACAAAGGAAACAAGAAGAGGGCGACAGCAACAAGGTTTCAGAAGCTGAAAAGCTGATGAATGACCAGTGCCTAAAAGCATGAGAGAAAAACAAATGCTAAGACACCGTGGAAATACCGGAACGTGACCGAGTGTACACTGCTATGGAATCGCCCAAAGGTTCAGACCTTAGTGACCTCGGGCGCTTACAGGAGTTGGGGGGAAAGCGGGTTATGAAAACAGGAGTGCTGGTTGAAGTCTCTTCAAGAAGAAGTTATTGAGACCCCCTTGGGAGTGTCACAGTTTCCCCTCCATTCCAAGGTTTCATGTCGAGAGAGGACAGAGTTACAGGTCCCTAGACTGGGGACAATCTGCATAGTTGGGGCACTGGCAGCACACAGAGAATAGGGAGCTTCGGGGAAGGATCCCACAGCCCAGCCCTTCTCTCCCACTCAGCTGTAGAATGCTGGCAGTGGGACTCACCCCCTCTGAACAGTGGACTGGGGGAGCTTTCTCTAGGGAATCTCACTTAACTAAAGAACAGATCCAGGCTGGGTGCGGTGGCTCAAGCCTGTAATCCCAGCACTTTGGGAGGCCAAGATGGGCGGATCACGAGGTCAGGAGATCGAGACCATCCTGGCTAACATGGTGAAACCCTGTCTCTACTAAAAATACAAAAAAATTAGCCGGGCGTGGTGGCGGGTGCCTGTAGTCCCAGCTACTCGGGAGGCTGAGGCAGGAGAATGGCATGAACCTGGGAGGCGGAGCTTGCAGTGAGCTGAGATGGCACCACTGCACTCCAGCCTGTGGGCAACAGAGCGAGACTCTGTCTCCAGAAAAAAAAAAAAAGAAAAGAAAAGATCATCTAAAGACCTTGACACGAAAGATATTCCCCAACAAAAGGGGAGCAGCCTGATCACTCTCCAGGAAGTGGAACCCATGTTGGTAAGCTCCTCCCCAACGAAAAGTACATCCAGCAGTTTTTACTGCACCCCCCAAAACACAAGCAAACAGCCAAGAAACACCAAACATTTGAGAATTGCCTCTAATATGAAAGGCAGGTAGGAAACAAATTAAGATGGAAGAAACTGAGATTATAAAGGATGTAGAGGACTTATGGAAAACTACCATTAAGATCTCAGACAGAAAAGGGTGGCACTGTACTGTAAGTCAGGGCAGAGTGCTATGAGGAAACTTCAGGGAGCACACATGCTCCTGGAGGTTAAAAATGACAGCAGAAATGGAAAATAGGAGGGTTAGAAAATCAGAGAAACAGTCTCTGAATTTAAAAAAAAAAGTCTGTGAAGAGAGAAAACAGAAGAGATCAAAGAAATCATGATTTCTGAGAATTAACGGTCATGAGTTTCTAGTCTAAAAGGCAGGCTGAGTGTGGGGGTTCACGCCTGTAATCCTAGCACTTTGGGAGGCTGAGGCAGGCAGATCACGAGGTCAGGAGTTTGAGGCAGGCAGATCACGAGGTCAGGAGTTTGAGACCAGCCTGGCCAACACAGCGAAACCCCATCTTTAGTAAAATACAAAAATTAGCTGGGCCTGGTGGCACACAACTGTAATCCCAGCTACTTGGGAGGCTGAGGCAGGAGAACTGCTTGAACCCAGGAGGCAGAGGTCACAGTGAGCCGAGATTGTGCCACCACACTCCAGCCTGGGTGACAGAGCGAGACTCCATCTTGCGGGGCGGGGTCGGGGGGTGGGGCGGGGAAGAAAGGCATACTGAGCCCACATGCCATGAAATTCCAGAACCTTGGAACAAAGAAGATCCTGCCAACTTCCAAAAAGAAAAAACAAAGGAATGGCAACGGACTTCTCTGCAGCAAGCCCAGGAGCTAGGTGCCAGTAGAGCAGTGGCTCCAGCATTTCCAGGGGAAATCACTTCCATGCTAGAACCCTACACCCAGCCTGGCTATCAATCACATTTTAGGTAAAATACATACACTTTCAGATGGGCAAGATCCCCCCAGAAATATTTCCTTTGCAGTATTTTTTCAGAAACAATTGGAAGATTTGCTCTGCCCGAAGAGTAAAGCAAAGAGGAATAAGACGAAGGAGCAGGAAACGGGGCACCCAATCAACAGGGGTGAAAGAAACCCCTGGGTCGACAGTGAAGAAAGACGCCAAGATGGGCAGTGTAGGACGCAAGAGTCACCAGTCCAGCGGGAAGCAGGCAGAAGGTTTTGGGAGAGATCTCCTCAAAAAGATGAACCTGATAGACTAGTTGATGTGTGTTGAAAGGAGATTCATTGGACAGGGAAAGGGCTTGGAGATACATTATCATTAGTATCACTAATATAAAAGTCAAGCAAACAGAAATTAAGACAAATATTAACTCCAGGCCGGGCGCGGTGGCTCAAGCCTGTAATCCCAGCACTTTGGGAGGCCGAGACGGGCGGATCACGAGGTCAGGAGATCGAGACCATCCTGGCTAACCCGGTGAAACCCTGTCTCTACTAAAAAAATACAAAAAACTAGCCGGGCGTGGTGGCAGGCGCCTGTAGTCCCAGCTACTCGGGAGGCTGAGGCAGGAGAATGGCGTAAACCCGGGAGGCAGAGCTTGCAGTGAGCTGAGATCCGGCCACTGCACTCCAGCCTGGGCGACAGAGCGGGACTCCGTCTCAAAAAAAAAAAAAAAAAAAAAAAATATTAACTCCAGAGAAAACAAAAGCTGGGCGAGAAAGTTAGAGTACTCATTCTATCCGTGATGGTTCAGCTGTCCACGTCTATTTCCATGGTCATAATAATGTCAGTGTACAGATACTGACCTAACTACAACTGCAATACAGACGGGGAGACTGCCTGGATGGCAAGTGGTTGTGGAAGTATGAATTCTTCATTTCCACCTGAAAGTTCCCAACTTGAAAATCAACAAGGAACAATATAATAAGCAGAATATTTACAGATATGGGGCGTACATAACCAAAAGGTCGGCTAAAAGAATTGAGCAGGAAATAGGGAGAGGTAGGTTGGAGGGCCACTGTACTTCACAAAGGCTTTGAGAACCCCTGACTCTTTACACCACAGGCATCCCAATGTTGATAAAGGGAAAAATACATTTAAAACGATAACCAAGGCTGGCATGGTGGCTCATGCTGGTAATCCCAGCACTTTGGGAGGCCAAGGTGGACAGATCACCTGAAGTCAGGGGTTTGAGACCAGCCTGACCAACATGATGAAACCCCATCTCTACTAAAAATACAAAATTAGCTGGTTGTGGTGGCGCATGCCTGTAATTCCAGCTACTTGGGAGGCTGAGGCAGAAGAATCGCTTTAACCCGGGAGACAGAGGTTGCAGTGAGCTTAGATTGCGCCATTGCACTCCAGCCTGGGAAACAAGAGTGAAACTCCCTCTCAAAAAAAAAAAAAAATTATAACCAAAATACCTCAGTCATTGAGGAAACCATCTATTCTAGAGTAACACAACCCTACAGACTTGGGAGGCTCAGCTGCCTTCGTTGAGAATCCAGCAAAATCATGTACCTTTGACGCATTTCCCGCTTTGAGGGACCTCACGAGCTCCCCTTGTGTGGCGATGCTGTTGAACAGCTCCAGCGGAGAGGCACAGGGCTCACTGTTGGGCATGTTTGCCATCTCTCAGGAAGTACGTTCACGGCCGGCCTGAGGTCAGAGGCTTCGTTCAGCAGACAGTCAAGACTGGTGGCGGGGCGGGGTGGGGGGCACGGGGAAGGAGAGAGAAGAAAAACGAGAGAATAACAAAACATCGTAGCTGTTTTTCCTTTCCTGTATTGAGTCCTTTTTTCCGAAAAGGTTGTGAGGTGAGTTACAATAAAGGACATGGATAATATAATAAAAAGAGAAGCAGAAATTCGGGGCCATGAAGAAGAGGAAAACCATCAAATGCCAATGCTGAAGACTAAAGGAGTGGCTAGGATTTACTGACTTAAGGTCTGCAAAAGAGGGGCCTCCTAGTCAAGATCAAGTTTGCACCTGGTGATGCCCCCTGTGCCCCACCCAGTGCCCAGAGCACTGGAGGACTCTTGTTTGCTCAGGGTCTAAATACCAATGTGGTTTTTTTTTTTTTTTTTTTTTTTGAGACAGAGTCTTGCTCTGTTGCCCAGGCTGCAGTGGGCAACTCGGCTCACTGCAAGCTCTGCCTCCCAGGTTCATGCCATTCTCTCACCTCAGCCTCCCAAGTAGCTGGGACTACAGGTGCCCGCCACCACGCCCGGCTAATTTTTTGTATTTTTAGTAGAGAACGGGGTTTCACCGTGTTAGCCAGGATGGTCTCGATCTCCTGACCTCGTGATCCGCCCATCTCGGCCTCCCAAAGTGCTGGGATTACAGGCGTGAGCCACCACGCCCGGCCAATACCAATGTGTTTTAATAAACCTAAGTTCACTAGTGCCAAAAACTTCTGGCAAATTACTATTTGATGTTTTCTTTTTTTTTTTTTGAGATGGAGTCTTGCTCTGCCACCTAGGCTGGAGCGCAGTGGCGCGATCTCAGCTCACTGCAACCTCTACCTCTGGGGTTCAAGCGATTCTTCTGCCTCAGCCTCCCAAGGCTGCCTGCCACCATGCCCAGCGAATTTTTGTATTTTTAGTAGAGGGAGGGTTTCACCATGTTGGCCAGGCTGGTCTTGAACTCCTGACCTCAGGTGATCCTCCCACTTCAGCCTCTGGAAATGTTGGGATTACAGGTGTGAGCCAAGGCACCCATCCTCTATTTGCTGTTTATCTTAATTGCCTTGGGAATGAATTATCGGGCTTTTGGACCCATAACTAATATATCGCTGAGCAAATGTCTTCCACTGCTGGCCAGCTGCTCTCAAAGTGAGCTCTGGGGTGGAGGACAGGGCCTTACCTGTCCTAGGTTCCACATGGGGTAAGGACTGTCTTCAGTCTGTCCATTCCGCATGCTGCCTTATTTAACTACGAACCTTTGGAGAAGGTGTGTCTGTACCTCCTATTAGTTATGATTCACTATTACCCTTGCAGAAGGTGAGGACAGGGCAGACAGAGACTGTGCTGCCATCAAACCCTTCTTGGCTCAATCATTTCCTCTAAGTGTCAAGTTTTCTCACCTATAAAATGGCACCGCCAGGAACTTCTTCCTCTACCCCAGGCTCTTATGAGAACGAAATGAGGAAAAAAAGGCATGGTAGCACTTTGTAAACTGTAAAGCAAGATGTAACTACGTTACTAGTACTGTTATTAAATTTCTTGTGTTTCTTAGGGTTTCAAAGACTGGCTGAACTCCAGCTTCATTTTAGCTTGCTGTAAAACCTTGGAGGAGAAGGAAAATGACAAGGCTAGTGCCTGAGCTGCTAACTTTGAACACCTCTGTACCTGTTATTGTTCTAAGCACCTTATATGTATCAATTCACTTAAGCCTTGCGGCAGTCCTATGAAATAGATTTCTTATCTCCATTTCAAAGATGAGGCACAGAGGGGTTAAAAAAAACTTGCCCACGGCTGGGCATGGTGGCTCATACCTGCAATCCTGGCACTTTGGGCAATATAGTGAGACTCTACAAAAAAATGAGAAAAAAAAAAAAAATTAGCTGGGCACGGTGGTGGGCCTGTAATCCCAGCTACTTGGGAGGCTGTAGTGGGAGGATCACTTGAGCCTGGGAGTTTGAGACTTCAGTGAGCTATGTTTGCATCAGTTTACTCCAGCCTGGGTGACAGAGTAAGACCCTGTCTCTAAAAAATAAAAATAAAATAAAATAAAAGCTTGCCCACGTTAACACCACAAGGAAATGGCAGAGGTGTGCTACAAACTCTAGTAGTTTGACTCTAGAGCCTACACTTTCAACCATTATCCTACAAATGACTTATCTCTATGAATCAAACATATACATTTGTGGTGTCATTTATTTTACTCTATCCTATCCATTTGTTAAATATTTGCTGTAAAATTATGTAAATTGGCCGGGCTGAGGTCAGGAGTTTGAGACCAGCCTGGCCAACATGGTGAAACCCCGTCTCCATTAAAAATACAAAAAATTAGCTGGGCATGGTGGCGCACACCTGTAGTTCCAGATACTTGGGAGGCTGAGGTGGGAGAATTGCTTGAAACTGGGAGGTGGAGGTTTCAGTGAGCTGAGATCACGCCACTGCACTCCAGCCTGGGTGACAGAGAGGTTCTGTCTCAATTAAAAAAAAAAAAGTATGTAAATTGGCCAGGTGTGGTGGCTCATGCCTGTAATCCCAGCACTTTGGGAGGCCAAGGAGGGTGGATCACTTGAGGTCAGGAGTTCGAGACCAGCCTGGCCAACATGGTGAAACCCTGTCTTTACTAAAAATACAAAAATTAGCTGGGCATGGTGGCATGTACCTGTAGTCCCAGCTACT
The DNA here is from genome assembly GCF_008728515.1 of Papio anubis. Lineage (NCBI taxonomy): Eukaryota > Metazoa > Chordata > Mammalia > Primates > Cercopithecidae > Papio > Papio anubis. The sequence goes on along the minus strand of NC_044982.1, from coordinate 6,177,823 downwards.
TGGGGGGCTGAGGTATGAGAATCACTGGAACCTGGGAGGCAGAGGTTGCAGTGAGCCGAGACCATGCCACTGCACTCCAACCTGGGCAACAGAGAGAAAGACTCTGTCTCAAAACCAAAAAAATTCCAAAAAGTATGTAAATCATGGGTGCTGTGAGAGGTGGCTCACACCTGCAATCCAAGTGCTTTGGGAGGCTAAGGCGATTGCTTGAGCGCAGGAGTTCAACAGTAGCTTGGGTAATGTTAGGCCTCTGAGTCCAAGCTAAGCCATTATATCCCCTGTGACCTGCACGTACACATCCAGATGGCCAGTTCCTGCCTTAACCGATGACACTACACCACAAAAGAAGTGAAAATGGCCTGTTCCTACCTTAACTGATGACATTACCTAGTGAAATTCCTTCTCTTTGCTCATCTTGGCTCAAAAGCTCCCCATTGTGACCCCCGCCCCTCCCTGCCAGAGAATTACCCCCTTCGTAATTTTCCTTTACCCACCCAAATCCTATAAAACGGCCCCACCCCACCTCCCTTTGCTAACTCTCTTTTCGGACTCAGCCCGCCTGCATCCAGGTGAAATAAACAGCCTTGTTGCTCACACAGCCTGTTTGGTGGTCTCTTCACACGGACACAAGTGACACAAGTGAAAGGTAACATGGATAGTGAGACCCTGTCTCTCCAAAAATTTTTTATAAAAAAACAAAAATTGAAAAAAAAGTATGTAAATCAAAATTTATTTAAGTCAATGAAAGTATAACACTGAAAACCAGGATAGGACAGCAGCCAGTTTTTCTCTTCCTTGATGAGAACCACCTCAATTCCCAGAAGAGAAGGTTTGGTGAGATAACTGACTCAGATAAGAAAGCATCCAGTTTAGGGAGGAATGCAGAAGTACCCTCTGCCTAGGGCTAGAGAGGAGAACTCCCAGACTCTCCCGTTCCCTCCCCAGCAACAAGCTGAGCAAATCAGTCGTTATCCATTTCTCTCTAAGGTCTTTGCCCATATCAAATAACAATCAAACTCATGAAAATTACTTCTAGCCACAAATCATCAAACATCATGTCCAGATACTTATCCTGAATTCTCCCAACTCTCAAAGCTGGGTGTTATTCTATACACCCTGCAATAGCAGACAAGAGGCTGACGGCTCCATTGCTAGGGAGTAGCTAAGCCAGAATCTGATTGCCAAGCCCCCTCGCTCATGTGCTTTCTCAGAATCCCTGCTGCCTGCCTGCCTGAAATGTCTCACACCCTTCTCTGCCTGAACTCTGCTGATTCTTTCCAATTTTAACTCAGCTCTTCACAGCCTCTCCTGACACCTGTGCTTCTGGGACCAAGTTGGTTGCTCCATCCTCTGTGATCCCCAAACACTCCTTTAGTAACTTTATGAAAGCACTTACACTGCAGTTTAGTTACTCATGTCTTCCCCAGCAGACAGAAAAGGTAAGCACTGGGTTTATTCTTCCGTGTAATTCTAGTACCTGACACACAGCTTATAAAAAAATATTTACCTAATGAATGAATCTCCTTAGTCATCTAGTTCAACTTTTTCCTCTCAGGTTTATCTGTAGAATGTCTTTACTTGTTCCAGTTGAAGTCTGATTCCCCCAGCTGGACTTTAGATGGCCTCTTGTTTAATGTACTGGTACTGAGTTGAGCCTTCCCACATCTGTGGAGAGCCAGGCTGGTCTCCTGGGGTCTTCTCCAGGTCTCCCATCCCTAGTCTGGTTTCTTCACCCTCTGCTAACATCTGTCCACCATCCTGGTCACTATTTTTGGAATTCCTTTTGGTTTACCCTGTCCTTCCAAAAAAAAGCAGTGCCCTGCGTGGAAGGCAACAAAGCAGCAGCAGTAAGGTTTTGAAGTTAATCAAGTATAAAAATTATTCTTAAAAATCCCTGGAGAAAGTGCCAGGTAGAATGCCTGGGTGATCCCCGGAGAGCCAATCTCCCATTGCAATAGAATAGATAACTGTTTCTTTGCTAGAGGATCAGCTAGATAAACTGTACTTGCATTTAGGGTCCCTGTTGCAGGGAAAAACATGTGTCTGTAACTATCAGAACTCCATTTAAGAAGCACATGGGACCAAGGTGGGCGGATCGCGAGGTTAGGAGATCGAGACCATCCTGCCTAATACAGTGAAACCCCATCTCTACTAAAAATACAAAAAATTAGCCGGGCCTGACGGTGGGCGCCTGTACTCCCAGCTACTTGGGAGGCTGAGGCAGGAGAATGGCGTGAACCCGGGAGGCAGAGCTTGCAGTGAGCCGAGATCGCGCCACTGCACTCCAGCCTGGGTGACTGAGCGAGACTCCGTTTCAAAAAAAAAAAAAAAAAAAAAGAAGCACATGGGAATGAAATTAGACTGAGGAAATAGCAAATGATTATGATCACAAGGCATATATTTTGTGTGGGAATCAACCACACTATTGAAATCGTGTGTGTGTGTGTGTGTGTATGATGCAACTTTCTGTGTGGTCAGAGACAAGGAGAATGGAACTACCATCTTCCTCATTTCATGCATTTATCAGTTTATCCCATTTATTGTGTAAATGTTCTTCTTCCCCCTACCTATCAACATCCTCTTTTATTTCTTTGTTGACTTTCAGAATTGAGTTGAACTTCAGAGGTTTTTCTTTTTTTTTTTTTTTTGAGACAGAGTCTCGCTCTGTCCCCCAGGCTGGAGTGCAGTAGCCGGATCTCAGCTCACTGCAAGCTCCGCCTCCGGGGTTTACGCCATTCTCCTGCCTCAGCCTCCCGAGTAGCTGGGACTACAGGCGCCCGCCACCTCGCCCAGCTAGTTTTTTGTATTTTTTAGTAGAGACGGGGTTTCACCATGTTAGCGAGGATGGTCTCGATCTCCTGACCTTGTGATCCGCCCGTCTTGGCCTCCCAAAGTGCTGGGATTACAGGCTTGAGCCACCGCGCCCGGCGGAACTTCAGAGGTTTTTCAACTTGAAGTTCATGAACATCTGAAATTACATTAATGCTTGCAAGTACATTGGTATGTGCATGGTTTTGAGCAACGTCTCCTGCTCAAAGTAACCTTTCCAAAGGAGGCTGAGATGCCAAAAGGTTAAGGACCATTGTCTTCAGTGTTTACCAAATAAATTGCAAATAGAACATTAAGTCTTTAAGAGAATTAGATTTACCTGTTTAACAAATACTACACTCTGAAACAAAGAAATGCAGTTATAACCAGTGAAGTACTCTATTATCTTCCCTAAACAAAAGTACTGGGCGTGTAAAGAGCAAAACTGCCTACTCCAAAGCAGATCACAGCAGACCTTCAAGGAGAAAGCTAAAAAGGCTCTTGAAAATTAACCCCCAACCCCCTTTTCAAGAACTTGAATCTTGCCGGGCGCGGTGGCTCACGCCTGTAATCCCAGCACTTTGGGAGGCCGAGGCGGGCGGATCACAAGGTCAGGAGATCGAGACCACGGTGAAACCTCGTCTCTACTAAAAATACAAAAAATTAGCCGGGTGCGGTTGTGGGCTCCTGTAGTCCCAGCTACTCGGGAGGCTGAGGCAGGAGAATGGTGGGAACCCGGGAGGCGGAGCTTGCAGTGAGCTGAGATCCGGCCACTGCACTCCAGCCTGGGCGACAGAGCGAGACTCCGTCTCAAAAAAAAAAAAAAAAAGAACTTGAATCTTGTGCTCATTGTGAAATTTTCCACTGTTGTGGAGGAGCATAATAGGCACTTAAAGAAACTGGGTATTGTATTGGGATGAGGAGTGGAAAGAATTATACAATTGTTTAACAGAACAACATGATAAAGACTTGGGTTGCATAAAAATCATCTCACAGAGAAGATCAGGACACACTGATTCTGCAATCTGGGGAAGGGTGGCATCAAGACAGCCAATTCTGGAGCAGCTGAGAAGAAAATGTAGCCCAGGAGTGTTTCTGAATCCCTGGAATATCACCAGGAGGTGGAATACCATCCTTTACATCTTGGCCCCAGAGTGTAAGTGACTATGCCTTTGGACTGGAAAGTTCCCAGAGAACAAGAAAATGACTTCTTTAGAGCAAGGATTTCTTGACACCTTCTGGGACCCATTATGTTCCACTTTTTTTTTTTTTAAACACTAAAAGAAAGATTGCTTTCCCCTCCAAATAACAAATGAACATTATCTTAAAAGGCAAAGCCATTAATTTATATGAAGCCAGGCACTAGACACTTTGGGGTGTCACAACAAGAATGACAATACGTTCTGATGTTGAGCACAGAAGGGGGCTGCATCAGTGAAAACTATGACAGACAGCATGAGAGTGCTGGGAGGCAAGCTACAAATCCAAGCACGCGACTGCTCAGCCAGGATCTCTATTCCCTATGGGAGCAGTGAATTACCTGAACTTTCGGTCAGTGGAAGAAGTAAAATGCATAACACCCTAATCCTAAAGACACAAGTCCTGACGCCCTAAACCAAGGTTTTCAGCACTTTGGTAAAAACACTGACAAGCTCTAAGCCTGGCAAAGATGGCAATACATACCCACGTTGTGGAAGACTCTGCAGAGGTGGCCACTGGTCACGCTGGGCAGTTGAGCAGCTGAGAATGCCCAGCCCAGCCAGAAATGGTCTTTAATACTCTTCCCCTCTTTCTTTCAGTTTCCCTTCTGAAAAAAGAGGCTTTTCTCTTCCTTTTGTTTACCAGTCCCCACCCTGCATTCAGCTAAGCTTTTCTTATAAATCGCCCTGATTCTCAGAAACACTTGAGCTCCTGACCAACCTTCTTGATGAGACTGTCCAATCAGAGGTGGGCTGCCTGGGACCAGGTTGAGACCAATGAAACCCTCCTGAGAATCGAGCCATTAGCTGGGCATTGCATCAGCCACCCCTCACCCCCCGCTGGCCTCCAACTAACCTCTCCACCCTCTTCCCGTTCCCCCCCCTCAGTGTCAGTGTGACTGATTTTGTGGAGTCGTGGGCGTTAGAAAGAGAAACCGTAAATTCCCCGCATTTGTTCACCGAGGCGGCGCAGTGTAGTGGAAAGATGGGGAGTTCTGAGGTCACAGACCCCTGGGTTTCAATCCCAGCTTGGACTTACTCGAAACCTTGGGCAAGGGTCACATTACTTTTCTGCTTCCCTTCGGTTTCCTCATCTGTGAAATGGGCATGGAGAAGCCTGCTAACATTACCATTGAGCGGACTAAGTGCAACACTAGGCAAAGTCTCTGGCACATGGCAAGCGCTAAATAAAAATGGGGGCCTCTCTTCTCGGGAAAAGAGAAGAGGTGGAGATGATGAAGGATTGGTGTCGGTGGGAAAGGGGGACGGGGTGGGTCGGCGGCGCTCACAGGAAAGGAGCAAGGGGTCGGTGGCAGGATCCGCGCCCTTCACGGTGCCAGAACGCGGCGAGCAGCAAGCCGGGCTCTCAGGATACTGCCTGGAGGGCCAGGCCGCTGGGCGCCGCGCGGGCGTCCCTCCATTACTCCCTCCCTTGTTCCCTCACTCCGCCCCGGCCTCACTCCCCTCGCTTACCCGGCCCAGCCGGGCCCGTCAGCACTCCCGGCTCAGCCACGGGTTGTCTCCGGGGCGTCCGTGGAAACGCCATCCGGACGGAACAACTTCCGGCCCGACGGCGCCATCATTGGTTGTTCACGCGGGGGCGGGGAAAGGCCTCCACTGATTGGCTGGCGGCCCCAGGGCCGAGTCGGAACGTGACTGGACAGTGGTGTGCTGGCCGGTCAGCCTCCGGGTGAACCGAGCGCTTCCGGTGCGTGTGGTGAGCGGCGGGCCCCGGGCTGGAGGGGGCCGGGACTGGGCAGCGTCCATAAGCGCCCCGCGCCTCTTAACGCGGTCTCTCATAGCCGCTCGCCTTCCTATCACTTCCTGTTCCTTCAGAAAGCGCTGTGCCTTGGACCAACCTTACTTCTTACTATTGACAGCTCGGCTAACTCCTATTCATCTTTCAAAATCCATCTCTGGTCGTATCTTGTTTGTTGCCTTCATCAGTCTGGGGCCTCCGGGGGATCTGTGTTTTGTGTTTAATTTCCACCCACACAAGACCCAGCATAGGGCTTGACAAAGAGTAGGTAATCAGGAAATGTTTGTTGAATGGCAATATCCTATTTCTTTTACTTCCTCAGCATCTCCCCCTCCCACCTGTTTGCATTCCAGAAATATTTTTGGACGCTGGGCATTGAATAGTGAACAAAACACAGAAAGCCCTGTCCTCATGGGGCTGACATGCTGATAGTGATTGTCAGAGTCACTCGCTTCTTCCTTAGACTCTTCTCCAGTGTCCCTGCCTTCCCTTCCATCTGTCTCAGTTCCTCTTAGTTTAATCCCTCACCACCTTCCAGAGGGAGGACGGGCACTCTGGTGGTGGGAATCTGTGGGATCCTTTTGACAGCAAGGAGTCGGGTGCGTGGTGGGTGGTGCCTGGGCAGAGGAGTTGAGAGTGGCCTGGGGACCAGGTTTAGCATTTGGAGAACAGAAATGCCAAATTATTTGCAGTGCACGGTTCCATTAGTTTATAATTAGTCTTTTATATTAGTTCCATCTGAGATGAGCTGGCTGACTGGCTTTAGAAGTTTTTTTTTTTTTTTTTTTTTTTTTTGAGACGAAGTCTTGCTCTGTAGCCCAGGCTGGAGTGCAGTGGCGTGATCTCTACTCACCACAATCTCTGCCTCCCGGGCTCGAGCAATTCTGCGGCCTCAGCCTCCAGAGTAGCTGGGATTAGAGGCATGCACCACTGCACCCGGCTAATTTGTTTTTTATTTTTATTTTTATTTTTAAAAAATTTTTAGTAGAGGTGGGGTTTCACCATGTTAGCCAGGCAGGTCTTGAACTCCTGACCTCAGGTAATCTGCCCGCCTCGGCCTCCCAAAGTGCTAAGATTACAGGCGTGAGCCACTGTGCCCACCCATTTTATTTGAACTCTGGCTTTGTGTGTGGAAGTTGTTACCTGCCTAGAATGGGCTGTGAACAGGGGCGGCATTACTAGAGGAGACTGACTACAGACATTTATGGAATGATGACCTGACTTGTAGACCAGTGGAACCCTCAGGCGAATGGTGCCATTTGGGGGAAAGGTGTGGAAGGGGTTGGGTGGTTGATTCCAGGGGACATTGAAACCCATTGTCTAGCAGAAGAGATGGGTAATAGGCTGTCTGGAATGACTTAGCAAAGGACTTGGAGGGAATCTGTTTCATATGATCTGACTCCACCTGTTGGGAGATGGAGGCGGACCTTGGCCTGTTTGATTAAGTTTGGTTGCACTGGATTTTCTTGGAAGTTAGTCTATTGCCTAGGCGTTCTGTGCTGTTCCACCGCGCCCTCTGCTGTCCTGGGTGTGCCCAGCACCCTTCTTTTTCTCTGGATTGTACTTGGTGCTAACAGCATAGAAGTAAAACATTGATCCAGACCAAAGCACTTCTTTCTGGGAACTAATTGATAACAATGTATTGTGCATGATGGTTCAGAATTTCAGAAAGAATTTTTTTTTTGAGACTAAGTTTCACTCTTGTCGCCTAGGCTGAGGTGCAATGGCGCGATCTCGGCTCACTGCAACGTCTGCCTCCTGGATTTAAGTGATTCTCCTGCCTCTGCTTCCTGAGTAGCTGGGATTACAGGCGTGTGCCACCATGCACGGCTAATTTTTGTATTTTAGTAGAGACAGGGTTTCACCATGTTGGCCAGGCTGGTCTCGAACTTGACCTCAGGTGATCTGCCCACGTCGGCCTCCCAAAGTGCTGGGATTACAGGCGTGAACCACTATGCCCTGCCCAGAAAGATTTTTTTTTTTTTTTTTTTTTTTTACAAGTAGAAATTCACTGCAGCGTGAATCTGTGTTGGGAGTGAAACGGGTGAATTTGGATCATGCCCTCAGAATTGCTCCCTGCACACTTGGGTGGACCAACACCTTAGGCCTCCAGCTGGCTGCTACAGAGATGGGATATCTGGGGGAAGAATGTTTCAGGCAGAGAGAAAAGAGGGAAGGGCTGGAGCACAGGGAAGTGATGCAGAGGAGCGTGGCAGGCCTTTCTCACCATGGATCCTGGACATCTTTTGATTTCAGTATTTTCAGACCTAACCTCGTTCATGATGATGAGCATATGTTCTCACTGGTTGCTAATAAGCAGTGCAGTAGGCTTTCTTTATACATTTATCTTCATGGATTTATACATCTAGCAAACATATGCTAGTATTTGTGTAGGATAGAGTTCTACAGTGGGGTTGGTGAGGTGAAAATGATGTGTTTAAACTTGTAACACATATGACCAAAATGGACCTTCCAAAGGCATTTTTAAAGTCCTGTCCCTTTCTCTGTAGGCATTGTCTCTTCAGGTCTTCTTCTTTTTTTTTTTTGGAGACAGAGTCTTACTCTGTCACTCAGGCTAGAGTGCAGTGGCATGATCTCAGCTCACTGCAACCTCCACCTCCCGGGTTCAAATGATTCTCCTGTCTAGCCTCTCGAGTAGCTGAGACTACAGGTGCCTGCTACCATATCCGGCTAATTTTTGTATTTTTAGTAGAGACGGGGTTTCACCATATTGGTCAGGCTAGTCTTGAACTCCTGACTTCAGGTGATCCACCGGTCTCGGCCTCCCAAAGTGCTGGGATTACAGGCATGAGCCACCACACCCAGCCTAGGTCTTCTTTTATGTCCTTCAATAAAAGTTTTAGTTTTCTTTCCTTTTTTTCTTTTTCTAATTTTACTTTTTTAAGATGGAGTCTCTGTCACCCAGGCTGGAGTACAGTGGCACAATCTCGGTTCACTGCAACTTCCGCCTCCTGGGTTCAAGTGATTCTACTGCCTCAGCCTCCCGAGTAGCTGGGACTACAGGCGCGTACCACCACGCCTGGCTCATTTTTGTATTTTTAGTAGAGATGGAGTTTCACTATGTTGGCCAGGCTGGTCTTGAACTCCTGACCTTGTAATCCGCCTGCCTCGGCCTCCCAAAGTGCTGGGATTATAGGCGTGAGCCACCGCACCCAGCGCTTTTTTTTTTTTTTGAGATGGAGTCTCCCTCTGTCGCCCAGAGGTGACAGTGCTGGGATTACAGGCATGAGCCACCGTGCCTGGCCTGTGTTTATTCTTATGAGTGTTGAGTTGTTGGATTTCCTAGGTGACATGTTTTCTTATAACTACATACATATTCTTCCATGTACATTTTCTCATGCTTGACTTTGTTTGATCTTAGGTGGTTTGGCTTTGAAGGACAGCAAGAACTCTGTCTTTAATGGCTTCGCTGGTAGCGTATGATGATTCGGACTCGGAGGCTGAGACAGAGCCTGCAGGAAGTTTTGATGCCACTGGCCAGATGAAAGACACTTCTGGTGTGGCCAGACCACCTGAGAAGGGTTTTGCATCTGGTACACTGGATGTGCCCAAAGCAGGGGTACAGCCCACAAAGCATGGCTCTTGTGAAGACCCAGGGGGCCATCGCCTTCCACTGGCTCAGCTTGGGAGAAGCGATCGGGGTTCTTGCCCCAGCCAGAGGCTACAGTGGCCTGGGAAGGAGCCTCAAGTCACCTTCCCCATCAAAGAGCCTTCTCGTTCTTCTCTGTGGACAAGCCATGTTCCAGCCAGCCACATACCCCTGGCAGCTGCACGCTTTAAGCAAGTAAAACTCTCCAGGAACTTTCCAAAGTCATCTTTCTGTGCTCAAAGTGAATCTGAAACTGTAGGTAAAAATGACAGCTCTTTTCAGAAGAAAAAGTGTGAGGACTGTGTAGTACCCTATACCCCCAAAAGACTAAGACAACTGCAGGCATTAAGCACGGAAACAGGCAACAGTAAAGAGATGGAGCCACAGGGGCCCCCTGCAGGGCGTGCCCCAGCCCCTCTCTATGTGGGCCCCAGAGTGTCTGAGTTTATTCAACCATATTTGAACAGCCATTATAAAGAAACCACGGTTCCCAGGAAAGTGCTTTTCCACCTAAGAGGGCATAGGGGCCCTGTCAACACCATTCAGTGGTGTCCAGTCCTTTCTAAGAGCCACATGCTTCTCTCCACTTCTATGGATAAAACTTTCAAGGTAAGACTTGAGTGAAAACTTCTGCTTTCAGATGCTCTTAGGAATACACTGCTGGAATGACAGTGAAGTGGAGGGAGGTTATAGGCTGAACTTTTTTTTGTGTAGATTTCTGTAATTCTCTTTGTCACATTTGAGAAAGGGTCATCTGTGGTCAGCCCTGGGTTGTAGGTTCCTCCTGCCCCAACCCTTCCCTGATGCTGCCTTGCTCAGGTCACCAGAGGATACTGTTTCTTATCCCTCTCAGAGGCCGTGAGGGAGGAGGTCAGATAGTGGGAGAAGAAAAGCAGGCCCAGGACCAAGCCCTGGGGACTGGGGATGTCCTTGGTGACCCTGTGGAGCATTGAGCCATGCCAGCTCTGTACCTGGTGCTGTGCCGGTTTCAGGAGCTGTTAGGAGAGGTAGGTAGACCCAGCCCCTGGTGTCAGGGCTTGCACAGTGAGGCAGGAGCCATGGAAAAGTAGACAGACACAACCCTGGGCTGTGAGGATGGGCCCCCAGTAGGACACACAGGTGCTCTGGGAGCCCAACAGGAGGGGTACCAGCCCAGCCCGGGAGGGCTCGGCAAAGGCCTCCTGAGGAAGGGGAAGGTTCACTTGGTGATGGGGGTGGAAGGGTGCGTTTGACTGCAGGAGCCCTGTGTATGTGTTGGCTCCAAGCATGAGGGCCTGGGAGCTGGCTTCAAGCATGAGGGACTTGAGGCTGGGGAAGCAAGGCCAGGGAGGGCTGCACGTGCCCTTCTGGGGACTTCTGGTTGTACATGGAAACTCCTTTTTGCATTGTCTTATTTATTTTACAGGCTACTGAAGTAATAGTAATGCAGTCCCCACAGTATGCAAGTACAGTGTGATAGGTCGTTGTGCCCACCGGGGACCTGTCTCTAGCCCTTCAAGCTGTGTACTGCGCCCCTCCTCTCTCTCCTCGCAGCTGGCAAAGCACCTGATATGTAGCGGGTGCCAACTAAATGCAAGCTGAACAGAAAGCTCTTGGAAAGGAAATAACTTCAAGGGACCTGGCTTCACATCCAGCCTTGCTGCAGAGTAGCTAGCTGGTCGACCACTGGCCAGCGCCTTCCTGTGGAGTCTGGTGTCTTGTCTGTAAAAGGGCAAAATCATACCTGGGTCATGTGCTCATGTGAGAAAAATGCTGAAAAAGTGCCTTGCACAGAGCCAGGTACCTCATAGGCGCTCAGTAAATGGTGGTTCCCTTGCCTTTGTTACCTCAGAGTTCTGGAACCAACTTTCCTAGATCTTTTCACTTGCAAATTACATTTTGAGCTTTTCTCCCTCGGAAGCAGTTTCTTAAGTGAGGAAAGGAAGCTCCAAGTATAGAGATGTCTTTGAAATGAGCTGAATTGATGGGTGTCATTTTTAAGTGGTGAACTGAAAGCCTGAAGTGGCTTGTCTGTGCTCTTTTCCAGCAAGACTCAGAGTCCTGTGGGAGAGAGAGTCATATTCTCTCTTCAGCCTGGAGTTCCAGGATTTTTCACTCAGGTCTTTGGTGCTTTTCCTGCCACTCTGGGGGCTGTGAAGTGTGCGCGGAGGCTTCTGGCATCTCTGGTGTGGATCACAGCATTGCTGGGATTGATCTTGTGGCCCTGGGGCTTCTCCGCTCTCTTTCCCAAGTCTGCGCTGCAAGGGCTGGAGGGTGGGAAGCCTGTCCGGAGGGTTGCTGGTGGGCCTGCGCAGTGTCTGGCTGGCCCCAGTTCGAGTGGTGGCCCTTGTCCTCCCTGCGCTCACCTTCCTGTTGAGGCCTTCTTTCCTCCATGCTTTTCTCGCGCCCCACCCTCTCCAGGGTCTCCTCCCTTTGCTTTCCTGCCTGTTAGGTTCAGCCTGGAAAGTCATCTTCTCTGAAAAGCTCCCTGTTGGGTCCACTGAATACGTGTTTAGTGGGCTCTAGCTTTGTGCAATGTCCTGTTTTAGGCGCTAAAGAAATAGCATTGATCGAGACACACAAATCCCCCCACTTGAGAAGCTGGCAGATTGGCAGGGCGTCTTGATGTCCAGCCTCTCACCTCTGGGCGTCCCTCATGACTGTCTGCTGTTTGAATGTTCCGCTCCCCACTGCTGCCCGTGGGCCTTGGGAGCAGGGCCAGGGGCCTCCCGCCCTTATCTCTTGTTGCAGGGGTGACTGCAGCTTCGCCTCCTGGGGCAGCACCATGGTGCAGCCAATAGGCTGGAATCAGGGTGAACAGTGGCATCCAAGGCATCCAGTCTAGGGGCTGGCACGCAGCAGGGGCTTTGTGGAAGATAGCCCTGGCTGTGGGGTGAGCCACCTGAGGGGCACAGGCAGTCCTCTCTGAGGGACCCGGAGGGAGAGAGAGGGCAGCCTGGCCAAAGGCAGCACAGGCTAGAGGAGGAGAGGGTTGCTATGGGCAGAGATGGGCGGCGTGTCCTTCACTCAGGGCACTGCCTCCTGGAGAGATGTGGGGACAGCAGGTGTGTCCTGGTGGATGCCCACCTGTCTGCTCACCTCTGGAGTTCTCCTGATGGTGAGGGGTGGACCTGGGGCCCTGTGGGACTGGCCTCCGCCTGGTGGTGTGAAGCGCTCCCTGGGCCCTGCTGGCAGAGGGGCAGCTTGGGTCACTTTTGCCTGGGAAATTTAGATTTCCTAAACAGAAGCATCCCCACGTTAGTTTTTGAGCAGAGAGCACCTGAGTGGAGGCATTGATTTCTGGCCTTGTGGAGTAGACGAATATGCCAGGGATGGTGCCGCTGGGGATGTGGGGGAGAGATGTTTCTGCCCCCATGGAGGGGAAACTGTGAGCAGCCAACTAACTGTGACACTTCATGACCAGAAGAGGGCGCAGCGGGCCCAGTTTGGAATGGCAGTGAGGGTGGCTCAGACTGAGGGACTGTGGTAGGAATGCCCTGCTTCTGGGCAATTCAGAGACCTGAGTCCAGGTCTGTGGGGCTACCCTGGGTGGGGCCAGGCGCCGCTGCTGTGCCCGCCTGTCCTGAGGAGACTGTGTGTGCTGCAGGTGATGACACCGGCACAGGCCCCTTGGGCTGCCAGGCAGCTTCTTGGGAGCCCCACCCACTGCACTGTGCGCCCTGGGTGCCTTCCCATGGCAGAGCACATCTGCTGTTGTGAGGTTGGGCCAGGGTCAGCATGGCTGCTAGGGTCGGCGTCTCCTGATCCTCTTTTTACTGTGGTGTTGTGAACATTAGGGCTTTTATAAGCCATAGATACAAATGGTGAGCCAGGGCCCTCTCTCTGTTTTAAGATATTTGACAATTTTCAGTGATGGGGTTATTTGGCAAATTGGTTTTGGGCAAATTGACTTTGAACAACTTTTCAGTGTGAAGAGTGTATGGCAGGGGCTGGAGGAGCCAGGATGGGAAGATGAATTGGGAACCGGTGGGGAGCCAGGCAGGAGCTGTGACCAGAAGTCCTGGCTGAGGCCTCAGGCTTGCTGGGCCACCAGGTTTGTGCGTGGCCTGGCTGGGCAGCACATGGTGTTCTTTTCCCTCCTTGGTGTCAGAGGTGGGGCAGCATGGCAGATCTTGGGGACCTAGTGATCTGGGGAAGGCAGTGTGTGGTTATGGGGCATGGATCTGGAGTGGGGATGGGGCCTCAGTTGCAGGCAGGAGTCCTGGCTGGCTGCAGCCCAGTCCCTGGAGGGGAGGAAATGGTGGGCACAGCGGGGAATGAGCTCAAAGAGGTGGGTGCAGCAGTGTACCCTTCCCAGGGTGCTTTCCCCCTGCCTTTTGGTTAAAATCTGCCAGTGTCTTCTGGGCCCCTGCGGAATCAGGAAGGAGAGAAGAGCTTGGGGCTGGGTGACAAGACCTGCTGGGGTCCTTCCTTTGCGGCCAGCCCCTTGGTTGTGTGGTCTCTGGCAAGTTACCTCACTTCTGAGCCTTCATTTGAGTATCTGTAAAGTGGAGAGAATTAAACATGCCTTGCTGGGTTTTTGTGAAGAGTAAACGATATTAGTTGTGAATCACGCAGTGCCTGGCACATAGCAGCACTTAGTGTGTGCTCGAGTTCCTGCTTTTCCCCAAGAATTTTCTTTCCTTGACTTGTGCTGATGTCTTATTTTACATATGTAGCCATGGAAGCATATCAGCTTCACCTAGCTAGACTTTAAGCTTCCTGAGCCAGAACCAATTTTTATATTCTCCAGCATCTGGCACAAAATTGTGTACATGTTAAGTGATCGATAAAGATTAAAACAAATTTTTTGGATTTTATCGCAAGCCTTTGGGAAGGGATTGTCTTTTGAGTGGATCAATCCTATTCGCCACTAGGGGGCACAGTAAGACTTAATATAAGCAGCTCATCCAAGCTTCTAGAATGTGGAAGAATCCTTGATTCAAGGTAACATTTACTGAAAAATGATTTCTTTCTGATCAGGAGAAAAACAACACAGCCCAACTTATTAATCTAAAGAACATGGAGTGCCAGTTCCTTCATCTCCTTAAAATGTAGCTTTAGAATTCATAAATTTCAATTGGGCATATTACAGTGGAAAGATACTTATTTTAATATGTTCTAAATGTTCTGTGAGCTGTAAAATATGCTTTTATTAGTTTTGAAAAATTTACAGCTAGATAAATTAAGTAAAATAAAACAATGACTCATAATTCTGCACCACGGCTCTTTCCTGACGATCCATTCTTGCCCCTGTCTGTGAAGGTGCATGTTTTTTTCACAGCTGTGATCCCAGCATGGATACCCTTTTATATACTCTTTTCATCTCCCAGTGAACTCGTTCGGCTTAACGTGTTTGAACACCCACTGCACGTAAAGGTAGAAATTCAGACTTTGATGCCTGTTTTTGAAGGAAAACGTGTACATGGCCTGCTTTAACCAAATACAACCAGCCTTTATTGAATGCTCCCATGTATAGAACCCTCTGCCAGGCACTGAGAAGGAGTCCCAAAGGAATAAGATGTGTTTTCTGCTTCCAGGGACCTTCTGTACCTGTATGAAAACCTGCAGTTCTAAAACATAGAAGGTTTTTAAAGAAAATATATGAGTTAGATGTTGTTTATTTGCTTTACAGAATAATTTGCTCTAGAAATTCTTCCAGTAACAAGCTTCCTTAAAATACTTTTTTAAAAAAACCTTTTAATTTTTGATCATGAATGTCATAGATGCTTATTGTGAAAAACTCTGATGATGCGGCAATATGAAGTATGAAGGAGAAACAGAAATCATTGATAACTCTCAACCCCAAGTCAGTGCCTCATTAACATGAGGGGCCTCCCTGGTCTGCGGCCCTGCATTCCTATCTGTTTACATAATTGGGCTTATTGCATAGTATGTGCAGTTTTGAATTCTTCTTTGCTGCCCAATCTTTTGTAATGTGTAAGGGGAATTTTTCTACCTTATTAAAAACTTTTCCCCAAATATATTTTTATAACTGTCTCAAATTTCATACTTTGCTTTGTCATTTCCATGTTGCTTCCTATAATTTCCTGCTTTTGTTTAAAAAATAATCAGTATTGCAGTGAATATGGCTGTACATAAATGTTGTCTTTTTGGCCGGGCGCGGTCGCTCAAGCCTGTAATCCCAGCACTTTGGGAGGCCGAGACAGGCGGATCACGAGGTCAGGAGATCGAGACCATCCTGGCTGACACGGTGAAACCCCGTCTCCACTAAAAAATACAAAAAAACTAGCCGGGCGAGGTGGCGGGCGCCTGTAGTCCCAGCTACTCGGGAGGCTGAGGCAGGAGAATGGCATGAACCCGGGAGGCGGAGCTTGCAGTGAGCCAAGATCACGCCACTGCACTCCAGCCTGGGCGGCAGAGCGAGACTCTGTCTCAAAAAAAAAAAAAAAAATGTTGTCTTTTTTTGCTGCCTTAATGCAGTTAAGATGGGCTTTGATTTACACCCGGGCATTAGCTAAAGCCCTTGTGTGTGGTGAGTGGGACCTGAGTAGACAGGCAAACCTTCAGTGCCACTGTTGTACTCCTTTGCTCCCATGCCAAATCTTCTGCTTGGTAGCTATGTGACTTTGGGAAGATCGCTTAGGCTCTCTGATCCCCTAGTTTCTCACTGGTAAAATGGGGATAATTGGCAAATGGCCACCAATTATGGTTGTTGCTGTAGAGCTGTAATGAGAAGATCCAGCCTAGTGCCTGACAAGGGAGAGGCTGAGGAAGCATGTTTCTGACTCCCCTGTACCTGTATTGATTAGTTATAAAACAAAGTGTAGAAAAGACAAATCACCCAGAATCCTCCAACTTACTGTAACTCTTGTTTTTTGTGAATCTTTTCATTGTCTCTATGCACACATTTTTAAAGCATTTCAATCTCCGTGTTCTTGAGATAAATACTTTTAGAATCTAAAGAGTTTGAGGATTGTCTGTGCCAAGCCATTCATGCACTGCCTTTTCATGTACTGAACACTTGGCAGGTCTGTGTTGGAGAGCTGAGTCCCTGTCCCCAAACTGGTCACATTTAAAGCGTCTCTCTCTCATCGAGAGAATGGAGAGCACTAGCCATTGCTGAGCCATTGCTGAGTGCTTACCATGTACTAGGCATGCTCTAAATGCACCATCTCCTCTTCGTTACAGGCCTGAGAGGCCACTTCTGTCCTCATTCCCATTTTACAGATGAGGAAATTGAGGCACAAAGAGGTCAAGGGACTTATCCGTGGTCACACGGACAAGTAAATGATAGGGGCAAGCAGGGAAGCTTCAGACTCAGAGCCTGAGCAGAAAGAGCTACCACCCCCACGCTGCCCTCCTGCCTCTGAGAATAAGGGATGGAAAAGCGTATCCCCTTCACCCAAGTGGTGTCCAAGCTCCATCCCAGCTTCCAAATTTTATGGCTCTGTTAAGGGACGTATGGAGAAGAGATGATTTCTGGGGTGGTTTGGATTTGCATTTTTATGTATTACAGGATCCTGTTGATTTATCATTGTTAGTGAATCTGATTATATTAGGGTATCTTAGATGTGCTTTGTAGAAAGTGATATATTTCACATTCAAAGACAAGGAATTTATGGCTCCAAGTGCCAGAGTGAGGGTTTATTTCAGTTTTGAAAGAATTATTCTTGATGGATTTTACAAAATGAGACTGAGAAATGATTTGATGTGTGGAGTGAGGAGTCGTGGAACATTATGCAGATGATTGGCAATTCATTCTAAGCACGAGGCAAATCTATTGGAAATGAGAGGCGCAGCTGGGAAGGAGGTTTGGGTGGTGGTAGTGGTCCTTTGGTATTTGGGGAGTGAATGATTAATAGTGCATCCAGGGTAATTAGATGAAGGTGAGGAGAGAATGGGTGATGTGTGTGTGCACATGTGCGTGCATGCATAGCGTTCATCTGGTTCATTTGATAGAGGCCCAGAGAGGGGAAGACACTTGCCCGAGGACACGCAGTAGGTGTTTGGATGCTTCCTGGACTGGACGCTATATCTGCTTTTCTTCTTTCCCACCTTCCAAAGGAAGTTCGGAATCACCTGAATTACCCCAGGATTGGGAGTGAGGGGCTTTAGACTGGTTGGCAGCAGGGCTGTGGAGCCTCTGGGAAGAGCCATGAGATTCAGAGCTGGAATCTTCTCTTCGTGGGAAGTGAAGTGTTTTTGACACTCCTCCTCCCCCATGTGAAAGCCGCGACGTTTCTGAGGCCAACAAATGAGACATTTCCCAGTTCCAATTGCCTTACAATCTTGTGTCTTACAGAAAAAACCTCGGGTTGGAGAGGAATAAGAAAACTAAAGTGTAGCAGAACCCAAGCTGTGTTTTCTGCTTTTTAATAAGTTCATTCCGTTTAACTTAAACAGTTCGGTGTACCAAGGGCAGGGCCTTGTGCTCACCAGATGTTGACAGGAAGAAAACAGCCGTGTGAAGGTACAGGTTCTGTCCTCGAGAAGCAAGCCTCATTCACTCTCATACCATGTCATTAAGGGAAGGATAGAGCAATTTGGAAAAATGCTTTTAATGTAATTGAAAAATGCAGATTGCAAAATTGGCGCACTTAGGGGTTGAGACAGTCTAGTAAATTATTTCTTGTTGCTTTTAAAACTTGGAGACAGTAGACTCCTAAAGGTGCCTGTCTAATGCCCAGTGATGGCCTGTGTCCAAATGAGTTGTTTTAGATTTAATTTGTTTTATCATAAAAGTGGTAAAATTTTGGAGAAAAATACAAGAAGATGGCAGAAATTAAAAGATAAACCATGGACCCTTCATTCAAGCCTAATGACCGTGAACATTTTGCAAGCAGCATTTCCTTCTAGTCTTTTTTCCCTACATGTATCAACTAGTTTTAATCATACTGCAGGTACGTTGTTTTCGTAGCCTGCATTTAAAATCACAGGATGGTCATTTCTCCCCCAGATTGTTAGTATTTTAAGAGAAGTGTTAGGTAAGTCATTCCAACCTTTTAAGCTTCTCTTCTAGCTTCTGCTGTTTCTCATCAGGTGTTTTCTTTTGTCTGTTCTCCCAGATGGACACAGCTCTCATGCAGACCCATCATATATTGGGGGGGAGTGGAGCAAGTTAGGGGACAGAAGCACTGAGGGGCAGTCAGAAGGTACATGTGAGTGAGACCAACTGTGTCAGCCCAGGATACCCGGAAGCCTGCCTTCACCTGACCTCCACTCTGGCAAGCTTCCTGAAGTTTCCTGAACTTGGCAGAGGATAGTGTATCTTGATCTTCTACATGGAATACTGTGATACTGCAGGGAGGACCAGAAGGGCTTTAGAAACCTACAACCAAAGCGGTACTAGAACTCTGCTTTGCCAGGGCTCGTGGAGCTGTTCCAGGCCTGCCTTTCCTTGCTGGGAGTGAGGCATTGGGGACCTTGGCCCCCCATAGAACGAGGGCCATACAGAGTTGAGCGGCACCCTGGGGGGCTGCTGCTGGTGAAGGTCGTTGACTTTGTGACTCTGATTGCTTGGGCATCCTGAATGTCCCTGGATTGAGCTTCTGGGTTTCTCTTCTTTATTTCTTGGCCTTTCTGTTTTATTTTTCTGGGGAATTTCTTCCACTTTATCTATCTTTCAATGCTTTTTTTGAATTTGTATTTCTGCTGTCATAAACTTTTAAATTGAAGCATAATATATATTCAGGGAAGTGTTCTGTTCTGTCATATTTTTACATTCCAAGAGCTGTTTCTTATTTTCTGAATGTTCCTTTTTTTTTAAAATATAACATATTGTTTTTTATTGTATATTTACAAGGTCTTTTCTTAGCTCTTTGAGTTCTTTGAAAGTTTTCCTGTTTTCTGAAATGTTTGTCTCTTTCTTATCTCCTTTGGTCTTTTTTTGTTTTGGTGTCTGCATTCCATGTTAAGAGATTTCCTGCTGCTCATTCCAATTAGGGAGGGAGGCCCTAAAAAGCTGACCTGACCGAAAGCTGTGTGTGTGTGCACGCACATGCACTGGTGTGGGGGCAAAGGGACTTTGTTTGCAGCGGGCCGGATGTGGGATTATGAGGCGGCAGGCTGGCGCTCATCATAGGAACCCACTTGTGATTATTTTTATGTATTTCCTTGAGCCTGGTCAGCTTCTCAGGGAGGCGTCTTCTCTGGGTGGGCTCTTGGCCTGCTGCCAGCCTTCCGGCATCTGAGCTGGGGAAGAGGGTCAAGGTCTCCGTGTTTAGTGTGCAGACTGTACTCTCCATCCTGTCCTCCAGCTTGGTTTTCTCACTGTCCAGCACGTCTTTTCCCACCAGTGTGCAGATCTGTGCCGCTCTTTTTGGGGACTCTGTAGTGCTCAGTGTCTGACACATACCATCATTTCTGTGTAAAAGTGGCTGTGTCTTCTCACCCTCCACAGTGGTGGAGTTATTACCTTTTGAAAATGTCTGCTAATTTAATGGTGTCTTGTTTGAGAACCAAGTGAGTTCATTTACGTACAACTCTTTTAGAATGGGCCCGGCACTTCGTTCATTCTAAACAAGCATTTGTTATCCTGGTTCTTGTCCATTCATCTCCTGTAGTCTTAGCGTTTCTCTTATCTGGGCAATTTACATACTAACAATATTGACCTTTCATCATATTTTACCCTCTTCCCCCACCAGGGTGTTGTGTGATGTTGAGTTTTGGTATTTCATTTATTTTTTTAACAGAGAAAACCTGACATTTTTCGTCGTCAAGTCTCTGGCCCTGTCCCTTTGTAATTGTCCGTGGCTCTAGAGCATGGCATGTCCTCCCCCACCCTGAGATCTGATAAATCGTCACCTATATTTGACCTTCATCTAGTAGTGATTAGCTTGAGCCAGTTTCAGTTCTCGTCAGTGGGTTCCAGGCAGGCCTTGTGCCACCATGATGAATGTGTGCGTGGTGCCAGGGATCGATGGGCATATTAAGGAGCAGCGCCGCGGTCCCCAGCAGCCGGCTTCGTGACGCTCCCCCACACTGATGCTGGCTATTCATGATTTAAAATGACCTTCTTCTCATCCGGCTTATTCCGCAGGGCATGGGTACGCCACAGCTTCCCAAACCTTTCCTCAAAAAAGAAATGTTGTTTTTGACCATAAAAGAAATGCAATCTGGAAAGAACAGAAAGGTATAAAGAAGAAACAAATTGCCCATTTTCTCTCCGCCCAGAGGCAATGACTGCAGACTTTTTGGTATATTTTCATCCAGCCTTAAAAAAAAAGATTCAACATAGTTGAGCTCCAACTATACATCTAATCTAAACCCTTCTTTCCCTCCACATACTGCAGTAGCAGTTTTTAATGCTGTAATTTATTGCTGTGGTTTTTACTGTGGTCTCCAAATCCCTGGGGGGCCTCAAGACCCTTTCAGGGGGTCAAAACTATTTTCATAATAATACCTAGGAGTTATTTGCCTTTTTCATTCTCATTCTCTCCTGAGTGTACATGGAGTTTTCCAGAGGCTATGGGCCATGTGCTTTTGCAGTAGATTAAATACAGACACAGCTTTGAGAACCCAGCTGTCTTGTATTAAGCCAGACATTAACGAGATCTGCAAAAATGTAAACAATGCCTTCTCACTAATTTTTTTTGGTCTTGGAAAATAGAGTTAT
Organism: Papio anubis; assembly: GCF_008728515.1. Lineage (NCBI taxonomy): Eukaryota > Metazoa > Chordata > Mammalia > Primates > Cercopithecidae > Papio > Papio anubis. The sequence continues at coordinate 6,156,890 of NC_044982.1, read as the reverse complement.
TTTTATAAGAATATGTTATTTCTGTTAACATGTGGTGGGTTTGTTGTTACTTTTACATAAATTAATAAATATTTTAAAATGTCCTCAGTTTTCACTTCTAATATGCTAAGTACCCATAGCTATAATCTGAAAAAACAACAGCTCTTTGGGGTCCTCAATCATTTTAGACAGTGTAATTGGGGACCACTGTTTTCTTTACATCTGTAATTACATTTTGGGGGAATCTCACTATTGTGTTGGTAAAAACGGCAGCACATCCCAGCCGTGGGTTGAGTGGGTTCTTTTACAGCCATGTCTCTGTCTTACTCTGCTTGGTTAGCTCTCCAAACTGTGTGATGAAAACGTGATCCCAGGGGTCCAAGCCTCTGTTACCCCCGGCCCCTTCTCCTCTGCCCTTCCTTTTGCCCTTTGTGGAGATGACTCAGCAGCATTTCAAAACCATAGGCAAAATCCCCCAACTCGACCATACACTGAAATTATGATTATCCTTTGAACACCCTCCCATCCATTTCTGGTCCATACGAGCTGTGTTTGTCAAGAGTGTGCGTGCAGCTCTGCAGCCTGTCTTTCCATTTAACATTCTCCCCCAGCCCTGCCTGCGCCACACCGTGCCACCAGCCGCCTCCGCGTCTTTGGAGGGCTGTCAATTTTCACTGGTTCCATGACGCTCTATCGAGTTGATTAACTGTAATTTACTTAGCCGCCCTTGGACACTTAGGTGGTTTCTAATTTTTGCTATTATAGATAATGCTGAAGTGGTTATCTTCATGCATGAAACCGTTTTCTGTTGGATTATTTCTTTCGGATTGATTCCCAGAAGTGGGACTGCTGGGTCAAAGGGTTGTACATTTTCATGGGTCCAGATACATCTCCTGTCAGATTGCTTTCCAAAAGGATTATACCAATTTGCACTGCCACCGCAAAGCTTGCGTAATAACCAACCATTTTGCTTAACTATCGTGCCTAGAATTTTCCCTTGAAGCCCCAAGGGGGCAAAGGCCCTTATCTAAGTGAATGTGATCTATAATTATTTAGACTAACACCAAAATTGCTTTCAGAACATTCTTAACCTGCTGAGTTTAGAATTCTAATTCACATACATGCTAGCATTAAAAGTTTCACAAGTAGCAATTTCTCTCTCCCTACTCGCAGTGTGTTTACACAGCCTGACAACTGTAGGGAAAATGAAAGAGCGTTTTATAAACAGAAGTGGTCTCTTTCTGAACTAGTTGAAGTGTTATTTTGGAAGACACAAAAACACAAATTAAAACAGATTTTCATTGTAACCTTTGCTTAGAAAAGTTGTTTGTTTTCGTCCTGGCTTCTTTTCATGTTCTTTTCTCTTATTCAAGTGTGTTCTGATATGCTTCTGGTACCTGGGTGTCCTGGCGTGTTGCTGTTAGCCCAGGGACAGGGGAATGGTGGCTGTCATCAGGTGCTGGCAGGGCTGCTGTGGGAGGAGAACGGGGTATATTCGGGTTTGCTCCCAGGGCAGGAGTAGGACAGATGGTGGAAAGTGTGTGTGTTGGGGGAAGAGGTCAGCACATGGTGAAGGAGAACTTTCCGGTGCTCAGAGCTGGGCAACTCGGGCAGTAGACTACTTGGAAAGGGAGTGAGGGCCGTTTTGCATGGAGGGGTGTAGTGCAGGTTGGAGCCCATGTTGCTGGAGGGCTGGGAAGTAGATGCTGGCATTGGGTCAGCCACTCAGGCCTTGGGCTCCAAGGCCCTTAATGGCTTGAGTGTCCTGTGGTCAGGGCCAAGATGGTGGCTGTGAGCTGCTCTGCCCTGAAATACTGCACTTAGGGCCTCGCCCAAGCGGAGCACAGTGCTCCACACACTGCATATTCAAAAGAGAGTCAGGCACATTCCTCCTCTAATTTCTCTGAGCTTCAGCATTCTCATCTGTGATATAATTATCTCGCAGGGCTGTGAGGATCAGAGGAGGTTAGATGTGTGAAACCACTCTGTAAACGGTAACGCTCTTACAAATGGAAGGTATTATCAAGAACTCCAAGCCGGGGTTTATTCTGTGATTGCCTCCTAAGCCGAGTTCCTAAGCGTGTGAGGCTTGCAATCCAATTTGCCTCCAGTTGCCTTGATTCGTTGATCAAATAATCTGGTGTGCACCCAGTGACCCCAGCAGACTCTTGAGGAGCTCAGGTCCCTCTAGGTGTGGCTTCCTGTCTTCCGGCCCAGCAGTGTGACATGGCTGGCAGTGGTTGGGGTGGTGGACTTGGGGGACGGCTCAGCTGGTAAGCCTTGGGACGTCTCCATGAGCCAGGCTTCTGGACTTGCTGCTGTGTGGCCTGTGAATTCCTTGGGCCTTGCTTTATGCTGTCTCTGCTGTGAACAGAGAGGGCGCTCAGTGGCAGTGTCAGCAGGGCCGGTTCCTCACTTCTTTCTTCATTTGGTCATCTGTATGGCTGTCCAGCTAGCAGTTAAATTCTGGCTCTTTGCCAGGCCCTGGGATCAGAGGGGACCAGACCCACTCTTGCTGGCAAAAGGTGAATGAGGCACAGACATCAAAGCAGACTTGAGAGGGATGATGAGAAAGGCCCTCCAGGGCTATCTGTGCTGGAAACAGGAATATATAGGAGAGTGGGCTAGGTCTGTCAGTGCTGGAGGCAGAGGACAGGAAAAGCCTCAGGGAAGGGGAAGGATGAGTTGGGTTTTAGAAGATGAGGAGCCAGGATTTCGGGACCTGCCTGGACAAAATAGTGATACCCATCTCCACAAAAAATTAAAAAATTAGCTGGGTGTGGTGGCACATGCCTGTAGTCCCAGCTACTTGGGAGGCTGAGGCAGGAGGACTGCTTGAGCCCAGGAGTTTGAGGCTGCAGTGAACCATGATTGTACCATGATTGTGCCACTGCACTCAAGCCTGTATCTCAAACAACAACAACAACAATGACATTGATGAGGAGCAGCCAGGTGGGTGGGGAGGACAGCCCTGTGCTGTGCATGCTGTGGGGAGGGGACAGTGAGGATGGCCAGGTGAAGCGCTTGGGCTTGTCGTCAGCTTTAGCCCTGGATGGTCAGTGGCCCAAGGCCAGCTGGCGCTTCCTGTACTTGTGCCGGGTCAGGCACCACACGGGGGTTTACCTCTCATTTGCCCTCAGCTGGGTAATCAGCAGAGCTCCGGGAGTCTTACTTTGGGGTTCAGCCCCAGCGCCTGTGCTTTCTGTGTGGCTTAGGGTAAGTTACTTAACTCTCTGGACCTTAGTTTCCCCATCATAAGTCAAGGATAATAACAGCATCCACCTCAGTCTTCTGAGGATTGAACAAGAGAACCCATGGCAGACTCTCAGGAGAATGCCAGGCGTATGGCAGGCACTCCATAATGCAAGCTGGGGGCAGCATCAGCATCCGTATGCCCCGTTTACAGATGACGAAACTGAGGACCAGAGAGGGGTATTGAAGGACATGTAGCTCCTAAGCACGGGGCTGGTATTTGAACTCACCTTTGCTGCCTCTGCTTTCTGGGATTGTTCTAGTCACCTCCCTGCTTGGGAGCTCCAAAAAGGTAGTCGTGTAACTGTGCCAAGGCCTTTCATCTTTTTGTGTCTTAATGAGCTCATCTGTAAATGGCAGGGGCTCTGATATAAGTTCCATGAGGGCAAGGAATTTGTTTTCTTCCCTTGTTTTCTCCAGTTTGAATGCATAGCACCTGCTCAGTCGACCACGCTCTTTGTGGGTCTCCTTGAATCTTGGGATGTGGAGAATCTTGGAGGGGTCCAACTGCACTCCTCCACCCAGCCCTCACCTCCAGTCTGTGCAGGAGGCATCCCTGTGGGGGACTGGGGATTGGTTAAATGTGGCCAGGTTTGTGAAAGGGCTTTGGAAACTCTGCTGGGAGCTAAATCAAAGTTATGGTTGTTCCACATCTGTTGAAATGTTTGTATTTACACTGTCAGGTAATGGTCATGGGCTTGCAGCTTGTACGTTTGTTTATTATTTATTTATAAATCATAAATCCAGAAAGGACTTGAGGAAGCCTACAATAAAAGATACAAACAAAGTGAAGCTATTAAAGCAAGACAGACCATGGAAAGCCACTCCAAAAGGAGAAGGAAGCCTGTCAATCAAACACAGAACTGACCGCTGTTCCCAGCTGGTGCCTCACGTCTTGTTCTGCGTGCTGTGTTCTCGCAGACCCAAGGCAGGTGGCACAAGGTTGCCCGGTTCTTGCTGTCCAAGAGAAGCCAACACAAGTGGCCTCACATAGGCATGTGGGATGGCAGGACAGTGGTACTCAGAGGAAAGGCAGTTAGCTTCTTGTCTCAGCTGCCCAGGGAGGAGATGAAGATCATAGGAGAGGCCAGGGGAAATCTCTGTCCGAGTCAAGTTAAGGAGAGGTCACATGTTCTTTCTAGGGTGGGCTGTGGCAGGGCCACAGGTCCCTGGGCCAGACTGCCAGAGTTGTTTTGCTCTTTTCTGTGCCTCGGTTTCTCTCCTGCCAAGTGGCTGTAACAATACTTAGCTCACAGAACTGTTGTGAGGATAAGTGTTGTGGTTTTGGCCAGGGACCTGGACCTTGCAAAGTGCTTTTGTTAACCTGAACTGTATGGTCTGTGTTTCTCATGGTGAATGTTGTATTTCTCAAATGGCTCAAGTCCTTCACTCAGGTCCCCAAGTTCAGAGGAGGTGCCGCTGGAGGGGTGGCAGGATGGGGTCTCCCCTCATGCCCTTGGCTCTGTCCACACTGATGTTGTCAAGTGTGGCCTGTTTGTTATTGCCTAAAAACACTTGAGGAGTTCAAAGCAAAGGGAACACACTTTTTAATTATTTCCCTGCTTGTCTCCAGCAATGCTGTTGTCAAGGAAACCAAAACCTTTGAAAAGGTTTTCAGCTTCTCGGTCGGAAGAGGATACTTGTACAGTGCTTATATTGTTGGTGGAAATGGACCTGTCGTTCTGTAACAAAATCTGTTTCTTTTAAAAGGGCTTACTTCCTTCACTTCTTACAAATAGACTTTTTTCGGCCTTTTAACAGAAGATGGAAAGTTGTTACTGGTATTTTCTCTTTAAAGAATTGCCTGCATTCTTGACATAGTATTTCATTCATTCAACATCTGTTGTGAGACTTGGGTGCTAGGAATGGGAGTGTGATACAGAGATGAATATAGCCTTTCTGGAAAGGCTCCTGGCTCATTGAAAGAAGCAGGTGGACAGATCATTATAGCGCAACGTCATGACTGCTCTGAAGGGTGGTGGGTAAGGTGCTCTGGGGCATAAAGAACAGCCTGAGACGGGGAGTGTCAGCGAGTCACAGGAGTCCTAGAGGATGGGTAGCCATTGCTCAGCAGCAAAGCAATGGAAGAGCATTCTAGCAGAGGGAACAGAGTGTGCAAAGGCAGGGAGGTGTACAAGAGCATGCTGCCGTCAGCAAACTGCAAAGTAGCTGGATGAGGCTGGGCATCGGATGCATAAAGCATGAGGAGCAAGACAGGCTGGAGAAGACCTTTTTTTTGTTTTTGAGATGGAGTCTTGCTCTGACGCCTAGGCTGGAGTGCAGTGGTGTGGTCTCAGCTCACTGCAACCTTCGCCTCCCAGACTCAAGCAATTCTCCTGCCTCAGCCTCCCGAGTAGCTGGGATTACAGGTGTACACCACCACACCCGGCTAATTTTTGTATTTTTGGTAGAGACGGGGTTTCACCATGTTGGCCAGGCTGGTCTCAAACTCCTGACCTCAAGTGATCCACCCCCCTTGGCCTCCCAAAGTGCTGGGATTACAGACGTGAACTGCCACGCCCGGCCCGGAGAAGACTTCTGATCAGGAGTGGGGAGTGTGAAGAGGTTGCAATGCACACTCTTCAAAGTGCATTCCATTTCTGCCCAATAGAGCCGTGTTTCTTGACGTGCAGAGGCATGTCACTCCTTTTGTTCTTGCTTCAGAGGGAAGGGACACTGCTAACACACTGGAGTTTAATAATTTACTTTTGCTGCAGGAGTATGGCCTTCACTATAATGTTTCAGCCAGCATTCCAGTAAAATTTTATGATAGTGAAGCCCTATCGGAGCATTGGTTTTATATGAAAAAGATAAATCATTGTTAGAAAAACAGGAGTCTTAACTTTTAAACACCCCTTGTTATTTTTCTTGTAAAACTTTAAAAAATAATTTCAGATTTATGGAAGAGGTATAAAAATAATACAGAGAGTTCCTATGTACCCTTCACCCAACTTCTTTGAGTAGTAACATCTTGCATAACCTGGTGCATTTATTAAACTAAGAAATTAACATTGGTACACCTCTGTTAATTAAACTGTGGACTTTTTTTTGCATTTCACCAGTTTTTCCACTAATGTCCTTTTTCTGTTTCAGGATCCAATATAGGATGCCATATTGCATTTAGAGAGCTCTTGCTATTTAATAAATAATTTGGTTTTTTGGGAGTGGACTGGGCAGTAAGGAATGGACTGGAGCTTGTCCTGGCCACTAATTTTGAGTTCCCTGTTCTGAGCAAACCCCACACATCCTGGCTGATGTCCCATATCAGGAGACCAGAGCCTTGAAGCTACAGTCAAGCTCAGACTGGATGTCTTTTGGTTTTCAAGACTTGCTTCCTAGTTCAGTCATGAACAAGACAAGCAGAAGGTTTGCACCTTAATGAGACTTACAGAGCACTCACTTATAAAGTGCCAATAGTGACTTGTCCTTAATGGTAGCTGTTTAGTGATAACAGGTTTCTCATTCCTTTTTTCTTTTTTTTTTTTCTTCTTTTTTTTCTCCTTCTGGATTTAACCCAGCCAGCCTTTTGGGCTAATGTTGACATTAGCTAGAATTCGGATTTAGACTGCTTACCACATTGACGTTTTTACACAACCTTCCTGTGGTTTATCGGATAATTGAGTGTGTCTTGAGGCAGTAACTGAGTGGAAATGTGTTGCATTTAATGAGTGAAACTAGAGCATTCTTTGCATACTGATAGATGCACATCTGTAGGTGATTTTTTCAGACAAAAGCCCCAGCTTGGGACGTTTCCTTCCATTCCTTTCCCTTCCTTCTCTTGCATTTCTCCCCTTTTTCTTTCTCTCTCATTCTTTCTCTCATGTCTTTTTCTGTACTTTTTTCACTCTGCTCTCCTTTGGCCTTCCACCTGGTCCTGCCTCTGCCTTCCTTTTTCTCCTTTGCATTTCCTCCTTTCCATCCCCCTGTGCCCCTCTCCCTCTCTCTTGCCAGTTCCTATCTTCTATGCCTTTCCCTGCAACAGGCCAGTGAAGCTGTTGCCACGGAAACAGAAGCCCAGCAGAAGCTCTGTTCTGCTTTCCGGATGCTTCTAACGATGATGACGCAGATAATGTTGATTTCTAGAATCAGCTAAGCCTTGGCCTGTGGCCTCTGGAGTCCCTTCATTTTCCAAAGGCCAAGCTGATGCCACAGCTCATCATTCTGTTAGTAGATGGTCATTTTTGATTTCAAAATTGAAACTTCAAAATTTTGAGTAATCTGCTTCCCTGTGGCTCCAGAAGACTGGTTGCAACCATGTGAAAAAGACTTACTTGAATTTACTTATATTAACTGAGGGAAAAATACTAGATGAAGGGGGTGCGGGTGCTGCAGGTTCCAGGAATAACTTAAGTTACACATGGGAGAGGGTTAGATGCATTTGTTGAATTACTGGGCTGAATGACTGCTTTTAAAGGACTTGGGGGAGGCCAGGCGCGGTGGCTCAAGCCTGTAATCCCAGCACTTTGGGAGGCCGAGGCGGGTGGATCACGAGGTCAGGAGATCGAGACTATCCTGGCTAACATGGTGAAACCCCGTCTCTACTAAAAATACAAAAAAAAAAAAAAAAACTAGCCAGGCATGGTGGCGGGCGCCTGTAGTCTCAGCTACTTGGGAGGCTGAGGCGGGAGGCGTGAACCAGGCCGGGCTTGCAGTCAGCCGAGATCCATGCCTCCAGCCTGGGAACACAGCCAGACTCAAGATCTCAAAAAAAAAAAAAAAAAGACTTGGGGGAAAGAGAAGTACAGTTGAGGCCTTAAAAAAGATACTTAATTTGATGAATGTTCAGTGAGGACTGGCCATTTCCGAGACATGGGGTCAGGTGCTGTGGGGCACCAGGAGTGTGAAAGGCACAGTTCCTCCTCTGGAGGAGTAGCTTTTTAAGTGACAGAGCTGGGGCATGTGTGTGCTGTACTGCAGTGACATTCCTTGATACTTGTCATGGTAATCCAGTGAGTGCAGCTGTTGTCAGTTCTGCAGTACAACCCACATGCCTGCACATTAACTGGGCTTTGTGGCCCCCTCGGAGGGCTGTTGGCTCCTGGTCCTCAGTGGAGCTGGTTTATGATGGTGGCAGCCTTGCTGCTCCTTTCCGGGTTTGACTCAGGCCCAGCTTGTTGGCATTAGCTAGGATTTGGAGTTTTGCCATGCAGCCAGCACCAGCTAATAGCCCAGCAAGGAAGAGTTAGTTCGTGGATTATATTTAAGTTAGTACTTATTCCCAAAGGTAACTTTGTTTAATAAAAACCTTAAGCCCTTATTACTGTGTTTCTGGGTATCCTGGCTCCAGTGTGTAAAAATAAGACTTATAAAATCCAAACATTATTTGTGAAAATGCAAAAACATTTTCATTAATACAGGGTGTGATAAAAAGCAAAAGGCACTTTCCATCTGTGGCTAAGTAGTCTTTCTCCACTCGGGTCTTTTTATTTTCATAATCACTTTGCACTGATTTAAATATTGCCCTTTCAGTAGTGAATTTTAAAGGGAGGAAGCTTTGGTGTGTGAATAACTTTACAACTACCCACAGTATTTCTCTCCAGTTGCTATGACTTAAGTAGTCACTAATGTATGATAATCTAAGAGTGTTTTTGTTATTGTTTTTATTTTAGAGGAAAGGTTTGAAATTAGCATAGTAAATCTCTGTGGGATCTTTGCAAATAAAAGAATGTTCACGTTAAAAACAACTTTCAAGAAAAATGTATGGTAATGAATAAAACATCAGTGAGTGAAAATAAGCGTGTTTAATTATTCAAGTAGAAGTAGTAATTTAAACTAATTATTGCTTGCGGATTTCATAATTCAGTTTTTGTCTCACAATAATATTTCCTGTGGGCCTCCGGGGCGCGTCGGCGGCTGCTCGCTGTTCCTGGGGCGGGAGAGACCTCCCCCTCCCCGTGGCTGCAGCCTCTGCTCCACCGAGCCAGAGCCAGAGAGGCCCAGTTTCTGCTTCCGCCGGCCTCCTCGTGGCCTCAGTCCACATTGATCCTCCTTGCATTGCCTCATCAGGCATTTCCTTGCTTATCACCTTCTCTTGTTAATTCACGCATCTCAGACCAGTTCTGTCCACTGAGGTCTGAGTGTCGGGGGGGCTGGTCCCCTGCCTCCTCCCCTGTGTCTTAGACTTCCCTGGCAGGGGTGGCCCTGAGCACCTTGCCCATGTGCCCAGGAGGCAAGTCCTTGCCATTCAGGGCTGCCTCAGGTTGGGTCCCCTCCAGGAGGCTCCCCGGCCTGGGGATTGGTCATTTCTTCCTTCCCAGCGCTTTGTACCAGCAGGTTCTGGTGGTAGTAAGAGAATTACAGAGAGAATTTGTTGGTTGACATTTTTCTTTTTTTGGGCTTCTTTTTAGTTTGTTTCTGATCCTAAAGGAAGAAAAACATGTTCATACAGAGGAATGGAAAAGTACCAGAGAGTCTGAGAGGCAGTAGGGAGGACAATTCATCCCCTGGAACTTGCACCTGGCTTCTCTCCTCCTGGGTGGCTCTGCATGTGTCTTAGTTCTGCTTATTCTCTGTATGCAGGCACTTGCCATTTTCTCTGTGGAATTCGAGGGCTTGGATGTCATTTTTAGCATGGACACCTGGGAGGGGCTCAGTTACATTCTCCTTGGTGCACCTCCTGGGGTACAACAGGCGTTAGTAGGTGCTGATGAAGGAGTAGGAAGTGCTGAAAAGCACTTTTGCTCAATCGTGCGAGGCTTTTAAAACCCAGTTATTACTGCTACTCCCATGAATGCCCATAATGGCACAGGAGGTTTTCTGAATCTTTCTTTATTGCACAAATGCTCCTGGAACAGATCTTGACAATTCAGGTGAATTATTATTCTACCCCTCAGAAGGTAAAGGGAAAGCTTTCTATTTGTAACTTTTTCTTCCCAAGTGTCCTCTGTCAAAAGGTAGTGACATCTTCTCTCCTGATATGTGACAGCCATTATTACCTGGCTATAATCATGCACCATTCCGTCTCACACCCGAAAGCTTTCCATCCAGCACGTCAGAGGGACAATCTTTATTTAAGACATCCTCCCCCACTTTTCTTTGTTATTACTTCCTCCAAAAACAAAACAAAACAAAACAAAACACCAAAAAAACCAAAAAATCCCCTTGGCTTTAAAAGCATGATCTGGGCTAGGAGTGACTCATTCCTTTGCAAGGTTATTGACGTAAGCAGGGACAAGACAGGTGGGACACGGGGGTGGACAGAGTGATGTGCTGTCAGCCAGGGGCCAGGGGGCCACATGGGGTTCTGCTGTTTACCAACTGAGCCCTCGGCAGGCCAGGCAATCTCTGGGTGTTGGTTTCCTCTTTTGGCAAACATAGAGGCTCAACTGTGTTCTCTGAGACCCTTTTAAGCTGAGTAGTTTTGTGATCTCCAAACTAACTGTAGCTAAATGAGGTAATGAGAGAATTACAGGTGTCCCCCGAACTCTTCCTGCAGGGTAGTTGAAATGAGCATTCATGATTCTGAATCGGTTTTCTCTCCCTGTGAGCTCCAGAGGAAGTCACTAAGCTGAGAAGTTACTAACACCTCCTGACCACCATGGAGCAGAGCCAGGGGCATGAAATAAAATGCCATAGGGATGAGACCCGTGCAGCCAGCCAGCACTGAAGGAGATCTGCTAGGAGGACACCCTTAGGTTGTGAAGGGTCCAGCCCTCTCTGAGGGGTTGACAGCTGAGCTTCATTACGTTTTTGACCCTGTCTTGCCGACCTCAGGGCTTCTGTATCAGCAGTGCCCAACAAATGGTTGTTGGGGTGAATGAAATTTTCTCTTACGGATAGTGTCCTATCCTTTCTACCAAGCAGGCTTCCTCTCGGGGAAGAGACCATTCTTTTTTATTTCTTTGAAAACTGATTTTTTTAAGAATAGAAATACAAATTAGTATTTGATGTACAGAGAAAATTGAGTCGTTTTCCCATGCTCTGGATCTGGAGAGGCCGTATGTGGCTCGTCTCTGGATCCTAGGGAGCATTAGCCTTGCTGCGGGAAGCAAAGCGCGCCGGGGCTGCATTGAATTAGAATGACCTGGCTGCCTTTCCAACCAAAGCACATATGGCCAAATGTTGGGGGAGTGAATTGGAGGCAAAAGCCTTTGGAATTATTGGGATTGTTGGGACTCCTGGGAAGGAACTGGGCAGACTTGTGTTTGAGCCGTGGCTCTTTCTACCCTAGGTCTGGGGAAGGTCCTCTGCTTCTCCCCCACTGTTTCTTGTAAAGTGGGGCTGGCATGCTTAGCCTGCAGGGCTGTTGTGCATGGTCAGTGAGATAGCGGCCTTGAGTGGTGCCCAGAGCTTAGCACAGAGACAGCAATTGTGGTTCCTTTGAAGATGGAAAATGAATATGTATCATTTTGCAATGATAATGTAAAATCAATGTGGAGGTGTGATTCCATTAATAGATTGCTGATGAACTCAACTTTTTAGGAGCCCGTTTGTTGCTTAGAGTGAAGCTGGCTGGAATGAGGCAGAATTAGAATGGCAGGCCCACTCTTCTAATTGAAACGCACATGAAGTGCTTGGCCCTCAGACTTCCATCGAGATGATTGCAGTGATCAATATTCCAGTTTGCTTGGCTGGCAGCTTCCGGGGAATAAGAATGGATGGTGGACCCAGGGAAAGTACCGCCAAACAGAGCATTAAGTTAATTCCTGTTTGCCTGGGTTCTGGCCTGCCTGATGAAGTGCCTTGAGTAGAATGAGGCAATGTTGGTACGGACTTTATCATGGGCTCTACCCAGTATCACAGGAACTCAAGGTGGCTGCTCCCTGACATTCACTTTTGGTAGCAATTAGAACTCCCACTTGCTGAGATTCTACCATGTGTCCAGCCCAGTGCTGGGCCCCATACACACATGATTGGTCCCCTGAAACCTCTGAGGTGCCGATGGCATGCCCCAACCTGCGTCCGAGGACCTGGGGCTGAGAGGGCCTCAGGGCACAGTGCTGCAAGGTGGCAGAGTTGGGAATGGAGTCCAGGGCTGTTTGCTCCCTACGTCTACATTCATTCCACTCTCCCATGCTAGCCTGTAAGTGTAAAGCAGATGTTTGCAACCTGGGTTCTCATTTTCCTGTAGAATCAGTGTTACTCATGGCAGTGAGGGCCTGGTCCCAAAAGCTGGGTTTACCACTGACAGTGTCATTTCTCATGTGGTTTTCACCTGGGCCTTACCACCATGGGAGGCAGAGCGCACACCCCTCTGGTGTTCCTGGCTGGGAAACAGGGGCCGCTACCTGTGGTCTGCGTGGGCCAGGAGGGTCAGCAAGGCCCTTGGGGGAAGTGCAAATGCATCCTTATCTCTGTAGTGCTTCCTCTCAGGCATAGGGTCCACTGGAGGCCTGGCGTTCCCATGGGGCTCGCTTCGTGTGCAAATGTTCTGTCCCAGTTCAGTCTGCTGACTGGGAGATGTTGACCTGACTCTGTTTCTCTAGGGCCATGATCCTGACTCTGAAAAGCCAAGTGTACACCCCTCGCTCCTCCTGCCTGCATTCTCCTTCTGTTAAACATGGGGGCACCCACCCCTCTCCCCTGCAGCTGTGGCCTCTGCTGGGCCCATCCCTCCTGTGATTGACATGGTTATTCCTTCCTCGTATCATTGTCTGAACTTGGCCCTGGTGTGTTTCGGCCCCTCCTCTTAACCCTCCTAGCTTGTGTCCCCATGCTAGTTCTGTCTTTCCTGTGCTCGCAGAATCTGTCTGTCCTCTTGCCTCCACCTCAGAGGCTTCTTCCAGTCTCACCCCCTCGTTCTCAGAAATGAATTTTTTTATCTGTGGAAGGTGGCAGCTGGCAGCCAAACGAGGAGCCTAAGTCTTGGGCAAAGCTTCAACAAGGACGCTGAGCTCAGAGGCCTAGGAATCCTCTTTCTGTCTCATCTTTTTTTTTTTTTTTTTTTGAGATGGAGTTTTGCTCTTGTTGCCCGGGCTGGAGTGTAATGGTACGACCTCGGCTCACCGCAGCCTCTGCCTCCCGGGTTCAAAGGATTCTCCTGCCTCAGCCTCCCGAGTACCTGGGATTACAGGCATGCACCACTATACCTAGCTAATTTTGTATTTTTAGTAGAGATGGGGTTTCTCCATGTAGGCCAGGCCGGTCTCCAACTCCCGACCTCAGGTGATCCACCCGCTTTGGCCTCCCAAAGTGCTGGGATTACAGGCGTGAGCCACCGTGCCTGGCCTCTCTGCCCCATCTTATAGGCACCCTGGGGCCTAAGGATGGGGCTGGGGTGCAGGGGATGGGGAGGCAGGCTGTGCCCCCTGGAGGATCGATCACTAACTCTGTTATATTTCTTCACTATAATCTCATTTTGGGCTGCATTCTGCTTTTGTTTTCATTTGGGAGCCCTGCTTGGAGGCCAGCACTAACAGATACATGCAAGGGCAGAAGCAGAGCTGGCCGTCGGGAGGTGGGGTAGCCTGCAGGGCCTAGCTCTGTGGTGTGTGGATTGGTGTGGCAGTTGCCCTTCCTGGCAGCAGCTCCTAGTGATTAGGCTGGGAGGAGCCTTGGCTTTAGGTTTCTTTGGGGAAGGGTGGATATTAGTGCTTAAGAAATGCCACTCCCAAGGAAACCCACCTGGATGTTTTTCTCTGTTACTGGCCATTTGGAGGCAGGGCCAGGCTGTGCATAGGCTTTTGAGTTTCTCAAGTGCTTACATGGGTCTCAAAATGATGATGCAATCAATCTGTTTCTTGCTTGTGGGCCTGGGTCCAGCTCAGAATGGAGATGTGCTCCATGGGCTTGCCTTCAGAGAAGATGGTTAGCAGGGTTGTGGGAAGGAATGTGTGGTAGACAGAGGTACAGGCTCCCCAAGGCTTAGAGGCTTCAGAAGCCCATGTCAGGCACATGGGGCCCAGGTTCAAAGCAGGGGATGGAGAAGGGAGGGTTAAAGCCTTCCTTCTGACATTGATACGTGTGTCCCAGCCCTGGGACCTGGAGCAGTTGGCTTCGCAGGCCCCTTGGACTGTTGAATATTGATGGTGTGGGTTTGGCTGAGGAGCACAGGCAGGTGTGTTTGCCATTCTTGTGTACTCAGGACGAGTATGAAGGGCAAGTCAGTGGCACAATTCGAGTCGTCAAAGTGCTACTGGTACCCGAGCATTTGCTGTGTGCCAGATCTTCACATGGACAGCGTCAGTTTTCATGGGAGTCACTTTTAGGCATTTTATCTCCATTTTGCAGTTGAAGCAGTTGATACTTAAGATGGTGGTGTCTTTGTTTAGTGTGAAGAGCCAGGAATTGAGTGGGGAATGCCCTTATGGCAGCAGGACAGTGGCACCAGGTCCCTCCTAGGTGGCTTGTCCAAGGATCAGAGTCTAAGGCTACATTGCTACCAAGTAGCAGAGCTGGAATCAGCACTACTCAGCCTCACACATTTTACTCCCTGTGCCTCTTGAGAGCTTTGGCCTGTCACATGTGTGCAGCTGTAGGAGCCCAGATTGTGAGTTGGTCAAGGTCAGGGCCACACCCTGCACTTCCTGCCTTACACAGAGTAGGTGCTGGACAGATATTTGTGTCGTGAAAGCGTGAGTGAGTGAATGAAAGATACACCATGGGGATAGGAAAGTAAGGGGCAGGCCCCAGGGCAGTTGGCAGATGTGAAATGTGGTTTAAAGACTTGGCAGTAAATCTGTGGCTAGGCCCCCCTTCTCCTTTTGTTCCCTTCTTCCTTCCTTCTTGGGATTCAGAAGTGCTCTCTGGTCAGAGGGCTGTGGAGCAGGAGCAAAGCTGCAGGTGTGAGAAGGACCCTGCCATGCCAGGGCAGCTTCAAGGAGCTGGTTTGCATGGAGTCAGCAAGAGGGTGGCAGCAGTTTTGGGATGGAATGAGTTGAGCCCGAAGACAAAGGTCGTTGAAGTCCTCCCAGGAGAAGAAGATCAATGCCTGGGCTGAGCCTGCAGTTAACATCTTAATAGTAACCGGAGAGTTTCTGAGAGATTAGGTGATGATATATACTCAGAGCTCAGACAGTTAATTTGCATTGTGTCCTATATTCCTGAAAAGTTGCTTTCAGATTCTTATTGATGTGCTCACATTTTTTGGGGTAATTGTCCTCCTTTGACATTAATAACCCCCCTGTTTACTCTCAGGCTCACATACCTCTCAGAGTCCAGGAGACAGTGAGGGAAAGCTTTTAATTCAAAGCCCTATCCATCTTCCCAACTCAGGTGAGACGGGGACTAGAAAGTTGGTCTGGCTGAAGCTAAGCAAGGCCAGCCTTCTGGGTGTTGGGTGTCAGGTTCTGGAGGGGGCTGGCAGTCATGGGTGGGGCTCATGGATGGTTTTAGGCTCTTCTGCCCCCTTCTTCAGTGTGCCCTTGTGGGAAGCCAGTGCATTTCCAGGGGAGCTGCTGGAGGCTGCTTATGGCATGCAGATCAAGGAAGACCCGAGGACCACATGCACCCTGGGCGCTCTGGGTATGTTGTTTCTGCAGGTTTTGGAAGCAGCTGTCCCCCAAAGCATACAATTATTAAGAGCAAGGACCACAGTTTCACACTTCAGTACCCAAACAGGCCCTGACACCCAGTTTGACTAGGTTGAGTCTGGGTGCCAGAGATGAGAGCTGGGATTGGAGATGTGGCCCATCCCCGCTCAGGAGCTGGTGGTGCTGAGTATGCTGGGCTCCCAGACACATATGTCACGGTGAGCTGTGGGAATGACCCTTGACTCTGATCCTGATGGGAGTGGGAGAGGGTGCAAGAGCTGGTTCTTGGGACAGGGGAGGGTTTGTGAGAGCAAGAGCACAAGTGCCTGCATACCAGGCACTGGGGGTAGGGGTTGGGGTAGAGAGTGTGGTGATGGTAACAACCTATAGTCATGGGGCTTGGGGCCTTCTAAGGGATGTGGGTAAATCTGGAGTTTTTCCTATAGGAACGGGGAGCCATGGAATGTTCGTGAACTGGTGTATAAAATTGAAGAGACAAACCCTAGGGAGACCTCATCTGACACTCCTGTGATAATCTAGGCCTCAGGATTGGCAGATTGGGATGCTTGTGTTACCCCTAACTTTAGATTGCTCTGCTACTACCCCCCTCCATCACTGTAGATTCCCACGATTTGAGAATCAATGTAAGTACGATTTAGGGGCTTAGAAACTCCTGTATTTATTGAGAACCCACTTAATTTACATGTACTGAGTTTCAACATTGCACAACTCTGTGTGGAGGGGTCAGGGTGGAGGAGACCTGAGATGACAGAAGGCCATGTTCTCTAGGGATGGTCTGCAGCCCTCAGTGCTCTTTTCCCTCCAGCACCCCCTCCGTTCCCCCCTCCAATCCTTGCTCCCCCCAGTCTCTATAGCTGAAGGCCAAGGCAAACTGTGGGGTTGTGAATATTTACGCAGGCCAGCATAGAGCTCAGTGACGCAGCTGAGAGCCACGCAAGTGTTTGGTGACTCATCAGACCTTCTCCAAACACTTGTGATATTTTTCTCCTCTGAAGGGCCGAAAGCAATTAGCACTTAACGATAGTATATGACGCCAGAAGACTACGCAAACCTTCCGGCTCATCTTTTCTGTGCCTTTTGGGTGTTTTGTGTTTTGAAAAACTTATGTGAATTATTTTCCCTTTTGTAATGTTTATTTTATTCTGATTATTAAAATAATGTATGCTCATTGTAGAAAATACATAAATGCATTAAATGGGAAATAAAATGCATGAATTATTTTTCCATTACAATCTTATTAGGAATGTTTTGCTTGGGCAAAGGAGATTTGGAGCGCTAGACTTATTTTATTTGAGGCGCTTGTCGAGATAACTGAGATCAGTGGGTTGCAGCCTGTGCTTTAGGGACTCCAAGGGCTTCATAGAAATTTCTAGAGGCTGCCTCCAGGGTGGGGGATTTGGGGAGCTTAGGACCCACCTCCAGGTTCCTCCCTCCAAACAGCTCTGCCGTTTTCTGTCTCACGACTGGGCTTTTTCACATGGCTGCCTCTGAGAGACTGACTCCAGGGCTTATCAAATTGGAGACCCAGTAATCTGGCTCCAGCCTCTCATTTTACAGGTGAGGAGTTGGAGGCCACTGGTTACGTGTGTCTGGTGCAAGGTGATGTGGTAGCTTAGGGCTAGTCTTCATGCTTTCTAGGCCTGCATTGCCTTTTAGTATATGAATCAGTTAGAAATATTGGCATTTTAACTTCAATGCCATTGTCACAAGCTATGTCACCATGCAGAGGACCCCTCCACCCACCCCAGGAAGCTGATCAAGGGTCTCTAAAGGGCTCTCTTTTGAGGGAAGGGGACACTGCAGAGCGACTGGCTCTTGAAAAGATGAGAAGTAAAAGCCCCATCATTGCTGTTAGGTGCACAAAGGAGGAGAAATTGCTCTGGGTGATCCCTGGTTATATGAATAATGAGAAGAAATTAAGTAAAGGCTGTGTTTCCTGACACTGATGTATTAGAACATGGAGTAACTTTCTACAGGAAATTGGAACAGGGATCCCTTTAAATTGAATTTGAAGCTGTGAATAGCAAACCTGCATTTGGCCCTGTGTGTCCTAATGCAAGTTAAGTAAGCAGTTTCCTGGGTAAGAGTTAAGTACTTTAGGGATATGGGTTAATGTTGAGGCCAATGTGGCTCAAGTTAATAAATTGCCTCTCGCGTGTATTGTCTGTGAAGATGCAGAAGAGTAATTTGCTTCCTGCGGAGCTGCTCCAGAATTCTCATACTTAGTTTATTAGATTTTTGGCCCAATACATTTGTTCCCTCTCATTGGTTTTGTTGATAATAATTACTCACCCCCTTCCATGTCTCCACGGATTTCTCTTGGTTTTAATTGTTTTCAGTAGCCACAAAAGTTTACCATTTCAGAAAATAAGTGTTTTAAAATAAGAATACTCTGGGCCAAAGCCCATCGGAGTTTCCAGAGGGAGATAGTCAAAGCTCTATTGCTAAAGTGATTCTGGGGGCAGTGGCCACTGTGATTAGGAAAAAGCCAGAGCTCCCTTCGTCAAAACACGTCAGTGCTGGTCCCTGGCCTAGGGAGCTCTCTGGGAACTGGCTTCCTTAAGTTTACATATGCTCTGGAAGCTGGAGTGAGGGTGTATGCGGCAAGGGCCTCCCAGGGAGACGGTGGAGGACACAGAGGACTGGCCTCCCTATGCTGCTGGTGTTTGGTTCTTGACCCTGTGGGCCCAGGGGGTGGAGAGAACATTGAGAATTGTACCCACCACTAGGCACCATGTGAGGGGCCAGCAATACCTAGCTCACAGTCTAATAAATCAGTTAATTAACAGGGTAATTACAAGTTGCAAAGTAGTATTTCCTGGGAAATAGAGAAACATGGCTGGGTGGGTAGGGGAGAAGACAGCATGCAAGCTGAAGTTGGAAGCCTGAGGAAGACATGGGTCTGTCCTTCCTCAGGGAACAGCCAGTGCAGAGGCTGAGAAGAGCTTGGTGTGGCAGGAGGTAGAATGCAAGGCAAGATTTGTCTTCAGATTATTCCTTATAAAGAGAGTGTTCGCTTTATACTTGGGCCTTTAAGAACTTTCTTAAACTACAGGACGCTTACTTTTGGATGTGAAGTTTTAGCAGATTTTTTTTTTTTTTTTTTGAGACACAGTCTCACGCTGTCGCCCACACTGGAGTGCAGTGGTGCAATCATGGCTCACTGCAGTCGCTATCTCCTGGGCTCAAGCGATCCTCCTACCTTAGCCTCCTGAGTAGCTGGAACTACAGGTGTGCACCACCATGCCTGGCTAATGTTTGTATTTTTGGTAGCAATGGAGTCTTGCCATGTTGCCCAGGCTGGTGTGGAACTCCTGAGCTCAAGCAATCTGCCCGCCTCAGCCTCCTAAAGTACTGGGATTATAGGTGTGAGCCACCCTGCCTGGCAAAGCAGATCTTTTGATACTTTGTCCAGAAAGTAATTTGTTTCAAATATTTACCCATCACATGTTTAAATAGTCTCTGGTAAGCCATTTAATGGTAGATCCATTCCTGAAGGCCATGTCGCTTTGTGCTAGGCTTAGACCCCAGCTTCCTAGCTCTGTGCTGCTGGGCAAGCAACCCCAAGGTGCCTCTGTTTCCCCATGTGTGAAATAGAGAAAATAGCACAGAGGGTCTCATGCTCTTGGGTCGCAATTCCCTCAGTGCCACTGTAACGTTTTTCACAGTACTCCTAGGCCAAATCAAACAACTTAATTAACAGTCCTGTTTACTAAGGAGTGAGGACCAAACAGCTTAAATACTTACGTTGTAACAACACCTGTTGGTTCGCAAACATTGAAAGTAGGTTGGATGCTGCCACCCTCATGGCCTGTTCCACATTGATTTTCACTTTTTTTCCCCTTGAGATAGAGTCTTGCTCTGTCACTCAGGCTGGAATGCAATGGTGCAGTCTTGGCTCCCCGCAACCGCTGCCTCCCAGGTTCAAGCCATTCTCCTACCTCAGCCTCCCGAGTAGCTGGGACTACAGGTGCTCACCACCACACCCAGCGAATTTTTGTATTTTTAGTAGAGACAGGGTTTCACCATGTTGGCCAGGCTGGTCTCAAATTCCTGACCTCAGGTGATCCACCTGCCTTGGCCTCCCAGAGTGTTGGGATTATAGGCATGAGCCACTGTGCCCTGCCTGATTTTTGCTTTTTATCACAGCACCTATTGAAAACCCAGCTTTGCAGAGATACGATGTCATCTAAAGCAATGCAAAGGATCCAATGTTGAATGTAATGTTGAAACCTCAGCTAGAGTCTGCATGTTGTCTAGCAGATATTGCTGTTGCCCTTAGAAGGGTAAAATATCCCAGCCTGGGCAACATGGTGAAACCCCATCTCTACAAAAAATAGAAAAAATTTGCCGGGTGTGGTTGTGGGCTCCCGTAGTCTCAGTTACTCAGGAGGCTGAGGTGGGAGGATTGCTTGAGTCCAGGAGTTCAAGGCTGCAGTGAGCTGTGATTGTGCCATTGCACTCCAGCCTGGGTGACAGAGTGAGACGCTGTCTCAAAAAAAAAAAAAAAAGAAAAAAGAAAAAAAGGTAAAATATCCCGTGGTGCATTATTTGGGAACTGTGGTGATAGTATTGACCTGTTTGGTTTAGTGAAGATGAAAGGAAACGGTATTAGGTACTCAGGAATCATTGTTGCCCTCAATCTCCAGGGCTCCCTTTAGTAGACCTAGAAACGTGTCTAGGAGTGGTGAAAACACTGCTCTTGAAGATGTCTAGGGAGAGGTGCATTTAATTTCTTCATGAGAGGAAAGTAGAAAAATACAGTATTTCTGAGTTTTATACTAAGTGATTTTAAGTATGAGTGTGCATCTAAGTTAATAAATTAAACATAAATACAGACATTCAGTTATTTCTTCAACATCTCTACATGTATTTGTATTTAATTGTTTGTCTCTAACCTTTCTGTTGTGTTTTTAATCTTTTTGTTGGGAAAATGGGTAAAGTCTCTGTGGTTTGCCTTATATTTGGGATGTTAGCAAAGGGAAGAGTGTTTTGAGATGGGGTTGATGCTACAGGCAGGCCAGATCACGAAAGACCCTTGTAGGACACAGTAAGCCTTAAGGTTTTATTCAGAATGAAATGGAAAGCTGCTGAATGTGGTTTTTGTTGTTGTTGTTGTTGTTGTTGTTGTTTTTGAGACAGAGTCTTGCTCTGTCACCCAGGCTGGAGTACAGTGGTGCGATCTCGGCTCACTGCAACCTCCACCTCCTGGGTTCAAGTGAACCTCCTGCCTCAGCTTCCCAAGTAGCTGGGATTACAGGCGCCCACCACTAGGCCTGGCTAATTTTTGTATTTTTGGTGGAGACGGAGTTTCACCATTTTGGCCAGGCTGGCCTCGGACTCCTAACCTCAAGTGATCTGCCCGCCTTGGCCTCCCAAAGTTCTGGGATTACAGGCGTGAGCCACCACACCTGGCCTGAATGTTTTTAATTTTTGAAAAGGTAAATTAACTCTAAGGAGATATAACTTACAATAAAATGCAGCCTTTTAAGTACACTGTCAGATGAGTTTTGACAAAGCTGTACACTTATGCAACCATCGCTCCAATCAAGGCACAGAACCTTTCCCCTGGCCCACAGTGTTTTGGGTATCCTTTATCAGCCCATCTTTTAGTTCCACCCCCAACCTTAGCCCCAGGCAACCACAGATCTGCTTTCTGTCATTGTAGATTGGTACAAAAGTAGCTGCGGTTTTTGCCATTACTTTTTTTTTTTGAGATGGAGTCTTACTCTGTCACCCAGGCTGGAGTGCAGTGGCACAATCTCACCTCACTGCAAGCTCCGCCTCCCAGTTTCACGCCATTCTCCTGCCTCAGCCTCCCGAGTAGCTGGGACTACAGGTGCCCACCACCACGCCTGGCTAATTTTTTGTATTTTTAGTAGAGACAGGGTTTCACTGTGTTAGCCAGGATGGTCTCGAATCTCCTGACCTCATGATCCGCCCACCTTGGCCTCCCAAAGTGTTGGTATTACAGGCGTGAGCCACTGCGCCCAACCTTGCCATTACTTTGGATGGCAAAAACTGCAATTACTTTTGCACCAACCCAGTAGTTTTTCCTGTTCTAGAATGAAATATCTAAATGGAATCATGCGGGGTGTAGCCTTTGTGTCTGACTTCTTTCACTTAACAGAATGTTTTTGAGATTCATCCATGTTCAGCCATTCATCCCTTTTCATTGCTGAGTAGTATTCCACTGTATGAAAATACCAGAATTTGTTTATCCATTCTTCTGTTGATGGACACATTTGGTTTGTTTCTAGTGGGCTGTTAGAGGTAGTTCTTTTTTTTTTCTTTTTTTGAGACGGAGTCTCACTCTGTCACTCAGACTGGAGTGCAATGGTGCTGTCTTGGCTCACTGCAACCTCTACCTCCCAGGTTCAAGTGATTCTCCTGCCTCAGCCTCCCTAGTAGCTGGGACTACAGGCGGGCATCACCACGCCTGGCTAATATTTTTTTATTTTTAGTAGAGACAAGGTTTCACTATGTTGGCCAGGCTGGTCTTGAACTCCTGACCTCATGATCTGCCTGCCTCGGTCTCCCAAAGTGCTGGAATTACAGGCATGAGCCACCACACCCAACCTAGGGGTAGTTCTTTTTTTTTTTTTTTTGAGGCAGAGAGTCTCTCTCTGTCAGCCAGGCTGGAGTGCAGTGGCATGACCTTGGCTCACTGCAACCTCTGCCTCCCGGGCTCAAGCAATTCTCCTGCCTCAGCCTCCCGAGTAACTGGGATTACAGGTGTGTGCCACCATGCCCAGCTAATTTTTGTATTTTTAGTAGAGACAGGGGTTTCACCATGTCAGCCAGGCTGGTCTCGAACTCCTGACCTCAGGTAATCCACCCGCCTTGGCCTCCCAAAGTGTTGAGATTAGAGGCTTGAGCCACTGCCCCCGGCCGCCTAGAGCTAGTTCTTAAATGAACATTGGTGTGGACTAGACTTTTTTTTCATCTTTCTTAGGTACATATTCAGGAGTGGAACCGCAGGCTCATATGGTAATTGTGTGTTCAGCTTTGTAAGAAACCACCTGCTTTGAGTAAGGGGGTGACACCATCTTATTTACATCTTTAAAAGGTCCCTTTATTTCTAGATGGAGAATGGGTCACGAGGGACTGGGGTGGCAGGGAGAGCAGCAAGGGGGCAGAGGCAGCTGTCAGGTGAGCAAGGCCAGTGCTTGCTGAGGATGATGGGGATAGTGGAAGGCGCTAGCTCTCACGGGTGGTTTGGGGACAGAGTAGCTGAAGCTTGGTGATGAACTGGATGATGCTAGGAGTCAAAGATGATTTCAGGTTTTGGCTTAAGCTACTAAGGATGAGATGGTGCTACTCACAGAAAAGAGAGGACCCTGGAAGCTTTGAGCATGTTAACTTAATTTCTCTGAGGCTTACTTCTATTCTGTCAAGCAAGACAGGCAAAGAAATGTTAGTCTTGTTTATAAACTAACCAGAGAAGGGGAGGAAATGGCTCAGATGGTCAACAGGCAGTCTAAAGGCGTATGTGTATGGGAGGTACGTAGGCATGCTGGTCGTATGTGCACAGTACCTGCTGGGACACAATTCTCCATGGGTCTGTCATATTTCTGCGCAGTCTTCTGAGCAAGGCATGAACAGCTGATTTGCTCTGGCCTGTCTTTTCAAGGATGTTTGAATAGCATGCAGCCTTGGAGAGTGGAGATAGCATTTCTCTCTGGAGCAGATTTATTTATATTCCAGGATAACAAAGACAATGTCTCCCTTAGGAGCAGAGGTTGGGCAGGTTTATCAGCAGCTGCTTATATAAGATTGGGGCATCCTAACGTCAGGACTCTTCTTTGTAATGCATCCCACTGTGTGTATAGGTAACACTTTGCCTTCATGGGATCACTATGGGAACTGGGGCTTCAGGAACTGGTGCAGCAGTGTTACCTAGGCTACTACTACTGCTGTGAGTAATAAACTGTTTTCAGTCTCTGACCCAGGGATCTCATGCCTTCTGCTAGTATGTATGAAGCTGTTGCAGGCTAACTTGGTAGTTTGCTAGCAGAGTACTGTCTCAAAGCCCACACAGTTCATGACAGTGCCTCTGGTTGCCAAGCATGATTCGCACAGCTGATGTCCTCCCTGCTCTGCCGCTGTCCTTCTTTTCTTCTGCATCTCTGTCAGTGCACTGTCACCGGAATCTTTACTGAGCACCTAGTGGGTGTCAGGTCCAGGGACAGCAGATAGAGTGGGAAGCCAGATATGGTTCTAGCCCTCACAGAGCACATGTCATTCAGTCTCTGTGTCCAGTCAGCCACTCAGTTGTGACTTCTCTACTTAGCTCATCTTTATCGAATTCATCTCATTCCTCGCTGCCGTTTAGTTTCTCCCTGTGAAGGGTTTTCGTTTTCATGGTTGTTGTAAGAGTAAGAGGCAGTACAAGGGAAGTGCCTGGTATAGTTCCTGGTAAATAGTAGATGCCCAAATTGTGACTACTGCTGTTGTAATTTCTATTATTACTTATCCTCAACTCTGATTGTCATTCCTTGATGTAAAACCTTTGCTGTTTGCCCTCATACTACAATACAGGTTGCAGCCCAAACAGTACAGGATGCAAACCAACCTGTGTCACTGGCCCATTCACCCTGTCCCGATTTCTCTTCTTATCACAAGCTGCCTGCTGTGTGCCTTGAATTCTTTCCAGCTCTTTCCCAAACATGACACACCCTTTCAGGCCTTTGCCCTTTCCTTCCTTCTTTTCAGGCAAAGGCTTCCTTATCCCCTTGGACTTGGCTCGAGGGTCTCCTCTCTACCCATTCCTTGAGGCTGCATTTCTCCCTTGTCTCCAGACTGCATAAATGGTAGTGTGGCCTGTGTTGCTGTAGCATCACGTGTACCTGGGCTGTGCCCCGGCAGTGTTCTGTCTTTGGGCTCACTGGGAAGGGAGCACTGGACCATCATCCCCAGATGTCCAGGGAGAAGCCTGGTGCTCGTTACTGACTGTAGGGTACTTTTCTCTAGCAGGCACTTGGGGCTTACTTGTGGCACCCAGTAACTTCACAGTCATGAGGTACTTGATTTGAACCGAGGAGAAATGTGTCAATACCTTTCCCAGGGAGAGTCACTCTCACAAACCTTGGTCTGGAAGGCCCATCTTCGCCCAGGGATGAGATCTTGGGTAGATGATTTAGAAGTCACAGTATTCCTGAAAACTGGTGACTCAACAGAATTATTTGACTTTGGGAGAAAGAGTCCCTCCAGGGACAATCCAGCTACTGCAGGCCAGGGGCCAAGCCTTGGTGAGCCAAGCCTGGGCCCTGCCCCTCCCTTCTGCGTGGGCCTAGGGTTGTTGTGCTGGTGTGTGGCATGGCCGGAGTCCTCTGCTTATTTCCTTACCATCTGTTGCCTGTGCGTGTCTCCTATGCCAGGCCTGGTGCTGACACTAGCTCAGGGAGAGAGGCAGCCGTACGTGGAGGAGCTGCTTAGTAGGACACTCAGCACGTGCCACATGCTTTGCAGACTTCTCAGTCTCCCAGTCACTCAGGGATTTGTGGGACTGAGTATCTCAGGTCCATGGTGGTCAGGTGAGGGCGCAGGGCTAGAGATGGAGCGAGGTGTGGGGCTAGGCTCTTTCCCATGACCCAGGTGCCCCCTCCTACCCCCACCACCCTGTTAAGACCCTGAGCAGCCAGGCTGGTTGCTCTAGCCACTCTTCCCTGGTGACTCCCGCTTCCAGCTCTGAGGCTACTGAAAGTCACCTTCCTCCTCCAGGGAGGGAGAGAGCTGCCTGAGCATTACCTCTGCTTGCGGATGGGGGTGCTAGAGACCGAGCCTTTTCCTTGTTCTCTCTGCCAGTGAGGCTCTGGAGAGTGAGTCAGGAGCACGACTGCACAAATCGCCCTTACTTTGATACTGTGTGATTGGTCTGCAAGACAGACACAGGGCTGACATTGCATTTTCTGCCCGACTTCTTCCTGGCTACAGTGACCCTGAGCAGTTCCTAGCCTTCCATCACTTCTGTTGTGGACAGGCCACTTAGGCTCTTGTGCATGTGCTTATAGGTTCTCGTGAAGGTTGTTCTTGGTTTTCTTATGTCTTTTTTTTTTTTTTTGAGACAGAGTCTCACTCTGTCGCCCAGGCTGGAGTGCAGTGGCACCATCTTGGCTCACTGCAACCTCTGCATCCCGGGTTCAAGCAATTCTCTTGCGTCAGCCTCCTGAGTAGCTGGGATTACAGGCGCCCGCCACCACGCCTGGCTCATTTTTGTATTTTTAATAGAGATGTGGTTTCACCATGTTGATCAGACTGGTCTCGAACTCCTGACCTCGTGATCCACCTCCCCCCACCCCGGCCTCTCAAAGTGCTGGGATTACAGGCATGAGCCACTGCGCCTGACCTTACGTCTTATCTTACGTCTTTGTGATTACAAAATCACACTGTCCGTGATTTTGTACATGATACACACAACGTCACCTAGCACTGGCCTTTCTGACTTTCAAGCAACTATTAAAAGTGAAAAAATTTGGCCAGGCGCCATGGCTCACACCTGTAATCCCAGCACCTTGGGAGGCCAAGGCGGGCAGATCACAAGGTCAAGAGACGGAGACCATCCTGGCCAACATGGTGAAACCCCTTCTCTACTAAAAATACAAAAATTAGCTGGGCATGGTGGTGCACACCTGTACAGGTCCCAGCTACTTGGGAGGCTGAGGCAGGAGAATCGCTTGAACCTGGGAGGTAGAGGTTACAGTGAGCCAAGATTGTGCCACTGCACTCTAGCCTGGCGACTGAGTGAGACTCCGTCTCAAAAAAAAAAAAAAAAAGTGAAAAATTTGCACAACGGCATAGTAGTGCAGCCTGCTAGTCTCAGCCACAAAGGTCAGGGTCTATGCTAAGGTGAGTTTATGGGACATCCCTGGGAGTTTGGGATGGCGGTGGGGGGGGGGGGGTCCCACTCGGACCACACCCACTCTGGGAGGGACCTGGCATTGGACCCAGGTTGCCAGGCAGGGGTGTGGAGTGGTCCCTACACCCACAATTCCTGTGACTCCCATTGCCTCACCTGGGACCCTGCCTTGAAATGATGGGCTCTGAGAAAGTTCTATTTCTAGGCCAGGCGTGGTGGCTCACGCCTGTAATCCTAGCACTTTAGGAGTTCAAGGCAGGCGATCACCTGAGGTCAGGAGTTTGAGACCAGTCTGGCCAACATGGGGAAACCCCATCTCTACTAAAAATACAAAAAAATTAGCTGGGTGTGGTGCTGTGCACCTGTAGTCACAGCTACTTGGGAGGCTGAGGCGGGAGAATCGCTTGAACTCTGGAGGCAGAGGTTGCAGTGAGCCGAGATCATGCCACTGCACTCCAGCCTGGGAGACAGAACAAGACTCCATCTCAAAAAAAGAAAAAAAAAAGTTCTATTTCCTTTCTCCACAGGGGTCTCTCTGTGGCTTCCTGGGGCCTCGCTCCTTCCGCCTACCTCTTTCTTCCTTCTCCTGCTGTCTACCCTGTGATGTGATAGCCTTCTTGGGGAGTGTTCAGATGAACAGTGTTTAGAATTGTTGAATGCTCTGTTGGAAAACAGAAAAGGCTATTTCATGAGAAGATGATGACCTTATTAACTATAATTAGGCAATTCACAGAGGCTTCCAATATAGTCCAGCATCTTTTCTTGTTGAAATGGGGGAAAAATTCTATGGTAATGTCTTTGGAGATGTAATAGTCTTTATCACATTACTAGTTTAAATTCTTCTAGAAGGTTTGGCAGCCTGGTGTTCTCATTTAGAAAGCCGAGGTATAGTTTTACAGTTAGTCACATTAATATAATAATTATAATTTTGAGCAAGTAATTTCAGACACTGACATCAAGAGTTGTTTTTATAGTGGAGAAGTATCACAGGTAGGGAGGTGGAACCTCACATCTAATTTATCTAATCTGTCACAAATAGGATGACGTTGTGAACACAGACAGTTCGTGCCTCTGGCCCATGCTTTATATTATGGGACAGAGATGCAAATGCTTGGAAACTCTCCCTGTATTAAATCCTCAGAGAACACACACATTTGAAATTAATGGGAAATTGTCTTTTCTGAAGAATCTGGTACACAGGAGCACATGCTCTGGAATTTCTCCTGGCTTCTTTGTATCAGGTTGCCTCATTGCCTTGGGCTTATGTGAGAGTGGACCTGGGAGTGAACGGGCGCCCGCGGGGCCCACCTGGTGGTCAGTCTGTAACTGTGGCCATGAGCAGCCTCCTACCCTGTAGGCCCCTCACAAGGCCTAGTTGCCTGCATCTCCAGGGGCGTCTGGAAGCCTGGAAGCTGCTGTTTCCTGGGGAAGGAGGCCTTCACTGCCTCCACAGCCCCCATCTGCACATGGGCCTCAGGCTCTGGCAACCCCTTTCCCCACTTCCCTCCACTGGCTCGGGCATCCAGGCCCACAGCAAGTAACTTCTGTTTTGTGTTTTACCTTTCACTTGTGAACACAGTTTTTTTTTAAATCGTTCTATAGGGATTTTTCATATATCATTTTGGATACTGTTTTTAAAGCTCAGTATCCCTGTTTTTACAGCCTTCAGGATAGTCATCTTCTATCATGTGGTTGTACCACAATTTGCTAAGTTGTATCCCTGTTGCTGAACATTGAGCTTTTTATTCCAGCAGGTTTTTTATTGGTGTGTTATAGGCAGTGCTGCAGTGATCATCTTTATGTACATAATATTTAGCTTCTGTGCAGTTATTTTATTAGGCTCTATTGCTAGGGTTGGAATTGCTAGCCAAGACTAAGAACAACTTTTAAAAAAAATATTAAAATCTTCTTATAGTAATAATATTTGAAGAACAGAAAAAGGTAGAAAAAGGAAAATAAAGATGCCCAGCTGTCCCATCATGCAGTGTTCACCACTGTATTAGCTAGGAGTGTATGAGGCTGCAGATAACAGGAAACCCAACTCGAGTGGCTTCAACAGGTGGAGAGAGGCTCATTTGTCTCAGGGAACAGGAGGCTTGAGGGAGAGTCCAGGGCGGGACCCAGGTGAAGCCATGCTGTGAGCGACCCTGGCTGTTTGCATCTTTCTGTCCCACTGTCCTGGATATTGTTGGCCTTTGTCTACACCATGCCTTCCTCCTCTCAGTCTTTCTTTCTTACCTCTGGCTGGGTGAGTCTTTTTATTTCCGTCTGCTGAAACAGTGTATCTCCTGCATTTTGGGTCATTATAAGGAGAAATATGATTATTTTTCCTGCATGTCCCTCATCTACAACTGCCTGTGTTTGTGACTTTCCATTTGGCCAAAGCTGGAATTTTAACAGTGTACAGACAGAGAAGAGGAAGAGTATGCATCGGGACTAGGAAAGAGCTCCTCTTTCTTTCTTTCTTTTTTTTTTTTAAGAGACAGAGTCTCGCTCTGTCGCCCAGGATGGAGTGCAGTGGCGCAATGTCGGCTCACTGCAAGCTCCGCCTCCCAGGTTCATGCCATTCTCCTGCCTCAGCCTCCTGAGTAGCTAGGACTACAGGCGCCTGCCACCATGCCCAGCGAATTTTTTGTATTTTTAGTAGAGACGGGGTTTCACCATGTTGGCCAGGATGGTCTTGATCTCCTGACCTCATGATCCGCCTGCCTCAGCCTCCCAAAGTGCTAGGTGTGAGCCACCACGCCTGACCAAGAGCTCCTCTTTGTTATTAATGGGATAATCTTTCATCCCTGTGTTTCGAGTTTGCAGAGTCCCTTGAGTTAGAAAATATCCTTTGCTCTCTGCTTGGTTCCTATGAACCAGAGAAGGGGACAGAATCGTCCTCGCTTATTGGTCCCCCAGTCAGTCTTACAAAGGGAGGTTGATTGAGCACCTACCATATGCAGCAGGGGGTTGTGAGCCACAGTCGTGGCCTTCCGGAAGCTCACAGAAGAGGGGAGGAAGCAGGCTGACTTACCCCTGCCCTATCACACTGTTACCCTTGTGTCAACCAAGCTGAACCTTGGCTGAGTAGAAATGAGTGATTTGTGACCTATGTTAATCCTACAGAAAAGAACAAAAAAATAAAATAAACTTGCATAGACGCACCACCAGGTTTTAGTTATTAGCATTTTTCCATATTTGTACTGGGTCCCTCTTTTCTGTTTTGTAAGGAATGAAATATGGCAGATGGAGCTAAAACTCTACTTCATTCCCTTTCCATTAATGGCCACTCTCCTGACGTTGGTGGGCATGCTTTTAAATGTTTCCTGCATATGTTATGAATGACATAAACAATATGTAATACTTTTGTATTTTAAAGGTTTATGTACATGTTATTACACTCTGTGTCCTTTTGCAATTTGCAAAGTAGTCAACATTATGTTTTCTGTTATCTTTCTATCCATCCATCCATCTCTCCGTCTGGTTCATTCAGTTTTCACTGGTGTGTGGGATTCCACTGTATAAATAAGCTGAAGTTTATTTATTCATTTTCCTACTCTTGGAAGGAGTTGTTTTTACTTTTTGTCTCTTGCAAACAATATTGTAGTGAACATGTGTTTCAGTTATTTATTGCTGTTTAATAAGCCACCTCTAAACTTAGTAGCTTAAAACAATAATGTTTATTTTGCTTCTGAATCTGCAGTTTGGGCAGGGCTTGGTGTGGGCAGCTCGTCTCTGCTCCACTTGGTATCATGTGGAGCAACTCAAAGGCTAGAAATGGAAGCATCTGCAGGCCTGTTTGCTTAGAATCCGAAGAGTGGTTCTGGCTGTCTGCTGGGACCCTGGCTGTGCTGTTTGCTGGAGTATTGCACGCGGCCTCTCCTTGTGGCCTGGGCTTCCTCATCCCATGGCAGCTGGGTTCTAGGGGCTAGTGTCCTGAGAGGCCCCATACTGAAACCAGATTGCTCTGTGACCCAGCCTCAGAGGCCAGGCAGCGTCTGTTGTCTTCATGCTGTTCTTTGGAAGCAAGTCATTGAGGCTGCCTCCCATTCAGGGCATGGGAGATTGGACTCCATCTTCAATGGGACGAGCCTCACAGAGTTGGTAGACCTGTTTTCATTCCAGCATTTATAGATGTACTTCCTTGTACGCCCCCGTGAGAGCTTCTGGGGCTGGGACCCCTCATGGTGACTTGATGGGCCTTCGTGATGGCCCTCTTTGACGCAACCACGTGTTGCCAGCTTCCCCTCCTGCGTATTTGTTCCATAGACGCCCACCAGCGTACTGAGCGTTCCCATTTCTTCACACCCTCTCCATCATTTGCTGTTAGGGATTTTGATTTTTTGCCCCTCTGGTGGGTGTGAAGTAGGATCTTATTGTTTTAATTTGCCTGCCCACTGGTGAGGCCAGGCCCTGTGCTCCCTCCTGGGGGTGGTGTTTTATTCCCCTTCCAGCTGGGTGCCCTAAAGAAGACAGAAACGTCAAAGTGCTATTTTTTGGCTTATGATGTCAATTTTTCAGGATTGAAGTGGCGAGCATCCCACAGAGTTTATTGCAAACTATTATGAAGGTCTTGGAGTTACTGTTGGTATGACTCATTTATGAAAAAAATATGATTTCAGTAACTGCAGGCTGTATTTGTAATGTGATAGATTTTCATTTAATCTCTCACCTCTCTATAATTTGCCCAATTTAAAAATGCCCTGAAGCTTGCTTTCTCTTTGTCTGGGAGCCCTGTTCTTAGTATGTGTTATTACAATAATAGTAATAAGAAATGGTGCCAATATGTGTCTCTCTTCCAGCTCTTGCTATCTTCTTGGTCATTTAATTACTTCTGGTACTGATTTCCCCCAGCCTGATCTCTCCTGTTATAATAGCGTGCGCACGAAGCTTCTGTGGAAAATGCCACTGAGGATGGAAGCTGTCGGTGGTTGGCAGGCCCCAGTGTGGGCATACCTGGACCCACGGGTATGGGCTGTGGCATGGGTATGGGTGTGAACCCTGGCTGTGGGCTTCCTCCTTGGGCCACATAGCACCCAATTAGTCAGACACACCTTATTCAGATCATACTGTGAGGCTGTAGAGGAAAGTCCCTTCAGATCCTGGCACAAAGGCTGGCACTGGGGAGTGTTTAGGAAATGTGTTGAACCAAATAATTCAAAATGTTCAGTTATTATAATTATCAAGATAACCTGCTGACTTCTCTCAGAAACATCTGGAAAATAGCCATGTCGGATCAAGAATTTTATGATGAATTTCCTTGAAAATGGAACTTTTGACTACTTTTAATTTAATCTGGTTCCATCTGAACACTCTGAACACTATTTGCAGCATGCTGGAGAATATTTATCTTCTCTGCTTCCCTCCTAAGCGGTGTTTGGCTTCTTATCTGTGTTAAGAACCAGAGCCTGTGCTGCAGAAATGAGACCTTGTCTACGCACTGAGAGTCAGCCCAGGTCTTTTGCAGGCACTCAGGAAGCAGCATCTGCATCTTGAGGGGCTACTGTTCTGAATTATGTGGGTGCAGTGTGTCCTCAAAACATCACTGGCACTGCTGTCCACACCTTGTGATGGGGCATGGGGCGCTCTAGGAGTCCCAGGTGGAGCAGCTGCCCAGGATGGGCTTGGTGCTGGTCCCAGGGAGGCAGATGACACATGTTGCCCTTCAGAACAGTGGGGACAGCCAGGTGTGCCACAGGCCATCTCACAGGGCCTCCCTGTACCAACCAGATTGGGTATAAACAAGGCATTCGTTACCTGTTATTTTAAGGGGAGGAAGGCACCTCGGGTGAGGCCTCCCAGGCTGGCTGGGGGAGTGTTCCTGAGCCCAGGCACTTCGATGCCCACACTACTTCCAGGGAGCTGAGTTTCAGAGCCTGCGTTGTTTTCACACACATTCTAGGTGCCAGCAGAAGTCTAACAAGGGGCAGGGCATTAGCCTCTGTTTCCATGACAGACTGTTCACACCTCACAGTTTGCATCCTGTGTAAACAAACATCAGCACCTGTTATCCTAATTAAACCTCAGACCTTGTTTGCATGTTAAGAATCACCAGGACAATCCTTTGCTACTGGGGACCTGCCACTGACCCCAGGGCTTTCTTGCATCAAGAGGAACAAAATGGCATGAGATTGGGACCTGGGAGCAGACCCCACGCCAGGTGTGACATGCCTGTGCTCAGCCAAGGGGTTTAACTGCCTGTGGGATCTGGGGCCCAGGACCCTGCTGCCTGTCCAGTGTTTGGGTGGGAATGTCTTAGGCCTGGGGATCTGGAGCCCAGGTTCTGGGACCAGCCCTTCCTGCCCTGGTGTCTTGGTTTCCTAGAATCTTGGTGCGATTCGGTAGTTAGGCTGATCTCAGGGTTCCTTTCAGCAGTGGTGGCAGCCGTGACCACCTGGTGACCATCTACTATGGAGCAGCCTCTGCCAGGCACCCTGTAGTCTAGCAGAGTAAGAGTTTGATCATTCCATTCCACTGACAAGGAAACTCAGGCTCAACAAGGCGATGCCTTTCCCAGGACACATGCTCCTCTTGCCCTGCCCGTCCTGGCATAATATGCCACTTCCTACTTGGTGGCTTAGGCCTGTCAGTCACACAGCCCATGGCTTCCCCGTGAAGCATCTCTTGGGTCTGTCTGTCTCTCTGTTCATCCATACCTTCTTGGCCCAGGCTACCATCATATCTTGCCAAGATAAGTGCAGCAGCCTCAGAAATGTTCTCCCCTGCCTCCCCTTCATGCCTCCAGGCAGCCAGGATTTTTCTAAAAACTGTGCACCTGGGTGTGTCCCTTGCTGGCCCCATGGCCTGGAGGGCTCAGGATCAAGTCCCTCTTCCTTGATGTGGGTCCTGGGTCCTTGGAGGCTGGTTGTGTCAGCCCTTCTCCATCTTACCTCCCTTAATGTGCACATCCTGTCACCCCATGGGCCTAGGCTACGACGGAGCAGGGCTGTCACTTGCCCTGACCTATCCCAGTGCCTAGCACAGGGGTGGCACACACCCAGGAGGAGCTGTTGGGTGGATATACAAACGTTGCCATAGGTTGCACAGCTAAAAATTAGGGAGGCTAGGATTTGATTTGAATCTACATTTGCTGTATTCCAAAGCCCCTGCTCTTTTTACTCCTTCCCCTGGATTGTGAAATATGTTTGATGGGGAAATATACCCAGGACAGAACCCGACTTTTGCACGTTACAGTAGAGGTCCCTGGCAGCCCAGCTCTCCTAAACACGAAGCTCATCAGGCAGCACTGTCGGACACTGACGGTGGGGGCCGGGCCCTGTGCTGTCACAGGCTCAGCAGGCCGTTGATGAGGTCCTGGCAAGCTTTCGTTTTGAAGGAGTTCTTGAAAATGACAGGTTTTATTTCAAGGGTCTTTGTTAATCTAATAGTGTTCCCTGGCTGAAATTTCTGGACTGTTTATCCAAGCTCTGGCATGTGATGACCTAGGGACAGAATTAAAGCAATTTCAGCTTGGTTTCAGGCACAGATATGCAGCCAGGGAAATCACCTGGGGCAAGCTGACCCTCAACATGAGGCAAGGGGTATTCAGTGGGGCCAGGGTGAGACCCTGGGCCTTGCAAGGGCGCCGTCCTGACATTTCCACCCCAAATGGGACTTGCATAAGCCCAAATGAGTGCAGGGTTATTCTCTGCACGCCGTCATCGTGAATATGCATTCCACAGCTTCACATGGGGTAGTTTAAAAAATTAATAGATATGTCCTTTATTTCTCTCTCTACAAGCCAAAGCTTGGAATTAATTTTTTCTGGCCCACTAACTCTTGTGGTTAAAAGTACAAATTAAGCTTTCCGGGAGAATCCATCACAAAATTATTGAAAAGTCAGTGTAGAGAAGATAATGGGCTGTATATTGGGTTACGTCTATAGGGTTATTGTTTTCTGCAATTACACTTTTCTTTGTTTTTCTTTTTTTGTGCTTTGGGAAATCAACCTGAGAATGGGCTTCCAACTTGGAAGAGTTATTGGCTACTTTTCCCAAATGGGATTGCCCTTCCAAAGAACAGTGGGCATCTATTTGACAACAAGTTATAAATTTGTGCCCCAAGTTCTCTGAAGAAAGCATGAATCTTCGACAATGGCACTGTGACACTGTATTTCAGGCAGACGTGTAGAGCTGTCAAAAGTCAATAAAGTCCTCAGACGCCTGCTCGCGCCCAGCCCGCATTTGTCAAGTGTTCTCCGCGTACTTTGCGCAGGATTGGAAGGCGGATTAGAGCCAAGTTCTCCAGAGCTCTTCACTCTGCCCCTTCCCTGGGCTCCACAGCTAGAATGGGATCTGTTGGAGCCTCTGGAGCAAGTGCCCTGGTCCCAGAGTGCAGCTGTCCATCTTTCCCAGATGAGGAAGACTGCCGCCCCCACCCCCACCCCATTTACTGAGGGCCTGCTAGGTACCAGGCATTGTGCAAGGCAACCGGGCACACAGAAATGAAAGATATGTCCCTGCCCTAGCAGTGCTGCCTGGTGTGGGTGCTGCCCTGCCATTGGCTGTCCCAGTCCTAGGAAACTGCCAGCTGGGGCCCAGTGTCTATTACTTGTGTGGTGGTTTCTCTAGTGGCAGCTGGTGAAATCTCAGGCAGAGGGTTTCATACATGAGCTTATCACTTGGGGGCTTGCTTAAAACCCTTCAGCAACTCCCCCTTGGTCTCCAGATAAAAGCCAGGTCCATCACTGTGTCTTCCAAGGCCTTCTGGAACCTGTCCCTGCCACCTTAGGGCCCTCGTCCTCCTCTCTGCTGCTCTGGCTATGTGAAGCCGTGCTGTCCTCCACCCTGCCTGGAAGGACCCTTCACCTGTGCCTGTCCTCTGCCTGGGACATTCCTTCCTCCCACTCTCTTCTTCAGCTCCATCCTTCCTGACTTTATGAGAGCCCTTTTCCCATGAAGCCCTCCATGCCCCCCAGCTGCATTAGATGCGCCCACCAGTGTGTTCCTACTGCCTCTCGATCTCCTCTCTTGCAGCACTTATCTGTCCCGCTCCAACTGTGTCCCATTCACCATGGGGCCTGTGTGTCTTGCTCACTGCATTGTATCCCCAGCTTGATCACAGTCAGCAGGGCGCAGTAGGCACTTTGAAACATTTGCAAAGTGACACACGGTGCCTTGGAGGAAGGTGCCATCTCCGTGAGGCAAGAGTCCCAGTGCCGAGTAGGTGCTGGCCTTGGAGGCCATCAGCATGCTAATGGCAGATGTCCAGGCAGGAGCCGGGGGTGACGTGTGGGTGAAGGATGTGCTATGGGATCCCGTCATCACTTGCTTTGTTAAACTGGTCATATCACTTGACATCCTTCACCACTGAAGGAAAAATAGCTTGTTTTAAGGTACAAATTCAAGGGTGTCTGGGCTGTGAGAGAAATAGCTTCTGGCAGGAGTACGGGGTTGATGGGCATCTTTGCCACCACCCCACCCATTGCCCAGACATGAGGCCAGAGCCAGGGAGCCCTGGCCTCCTGACTCTCAGTGTTGTGCTCCCTCCACACCCCTGCTGTTTCTCCTGGTGATGTGGTGCTGGAGTGGGTTTATCTGCCCAGAACAGCCAGTAGAGGCCTTGCAGCGACTGCTGTGCCCTCAGGCTGAGGCTCCTTCTATGGGGCTGCAGGCCTTTTCCTCCTGAGACCCCAACACACTCCCTTTCCTTTACTTTTTGAGGGGAGCCAGGTTCCCTGCAGCAGGGCCTCATCACAATTCCCCTTGGAGCACTCATGCAAGGTCACTTTTCCCATCTGAGGAAATGTTTGTCGTGTGCTCTGACCAAAGCGTAGGCACTGACGCGTCTAGAATTCTGCATGTGGAGTGGAGGTGAGATGCTGAGGCTGTGCCTCAGCCTGTCTTGGGTCTCCCTCTGCCTACAGGCAGTGAGTGTGACCTGGGAGGCAGGTGGCCCTGTGGGGTGACTGAGCTGGGGCATTGTCCTTTCCTCTTCCTGGTGTGTGTAGCGAGCCTGGTCAGAGCATGGCGTCTGGAGTTAGGTGGCCTGGCTATGGGTCCTGGCTGTGCCACTCACCAGCCTGGTGTGGGCAGTCATTTTAGCCTTTCTCGGCCTCAGCGTCCTCCTCTGTGGAGGGGGGACAGTGCCTGAGCGCTGGGGGCTGCATACAGCGCCTGTCTCCCTGCATTCTTAGTGGAGGTGGCCCCTGTGGTGGTCCCTGTTGATGCCGACCTGCTGGCCTGCCCTGTGCTGTCCAGGAGAGTACTGGGGCCTCATCAGCGGAGCCCCCTCTTCCCTGGTCTTATCCCTCAGAGGTGCCCTACTGAGAGCTGCCCCTGTGAGGAGCCATTTCACTTCTTTCATCAAGTGGATGTATTTTTAAACATTTGATACCTTCTTTCAAAAGTGCTGTACCTTCGCTTTTATTCTACTTTGAATGTAACTTTAATTTAGTTGCACATTCATATTTAAAATCTCATATGAATTAATTTCATGATATTGGTTTGTTTTTCTTCTTCCCTTTCATGAAGCAATATCACTCGCGCTCCTCTTGCGTCTTTGGCACCAGAGGCGTCATCCCCCGAGCCACTCTGAGTCATCTAATATGGTTTCCCGAGCGTGTCAGCTTCACTTCACATAAGTCATTTCAGATCCTGCACTTATTGAATCAGTGCATACTGCTGTCATTGGGAAGTTTCCACTCTGCCATGGATACTCGATTGTAACATTTTAGAACATTTTCTTCCATTTGGCACTTTGTGTTTTGTCCCCAGGTTTTGATCTATGCTGCAGAACAGGACCTGTCCTGACTCACAGTGCTGAGTGACCCTGAGCTCCACTGAAGGTGCTCCAACCACCTTCTAGAACTCTGACCCCAGCTTGTCACCAGCTTCTTCTTTCCTTGGGAAACGGGGTGGTGCAGCAGAGGCCAGCCTGTCATGGGGAGGTGGGCTGTGTGTGCTTCCATCCCTATGGGGCTAACAGGAGACTTACCTATAAGCAGGCGTGCAGGACCTGGTGTGAAAGAAAGAGGAGAAGGAACTGCTTCCTTGGGCCAAGGGGTTGAAGTGGTTCAGGATATGTCTGTTCATCTTATATCAGAGTCCACTGTTCATCTGCCCTGAGGCCTTTAATAAACAAGATCCCAGTGGCTAGGGGGAGGCCTAGGCAGTCCTATACATACAGCTTCTGAGAACTTCAGAAAATCAAATATTCAACCCCGTAATACAGGTGACACTGCTTGTCTTAGTCTACTTGGACTGCCATAACAAAATACCCTAGACTGGGTGGCCCACACAACAGAAAGTTTATATTCTGTCAGTTCTATAGACTGGAAGTCCAAGGTCCAGGATCAGCCGGCAGCGTTGGTGTCAGGTGTGGGCTTTCCCCTTGGGTTGCACACAGCCACCTTCTCCACTGTGTGCACACGTGGCCTTTCCTTGGTGTGTGTGTGCTCCTGGGGTGGGGTGGTGGCGGTGGGAGGGAATTGGGGCAGGGAGAGAGAGGGCTCTTATGTCTCTTCCTATAAGGATACTAATCCTATTGAATCAGGGCCCAGCTTATATGACCTCATTTAGCCTTCCTTCCTTCCTTAGAAGTCACATCTCCAAATGCAGCCACCCTAGGGGGTTAGGGCTTCTACATATGAATTTTGGGGAAGACACATCCATGACACCCCTAGTATGCTGCCTGACACATGGCAAGTGCTCAGTGAATGTTTGTTATATTTGAATCTGAAAAGTTCCAGAAAGATGAGATGGACTTGGCCCCAGAGGCTCTAGGCAAATCTTGCAGACCGAGGGGGCCTGGTGTGTAGGTGTGTGTGTGTGTGTTCCCAGGAAGGCACATCCTAAGCTTGGCCTGCTGGCTCTGGCTGGTGTGTTGGGTATAGGCTGGAGATGAGCGCCACCTCTTCCCAGCCAGTCAGAGCCACCTCCAGACCTCCTGCTCCCTGATCTCCTTAGCTCTTTGGGGAAATGGAGGAATTTTGACATTTGCCCTAGGTGATGGGGTGCTACTACTGGTGCCATATACCAAGAAGCTGAAATTCCTAGTCTGTTTATTCATTAATAATACCTTACAGCTGAGTAATGAAAGCTGCATGAGAGCAGGGAGTGTGTTTTATCATTAGCACGTCAGATGGCATCTGCACAAAGTAAGTGCTCACTCATTGGGTGTTGATTTAATTAAAATAACAGCTAGTCTTGATGTGCAAAATGGCTTCATATACTGATAACCTTGTACCTTATGCCAGGCAGGACTATGGTGCCTGTTTGCAGATGAGGACACTGAGGCACAGAGAGAACCAGAGGCTGTTATAGGTGACCCAGTGAGGGAGGCTGCATCTCGATAGGCTCTGCGGAAGGGACGGTGGAGATGCAGGAGGCCCATGCTGACATGCCGAGTGGGCCTGCACAGATGAGGCTTGCTGTGTACTCCCCAACCTGGCATCCTGGACCTTTCTGGCTGTCGAGGAGAGGCCTAAGAGGTGCCCACTCCCCTCCTTGTGGGTCATTTCATCCACTAACTCCTGTAGTGCCAGAGATGTCCTCTGGCCTCAGCCTGCAGGAATAAATAGCTGGTGAAGGGCTTCCTTCTGCCTCATCGTTGGCTTCTATGTGGCCCGCCTTCAGTAGGTGTTTCCTGAGTGAGTCGATGGAAGGACACATTAACCACACTTACGGATTGAAATCAATGCCCTTTCTGCTCAGCTAGCTAACCTGTCATTCTCTTTGGCCCCTGACATTTATAATTAAGTGCGTTCTTATTTTATTAGTATGGCTAATTAATGGATGACATTAAAATATTGACATGAATTGATTTGAGTATCTGTATCCTTGGAACTTCAGTTAATAAAATAACTTTTGATAAGACTAGTGGTTTTAGAACATTTAGACTTAATTATATTTTCTAAAGGATTTCTCTAGAATCATATAACTGCCTGGCAAGGTACTTTAATTCCCTAGTTAACCAAAAGAAATTGGTTTTTCGTTTGGTTTTGCTAAATACAAATTAAAAGTAATATACATTTGATAAAAGCAGTTGAAGGATTATTTATAAAAGCCTCCTTCTTTATGTATTGGGAAATAATCCATAAGAGCTGAATTAATATTGAGGATGATATGCAGAGAATATAATAGTTGGAAAGCCTATTTGGCCTAGAGACATAGGCGTGCATTTCTGTTGGTAATTTCTTTTTTTTTCGAGACAGAGTCTTACTCTGTTGCCCAGGCTGGAGTGCAGTGGGCAATCTCGGTTCATTGCAACCTCCGACTGTGGGGTTCAAGTGATTCTCCTGCCTCAGCCTCCTGAGTAGCTGGGATTACAGGTGCCTGCCACCATGCCCAGCTAATTTTTTTTTTTTTTTTTGAGATGGAGTCTCTCTCTGTTGCCCAGGCTGGAGTGCAGTGGCACAATCTCAGCTCACTGCAGCCTCTGCCTCCCAAGTTCAAGTGATTCTCTTGCCTCAGCCTCCCGAGTAGCTGGGATTACAGGTGCCTGCCACCAAGCCTAGCTAATTTTTGTATTTTTAGTAGAGATGGGGTTTCACCATATTGATCAGGCTGGTCCCGAACTCCTGACCTCAGCTGATCCACCCGCCTCGGCCTCCCAAAGTGCTGGGAGTACAGGCGTGAGCCACGGCACCCAGCCTTGTTGGTAATTTCTTTTGCCATTCTTCCTCAAAGATGAGTGCTTTTCTTCCTTGAGTTTCTTCTGTGCAGTTGATGTGTTACACTTGTACATCCCAGTTTCAGCAACAGCAAGTTGTGAATTATGACTGGTTGAAATAGGAGCACCAAGGAGAATTCAGGTGTTTCATTCTCATCTTACTTGGGTTAGGAAGTCTGCTGAAGCTATCAATTTGAAAAGAAAGAAAATAAACAAAATGAAAAGAAAGGAAAGGAAAATATCTTGTAGAAACACTCACTATAAAAATATAGTAAGTCAATGGGTATTATCCCACTTATAAAAGAGTCAATTCCTTTCATTCGTTATTTTTAGAAAGCTTACTGTCACGATGCCTGCATCTTCCAAAAATGTAGCCTGCTGAAAGAGACCTTGCAAATAACTCCATCAAGTTTACTAGCCTACAAAAAAATCCATTTTCTCACCTTTCTTCCCCTTTTTAAAAATGTTGACGTAATTTCAGACTTACAGATACTGTAGGAGCAATACCAAGTATCCCCAGACACTCTTTACCCAGTTTCTCCAAATGTTAACATCATTTTATGCCCCATACCACATGTATAAGCATGCATATATATATATTTTTTGGTACCATATAAGAGTAAGACTGATAGTCCTTTACTCCCAAATATTTCAGTGTGTGTTTCCTAAAACAAGAAATTCTCTTATGTAGTCACAGTGTCATCATCAGCATCAGGAAAATAACATTGAAGCGCTAGTCATGTGTTGCTTAACAATGGAGCTATGTTCTGAGAAATGCATTGTTAGACAGTGTTGTTGTGGGAACACCATGTGGTGTACCTACGTGAACCTGAGGGCACAGCCTACTACACGCCCAGGCTGTATGGTATAACCCATTGCTCCTAGGCTACACAGCTGTACAGCATGTGGCTGTGCTGAATACTGTAGGGCATTTGTGTATCTACACATAACTGAACTTAGAAGGGGTGCAGTAAAAATACAGTCTAATCTTATGGGACCAGTGTAGTGCAAGAAGTTCGTCATTGACTGAAATGTTGTTATGTAGCACATAACTGTATGATCTTATCCACTGTACACAGCTTACTGATATTTTGTCAACTGTCCCAAAAATATCCTTTATAGCAAAAGAGAATTCATGGTCATGTGTTCCCTTCATCATTCTATCTCTTTAGTCTCCTTTAGTTTGAAACAGTTCCTCAGTTTCACAACACTCACATTTAGAGTACAAGCCAGTTATTTTTTGACTTTCAATGTAGGTCTGTCTAGTGTTCCCTTGTGATTAGGTTCAGGTGATGCCCTTTGGCAGGAGTGTTCTGGGTGATGCTGTGTCTCTCAGTGCTTCCTACCAGGAGGCACGTGTTGTTGGTTTGTCCTATTGCTGGCAGTGTTAACTTTGATCACTTGGCTGAGATGCTGGGTTTCTTCAGTGTAGTTAATATTTTGCCTTTTGCAATTAAAAAGTGTCATATGGAGAGACACTTTGAGACAATGTAAATATACTGTTATTCCTCAACCTCTCATCAACTCCTTTTAGCATCCATCCATGATTCTTACCTGAGTCAATCCCTCTGATCACGCTTATCACGTGGGGATTTCTCATCCTAACTAGAAAGAAAAGTTTTCATTTCCCCCCATTAGTCTGTTTATTTTGTATCCATGTGGACTCATGGACTCCTAGTTTCTTAGTTTAACAGTAAGTTATAATAATACATTTTTATCATTTGATAAGAGAAGTCTCTTCACGCTAGCGCCTGTCTCCATATTCTTTGAACATGACTTGACTTTTTGGCACAACAAGATGTTCTGGGCTCACTTATTCTTTTCCTGCCCCAGTCCTAGAATCAGCCATCTCCAAGGAGCTCTGGTTCCTTTTAGTGGAGAAAGGCATTTAGAAACCAAGATTTTGGCCAGGCGTAGTGGTTCATGCCTATAATCCCAGTGTTTTGGGAGGCTCAGGCAGGAGGGTCACGTGAGGCCAGGAGTTTGAGACCACTCTGGACAACATAGTGAAAAGCCGTTTCTACCAAAACAAAACAAAACAAAACAAAAAACAACAACAAAAACATGAAACAAAAAGAGAGACACAGAGAGAGAAACCAAGATTTGGGATTTGGGTATTATATATGCTCATTGCTTCATTGCTACCAGGGGTCATTGCTTCTCAGAAGACAGATCTTGGCAATAGATGTCTGCTTATACATGCACACATGCCTCTATTCACTTCTTTCCAGGAGAACCCGTGAGTTTACACTGGTATCTCTAATCCTGATGCAGTGCTGCGGGGTTCATTCTGCCCTTTTCCATTTCCATATTTGTCACTCCCCTCTCCAACAGTGAAACCTGGCTTCCTGGTTTTCACAATATATTTATGTATTTGCTCAATTCTAGAATGTCAAAAAGTAGTTTCAAAATTGCTAACCTCTGCAAAAAGAGGTCTAGTGATTAGAATTCAGTATTAGAGCTCTTTTCAGCTTTAGACTGAGAGCATATAGTCCACATTTCAGGTGTTTCTTAGGTTTGTTCCCGGCGGCCCCCTTTCAGTGTGGTTGTGTTATTCATTTGAAATACAATTTGGTTCCTTTGTTTCTTTGTATTATATTTGAAAGATTTCCCCAATTTCAGGGATTTTCTCTTCCCTCCCTTTTGTGTGAACCACGGACCTTTCCAAAAGGCAGGTCTGTACAAAAAGTTCTTTTCAGAGAGTTGCTCCCCCTCCTTCCCACTCCAATCCCTTTGTGCCCTCTACCCAGCTCCCACCCTGCCCTGTAGGGAACCAGTCTTATTAGTCTGTGCTTTTTCCTTCTATGTTTCTTTTTGCTCTAATGGGTAGTTTCTTATTCCCCTCTTTTTCTTCATAAAAAGTAGAATATTCTCAATCCTCTTTCACAGTTTACTGTTTCTCATTTAACAGTGTGCCCGAGCAGGCTCCATTAGTCCCGAGGGTCCCTGATCCTTCTTTCTGCTCCTGAGGGGTCTGTTATGGTCTCCTTTTTGGCTGTTATGTAGGTGCATGAGAACTGTGCAGTGTGCGCCTAGGTGCTAATGACAGCACAGCCCTTACCCAGCGTTGTGCCTTTTCCACCTGACTCTGGAAGAGTGGTAACGTGGGCAGAGGAGGAAACTGAGGCTCAAAGTAGTCCTGTGACCACATGTCACACAGTTGTGAGCTGGTCCTAGAGGTTGAGGCCAGACTGTCTGGTGCCAGAGCTGAAACTTGTGGATGACGGGTATACCTGCTCCTCCTGCTGGGGTTCACTGCATGCCTGAGATGCCAGGAGCAGGGCTTGCATCATCCTGGGTGCTAAGGATAAAGGCCCCAGGGAGGGAAGGATAACCCAGGAGAAAGGAGGAGCTATTCCCCTTATAACTGCTTTCCTCATCATTCTTTTAAAATTTGTTGTGTGTACGTGTTTTGTAATGAGTATAACGTATCGGTAGAATAGGGTTTATGTACTCAAAGTTCTGTGCTCAGAACAAATTTTAAAAAATAATAGTGATATGTGATCAAAGAAGTTTGGAGATCACAGAAAGAGAAGCTCACTCAGCTGTTTTGAAGTGGAGAGAGCCCTGGTCTGGCCTTAACATCCAGAGATGAGGGCTTGTCATGCCACCTGCTCCTGCTATG
Source organism: Papio anubis (assembly GCF_008728515.1). Lineage (NCBI taxonomy): Eukaryota > Metazoa > Chordata > Mammalia > Primates > Cercopithecidae > Papio > Papio anubis. Next base: position 6,113,149 of record NC_044982.1, on the reverse strand, counting down.
GGGGCAACAAGACATTCATTCATTCATTCATTTAGTATGACTGAGCAGTGAGGTTAACACAGTGAGCAGGAGGGTGCTGCCCTGACCTCAGAGAGCGTCTGCAAGTCCAGACAGGGATCTTCATGGCTGGAAGGACAGTGAGGCCTATCAGGGAAGGACATGGTGCCGTGGATCACCTAGGAGGGGCTTGTAAGTGAGGTCGGGGGGTTAGATGTGACTTCCAGGGAGAAGAGTGATGCCTAAGTGTATATGTGAGTCCTCTGGTGTGAGGCTTGGAGGGGAGGGAGTATAGCTGCTGGTCAGCACCATGGAAGAGTTGACTCTGAGCAAATCATTAATCTTTTTGGGCCTTAGTTGTCTTCTCTGTAATGGGGAAGGATAGTACCATTGGCCTCTCCAGCAAGTTCTTTGCATCTGCCGAGGCCAGATTCAGGTATCAAATTCTCAGCTCTTCTGTTGACTAGCCATGTGTCCTTGGGATGTGTTATGTCTGAGCCTTGCTAACTTTCTCTTTCTCACCTTATCTGATTGAACCCTCCCATCTAGCATTTTCCATATGAGTGCTTTGAGGTTCAGAGAGGTGAAGCACTTATGGAAGGCCCCACAGCCAGTGGGAGCTGGGACGCAGGGATGACTGCTACACCTTGGCCCGCCTTTTCACCACAGACTGTGTGTGCTTGTCATACTTAGATTTTGTTTGTACTTGAGAAAGGAGTTCAGTTTGCTTTAATGTCACTTTAATGCTTTTTTTTTTTTTTTTTTTTTTTTTTTTTTTAGTAGAGACGGGGTTTCACCGTGTTAGCCAGGATGGTCTCCATCTCCTGACCTCGTGATCTGCCCGTCTCGGCCTCCCAAAGTGCTGGGATTACAGGCTTGAGTCACCGAGCCCGGCCCACTTTAATGCTTTTTAGAATTCATTTCCTTTGTTTATTTTACAGCGGTGTAATTTGCAATGAAATAGTTTTACATTGAGCTTACATGTTTTAATGACATCTTAATGTTGTCTCCATGGATTTGCAGCCGATACTTTTGTCATTCTAAGTTCCCTGTATAATAGCACTATATCGCAGAGTGGCCATGAACTATGGCCTGGATTTCCCTTTAGGCCGGCCAGGCATTCTCTGAGTTAGGTGTTTGGTGTCTCTTGGGTTGTGGAGGACTCTGCACACCGGGGACAAGTTTCCTGTGTGTCGGCATCCTGTGTAGCCTGGTTTTACTTTGCCATGTCATTGGGTCCTTCCTGGGGCTGTGTTTCACCTAGAAACATCTGGCTGGGCATCATATGTGCAGAAGAGAGGGTCTCTTCCCTCCAGCCCCCTGAGCTGTGGAGGGTACATGCACACCCCGGAAGCAAAAGCTCTGGCTCCCAGAGGGCCTCAATTTGCTAGGTTGGCCCTGCTTTCCGTTGCTGTCCTTGTGCCACACCATATGGTGAGCCATCTGTTCTGCCTTTTTGTTTTGGAAAATGTGGCACAACAGTTAGAGTCTTGCCTAGAAGAGCACTGAAGGCCTTTTAGCACCGGGGCTGTGCCTTAGCCATTTGGGTCCCTTCAGTGCTTGGTGAGGGGCTGGAACTGGAGTAAGGGCCTGGTACTTGTGTGTTGAATGCTTGTGTGCATGTTTGATTATTGTGGCTGAGGGCTCAGGAGAGTGGCAGGAAAGGAGGAGGTGGAGCCCAGAGCAGGGACTTCTTTTCAGGGCCCAGCCCACACGTTGGTCTTGCTCGTGGAAGAGCACCTGGCTGTAGAGAGCAGGTCCCTTCTGCCCAGTCCCCCACAGCCCAGCCTTAGTCCCGTCCTCTCCTCAAGAGGCCCCACAGCTTGACTTTAGCAAGACCCAGACCCATATCTGAGATTCCAGTCTGAGCCTGCTGAGTGTTGAGTCTCACTGTGTCAGTTCTTGGGTTTCAGTGCCCAAGACGTGGTATTATAGCGGCATAAAAAAGCCACCCGAACCTGGGCTCATACCTTAGCTTTGGCACTTACTAGTTGTGTGGCCTTGGGCAAGGTGGGTTGCTTAACTTCTGGCAGCCTTGATTTCCTTACTGTAAAGCAGAGACATACCACTAAGCAGAGAGTGGTTGTAGGGATTTGGGATGACATGCGTCCAGCACCCAGACACTTGGGCATTGGTTACCATTATTATTAGTAGTATTATTACTAGTATTATTAGTATTATTAGTAGTAGTTTTACTGTTACTACTACTGATGTTACTGTCACCACTACTGTTAACTCCCTTTCTCTCCCTCTACCTCTCCACCCCTACTTTCACACACAGCACTGGTGTTATACACCCCCTTAGTGAAGAAGAGAAGAGAGGAGCCAGCTCAGAGCATTTATCTGCCCAGCTGCTCTGAGCCCTGAGCTGACCATCAAGGATGCTAAGGGGCTCAAGGAGCACTGCACCTCCCTCTGTCCTTGCCTTCTCATCCTTTTCTCTCCTTACACACCATTGTTTTTGCAAAAGAAAGAAATAGTTGGAGTCTGGGAAAGAAATCCCCAGGGCCCTGTTTCAGATGATTGTCCTATTTCTAAACTTGAGTTAATAAGAATAAACAAAGTAGTAGGTAGATTTGCACAGGAGAATATTATTATTCTGATGATTATGTACATATTTATGTGTTCTGGCTTTCTTATTTTGTTGCTGGTGTCTAATTTCTGAGTCTTGTAATGAAGTGTAATTTGGAGAAGCTTTGCAAAGACAGGCACGCAATGAAATAATTTGATTTGTTCGGTAAACTTGGTTTCAGTTATTCTTTTTCATGAGTTGTTTTAGAACCCCTTCAAGTTCTTTGTGATTTGACAACAGCTTTCAGCCCAATGAAGATATGACTCTTAGGCATTGCCAGGAATTCAGAAGAGGTTTATAATATTGTCGCTTAATAAGAAAATGCGTTCATTGGCAGGATATAAAATTTATGGGCTTCAAATGGATTTCTGTTTGTAGTTTTAGCCCTCTGTGCTCCTGCCATTCTCGAGGCTATGAGTAAGGTTTTTTAATTAAGTCAAATTGAATTGAATGAGCTTTTATTGAACGCCCACTCTGTGCCAGACACCGGCTCCTTAACCCTTGCACTGCCCTGTAGGTGGCTATGGGGAGCTGAGCCAGAGGAGGTTTTGCCCCATGCTCACGATCATTCAGCTGGCAAACCTGGGAGGTGGGATTTGAAGTTAGGTTTGATTCTCTGGCTTTTTCATCCAAAGCTGATTATAGGCAGACTTGATTAAGGAGAAGAGAGAGGTTGAGTGACTTTCATGTTATTTCATTGAATATTGTGTAGTCTTCTCAGCCGCCCTGTGAGGTTCATTACATTTTTCCTATTTTATATCTGAGGAAAGTAAGGCTCAGAGAGGTACGGTGATATGCTCAGGGTCACACAGCTGGTAAGAGGCAGAGCTGGGATTTGAACTCAGAACTGCCTGGCTGCAAGGCCAGAGTTCCTTCTAGAACCCCTCTAGGGGTCTGCACTTCCTTTAGCACATGGCCAATTGACCTGCCCACAAAAATGGCCTGGCCCTGGTGGCTAGGGCACTCTCCTGCAGTTGGAGGTGAGGAGCAGTGGGGGGTGGGGCTGGGCATCGATTTCCCAGGTACTTCCTAGCTCTATGCCCTGGGCAAGTGAAGTCCTCCTTTCTGACCTTCACTGCACCCACTTGTGATTGGTGGTAGAATACCCTCCTGGGTTATTGTTAGGGTCACAGACAACATGTGTGAGGCACCTGGCACTTGGTGGGCACTCAGGAAGTGAAAGACCCTGCCCTTTGGCATCTGTTGCTTGTCAGAATGCGTGGATGGCTCTGGCCTCGGTGAAGAAGCTGCTGTTACTTCAGCCCCCGGACTCCTGTGCATCACAGAGCTGATTCAGTGCAGACAGGTGACTCATCTGATGGCATTTTGTGTGGCGTTGTGCAGTTCAGTCTGGCACAGCACGCCCCGCCCACAGCAGGTATTCAAGAGCCATTAGTGTTTATGAAGGTGATAAAATTGCCGAGATGGAGGGAAGCCGTCAAAATAAGAGCCTTTGCCTGTCTCGTGAAAGTTAACTTGCAAACCTAATGCCTGTGGGGCTGCTGAAAAAGCGTCACCTGGATTTCTCCTTGGAGACAGAACTCTCTGGAAGGACAGCTGGGCAGCCCCTGGTTGCCATGTGGGTGGGGGTAGACGCTTTTTATGTGACAGTGAGTTGGAGAAACTAACAGTGGTCTTCAAGGCGTTGTGCTCAGCTTAACTCTTTGACTTGCCATAGCTTTAAAATGAATACTAGAAACAGTTATATATTTTTCACACTCTCCATATTTTCTTCATTCAAGATAATAAACATTATCTTGGTTTTTATAGGGTTTTATAGCAAAAATTCCTCCCATTTGTAAAGCATGCTGCAGTGTATGGGAGTGAACTAGCTGGCAGCGCTCTCATGCGCTGTGGCAGAGGCTGAGGGAGTTGCCCAAACCCCACTTCCAGTAGGAGGAAGCCTGGGCCCTGACTTCCTGGTTTCCAGCGCATGTTCAGGTCCACTTGTCAAGGAAAGGATCCACTGTTAAGAAACAAATGTGGGAAACTGTCATGTGAGAGTCCCTAAAAGCAGCATAGTCATTTTCGAGTCACTATCTGATAAAGATAGAACACTTCATTTAGGCACATTTCAGGATTTCAGAACATTTGGAGTAGTCCTGGGTGGAAAACAGCATTTTCCTTTTTCAGTTTCAACCTGACTCCATTCCTCTCTTTATGTGTGTCAGTCATAGCAGGGGAGTGTTTTCCTCTTGGATGCGTTTGCACCTGGCAAATGAATGTGCAGGAATTCCTTGATTGCAAAATAGCTACTCTCAAAATGCAGACAGGCAGCCACACTCTGGGAGCCCTTCGGCCACGGCAGCAGGGTGGCGCCAGACACCTGGCTTTGAGTCCCGTGGAGGCATGCCTCTTAGTCTGTTCTGAGCGGCTGTTTACAGGCGGATAGAATGGGCTGTAGGATGGGACCCTCAAGGTTTTGGGGCATGGGAGGGGCTGACTGTCATGATTCAGCATGCTAGCTCTCTGGGGGCTGTGCTGAGCACTGAGGGACACTGGGAGAAAAACACAGGCCCCTGCTTTGTCCATGTGGAAGGAGCCCAGCTGCCCTGGCTGCTATACTCACCCTTCCAGGCAACCTTCATCTTCTGGTTTATTTAGTCTCATTCCCTGTTTTTATTCCCTTATTTTATTTAGGGAGAGCCAGAGCAGCAATTCTCAGGTCAGGATTATTTAGGAGATCCATATTACTTCTGATTATTTACGAAGGGACTGGCCGGGGGAGGTAACCAACTCGATAAATTCGTCAGCGAGGCAGCTGGAGGGATGTGTGACAAACAGACCAGGCTGTCATTTGGCCAGAGATTGTCTGCACTGGGATTGTTCCCCCAGGATAGTCCTGATGACAAATGTAATTGACATTTTTTATTAACCCTGAAATGATTAAAGATGCTGCTGCTTAATTTGTGTCAAAGTACCCGGTCCCTGGCATTTTGAGAAAGGGATTCTGTGTGGAGCCAATAAACAGCCTGTGTTTTCTTCCTGTTCATCACTTTAATTAACCAAGACATACAGAGCCCTTCCTGGTTTGGTCTTGAAACTGGGCCAGGGAGATAAGACTCTGCTTCCTGGCTTAGGTTTTCAGAACACTCTGATATGGACATCATGAGGGACACGTAGGAGGCACTCTGTTCATTTACCACGTAGTCATCAAACATTTGTTGAGCTCCTTCTGTGTGCTAGGTCCTGTGTGTGATATTGGGCGCTGTCTCCTTGAAGGGTGGTCACTGTAGAATGGGGGCCAGAAAGATGTTTATGGGGATGATTGTGAGAACTGAGCACTTTAGGGGAAGACTGGGCCCGCCTCACTGCCCAGGGGGTGGGGTGGGACAGGGAAAGCAGTGCAGGGGGTGGTTTGCGTCTTACAGGAAGGGGGTCTCCTCTCCAGACAGGTCTTACCTCTGGAGCTCTCCAGGCAGAGGCCGGAAGTGGCAGTGCCCAGAGAGTGTGGGTCAGATTGCACGCACACAGAGGGGCAGCAGGGGAGGGTGGAAGGCACACAGGAGAGCTTGGTTGGGCCCTGCAGACAGGCTGGGGTCCACATGGAGCGCAGTATGGACTTTGCTGCTTCCTAGCCTGCCTGCTGAGTTACTGCAGCTCTTGGTCTTGGTTTCCTTATCTGTGAAAGGGGACAATCCTACTTTCGCTTCTGTCATAAGGGCTGCTGCAGGATGAAATGACAGTAGGAGGAAAGCCCCTGATTGGTGCTTGGCATACAGAGCCTAGTCAACAAGCATCTGCCGTGGTGATGAGATGGAGGAGGCAGAGGGAGGTTCCTTCCTAGATGCAGTCTCAGTAGCAGTGGCCAGGTAGTGAGCACCTACTGCATGCCAAGCGCTGGGCTGAAGGCCTTGCGCTGACTCTCTGTTAGGTATTTTTATTCCCATTTTATAGCTGAGAAACTTCTTAGAGGGTAAAGCAGTTGCTCAGGGTCACACATAGAGAGAGGCAGAGAGAAGATCTGACACCAGGCTGTTGCTCCCAGGGGCTTCCTTTCAGCAGTGCAGGGGCTGGGAGGCGCCAGGAGGAGCAGGGCCATGGGGAGGGCCAGCTCTGACTGTGGCCAGAGCCATGCTTGAGCTCTTCTTTTGGAGGGGTGGGCTTGGGTTGCAGAGGGTCTTACAGGGACAGTGTGCTTGTCACACTGCTCCTGGATGGACTGATAAATTGAACACTTCCTGAGCACCTGTTTTGTGGCCAGCTCTCTGCTGGGGGTACACACATTCCCTCAGCCACAAAGCTGGTATTTAGTAAGCACCTACTGCATGCCATGTGGTCTACCAGGTCTTGGGTAGATGGTGGTGTACCAGAGTTGGTGTTTTCACCCTGGTGGAGCTCCCAGGCTGGCAGGGAAAGAAGGAAGGAGAAAGATCACACATCTAGCATTGCGGATAAGCAATATTTCAGCGTTGAAACAGTGGGTCTATGTTATTAACATTTTATATGCTAGGCTCTCCCTGCCACACAAAACCAGACCAGAACTCTCTCTCTTGCCCCTGAACTGCATAGATTTCAAAGGTGATCTGTCCCCTTGTATCTAGACCTGTTGCTCAGGAATCATTCCCATCAGTTTAATTTCTTTTTCCTTTTAATCCTGTGGCTGGCAGGATGTTGCAGGGGCAGTAATTTAATAAAAGTATGCAGTTTGTAAAGCAGCTGCTATTCTGTGTACTAAGCACATTTGCCAACCTTTTCAGGGAAACCTCCAAGCTGTTCTTGGAACTTAGTGATATTGCAGGGAAAAAAAAAACGTTCTATTTAATAACATTTCATCCTTTGGGTTCTGTGGCTAATAGAAGCATAAATGGAGGCCATGTCTGAAAGCCATTTCTTTATGTGATTCAGAGAATCAGGACATAGCAATTACACAGTGTATGGGATTTATGGTAACATTCATGCCTAACTAGAAGAAAACAGCTCAGTAAGTTATTTAATTTGGAGTCACAGGCCTGCTGGCTGGTTCCCCACTCAGACCTACCACACTGCTCGGCAGGCCTCACTCGCACACAGGTGCCCACTGCTCCCTGTCTCTGTGAGTCCTGACCCGGCTGCAGGTGGGGACCTGGGCGTGCTCTGTGGGGTGTGTTCACACCTTGGGCCATGGCAAGGTAGAGCTGGGTTTGAATTTTGCCCTTCTGGCTTCAAGCCTGTCTTTCTCCACCACTGCATATAACAACCTTGTTAGGTTTGTAATATGTGGCAGCTGCGTGACCTGCTGGGTAAGAGACACACATTTAGAAAAATTTACGTGCCACATGCTTTTCCTTTCTTTATTTCTCTTTCCCCTGAACTGAGATAAAAAGGAGAGTCACACACAAGCAGATGTCAGAATGACTGTCTTGCTTCGCCCCCTCTACTGGAAGAGCCACCGATTGAATTCCTCCTGACACCATTTCTGTTTACGGCAGATGTAGGGTGGGAGTGGGGGGTGGGGCCCTCCATTCTCTGCTTTCTGCGCTAGCCGAAGCCTTAATTCAAAAACGAATTGAGTCCTTCAGCTGTCACTCGATTGTTCCCTCCGATTTTGGGGGATAAATATCATTGCTGCGGCCTCATGTCTCCTCCCTCTCCTTTTCCCCAAAGCTTTTCCCCCTTTATTTTCTCTCTCTGCCTAGAACTCAACATATCTCTGACAAAAGCATGCATTATTTAGAGCCTGTCGCCTCTTGAAGTTCTTTAATTACAGAATTAAACCAAAGTAATGACAGTTTAATTTGTTCTTTCATTAATTGGGAGCGCTCCGGGCTGATGTGAAATGAGCGCATTTGGAAGGCATGAGGAATATGTGCTGAGTGATTGGAGCATGAGTAATAATAATCACTGTCCTTTAGTGCCGGGCACTGGCTAGATGGTCCTCATGGGTATTCTCTGTTATGCTCCCCACAGCCTTGAGGAGGAGATACCACCTTCTCTGTTTTGTGGCTTAGGATCTTGAGGCTCAGAGAGGTGAACCAACAGCCACCTGTTAGCCAGAGGGAGAGCCAGGCCTGGACACCAGGAGCCCAGCCCCAGAGCCCTGTCCTGTCCATAGCCCTACTTGGCCTTGAGACCAGCAGCTGTGGCCTCAGGATTCTGCAAGGGGTAGCCCACAGGAAGATGGGCACACCAGGCAGGGGATGCCTGAGAAGCACTAAGTTATGTCTGGCTGAATTTGGGGCTGAGAGGAAACATTTGAACCCGTGAAAATGGAAGGAAAGTGGCAGTCAGAGGGAGCTGAAGCTTCACTGGTGCTGCTGGAAATTTTGCTGCTTCGAAGGTAGCAGTTTGTCCTCCCGGGAGCCCTGCAGCCACTGAGGGGCATGCCTGCAAGCATGTCTATGCCACTTAGTTGTGGGTCAGGGAGGCTGCTGCAGAGAACTGCAGCATGGATGTCTCTAAAGCGTGTAGTGAAGGGTAGAACCCAGGCGTATGGGGCCCCGTCAGGCTTGCTGCCCCCCTTACCCTAGCTAAGGCCCATGCCAGAGCTGCTACCATTCCCTGGACACATCTGGGTCCAGGTGACTTCCTTCTTGCACTGGCCCCAGGCCCCACCATACCTGGCAGGTGAAGTGCCTCTGATGCCCTGCCATGGCCTACAGAAGTCCTGGGCTGGGCCTTTGGTTTCAGGCCCCTGGGACTATACAGAGGGTGAATAGTTGGTGCATTCACAGTACTAGTGGCTCATCTGGAGGACTGTGTCTAGAAGGAGGCAGTGAAACAGCTCATCTTTCTTCTCACGTCCCTAGGGACTTGAGCCTGGTGTACGAACACTACGCTCTCTTGGCAGCAGGCAGTGAAGGACAGGAGAAGAACCAAAGTTGATAGTGCCTTCTGTGGCACCTTCTACTTCATCACTTTAATTCCCATTTTTTTTTTTTTTTTTTTCTGAGACAGAGTCTTGCTCTGTCGCCCAGGTTGGAGTGCAGTGGCGCGATTCCGGCTCCCTGCAAGCTCCCCCTCCCGGGTTCACACCATTCTCCTGCCTCAGCCTCCTGAGCAGCTGGGACTACAGGCGCCCGCCACCACGCCCGGCTAATTTTTTGTATTTTTGGTAGAGATGGGGTTTCACCGTGTTAGCCAGGATGGTCTCGATCTCCTGACCTCGTGATCCACCTGCCTCGGCCTCCCAAAGTGCTGGGATTACAGGCGTGAGCCACTGAGCCCGGCCTAATTCCCTTTAAGCTTCCCCACCGCTCTGGAAAGTAGGAGGATTAGCCCCATTTTCTAGCTGTAGAAATGAAGGCTCAGAGACAATGGTCATTTACCCAGGCCACGTGGATTGAAGGGGCAGAACAGAGTTAGGATTCAGGGGTGTCTGACCCTCAAGTCCCCCATGGAATTGGGCCTCCGTGTTCTTGCTGTCACCTCATATCCCCACCAGGCCCCCTCTCACTCACTCTTTTCCTGTCTCCCAGCAACCTCAGAGTTTCACCTATGAGTTCTCAGACAAAACTTTAGAATTTATTATCAATGCATTTCTCTGCAGCAAAGTCTGGATGAATTTAGAATTAGAGGATTTGGTTACACTTTATTACTATTTGTCATTAAAAATCATGCAAATAAGCCATGGAACAATGCAACTTGTGTTGTTTTGGACACCAGATTTACATGTTTACTGGAAGAAAAATGATGCTGAACTTCTTCAAGGTGGTAATAAAATTTTGCCTCAGAGCCTTAGCTGTGTTGGTCTTTTTCTATAACTTATGCCACAACTTACCAAAAAAGATTTTAGACTAGTTATCATAAAAACTCACACATGACAAGGGTTTCAAAACATCCTTTTTTTAAGGTGAAAAGAAGACCGAGAAGCCACATGCCTGCAGGGTGGGAGTGGAGAAGGAAAGACCTGCTGCAGCCATGTGACTCAGGGGCCTCAGAGGTGAACCAAAGCCTCCTTGTTGCCAGGGTTGAGAAGGGGACAGGATGGCTTCTAGGCTTCTTATATTTGGATTTTAGTAGGAAGTTTCCAGGCGTTTGTTCTGAAACCCCCAGGTTGCTTCATTTAGCTTCTGACCTCCCTGTAGGAGGAGGTGGGCACAGAACCTGTTTGGAAGCGTCTGGGAGAATAAGGACCAGGCTAGAAAGAACCTTTGTTCCACCCTGACTCAGGCATTGGGCCATCCTGTCAGAGCCCATTTCCACCACAGTTGGAAGAAGCAGTTGGGGTTTAGAACCCTGCGATTCCAACCCATGCTGCCCCTCCAAGAAGACGCGGGGTGAGGCCTGGCGATACCAATGTTGAGGTAAAGGATCTGAGGCTGGCCATCCTGGTAGATGAAAAGAGGGTTCGGCCAGGTGCGGTGGCTCAAGCCTGTAATCCCGGCACTTTGGGAGGCCGAGATGGGCGCATCACGACGTCAGGAGATCGAGACCATCCTGGCTAACACAGTGAAACTCTGTCTCTACTAAAAAAAAATGCAAAGAGAAAAAAAGATTGCCAGAAGCCAGTGGCCGGAGCTCTTGTGGTCCCAACTACTTAGGAGGCTGAGAGCAGGAGAATGGCGTAAACCCGGGGAGGCCGGAGCTTGCAGTGAGCCAAGATGGCCACTGCACACTCCAGCCCTGGGCAACAGAGACTCCGTCTCAAAAAAAAAAAAGAAAGAAAGAGTTCAACCAGGATGATCCAAGCCGCCGGATTGCTGCTACAGGTTGTTGTTTGCCCCAGATATTGTACCCCCTGACTATCTCAGCACTGTGCTCCACCTTCTTCCTGGTGTGGTGGGGAAGGGTAGCCATGAAGCTCAGTTGGAGTACAGAGGAGGAGCCTTCTGGCTTTGTGAGCCCCTGCCTCTGGGGTCCTGAGGTGGTGGTCACAAGTGACACAGAGCCATGGCAAGTAGCTTTGTTGATGTCAGTGATCAGAATTAGCAAAAATGGGCTGGTTGTGGTGGCTCCAGCCTGTAATCCTAGCACTTTGGGAGATCAAGGGAGGTGGATCACTTGAGGTCAGGAGTTTGAGACCAGCCTGGCTCACATTAGGCCATCTACTGAAAATACAAAAATTAGCCAGGCATGGTGGTGTGTGCCTGTAATCCCAGCTACTCGGGAGGCTGTGGCAGGAGAATCGCTTGAACCTGGGAGGCAGAGGTTGCAGTGAGCTGAGATCACACCACTGCACTCTAGCCTGGGTGACAGAAGAAGACTCTATCTCAAAAAAAAAAAAAAAAAAAAGTAAAAATGTATAAGTCACAACACATGGTAAGCAACACAATATCAAGCATACTTCACTTCAAAAGCAGCAGCTTGAAATTAATTTCTGTTTCTTAGAAATATCAGAAGCCACACACTGTATCTGAAAGCTTGTGAGTAAGAATGAGGAGGAGTGACAGGCAGATCGGCCAACAGATAGAGGGCTTCTGTGATCTGGGCAGGTGTCGCTGGTCACTCCTGGCTCTGTGGGCGTGGTTATGCCCTAACCCTGTGAGTTCTTGCTGCTGTCAGCACCGCACAGATGCGGGGATTCCTGGCTGTTAGTTATATGGCCAGGCAGCTTCTGAAAATTATAGGCTGTGGCCACAGAAATCCTTGACTAAGTGCTACAGAGTCATCATTATTATCCCATCACATGATTCTTCTTAATCCTTTAGAATCACTTGTTAAACTTTTGTAGGTAAAATAATTTCGTGCTCATTGAAGTAATGTAATTATACAGACTAATTCAAAGCTATTAGAAATTTTTTGGGCTCCATTTATAATAACAGCTAATGCATTCTAAGTGCAGTTTGTTAGGGAACCTTGCATATTCAACCCAAAAGTACCCCAGGTTTGCGCATGAGCTTGGATGCCGAGCAGTGTTGAGTGAACTGGAGACTACTGGAAGCTGTTCCATTTGTCCTTACTTAGGTGGATTTTTTAGAAGCGATTAAACTTGGGGATTGTTTTTCAGAAATGGACTGGAGACCGATAAATCTACTCTGATTTTATTTTTGGACACCAACCTGGAGCCCACAAAGACCATTTCCCACGAGTTAGCAGCAGTGCTGGGTAGCAGAGGGGTGCTGAGGCGTGGGGGAGCCGAGGCGTGGGGTGCCGAGGCGTGGGGGTGCCAGCCTTGCAGCGGAGGAGGGGCTGCTCTTTGCCAAGTGTCTGCAGCTCTTTTCTGATCTCTGACTTGAACAAACTGGGGAGCCTGAGGTCACATTTTACTTGTCTTTCAGGAGGGATATTGGGGTAATCTGGGCCAAGGGGCTCAGCCAGCTGTCACCCAGACTTGAGTGCTCTGTTTGGTGGCACCAGACATGGTGAGGTAGGTGGTATTGAGCAGGGTGGGGGAGGCAGCAAAAGCCAGGCCTGCAGAATGACACTTCTGTGGCCTAATGATTTTCAAAAACCATTTGCGAGATTGAGGTAATGTATTTCCCAGACTTAAGCAATTTACTCCTTCCCACCGTGCTGAATCAGGCTGTTAAATCCTCTTGCTGTGTGCACAGAGCTATTGGCACCAGGGAAAAATGGTCAAGTTCAAGGCCCCTGCCAAATCTGTGCTCTTTTCTTTGGGAATTGATGAGTAACTGCACTTAAAAAAAAAAAAAAAAAAACGGGCTGGGTGCGGTGGCTCACGCCTGTAATCCCAGCACTTTGGGAGGCTGAGGCGGGCGTATCACCTGAGGTCGGGAGTTCGAGACCAGCCTGACCAACATGGAGAAACCCTGTCTGTACTGAAAATACAAAAAATTAGCCAGACGTGTTGGCACTTGCCTGTAATCCCAGCTACTCCAGAGGCTGAGGCAGGAGAATCACTTGAAGCTGGGAGGCAGAGGTTGTGGTGAGCCGAGATCATGCCACTGCACTCCAGCTTGGGAAACGAGCAAAACTCTGTCTCAAAAAAAAAAAAAAGAAAGAAAGAAAAAAAAAAGATGATTTTAGGAACATTGGAAACTGTTAAGTGAAGATAGCAGGATGCCAGATTATACATTCAGTAGGATCTCAGGAGAAACAGTGTCTGCATAGAAAAATACTGTGGAGACTGCCAGCAGGTTGCACGGTTTACCTGTGCTTGAGTGCAGGGATTAGAACCAGTGTCACCTCTGTTCCTTTTCAGTATCTTAGCCATTGCCCAAGGTGGTGACACCTGGTCCCCAGGTGAGAAGCACCCCAGAAAGGGAAGCACATGTATGCTGGCCTTGAGTTGTGGGCCTGCTAACCTGCTTGTTGTATAACCTTGGGCAACTTCTTTCCTACTAGGAGCCCCATTCTCTTCATCTGTATAGTCGCCCAGTTACACTATCTCAGAGGAGTGAGGGGCACTGCCAGGACTCCATCACCTGTATAAACACCTGGCAGTGTGGGCATGTGGCAGTCTAGATAAACCATAGCCTTGTGGTGGTGAGGGGGTCATTATAAAAATGCATTGTTTCTGTCACAACCAGAAAAACATTACACATAAAAGAACAGGGCAATAACTGGAGGTGGAGAAACAATGCAGTCTACCTAGCTGCATGGAGACCTGTAGGAACATCCACTGGACCTTAACTTGGCTTACAGGAGTCAGGAGGGCTTCCTGGAGGAAGGAGTATCTCATGGGAGACAGGAGAGAAGAGTAGGAGCCAACCAGTTGGAGACAGAGGAATGTACTTCAAACAGAGAGAAGGCATATGTAAGGCTGGAGGTTCAAGGAACAGAGTGAGTTTGGGAAACATGGCTAGAAAGTGGTGTGCAAGGAAGATCGTGATGGGAGATGAGGCTGGGCAGGTGAGTGGGACCTCTGGTTTCAGCCACTGACTTTCCCACTGTAGCTGTTTACACCCCCCTAAGCCCCCGGGATGTGCTTGGTAAGATAAGGCCTTATGGCTAGAAGGCTCGGAGAGCACCCCTTACTGGGCTTCTGGATGGAATTTTTGGAGCAAAGGGTTAGTGCTCATTTTTATGCAAACTGAGAAATCTTGATGAAAACAATCACTTCCATCCCAACCCCATCAGGGAGGGCCAGGGAGAACTGTGGCTTCGGTAATGGCGTGGGCCTGCTGGAGCCTGTCCACAGGGCTGCCCTAGGAGGCCTCCTTGGGGAGCAGAGACAGCCTGGTGCTGGCCTGTGGCGGTTGCCATGGCAGCAGGACCCGAGCAACCTCACTTTCTGAGAGTGGTCACCTCTATTCTGGGGCCCTGCCCCGGCTGGCTGTTGCATGATGGTAGGAGAGGCTGTCTTAGCTGGGTCTTTGGAAAAGCTGAGCTCGGGAGGTCTGTGTCCTGGGACATGGCTATGTGTGACAGCCAGGACACCCTGCCCAGACTGGGCCTTCAGAAGGAATTAAGTTGGAGGCCATTAGAACTAAATCAGATAATGCTTCCAGGAGCCCCCACTCAGTAATTGCCAAGAGCATCCCTGAGTCCCCGCACATGGATGATGCAGACAGAGTGATTTTAATGCAGCTCCTTGTCCTGGCTTAGGTGACGTCTGCCCTCACTTCTAGAGATGGCACCATCGTGTGGTCATAGGAATGAGGCGTCCCAGGTTCTGGCTCTCCCTGCCTCTGCTAGGGTGTGATCGGAAGGGGGCTCTCTCCTGCTGTTCCGCCATGTGCCACGACACCCTGCCTTCTCCTCTGCTTCTCTTCTGCCTCACTCCCCTCTGATCCACCCGCAAGTCCCAGTGATTCTTCTCTAAACTGGGTGTTCAGTGCGTCCACAGTCCGGCGGCCCAGGCCTGCTCTGTCCCCTCTGCACACCCTCTTTGCTGGTCACCTTGTGTTATTCTGGCCTTTCCTATAGCAGCCGGTGTGCTCTTTAAAAACAAAAATCTGCTTATCACTTTGCTCCAGTGCTTAAAAACCCATCCATTTTCCATGGAGGGAAAAATTCCAAACTTTTGCAAGTGTCTGCCAAGCCCTGAGTGATCTGCGTTTTGCCCACTCTTGCTGCTTTCTTCCTTCACACAGGGCTCCAGCCACACTGGCCTTCAGTCCCCCAGGCTGTGTGACTATGCCTTGCTCAGGCCCTCTCCACCTCACCCCTTCCTCCAGAGAAGCCTGCCGACCTCCCCGGTGGAAATCAAGGTGAATCCGTTCCAACTGCTATTGTCATCTCCTGGAGCCAGTTCTGTTCTTCACAGCACTGGTCTGAGTTAGAAGAGCTGTTTGTGTGTGCTTAATATCTTTCTCTTCCACTAGACTCTCATGAGCTATTTTCTTCTCTAGCAGTTCCAGCAGTGAGCAAATTTCTTGGCAGATAGCAGACTGGTGTAAATATCTGTTGAACAAACCTAGCGAGTGAATGAGTCACCCAATCACTGTAAGCCTCTCTTTACCCATCTGTAAAATGGAGATGACAGTTTCCCTGGCAACCTTGCAGGTTTGTGTAAGGGGCACATGAATGTGGAAAGTGATACACAAAAATAAAGGTATAACATTATTGCTACTCATTCTAATCAGGTCACAACCTCTTCTTCCTCCCAGTTATTGAGAGAGGGAGTATGTCTTAGGATAAGAGAGTAGGAGCAGTCCAGAGCCCCTCTTACTGTGTGCAGACTAAGCACACCAAGGAAGAAAGAGGCCTGTGGCTTGAGGGAAGATGTGACATGCAGCCCCAAAAGCACTTCACAGTCCCTACAGGTGAGGCAGGTGTGAAAGAACACCTAACAAAGTCAAAGCAGCTCAGGCTTTAGACCTCAGGGGTTCCAGCTGTGCCGATCCACGTGAGAGTGCTGAGAAATTACAGAGAATGGGAGAGAGCTGGGAGACTAGAGGTGCCCAAGTGGAAAACCCGTTTTCCAAGAGTGAAAAAAAATAGTTTTGGAAGCACCATGTACCATAGTGACTGAGTTGGGGAGGGACACTTATACTAGAGAAAGAGAAAATGAACACCAGGCAGGCAGTAGAATTCACGGCCTTGCAGGATTAAAAGACAGATATGCTTGTCAGGAGCCAGCATTCATTCGCCAAAACATTCATTCTTTTTTTTTTTTTTTTTGAGACAGGGTTTCACTTTGTCACTCAGGCCGGAGTGCAGTGGCACAATCATGGCTCACTGAAGCCTCAACTTCCTGGGCTCAGGTGATCCTCCCACCTCAGACTCCCAAGTGGCTGGGTCTAGAGTTGTGTGCCACCGTAGTAGAGACAGGGTTTCTCCATGTTGCCCCAGGCTGGTCTCGAACTCCTGGGTTCAAATGATCTGCCCGCCTCAGCCACCCAAAGTGGTGGGATTACAGGCATCAGCCACTGTGCCTGGCTCATTCATTCTTATATGAACTATTAGACTTATAGGATCTATGTGTATTGAGGCCAGAGGCTGAGTGTGTCTTGATTTGGAAAGGTGCTGACATTCAGAGCGTCACGCCTTTAGAGCCTTGGTGATTGCATCACATCCTTGTTTTATAGAAGAGCAGGAAGCAGCCTAAGGTCCTTGTGGTGCCAGAGAGGTTCAGACTGTTCCTGAGTAGGTGAGAGAGATAAAGAGGTACCTACCAGGTCGTACAGTCCAACTGAATGACCTATGGCTTGTTGAACAAGAGCACTCAACTCTGAGAATTAATTATTTACTCTCAGAATAGAGGAGGTCTCTCATGACTAAAGGGTACTGTACTTAGCATTCTTTTCCACAGCTTAATAATAAATAAATTGGGTAATGTTACAGAAGGGAGGTCTGCTTTCCAATCTGCAGATGACCCAAAGCTAGGATAGCCATTCTTTTGTCCACGTGTTTGTCCATCTATCCTTCTGTCTATCCATCATCCATCTAACCATCCATCCTCCATTCATCACCCATCCCTCCATCCCATTCATTTATCTATCCATTTCATTCCATTCATCCATCCATCCATCTATCCATCCATCATCCATTCATAACCCATCCCTCCATGTCATTCATTCATTCATTCATTCATCCATTCCATTCCATTCCATTCTATTCCATTCCATTCCATTCCATTCCATTCCATTCCATTCCATTCATTCATGTATCCATCCATTCCATCCATCCATCCATCTATCCCTCTATCCATCCCTCCATCCATCCGTCCATCCATTTATTCCATCAATGCCATCACTCACTCAAGAGACATTGGGCTTCTAGTATATGCCAGACTCTGTTCAAGACACTGGGGGATATAGAAGCAAATAAAACAGATAATGAAGAGATAGTGTCTTTACCCCATGGAACTTACATTTTAGTGGGAGAAATAAAGAAACAACAAACAAGCAAATAAATAAATATGTTAGGCAGTAACATAATGCTTTGAAGAAAAGTAGAGCCAGCTAAGATGAAGGGGAGTGATGAGAGCAATGTTTAGATCATGTGGTTCAGGGAACATCTCTCTGAGTAGAGACTTGAGTGAGCCCAGCGGCTGGGTAGAGAAGAGCACCTGGACAGAGAAGTAGCAGGTGCCCAGGCGCTGAGGGGGAAGGTGCTGGAGTGTGACAGGCCAGGAGGCCAGTGCTGCTAGAGTGGAGTTAGGCCAGGTGACACAGGATTTATTCCAGGTGTGATGGGAAGCCACTGGAGAGTTTGTGGGGTGGGGGACTATAACTCGACTCTGATGCAGAGGTCTAGTCTGGCTGCTGTGTGGCAGTAGATTGTAGGGCAAGAGTGGAAGCTGAGATACCAGTTTTTTGTTTTTTCCTTTGTATTTTTTTTTTTTTGAGATGGAGTTCTCTCTCTGTCGCCCAGGCTGGAGTGCAGTGGTGCAATCTTGGCTCACTGCAAGCTCTGCCTCCTGGGTTCACGCCATTCTCCTGCCTCAGCCTCCCGAGTAGCTGGGACTACAGGCACCCGCCACCATGCCCGGCTAATTAGTTTTTTATTTTTTTCAAAAACGTTTTTACTGTGGTAAAATACACATAAAATGTACCATCTTACATTTTCAGCATACAGTTGAGTGGTATTAGATACATTCATAGTGTATCTATGTGTGGCCATCACTACCATCCTCTCCATAACGCTTTCATCCTGTGAAACTTCAGACATCGGTTTTAAGGCTGTTGCAGTGGTGCTGGGGAGAGAGGACGGTGCTCAGAGGATGGAGCCACAGAAGCGCGGGGAAGTGGCTGGGTTGACAGAGCTGACGAGTGATGGGGAAGGGCATAAAAGAGGACCTCAGCACTTTAGACAATCAAACTAGGAGACAGGGATTCAGTGGGGAACTCACCATGAGACAACCTAAAGGCTGGCAGTAGGAAGAGGGGTTAGTCTGGCTTTGAGTTGTATTTCTCCGGAGCACAGGATTAGGGCAGTGGGTTGGACCTTGAGGGGTATTGCAGGTGGGAGGTAGAAGAGCGTTAGTGGTGCTGGAGCCTGCAGACTCTCGAGCCAGAGTACCTTGGTCCAAGTGCCTGCCCCACCTCTCACAGTATGGCCTGGGACAGGCAACCTCTCGATGCTTCAGTTTCCTCATCTGTAAAACGGACCTAATTTTAGACTTTGTAGGGCTGTGGTGAGGATTGAGTTAATTCAGTTAACTCAGTTCACTCAACTAACTCAATTGTAAAGTGCTGAAAAGCATGTGTGGCATGTAGTAACATGCTCAATACATGATTATTGTTACCTGGAGGCGGTCCTAGAATAATGCCCTGGGTTATGATGCTTTCAAATGTCCCGGATATGAAGTCCCAGATTATGATGCTTTCAGAAGGTGCACTGGCTCCTCCTGAGACCATTGTACTCCCACCATTGGACAGGCTCTGCACCTGCTGGGGGGCCGGGCAGGCTGTGGAGGGATCTTCCCACTCTGTGAGGCAGATGTAGCTGATGGCCCCCAGAAGCCCCTGCCTCCAGCTCTCCACACTCTCTTCAGCTCCCTCTGTGATATGTCTTGCTCTTAATCCTTTTTGCTTTAAGAAAACTCTTCTTTGCCCTTTTACATCTTCTGTTGACATTTAAAATTCTTTCCTTTTGTTCTGACCTTATTGAATAGAGAGAATAATTTCTTGGAATTCTCTGTATAATGAATGTTCATGTACTTACAGATTCTGATCGAGTTTCTCCTCAACCTTTACTTTGAGAGACCTTGCATCATTTGGTGTAGAAAACACTTTAGGAAGCACTTAGGAAGATGGTGTAAAATGAAAATACTGCTTTTGTTCTTGCTATTTCTGCAAATTTGAGCCCCTTGTAACCCAGATATCAGCTTGGGTACCCTGCCCTTGGAGATGCAAATGAAATTGGCTCAAACTCCCATACCATGTATCCTAGAAACCCTGAAGTGTTCCCAGGTTCTCTGCAAATTTTTGTGAAGCTGGTGGTGGTGGTGTTCAGTGGCTCACCCACAGAACAAATACTCTGATCCCCTCACTCTCCTAAACATTCCTGCCAGAAGGCTGGGTGTGGGGAAGATTCTGACTGAAGTAATGGGGTAATGGAGTACGTGTATGGCAGGTGTGAGGGTGGAGATGAGGAGGTGGGGTGAAGTATTATTTTATAATTACTGCAAAACAGATGCTTAAAATTGAAAATTAGGTTTGGCTTCCAGTAATGAAGCAGTAGTTCCGGCAGACTAACCCTCCCACAGCTAACAACTATAAACTGTACAACAACAACAACAACAAAACTACCTGAAGGTATTCAAGAGCAAAATAAAAAGCAGGCAGAGACTGGACAGAAGTCTACCCTCCGAAGAAGGAAATGGTACTGGATGAGTTTCTGACTTTTATGTTTTTGTCTGTTTGTTTTGTCTAAGCATAGGCTCCAGTCTGTGCCAGATAGGCTGCTAAAAATTTGTATAGAAAACCTGTAGTGTTACTGGCTCAAAGAGCCAGAGGACAGAGTTTGGGGTAACCACAGAAGCTGGAAAGTGTCTATAAACTCTACCCAAATCTCTGAATGCAGACTCTAAGCAGCTCAACAAAGGCGAAGAGAACTGAATAGAAATTTCTGTTGCTGCACACTGCAGGGGAAACAGAGTTTGAAATTTGAGTAGAGCCAGGTTAGCTGCCTGTTTTTTTTTTTTTTTTAAATCAATATTCTTCAGAGGAGCATAAAAAAATTTAGAGATAACATACATTTTGTGATGTTCAGTATTCCATCCAAAATGCCTAGATAAAGCAAGAAACAGGAAAAGGGGGCCTATATTCAAGAGAAAGACCATCAAAGGAGCTTATCGCCAAGATGATCCCAATATTGAAATTAGCAGACAAGTATTTTAAAACAGTTATTATAGATGTGCTGAAGGGTACAAAGGAAAATACCCTCACAACAACTAAAACAATGGGGAGGCCGGGCGCGGTGGCTCACGCCTGTAATCCCAGCACTTTGGGAGGCCGAGACGGGCGGATCACGAGGTCAGGAGATCGAGACCATCCTGGCTAACACAGTGAAACCCCGTCTCTACTAAAAATACAAAAACTTAGCCGGGCGAGGTGGCGGGCGCCTGTAGTCCCAGCTACTCGGGAGGCTGAGGCAGGAGAATGGCGTAAACCCGGGAGGCGGAGCTTGCAGTGAGCTGAGATCCGGCCACTGCACTCCAGCCTGGGTGACAGAGCGAGACTCCGTCTCAAAAAAAAAAAATAAAAATAAAAAAAATAAAAAAAAAAATAAATAAATAAATAAAACAATGGGGAATCTCAGTAGAGAAATAGAAGCTACAAGAAAAACAAGTGTTAAATTCTAGAACTGACAAATACGTATCTGAAATTAATAATTCACCATTTAGATTCCATAACAGAGGGAGCTGACGAAGCCAGTGAACTTAGAGATAGATCAATAAAAAGTATTCAACCTTAAAACAGAGAAAAATGATGGAGGAGAAGAAGGACAGATACTCAGAGAACTGTGGACAATATCAGAAAATCTATTATATAAATAATCGAGTTCCAGAGGAGAAGAGGGAGAGAATGGGAAAGAAAAATATTTTGGACAAATAATATCAGGAAATGCCCCAAATTTGGCGAGTTTCTTTTTTAAAAGAAAAACAATTCCAACCATGCAAATTGCAAACAGGACAAATACAAAGAAAACCACACTTGGGTCACTGCAACCTCCGCCTCCCAGGTTCAAGCGAATCTTCTGCCTAAGCCCCCAAGTAGCTGGGATTACAGGCGCCTGTCACCATGCCCAGCTAATTTTTGTAGTTTTAGTAGAGACGGGGTTTCACCATATAGGCCAGGCTGGTCTCGAACCCCTGACCTCAAGTGATACACCCACCTCGGCCTCCCAAAGTGCTGGGATTATAGGTGTGAGCTACCGCACTTGGCCTGAAATTTCTTATAACTACTGTTAAAGGGGAAAAAAAAACCTTAAAAGTAACCAGAGGGGGGAACAAGGCACATTACATACAGAGGAGCAAAGATAAGAGTGACCCAAACTTCTCATTGGAAATACTGCCAGAAGACAGTGGAACACCATTTGAAAGCACTGAAAAGAAAAGCCAAAACCAAAACCACTATCAACCCCAAATTTAATATCAAGTGAAATATCTTTTAAAAAAGAAAGGCAGATTACTTTTTCAGGCATTTTAAAACTGAAGTGATTTGCCATCAGCAAACTTGCACTATAAGAAATGTTAATAAAGGGAGTCCTTGACATGGAAGGAAAATGATGCCAGAGAGAAATCTACATTTGCAGAGAGGAATAATGAGCACTAGAAATGGTAAATGTGTGGGAAAATGTAAGATGTTTTTTGTTCTTATTTAAAAATCACTTTCAATGATGATTGACTGTTTAGAGTAAAAACATAATAATGTATTGTGCCGTTTATAACATATGTAGATGTAAAATACACTGTAACAATAGCACAAAGGCTAGGACAGAGGAGATTGTGTATATTATTGTTATAGTTCTTATATTATAGGGAAAGCGATAATATTGCTTGCAAGTAGTCTGTGATAAGCTAAGGATGTACGCTGTAAACCTTCAAGCAACTAGTAATAAAACAAAACGAAGATTTATGGTTATAAGTCTAACAATGGGAGATAAAATAACAAAAGATATTCAATGCAAAAGAAGGCAAAAAAATTAGGAAAGAGAGAACAAAGAACAGATGGAATAAAAACAAATAGCAAGATTTAAACCCAAACCATATCAGTTATGGATGAAATGTTCTACCCACCCCATTTGAAAGACAAAGATTGTTAGGTTGGATAAAAAGTCAAGACTCAGTGCCTATGAGAAACCCACTTTAAATATAAAGACACAAAAAGATTAAATGTAAAGGGATAGAAAAAGATATATCATACTAATAGTAATAAAAGAAAGCTGGAGCTAACATAGACAAAGCAGATTTCAGAGCAAAGAATAGTACCAGGATAAAGAGACTCATAACAACAAGGGGGTCAGTTCATTAAAGGACATAACATTAGGTGTGTAATGTCAGCTGCATAAACATTAGGTGCATAAATATTTACATAATAATAAGAGAGCTCTAAAATACATGAAGCAATACTGACAGAAGCTGAATGGAGAAATAGTAAAATCCACAATTATAGTTGGAGATTTCAACACCCCACTCTCACTAATCAATAGATCAAGTAGACAGAAAGTCAGTTAAGATTTACAAGACTTGAACAACACTGTCACCCAGCTTGGCTTAATTGACGTTTATGGAACATTCCATGTAACAACAGCAGAATATACGTTCTTTTCAATTGCCCATGGAATGTCCACTAAGAAAGACCATATAAAACAAGTCTCAGTATATCTAAAAAGATTGGAATCATTCAAAGTATATCCTCTGACTACTATGGGATTAAATTAAAAATCAGTAACAAAAATATCTAAAGAATTTCTAAATATTTGGAGACTAACACACTTCTAAATAGCCCATGGGTCAATGAAGAAACAGATAGAGTTGTTAGAAAGTATTTGGAATGGAATGCAAATGAAAACACATATAAAAAATTTGTGCAATGTTACTAGAAGAGTGCTCAGATAGTAATTTATAGCATTAAATGTCTATATTAGTTGGGAAGAAATTTTCAAATCTGTGATCTCAGCTTCTACCTTAAGACACCAGAAAAAGGAAAGCAAATTCAACCCAAATAAGCAAATAAAAATAAGAGCAGAAATAACTGAAATGGTAAATAGAAAAATAGTAGAGGAAAATCAGTGAAACAAAAAGTTGGTTCTTTGAGACCAATGAAAGGTATATTTAGCTTGACTCATGGGAAATAACAGAGAAAAATTACAAATTACTAATATCAGGAACGAGAGAAGTGACCTAATTATAGATACTGCAGACATTTAAAAGACACTAAGGTAATGTTATGATCACCTTTATGCCAATGCCTTTATGCCAATGAATTCTACAACTTAGATGATATGGAAAAATTCCTTGAAAGACCCAAACAATAAAAGCTCATTCAAGAATAAATAGATAACCCCCAAAGCCTCATATTTATTTAAAAAATTGAATTCATGATTAAAAACCTTCCCACAAAGAAAACTCCAGTTGAAAACTCGCTAGTGAACTCTACCACTTAAAGAAGAATTATACCAATTTGTTATGGGATGAATTGTACCTACCCCCAACTGCAAATTTATATTTTGAAATCTTAACCCGCAGTGCCTCAAAATGTAGCTTTATTTGGAGATGGGGTCATGACCGAGGTAATCAAGTCAAAATGAGGTCATTAGGGTGCATCCTATCCAATATCTCTCTCTATGAATGTCTATCTCTGAATCTCCCCTTTCTATAAGGGAGAACGCTATGTGAATACAGAGACAGCCATCTACAAGTCAAGGAGAGAGGTCTGGAACAGATCCTTCCTTCAGAGCCCTCGGAAGGCACCAACCCTGCCAACAGCTTGATTTCAGACTTCTAGCTTCTGGAACTGTGAGACAACAAAATTCTGTTGTTTAAGCCACTCAGTTTATGGTACTCTAGTTATGGCAGCCCTGGGAAATGGATATATATACACACACACACACACACACACACACACTCTTCCAGAATAGCAAAGAAGGGGGACACTTCCCAACTCGTTCTATGAGGTCATTATTACCCTGGTATCAAACCAAGAAAAGGACATCATAAGAGAAGGAAGCAAGAGACCAATATCTCTCATGAACATAGATACAAAATTTTTAAATAAAATTTTAGCAAATCAATCCAACTATATATATGCGTATCATGACCAAGTAGTATTTGTTCCGGGAATGTAAGCTTGCCTTAACATTTGCAAATCAATGTAACTCAGCATTAATGATTGAACTATAATATTAATGATTAATTATGAAAGAAAAACCATATGAACATCTCAATAGATGCCAAAAGAGCTTTTGACAATATCCAACATTCATTAATGATTAAAAAAAAACAACTTTTAGCAAACTAGAAATAGAAGAGAACTCCTTTGAACTGATAAGGGGTACCAACAAAAACATTAGCTCTAGTGTCGTTTATAACAGTGTAAGACTGACCACTTTCCCAGTGAGATCATGAATAGGCAAGGGTGTCACTCTCCCCGTAGTTATTTAGCATTCTGCTGGAGATTGCCAGTGTGATAAGACAAGATAAGAAAAGGATCCAGATTGGAAAGGAGGAAGTAAAACTGCCTTTATGTGCAGATAACATGATTATCTGTATACACTTCCAGGCTGTGCACAGTGGCTCATGCTGTAATCCAGCCTTTGGGAAGCTGTGGCAGGAGGATCATTTGAGGCCAGGAGTTTGAGACCAGCTTGGGCAACATAGTGAGACCCCAGCTGTACAAAAATAAAAATAAAAACAATTAGCTGGGTGACGTGTGTCTGCAGCCCCAGATCCTCGGAAGGCTGAGGTGGGAGGATTGCTTGAGCCCAGGAGTTCAAAGTTTTACAGTGAGCTATGATCGTACCACTTCACTCCAGCCTGGGTAACAGAGCGAGACCCTGACTCGGAAAGAAAAGAAAAGAAAATTCCACTGTATCTATTTTAAAAAGCTTCTAGTACTAAAAAGTGAGTTTAGGAAGGTTGCAGAATCCAAGGTCAATATACAAAATTAATTGTATTTCTACATACGAGAAATGAACAATCTGAAAATAAAAGTTAATAACATTTATGATAGTGTCACACTATGAAATAATTAGAGATAAATTTGACAAAAGACATTCAAGATCCTTTCACTTAAAAAACCACAAACTGTTGCTTAGGGAAATTAAAGAAGACCTAAATAAATGGAGAGAGACATCTGTTCATGGATTGGGAGACTCAATATTATTAAGGTGTTTTCCCAAATGTTTTAGAATCAATGCAATTCCAGCTGTAGAACACAAACATCATGGAGGATTCTCAAAGATTTGGCAAATGGACTGATCCCATCCGTTTGGTAAAGGGTTAGGCACTGGTTGCACAGGCTTGTGCTGAGCTGTGTGAGTTTGAGAATGGTCTCTACAATTATTTTCTGGGGCAACAGGGACTGTCAAGAGGTGGGATGAGGCCAGGAGCCAGGCCTGACTAGGAGGGTCTCTGAGATAAGAGTGAGTAGGATAGGGCCACATGGGAGGCAAAGGTTCACCCAGAATTTTGACGGCTAGGTGATGGGGTTATGGATGACTCTTATTTTTGTTGTATTTTTCTGTTTTTTTTTTTTTTTGGCAGAGCACACATATTTCCAATGAAATCAGAGAAACAACAATCCTGTAGCTGTTTCCTATGGGATTTTGTTTTTGCACTTCTGTATAGTTTGAATAATTTACAAGAAGACTGTATTTTTTATAACCAAAAACAAAAGGCTGGCAGGCAGGAAGGACATGACCTGTGGCTAGATCAATACTTGTTCAGTCTTTGGAGACTGTGAGGAACTCTTGGTAGGGCCATGTCTTGGTAACAAGGACACAGAAACCGTGGTAAATACGGCACCAACAAGTGACTGCACCATATTTTACTTGTCATGTTCTTTTCAAATCTGTTACTTTTGTCGGACACAAAGAACGTCTCTAGTTAATACATGAAATCATCTTGGAACATTTGACAGAAGATTTAACTCCTTAATTCTGTGAAGGCAGTTTGGGATCTCTAATTACTTAATTGAAAAAAGGCCCGCACTTCAGTCTGCTTCAATGTTGGGGAATTAATCTTTAAAACCTGACAGTGAACATTAAATTCAATTAAGGAGACCGACTGGCAAAGATTCTTCCCTCCTTCACCCTGGGTAGCTTTGAGAGGTAGCTGACTGGTCTGCATTGATTCAGATGCTATCATTGTCTGTGCATCTACTAGGAGAGCCAAGTGTGCATTTTTCACTTCAGGGGGAACTTGTCAGACGATTTACAGATTGATGGATCTTCCTTACATGTTTCCGTGGCTGATTCGGGAGTTCCCCTGGACAAGAATTCAAACATTCCCGTTTGCTGCTTTTGGCCTTGGATGTCATAGAGTTCAAGTTTTTTGTAATTTCTTCTTTCTTGCATGACTTCCATGTTCTTTCTCCCTGCTCCCTCCTCTCCTCCTCTCCATCCTCTCCTCCTCTCCCTTCTCTTCTCCTCTGCCCGCTGCTCCTTCCTTTTTCCCTTCTCTTCTCCTCTCCCCCTTCCTCTCCCCCCTGCTCCTTCCTTTTTCCCTTCTCTTCTCCTCTCACTCCTTCCTCTCCCCTTGCTCCTTCCTTCCTTTTTCCCTTCTCTTCTCCTTCCCCTCCATTTCCCATCCTGTGTTTTTTTCTTTCCTCTCCCCACTTCCTCCATCACTTCTTCTCTCCCTTCCTTTTTTCTTCTTCTCTGCCTCCTCTCCCTCTTGTTAATTTAACTTTTTATTTTAAATATGAAGTGTTTTAAACATACTCGAAAGTCTAGAAGGTAAGATACCCATACACCTGCCACTGAGATTGTCAAATCCCCAGGTGTCTGTTCTCAGTTCTCAGCGGACCCACCCGTCAGCATTTGACATGGTGACCGGTCTCTTTGTCAAAACACTCTCTTCTCTAGCCTTCCAGGACTCTCCTCTTCTGGGTTTTTTTTTTTTTCCTTCCACTTCACTGGCCTCTTCTTAGACTCCTTTCTGGTTTCTCCTTCTCCTCCCCTGGCTCCCAGCCTGTGAACTTTGGAGGTCTAGGGTTGAAATGTGGGACTCCTCTCTGTCCTGTCTGCATTGCTCCCTGGGAGAGCTCATCCTGCTCATGGCTGCAGCACGATTTCCACAATGGCATCCACAGCTCAGCCTCTGCCCTGGACCTCTCTTTTGAACATCACACTGGTATGGGATGAGTCTTTATACTGTCTGCTCTCTGTCATTCAAAACTGAGCTCCAGGTGCTCCTTCCCTCAAACTTACCCCTTCTGCAGACTGACCCATCCCTGCAACTCCACCCCTTTCAGTGCTCGGTCCAGGAACTTCGAATATGCCCTGGGCTTTTCCCTTGTCCTCATATCGTACTTCCAGTCCAGGGAAATCCTGTTGGTTCTACCCTCCAAGGCAGGCAACTTCTCTATTGCCTCCCACTGGTCCCAACCATTTCCTCTCTCCCTGGATTCTTGCAGAAGCCTCCTGATCGTCTTCCTTCATCTCCCTTGCCCTTCATTCTCCTCCCTGCATGGCAGCTGGAGTGGTCCTATTGGAGTGGAACTGGCCCTCATTCCCTTCCATTCCACCTGCAGAACCCTGGGATGCGCCAACGGATTGTGGTTTTCCGACTTCGTCCCTTTCTTACCACCTCCCTGCCAATCCCGAGCCTTCTTCACTTCTCTAGCTGCAGTAGCCCTTCTTGCTGTTGCTTGGCCATGCCAGGCATACTCCTATCCCTGCCTGGAAGCTTCTTCTCTCAATTTCTGCATAGCTGACTTTCTCACCCCTTCAGGACTTCCTCCAAAGTCACCTCTTCAGAGAGGTCCTCCGTGGCCGCCTTTTCAGCGCCTTTCCTTAGCCTTATAGAGCCCTTTCCTGATTACTTTTTAATACATCAGTCTTCACCACTGCCGTAAGGACTATGGATTTTTATTTGTTTAGTGTCTGTCTCCCTCACTAGAATATAAACTCTTTGAAGGCAGAGATTTTTGTCTTATTTGCTTCCTGTTGCACAATGCCTTATTCATGGTCCTCAGTGAATGAGTTTGTTGGGCTATTTTTCTTCCATTTCCATCCCTCCACCCCATCCTGTGCATTCCATCCCCCCCTCCATCCTCCTCTCCCTCCATCCTCCCTCCCCTCCCATCCTCCCTCCCCTCCCCATCCATCCCCCCATCTCCCTCCATCTATCCATCTCCCTCCACCTCATCCTCCCTCCATCCTCCTCCATCCATCCTCCCTATCTCTTCCCCTATCTCCCTCCATCTCCTCCTTCCCTCCATCCTCCTCCATCCTTCCCCCTGTCTGCTCTCCATTCCATCCTCTCATCTCCCTGTTTCATCTCCCATTACCCATCTGTTCTCTCCTACCCCATCTCATCTCCCTCCTTATCTCAACTACCCTCCCCCTCTTCCTTCCCATCCTCCCATCTCCTCCCCGTCCCCATCTCATTCCATCCTCCCTCTTCATCCTCATCCCATCTCGTGCTGTCCCTCATCCCATCCCGTCCATCCCATCTCGTCTCTGCCCATCTCCTCCTCCGCGTGCTCTGTTTCCTCCCCGTCTCATCCTCTTGTAAGTCTCGTCTCCGCACGTCGTGTGCATCTAGCATCCCTGCCCCGTCATTCATCTGCTGCCCATCTCCATCTCATCGTCATACTTATCGTCTCATCCGGCCCGTGGTCATGGCCCCGTCATCCTCCCCGTCCTCATCTGCCGGTTTCGTCCTGCCCCGTCTCGTCGCCTCCGCCGTCTCGTCTCCTGCTTGCGTCTCGCATCACATCTGCCCGTCATGTTGCCAGCTTCCTTGTCCATCCACCTCCCCATTCCATCCATTGTCCACCTCCTTCCATCTTCCTCCATCCTCCATTCCATCCATCCCTTCCCTTCCTTGTCCATCCACCCCTCCCATCCTCCATCCATCCATCCACCCCATTCCTTCATCTCCTTCCCCTGCCCGTCTCCTGCCCCGTCCACTTGCGTCATTGCATCATGCCCCGTCATTATCTTCCTTCATCCATCCCCATCCATCCCCTTCCATCCTCCCATCTTATCCATCATATCCATCTCTTTCCACCCCATCTCCTCCCCCATCCTCCTTCCATTCCATCCATCCATCCCCTCCATCCTCCATCCACCTTATCTATCCATACTCCACTCTTTAAGACTCTTTATTCATAGTTTTTCCTCTAGCCTTGCCCCTCTCCCTCCCTTCCCAGGAGTGATGGCCCTCCTCATGCATGTTTTTATAGCCTGGCTACAAATTCACAAATAAATGAGATCTGGTTTTTTTTTTTGTACATGTATTTTTAAAAACTGTGGCAGAATACACAGCATAAAATTGACCATCTTCACCCTTATTGAGCATGCAGGTCAATGGCATTAAGCACATTCACAGTGTTATGCAGCCTGCATCCCATCTGTCCACAGAACTCTTTATCTTGGAAAACTGAAACTCTGTCCCCATTAAACAACTCCCCATTCCCCCTCCCCCAGCCCTGGCCACCACCATTCTACTTTCTATCTATCTCTATGATTTTGACTATTCTGGCTACGTCATATAAGTGCAGTTATATAGTATTTGTCCTTATGTGTCTGGCTGATTTTACTTAGCATAATTTCTTCAAGTTTCATCCATGTTGTAGCAAGTGCCAAGGCTTCTTTCCATTCTAAGGCTGAATACTCTTCCACTGTATGGATAGAACACACTTTTACAATTCATTCATCTGTCCATAGACACTTGGATTGCTCCCCTCTTTTGGCTGCTATTAATAATGCTGCTATGAACATGGATGTACAGTATCTTTTTGAGACCCTGGTTTCAGCTTTGTGGGCATTTACCCAGAAGTGGAATGACTGGATCATGTCGTAATTCTGCATTTAATTTTTTGAGGAACCATCATGCTGTTTTTCACAGTGGCTGCACCATTTGACATGCCCAACAGCAGTGGACAAGGGTTCCAGCTTTTCCACATCCTTGTCAATGCTTGTTTTCTGTTTTTTGATAGCAGCCATCCTAATGGGTACGAGGTGGTGTTTCATGTAAAAACTTAAATGGCATTGTACTTCATATATGCAGCTTGACTTACGTATTTAATATTAACTTTTTACTGTTTAACCATGTGAACCCTGTAGATCTAGCTTATTTTACTATTTAAATAAAATTAAACTCATATTCGTACATAGTTTTGGAAGGCAGCAGTTCCCTGTGCCCCATCTCTCTCCCATGAATTCTCACTCCACTTTGAAGTCTTCTGGCTGTGTCGTGTTTCTAAATGTAAATACTGCTGTTTCTTGATTTTTTCAGTTTGAGACCCCAGCTATTGACCCTTAGTGAGGAAGAAAGAAACTGAGCTCTCTTCACATTTTTTGAAGGCTACTCTTGACCTTTTGTTTTCTTAAGTGTAGGCATTTACATAATCCCAGGAAACAAGGTTTCAGAGCTCTGATCCTTTGCATTCTGAGAACATTCAGGACTTGGCAGGTTGAATTTTCTCATTTTTAATGAGAAGGTTATCCCTGGGATCAGGTTTGTAGAAGTGCATGGGTGTACTTTGTTTGGGTTTTTCTCTTATTAAAGAAAATGAAGCTTCGTTTTCCTAATGGAACAGGTCTGGAATCCACGTTCAGCCATGTGCCAGCCATTATGCCATGTGCTGTGTAGCCATTACCTCCTCAGCCTTTACCACTGCCCTTGGGGTGACGCCCTTCTTATCCCCACTTCAGGGAGAGGGGGACTGAGGCCCAGAGAGGCAAAGCCACTCAGCCAAGGCCCAAGGCCTGCCAGCATCCGTATCAGGTGGGAGGCACTTAGTTCTGACTCCCACGTGCTGGCTGCAAGTGCTCCTCTGCTCGGGTTCAGCCTCTGAGCTACCTGGGTGGTAGGTGAGAGCATTGCCCTCATCCTGCAGTGACAAGAAGGTAGGGGACTAGCACTGCTGAGTACCTCTGTGTGTCAGGCCCTGGGCCTACCCTGACATATTCCGAATTCTGTGGCTGTTCCCCTGGGCTGCACGGTGTGATTGGCGGCATTTGCTGGGAGAGCTGGTGGAAAGCTAAGCTCAGGGGCTCTCACATGGTGTGGCCCTGGCTCTGGGAACATGCAGTTTTATACGTGATATCTTAGGTAATTTTTCAGAAGTCATTGAGTGTAACAGGGTTTTCTCCCACGAGCCTCATAACCTCATATCCTCATGGAAGGCCAGGGTGGGAAGGAGAGACAGCACCTTCTCTCCCCCAACAAAAGGACAGCTGCCCCTATGGCAGATATTTGTACTTTGACTGGTTGTAAATACGAGTGTGGCAGGTTCCTTTTTGGATCTCAGTCTTACAGCAGAACCATGAAAATAGCCTGGCCTTGGGCAGTGTCCGTGGCAGGACAGATGCCAGGGATGCAGGTGAGCCTGATAAGATGCCAGGGATGCAGGTGAGCCTGGGATAAGACGCTGGGGATGCAGGGGAGCCCAGGATAAGATGCCAGGGATGCAGGTGAAACTGGGATAGGGCTGTGAATGCTGAGGGCCCAGGACTCCCTCCTGGCCGCAGGGATGAAGCAGGTGGGAAGGGCTGGGTAGGTGACCGGCAGACACAGGAATGCTATTTTCTTTTTTTCTTTCCTTTTGAGAGAGTCTCACTGTGTCACCCAGGTTGGAGTGCAGTGGTGCAATCATGGTTCACTGCAACCTCTGCCTCCTGGGCTCAAGCAGTTCTCCTGCGTCAGCCTCCTGAGTAGTTGGGACTATAGGCATGTGCCACTACGCCCAACTAATTTTTTGTAGAGACAGGGTTTCACCATGTTGCCTGGGCTGGTCTCGAACTCTTGAGCTCAAGCAGTCTGCCCACCTTTGCCTCTCAAAGTGCTGGGACTACAGGTGTGAGCTGCCGTACCCGTCCAGAATGCTGTTTTCTTAACCCCAGAAAAAATGTGGGGAAATGATCCTCCCAAC
Source organism: Papio anubis (assembly GCF_008728515.1). Classification (NCBI taxonomy): domain Eukaryota; kingdom Metazoa; phylum Chordata; class Mammalia; order Primates; family Cercopithecidae; genus Papio; species Papio anubis. The sequence goes on along the minus strand of NC_044982.1, from coordinate 6,080,815 downwards.
TTACCAATCCCAAGCCTTTACATTTCTGCAATGAAAAGTTTAACATCTAGATATAGATTTGATGGTAAAATAATGGGAATCTAATTCCACCGAGACCTTTTTCTTTCTACAGAGGGGTGGAGCTGAGTCCTGTAGATCAGACCCTTGTTGTGACGCCTGGTGCCGTCTGTGTTTGCCTGCAGGTATGGAACGCCGTGGACTCCGGGCACTGCCTGCAGACATACTCCCTGCACACAGAGGCAGTGCGGGCTGCCCGCTGGGCTCCCTGTGGCCGGCGCATCCTCAGCGGTGGCTTTGACTTCGCCCTGCACCTAACAGACCTTGAAACAGGTGCGTTTCTTGTATCACCACCCTGAGGTGAGCTGGTAGCTCTCTCCCTGGGGAAGATTCTCTGGTGGGCATGCAGCCACAAGCTGTATACGGTTGTGTGGCAGAGGGAGAGGGGCCTCAGGGTGGGCTTGTGCTCAGTGAGAGGGCTTCCAGACTGCTTGCCCATTGGAACTGCGACTCCCCACAGAGGGTGGGCCTCTGCCAGCCAACACAGAGGACAGAGCCCCAAGGTTGTCTGAGCCCCAAGCCATGGGGCTGGATAAAGAGGTGGGTTTTTAATCTACTTCTGACATGCAATTTGTGCTGAAATAGATTTAACTTTATCACTGTGTCCTTTGGTTGGAATCAGGTTAGAATTCCTGTCAATTCATTATCGTTGAAAGGCTGTGAGAAATGATTCCAGCTCATAAGGAAAGTCTTCAAACGAGTTCTGCTTTAATGCCCACACTGAAAAGGCACTTGGGCAAGATGGATTCCTGCTGGGTAAATCCTGAGGGGGCTCTTGACAAGCAGGGTGAGAAGGAGAGAGAAGTCAGTGGAAGGAACTTTCCTTACTGAACGCTCCTGTGCAACAGGCACTGTCAACACCCACTGCAGCCATGGCCCCCAGTGGGCCCTGTCCGGGGTTTACAGTGAAGACAGCCAGGGAGTGGCAGAGCTGGGATTCACACCTCTGCCATCTGACTCCCTTCCTCTCTTTCTCCTTTCCCCTCCCCTCCCCTCCCCAACCCTCCCCTCTCCCCTCCCCTACTCTCCCCTCCCCTCCCCTCTCTGCTCTCTTTCTCTCTTTTCTTCCTTTCCTTTTTAAAAATGTTTTATCCCCCTCCATAAGCAGGATCCAGCTTCTTTCAGCACCACACTTCCTCCTCCCCAGAGCTCCTCCTAGGTCCTGTTTCTGCTGGGCTCCACTGCCAGGAGCCCAGGGAGAGTCCAGACTTCGCACCAGTCCCTGGGGCTCCCCTTGAGCCCTCAGGCCAGCATCTTGCCTGCCTGGCCCTGCAGTGGTGGGGGCTCTGGGGCCTGCCTCTCCCAGGGTCTGGCAAGACGGAGATGATAACTTGCTGGTCCAACCCCTGCTGCTCATGCCCAGCAGCCCCGAGGAGACGCAGAGGGAAAATGGAGAGGGTGGTTTGTTTCCACCTTGCATGTGGGCGGCCGTGCAGCTCCTTGCATGCTCAGTAGGGGAGAGGACAATACTGATGGTCACAGGGCCCCTGCCAGGTGCTATAGGCTTTGCACACAGCATGTCTAATCTTCACTGCAGCTGTCGGCAGTGATTATTTCCATTTTAAAGGAGAGGAAACTGAGGCTTAGAGGGCGAAGCAGCTTGCTCAGTGCCTCCCAGTGGTGCATAGCCAGCAGGGATTTGAAGCCATGTCTGTGCAACTGCAGATCCTGTGCCCTTCCCACCGTGCCATGTGTGTGGCGGTTTCTTCTCATGAAGCGCTTCCCTGGTCTTGCTGATTCTCTTAATCCCTTGCAGAGTGGCCAGACTCAGGGAGTTTAATGCCACTTGTTGATGGTGATGACTGGGCTGATGATGGCAGCACTTACTACTGAGCACCCACTATGTGCTGGGCATTCTTCTGTAGCCTCTATAGAGCGTCTCATTTAGGCCCTGCTCACCTTTGAGACAGGCGCCCTCAGAATCAGCTGTACACACGCTGGCCAGGGGCACAAACCAGCAAGTGGCAGAGCCAGGATGCACGCAGGTCTGCCAGGCCCCAAAGCCTGCTGCCTGACTGTTACACTGTTGTCTGCATGTCCCGTAAGATATGCTTGATAGAGGAGACACAGCTGAACAACACCCAGTGCCTACCCTGGAGAAGCTCCTGTCTGCTGGGGAAGACAGAAGTGCAGTCAATCCCAAATTGCAGTGATGGAGAAAGACACAGGAACTACAAGAACATCTAGCTTGGAAAATCAAGGAAGACTTCCTGAAGGAAGTGAAACCTGAGCTGAGCCACATATTAGGTGGACAGAGATTTAGGATGGAGGAGGTATGGTTGATGAGGAGGAAAGTAGGTTCTTGCAGATGGAACAAGGACAGGGTCGTCACAGGAACAGGGTTCCATGTAGTATGCATGGAAACCAAAGCAGGATGTAATATGGGGTCCTGGGACTGGAGGAGATGAGTCTGAGGAGTGCAGGAGGGGAAACCCCAGCCTGTGGGTCACATGAGCACATGTGGGTAGCACACTGCTCACAGAGTGACAAGCTCACTCACTCACACCGTTGGGTTACTCAAATCAAATTCATTTGATGGCATTGATGGGTTCATAGTGGCCCTTAAGCATTATTCTCTCAATCAACAGATGTTAAACAAATGCATGCAATTGTGTGTGTGGGTGGGTATGTGTGGATGTGTCTTGACAGGGGGTTCTGAAATTTTTAGACATTCAAAGAGGGTCCTCCTGCCTGACAAGTCAGGGACCGCCATAGCAGGTGGCAGGCGGAGGCCATTGCTGAATTTGAAGCAGGCAAGAGTGAGTCAGGGCTCGATCTGTGCTTTGAGTAGACCTCCTTGGTAGCTCCCGCTGGTCCTGGGTGACCTATAGCCCCTGGTGGAGAGTTGGAGTGGGAGGTAGAATGCCTTGCCGAGACTGCGTTCGGAGAACAGCTTGTCTGGCCCCAGGCCCAATGTGCCCCTCTAGCTATGGTGTGTTGTGGGTAAAGAAAAGCATGGCCCTGCCCCCAGGGCATTACCATCCAGTGGGGGAGGTGATTGAGGACTTCTTCACTCCATCCCTCTGCTAGGAATGGCGCTCACCACTGGGTTCATCTGTTGAAGGCCCAGTTTCATTCACTCTGCAGTTACTTACTGTGCACCCACTGCATGTAGGACTTGGTGCTGAGGCCACAGTGGAGAGTATGGTGGGTCCCTGCGAAAGAATGGTTGAGGGGTTTGGACCTCACCCTTGGGTAAGCTCCCCACACTCAGACAGGGCCTCTTCTGCTGAGGGCGGTTGGTTTCCATGTCCCTCTCCCTGGCTAGCATGGGAGCTCCATGAGGATGGAGTCCTGTCCTGGTGCTCTTTGTGTCTCTATCCTCTGGCCAGGGCTGGCTTGGAGCAGCTGCTCAGTGCCTGTGTGGGTAAGATGAGCTGAGTTGGTCCTTGCCAGGTCCTCCTACCTGGGCAGTGAAGCCCATCAGGGACTGCCAGGGCTCCACCTGTGTCTCCCCCTATGTCTCCTACCTCATCTGTGCACATCCCACCTCCAGCCCGGGTTTTGGTAAGTGCTCTCTTTAGCCACTGGGGTGGGCTCTGCAGCCCCTGTGGCTTTCGTCCCGCTTGGACTTACCTTGTCCTTTCTCTTCGCTGAGTCTGATCTCCCTTTTTACTGGATCTGCCTTTTTCCGCCCTTGGTGATTTGGCTTTTTCATTTCAATCTAATTAGAACTCCCTGCCAGGAGAAAGCAGTGCAGGGCGTTCTCACCGCAGCGCTTTGGGAATTAGTCACCCGGTGCCCATTGTCGTTAATGGGAATTTGGCGCCAAGGCCATTTATCCTGGTGTCCTCAATCAATACAGTTAAAAATCTGTGGATTCTAAAATGTCAATACCCGGCCTGAAATATGGAGGGCCAGCAACATTTTATCTCATTAATTTATAGTTCTGACAGGCTGTTGGCTTATAGAACAACCATGAATCAACACTTAAATAAAACCTGCTTGCAATTATTTTTGGTGCTCTTGTTTCAGTCTGTAATCTTCCTAACAAAACGTCTGTGGCACCTTAGGTTGAGGTGGCCTCAGGGAACGCTGGCTGACTCCACCAGGGCCCTGAGTGTCGCCTGTCTTATGAGTCAGCTGTGCCACACGCCAGCTCAGCCAGTCTCCTCAGAATCCCCCGTAGAGCTTGCTCAGTTCTAAGTGGTCCTGTCATGTTTATTGCAGACTCCAGGCCCTGAGGCAGGTGTCCCAGCCTGACCCTCGAGGATGCAGCTGTAGAGGCGTACAGGGCCTCTGTCCTTTACCTTTGTTGGCTGCAAAGGAGATTCCTCTTCCTGGAGCCCTGGGGCCCTGGCTGGGCAGGGAACCCTGTCCTCCTTCCTGTGCATGGGCCAGCTCTCCTGATATGTGCTGGCTCATCTGAGCCATCTGTGCAGTGTCACCTGGTTCTACCTCCCAGATCCTGGAGGCAGCATGTGCAAGAGGGCACATGGACAGGGTAGAGGTGTTGGCTCTTCTGCCTCCCTGAGCCAGGCCTCTTCACCTGTTTCTACCACACCACCTGGTGCTGGGGCTGTTGAAGGAAGCAGCTGTGATAACACATTTAGGGCACTTTGCAGAATGCCTGGCGCATGGTAGGTCCTCAGCAAGGAGCTCCTCTCCTCCTCTGTCACAGCCCATGGGGCCCTTGTTCTGCTAAGTTGTCCAGACGGTCCTTGTTGGCGGGCCATTTCCCCACATGGGGCCACTTTTTGATCATCATCCAGAAGCCCCTGCTCGTCCCCTCAGTGAGCTTACAGATGTGCCCTTGGTCCCATGCATGGGTCTTGGGGGCAGACTGGGAGGAGGCTTTGGGCCATCATGGGTTCTCCCAGCATCTCCTCCACATTTCCCTTCCTCCTGGTGATGGAACAACACACGCCCTTTATTAGGGCTCTCGAGTGAGTATGCAGACCCCCAGCCTGCCCAGCCTGACCCTCTCCAGAGCCCCAGGCACTCATCACTACAGAAGGCCTATGGCCCTCTTCCTTCAGGTGCCATTGCCTACAGCTCTGCTGTCCCCAGCTTCTGACTGGCTCGTCCTGCCCTGGGGTCCCAGTGTCTTTTGGTGGGAGTCATGGTGTGTGGAAGTGAGCAGCCAACTGGGACTGGGCTCATAAATGACCATTTCTCCTTGTTTCCAAGAGGTGTCTTCTGGTCTCTCCCTTGTTTTCAATCTATGACCGGGTGCTTCCATCACAGAAATGCTACAAGGAAAAAGAGACTGACAGGTTATCGAACCCTTGCTGTGGGCTGGGCCCTGGGCTGTGTGCCCTGGATTCCAACACGCTGCCTGGCCTGTGTGGAGCTGAAATGAGTGAGTGGATGGTAGACGCTTTGCTTATGTGACACGTTTAGTCTCCCCACTAGCCTGTGAGAGGAGTGTTTTTATCCCCATTTCATGGACCCAGAAACTGAGGCTTAGAGTGGTCAGTGACTTTCTTGAGGCCTCCCAGCCAGAGGTGACAGAGCTGGGATCCAGTGCTGGCCTGTGACTAGTAGAGCTCCTGCTGTTGAGGCATGGTGTGGCATGCTCTCCCCACATCTGTTTCCCTGCTGTGAGCAAACAGGGAAACAACGGGGAACCCAACTTAACCTGACTTCTGGGGAGCCTGTTGGGCAGCAGCTGGCCACCTGCCGAAGATAACCTGTGGCCTCTGGGGAGAAGGAGTGCCCCAGACTGAGGGGGACTGATCCCTGTAATTAAGTGGTCCATGAAGGAAAGATGCCTCTCCAGCGATGGATGGCAATGCTCCAGTGGGATAAATGCTAGCCCTGACGACTTCAGACCACTTGGCATGGGAAGGGTGAGAAGTGTCCAAATGAAATCCATGGCAAAGAGCCCCAAGAGCTCCTGGGCTTTGGAGAAAGGGCCAGAGAAGGAGGCTTCTTGTTGTGCTAAGCCTTTGAGGTGGTGCTGGCTCCTGCGGGTCCTTGGAAGAAGTGCCGCAGAGGGACCTGGGCTTCTCGGTTTTTTGGCTTTCTGGCACTGTGGCTGGAGTTTCCCTAGCATAGCTCAGGAGGACTTGATTAGGTATCCCTCAGGCACCCACAGACCCAGAGGAAGTAGAAGGAAGCTTGTGGGCACATTTACAAAGCATCTGATACTTATATGTACATGCTCCTTGAGTCCTAGGGATTGTTGCCACTGATCCAGAAGTGAAGGCTCAGAGGGGCTCCACAGACTAGCGAGGTCTGAGCAGATGAGGGTTCCCTGGCTGCCACCCTTCAAGTGCCTCCTTGTCCAGTGAGCAGCCGCCTACTTTCTTGCCCACTTGTGAGTGGGTCTATTTTCCAAGGCCAGTCTCTGTTCCCACAAATATCCTTCCTTTCTCACTCTGAAAGTGCTTCTCCTCTGTCTGAATCTTGTTTTCTCTTTCTCTTTCCTTACTTCTTTGGAGTGAGAAGCTGACCCTAGTTACGGATATTAAATCAAATGTTATTAAACTTCATTACAACACCATGCCAGCCCTTAACTGCCACTTGGGAAAGTGCCTAGAGATCCTTCACATCTCCACAAACACAGCTCACGCCAGCCCCCTAGACAAGGAAAAGATGGTTTCTAATCCAAATTCTTGTTTTGTTCATGACTGTGAGTGCGCAGTGGTGATGTCTGACGTGTGTGTGTTTGGTTGCAGCTGCATCACAGTTTGGTGCCCTTGTCAGGTAAGGCTGCCATTATTGACTGACTCTGGAGCCCAAACGTGGTTATGGCATGTTTGCTATTGGAATGGCGAGTTCTGAGTTTCAAAAAACCAACTTACTAGTAAAGCACTGGGATACACCTTGTTTGCAAGTTTAGAACTCTTATTATTTTTTAAATTTTTGAACATTTGGTCTTGTCCAGAGAATTAAAAGCAGTGACTGACATTGGTCTGGGCAATGATTTTTCGGATAGGACTTAAAGCACAGGCAGCAAAAGCAAATATAGGCAAATAGAATTACATTAAACTAAAAAACTTCTGCACAGCAAAGGAAACAGTTAACAGAGTGAAGAGACAGCCCATGGACTGGGAGAGAAAGTGTGCAAATCATACATCTGATGAGGGGCTAATATGGAAAATACATGAGGAACTTAAACAACTCAACAGCAAGAAGCCAAATAACCTGATTTTTAAAATGAGCAAAGGATCTGAACAGACTTTTCTCAAAGGAAAAGATATGAATGGCCAACAGGTACATGAAAAAATGCTCGACATCTGTAATCATCGGGGAAATGCAAATTAAAACCACAATGAGATATCACCTTAAACCTGTTGGAATGGCTATTTTCAAAAAGACAAATGATAGCAAGTGTTGTTGAGGATGTGGAGAAAAGGGAATCCTTGTATGATGTAAATGAATATGGCTATTTTGGAAAATAGTATGGAGGTTCTTCAAAAAACTAAAAATAGAATTACCGTATGATCCTGCAATCCCATTTCTGGGTGTATCTCCAAAGGAATTGAAATTGGTGTGTGGAAGGGATCTCTGCACCCCCATGTTCATTGCAGCACTGTTCACAGTAGCCAAGATATGGAAGCCACCTCGGTGTCTATCAGCAGATGAGTGGATGAAGAAAATGTGGTGAATATTCACAATGGAATACTCTACAGCCTTAAAAAAGAAGAGTGTTCTGTCATTTTTGACAATATGGGTGAACCTGGAAGACATTACAATAAGTGGGATAAGCAAAGGCACAGAAAGACAAATCTCACTTACAAGTGGAATCTAAAAAAGTTGATTTCCTAGAAGCGTTGAGTACAACGGTGTTACCAGGGACTTGGGGGTAGGGGTGGATAGGGTAAGTGGAGATGTTGATGAAAGGGTATAAAGTTTCAGTTTGACTGAAGGAATAAGTTTTAATGATCTACTGTACTGCATGATGACCACAGTTAATAATGTGTATTTCATAACTGCTAATAGACTTTTAACATCCTAAAATAATAGACTTTTAACATCCTCTCCACAAAAAAATAAATTAGTGAGGTGATAGATATGTTAATTAGCTTGACTGAATCTTTCTATAATGTATATACAGATCAAAACATCACATTGTACCACCTATATATATATATAATTATTATTTATCAATTAAAACTAATTTAAAATGAAACAAAAAAGAATGGGAAGGAAAGAGCAGGTGTAAGTACATCATTAGAAGACAAATTTTCCAACTTGGTTAAAGTATAATGGAAAAAAGAAAGACAAATTTTAAAAAATGACTGCAACTACTACTATTTCTTCTGTTATTACTATTATTGCAGTGCTACAGCTACTGTTTATTGGGCCCTATCATTTGTCTGGGGCTTAGATCTCCTACATACATTATTTCTAATTCTCACAACCACCTTTTGTGATCCTGAGTCTACAGATGAGGATACCAGGGCTGGAGAGGATTGCTGGCTGATGCAGGGCCACAGCTGATAGGGAATGTTCAGATGCAGGCCCAGCTGGCTCTCAGGCCAGACCCTTCCCAGGCCTTTGCCCAGATTGCCAAGATGGCCTCTGTTTCTGATGCACAGAGTTTGCTTTGAAAGTTAGTAAGCTTCTTTTCTCGTTAACTTTGAGTCAGGATGGTGAAATTTACAGCTGGCTGAATACTTCCCAGAGGATGAGTGTAACGATATTGATTTTAGCGAAATGAGTCATATGCCTACTGCCTGGGAACACAAGCTCAATTACCACAAGCCAACAGCATAAGCTTTCCCTTGTCAACATTTTTCCTACGTGTTCATGAGTCTGTGGATGTGAACAAAGCACTAGGAGAAGGAAAGGTCACGAATAACTGGCGGGGATGCAAGGTAGGGTGCCGAGACCTGGCCTTGAGATTAGACGGGGCCAGTCTCTGTCTCAGCGTGGCTGACTCATGTGGCTCTGGGCAAGTCTCTCACCTCGCTGAGCTTCCGTTTCCCTGGCTGTGAGAGATGGGTTAATTACACCTACCACCCAGGTTGCTGTGTGATGCATGCAAGCTCCAGACAGGCCTGGAGGTAACAGGCTCCTGATAAATGTCGTTCCCCCTCCTTGACTGTGAATTGCTTTGCCAGGTCTGCCTCTGAGCTCCCTGGAGAGGGGGACATGAGCTTCTCTTTTCTCTCCTGGAGACCCATACTTGGGTTTCATGTGACCTGGATCAAATACCTATTATGTGCCAGGAACTAGACTGGGAGTCATTCATGCTGAATGGAAGAGGAGGGCCCTCATGGGCCTGGAGCCCTGCATGATGATAGGATTCCAAGCATAGATGTTAGGGTGGACAGGTGGTGCTGCCCCGGCCACATGGGTGGCCACCTTGGGGAGCTTGATGTCTCCACCTGAGAAAGGAAGAGGGGCAGCTTGGGGGAGCCACCATTCCAGAGTTCCCAGGTGCCTTATCACAGTCATATGGGGATGGAAGCACCGGTCATAGAGTTAGCAGAACAAATGGAATTTCTGCATTGTGTTTTAAACATGTTTTTGCTTTAACAATTTTTTTATTTGTATCATTATCGATTCAAGGAGAAAATAAGTGATTTTTCCTAGCTCCAAGAAGATCCAAACAGTTTTTATACTGGTTGAGCTCATTATAATGAGATCAATAAAGTCAGTGCCAGTGGATTAAACATTTTAAAACTCAGTTTCCTATAATAAGGATACAGTGAATAAACAGAATTTTCTATAACAAACAGGTAAACAAGCAAGATGGTCTTAAGGTTAAAGGTTATGTAACAGCTAACCATTGCGCTGAAAGTAACATTGCCCGGGAGAGGATATGATAAACAAGCTCCTTGATTTATGAAAAGGTAGAGAGGAAGAGCCTGTCTGACAAGTTAAGACCTTCTCCTCTGGCATGGCTAGTGTTCATGTTCAAGATATTTCACTGATGAATATTTTCCAGACTTTACCCATATCTCTTTAACACATGTAAAGGGCAGCCCAGGGCGTTGTATTTTCAAAGCCTCATGGGAAAAGCCCAAAAGCATTAATCTCTGGAGGTTATTGCTATTTAAAAACCTGTATCCCAGCCGGGCGTGGTGGCTCATGCCTGAAATCCCAGCACTTTGGGAGGCCGAGGCGGGCGGATCACGAGGTCAGGAGATTGAGACCATCCTGGCTAACACGGTGAAACCCATCTGTACTGAAAATATAAAAAAATTAGCTGGGTGTGGTAGCAGGCACCTGTAGTCCCAGCTCCTTGGGAGGCTGAGGCAGGAGAATGGCGTGAACCTGGAAGGCAGAGCTTGCAGTGAGCCGAGATCACACCACTGCACTCCAGCCGGAGCAACAGAGCGAGACTCCATCTAAAAAAAAACCAAAAACAAACAAACAAACCAAAAAACAAACCTGTATCCCTTGGTTTTAGTTTGTAATTGAACCAATGATGAATTCAATAATTTGGGGTTTAATTTTGTAAACTCTAATAGCTCCCTTTTGTGGATTGCTGTTTGCCATGCTCTGTGGAAGGCTTCATGCACCATGTTACATTTAGCTGTCATGACAACCTTACATGTGTAAGAGTGTGAGACACAGCAGTGCAAGGCCCCTCCGCTGGAAGCGACAGAGCTAGGATGGGATCTGGGTCTGCGTGGCTCTGAACTCCTCAACTATACCATCTCCTGCTTCCAACATTGTGCCACATAATGAAGATAATGATGGCTATGGTCCTAATCTCTGAAACAAAGTCTTATTTGAGAACTTCTTAGTTAGCAAGATTTCTACCTTAGTGTTTTCACTAGGTATCTAGAAACTTACTAAAAAATTTAAAAATCTTGTAGTTTTGAACCCTTTTAACAAAGAAAAGCAGTAAGGGCCTAGTTATTGTAAGTAAAAATAGGAAAAATGTATAAACTACAGCTTATCTTCTAAATGGAAATACTTAAAAAGACAGATTTTCAATGTCTTTAGGGGGTTGAGGAAAAATAACATTCAGATTTTTTGTTTGTTTTAGCAGAAAAAGTTCGATCATCATCTTTTAGCAATTCAGCTTTCACGTTTTCTCTCATCTTTCTTCCCCATTGTTGGCAAGACTGTATCACTGCACTTTTGAAAAAACATATGGATAATTCACTGTCATTTCTGAAATTAAGCATATGGTTATATGCTATGGTCCAAAAACAAGGGACATTTTTTTCTCCAGGCAGATAGAGTTTATGTTTCCTTTTGGATTTAAGGGTTGGCAGTGAATGCCAAGTGAGCAAGAAGCCGGCCACTGAATGTTCTCAGCAATAAGTGCAGTATTCCCTGTGGGGAGAAAGAGTCTGGCAGCCCTGGGCCTTCTTGATGGTATGGGGACTGCAGTGGCATCCATGTCGTCCTTTTCTGTCTAGGGGATGTGATGGTGGTCCCTTCTGACAGTCTTCAGATGACCCCCAGCCACTTGGCTGAAGTGAGTGTCCTGGGGCTTCTGTGCTGCCACATTGCTGCTCTGAGTCCCTGGCATAGGCACATATAAGGGTATATTAAAATATATTTTAAAATATTGACTATTTTATCCTTGTATCATCCTTTAAAGTGTTCTATTTTTGATATTTTAATAATGTTTATAATATGTTGGTACAGAAGCACATTATACAACTTAAAACAAATATCTATATATTGGTGATGTGTGCCTTAGGTTTTTCATGGATGGGGTGTACCGTCAAACTATAATAGTTTGGAGACCATGGATCTAGGCAGATTGGGTCTGTGAAAGCCTCCCGCTGTGACTGTCGTGAGTACTGATTGATGACTTTCATTTCCACACCTGGTGAGCTGGCAGAGGCCTTCACTAATGTGTGGGGGTCACAGAACACAAAGCTGGGCAAGCTTTTGTGCTTTCTGAATTGAATGAGCAAGTGCTGTTTCCTGGGTTCCTGTGAGTGGAAATGATGCTTGAGACCTCGGTGTCTTCATGGTCTTCTTCGCCACCAGCTTCCCGTGTCCCTAAGTAGCCTACTGCTCAGTCCCATGGGGGAGTTTCTATGGGTACAAGGCAGTCAAGGTTCTTCCTCCTGTGCTGTGAGAGCCCTCATGGCACCTCTGAGCGAAGCCTGCTCCACGTTTCTGACTGGGTGGCGTGTGGCAGGTGCTCTGCCTGGTGTGTGAGCCCTGCCTGTGGGGGGCATATACGGGGTGGCACCCAGAGACTCCCATGGTGAGAACACCCTGCCAAGGCCGGTCTGCCTTCTTGATGTAGTTTCAGATGGATGAGGTGTGGACAGACAAGAATGACAGCCAGTGCTCTGGGACACAGGGGCTGCACTGGGTAGTGGAAGGAGGACCAGCTTTGACCTGCTCCAAATGATTGATGTTTTCGAAGTTTATATAGCTTACCTCTAAAAGATCATAGTGATAAAAAAGACATTTTCCACACCATATGTGTATATATGTACACACACAGACACTTACCATAATGCACATAAATGCTTGACAACAGTTTATGATGTATTTATAAAGGACAAGGACTGCCTCATGTCCTGTAGAGCCAGTGAGACCCCCAATGGCCCACACCACTCTGTCCAATCTGTGCTTGGGCCACTATGATGGCCACTCTCATTTATCGCCCAGCGTCTCAGGCCATCCCACCTGCCATGCTCCATAGCAGACCATTCATCCATTATTATAAGGTGGCTGATCCTGAAAAGTATCACCTTAGAGCAGTCCTGTTTTTGGTTTCTAGACTCCCAGGTAAATAATCTACTGTGTTAACCGTGGAGCCTTGGAAATGTTCCATGACCTCCCTGGGCTTGGTTTTTGGTTGTGAAGTGGGCATAGGGTCGTTGTGTGGTTTATATGAGCTAATGCATGTCATGCTGACAGCAAATATGAAAGGTGCACTCATTGATCCACCCATCTAAGCTCAGCCCAGGCGGAGGGGATGTTCAGCTAGTCAAGGGTGGGCTGGCCAGAGAATCAGAGAATAAGGGCAAATCTTGCTGCTGCCACTGTCATATTTCCAGAAAGTCTCCGTTGGGCCACATTGGGCCCAGGGAAGCTGTGTTTGCTATGGGCCCCATACCAGATGGCATCTTAATTTTAAGATATTTGTTTTGTGACCTAAGTTTTCTAACCCTCTCTTCTCTTTTTATGTTGTAGGAACCCAACTATTTAGTGGTCGAAGTGACTTTAGAATCACTACCTTGAAATTCCATCCAAAAGACCACAACATTTTTTTATGTGGAGGCTTCAGCTCTGAAATGAAAGCTTGGGATATAAGGACTGGCAAGGTAATAGCCATCTTCCTAACTTGGTCTTTCCACAGGAGAGCTTGCTTCGACAATTTGAATAATTGGGGGCAGGTCAGCATCTATATATAGGGCCCTTGAGGTGGAATAATTACCACTTAATATTTAATCAGTGCTAAGCATAATTTTTAGATGTTTTGAAAGAACATTCTTGAGTTGTCAGACTTAAAATATCATAGGTGCAATTTTATGCAGCATATTACTAAAAATATTTGTTGAACACCTACTGTGCACAGATGCTTCCAGATGATATAAAATGAATCTGCTAGGTTACTCAAGGGAATAATGTGTGGATACAGATAACTTTGGTACAGAGAATTGGTTTGTGTGTGTGTGTATGTGTGTGTGTGTGCACTTGTATGCATGCTTGTGAGAGAGGAAGGGAGGAGGTAAGTGCTTTTAGCTTGCTGTGGGAAGGCTTCTTAGAGGAGCCACTGTTCCTGGGTCTTAAAGGCTGGTTGTGATTTCCATACCCATCCTTTACTACAACCTGCTGAGCCTTTTACCATCACCACTTACTAGATGGCAGCTCCACCCTAGTTGTTCAGGCCAAAAACATCAGAATCAGCACTGTCTCTGCTCTTTGCATCATATCCCCATATGCAAACCATTAGCAAATTCTCCAAAACTTGGACACTTTTCCCCACATCAGCTCTTGTAGCTCTGCTATTGTCTCTCACTGGGATGGTTGCAGGAGTTTCCCATCTGATCTCTCACTTTCCCCCTTGCTCCTTGCAGGCTGTTCTCAACACAGCCACTACACTGGTCTGTTACAGTGTGACTCAGACATGTCACTCCTCTCATCAGAATCCTCCAGGCTCTGATCTTGCAGTAAAAGCCAATGTCTCTGATGATCCACAAGGCCCAAATGTACCTCCCTGGCCTGGGTGCCATTAGTGCCAGCCCCACTAGGCTCCTTGCCTTCCCTGAACATACCAGCACATTCCTGCCTCAGGGCCTTTGCACTTGCCACTCCCTCTGCCTGGAAGGCTCTTCTGCCTGTTTCCTAGGTAGAGGCTTGCTGCCCCCTGTCGTGGGGCTCTGCTCACATGTTACCTCTCCATGAGGTGCCCCCTGCCCACAACCCACTAGCATCTGCTAGTCCCCTCTGCTATCTCATTTCTCTCCATAGCATTTACCATCACCTGACGTATTACGGATTTTATGTGTTCATTCATTTGCCTATTTCCCTCCTCTAGAATGTAAGCTCTTTGAAGGCAGAGAGTTTTGTTTGCTGCTGACATCTGGCTTCTAAAACAGTGCCTGGCACATAGTAGGCACTGTGTGAATCATGATTGACTGAATGAGTAAATGACAGAGGAAGAGAGTCATGCAGAGAGTGCAGATACAGGAGGTGGGAACACAGGATGCCTGTGGGGACTTGGCTGGGCGTGGGCTTCACACAGCGAGGTGGCCTGGGCAGAGAGTTTTCCAACGCTGTGTGTCTTGGTCTCAACAGTGGGGAGCCACAGGAGGTTTGTGAACATCTCCTGCCTTGGTCCTAGATAGGTGCAGCGTCCAAGCAGGTCTGTCCTGAGTAGAGGCTGTCCATGTGTTCCAGAGGGAGGAGGGTGAGACAGAGCCCTCAAGGCCTAGATTCCAAATTTGCCTTCCTGCTTCAGACTGGCTGGCACAGGAAGACCCTTTCCCGACAGGCAGTTGGAAGGGGCTGTGGGTTTTTTGAGGAGAGCCTAAATGCAGAGACTTTTCTTGACAGAGAATGGGAAGTTTTGTCTGTACATGAGATCTTGCTTGAAGTACTCACAAGTGGGAGCATAGATAGATGTAGTCTTTAAAAAAAATCACACATTTTTCTTTTACAAAGGAACTTTCTTATAAAAATATTGGGAAAAGAGAGGAAATTACCCATAAAGAAGTGGACACAGTGGCATTTTTAAAAAAACCCGCCAAAACACTTTATATTTAGGATACAAATACATGACAAGTGAAAGAAAACATTTGAACGTGCCTTGTGAACTGGAAACTCTTAGTCATACCATTTGAAGTGGGACCTCCTGAGCACCCAGCCACTCCTGACAACCACGTCCCTTATGGGTACGCTTACTGTTTTTAGCCTCAAAGACCAAACACGTAAGAAATTACTCACCAAGGACGCCATCTGATTTAAGCATTTGTTAAAAATACTGGATTTTTTCCTAGGGCAGATGCCAGCTGACGAGCTCTGAAAATGCTGGGGGAGAAGCAATTAGAAGCAGATGTTGCTGTGACTGGTGTTGGCATGTTTGCGAGTCTCTCCCAAGATAGTAATGTGGCTAAGGGATCTGTGCAGTATTTGTTTTTACTTCCTTTCTACCAACAATCCTCCCCCGCCGGGTCACGGGGCTCGTTCCATTTGCATCAGTTGGGCTCAGGGGACAACACTCTTTCCTGCTTTGACAGGTGTTGCCCATGTGTCTCAAATGAACTCAGCAGGAGGACCAGGGAGGAGGCACAGCCCTTGCCCTCCAGGGGCTCCCGCCTGGGGCTGCTCCCTTCTCATCCCTGTGGGCTCCTGTGGCGCTGTCCCAGGTGCTGAACCTTCTGGCTCAGCCTGGGCGTGTATGTGAACATCCAGAAGCAAGCAGCTTGACTTTTTCCAGCTGCCTTCAGGGACTGCGGTGGGAACCGCAGGTGGAAGTAGGAGGGACACAGACCTTAGCTTAAACCAAGACAGGCCTTCCCTTTTAAATACAGTGGGGAAGGAATGTTTTGTTGTAAAAGTAATATGTAATCATATGACAACATTGGAAAATTCAGGTAAAGAGAGGAGGGGTAGTCCAAGCAGCCAAAGGTAAACATTAGCAACATTTTGATATTCTTCTTTCTGTTTTTTTTTTTCCCTTGTGGTTTTAAAAAAAATTATAAAAGCACTATTTGGTCTTATTTTTATACACAATTTTGTATTTTGCTTTTCCTGTGGTATTAGAAGGATATTCTTTGTTACAGCATACTCTCATAAGGTCTTCAGTCATATTCCTTTGTCTCAGGGTGTCCCTGACTCACTGCCTCGAGTCTCCGCAGGACTCAGAACAATGTCTGGCCTAGGCAGGAACTCAGTAAGTATCTGTGGATCAAATGAATCAGTTGAATGCTTTAACATATTAAACCATTTCCCTGTGTTAGACATGTAGGGTATTTCAAAAACTCTTGCCATTTAAAATTAATAGATGTGAATATAGAGATCAGCCGTTAGCAAACTATAGCCCGAGGCTAGTCCAGCTTGCTGCCAGTTTTGTAAATAAAGGTTTACGAAACAGCCACACTCATTTATTTATGTATCATCCGTGGCTGCTTTTATACTATAGTAGCAGAGTGGAGTCGTTGCAACAGAGACCACATAGCCCACAAAACTAAAGATGTTTAAGATCTGGCTGACCTTGGCATAGAGAGATGTGATTCTGACATCTGTCACCCTGTTGATTGTCAGGACTAATCCTCCTGAGCTGGCTGACAAGGTGGGTGTCTTGCCCCATTCTGTGTTCCTTGCAGAAACCAGGTGCTCAGAGAATGTGTTTTCTAGGTGGGAACTGTTCCTTCAGTCAAGGGTATATAAGTTGTTTCTCTCTCGTTACAATCTCTAAACAAACTATCAAGGTTGAGTTTATTACACATTCCACTGTAAGAAACATCTTTGTGCATATAGCTTTTTCCACATTTGGGATTTATTTCCTTAAGCTTGAATCTCAGGATGAAAATTTCTGGGTCAAAGCAAGCCTACATTGTGAAGGTAAGGAGTAGGTTTCTGCCAGCAGAACTGAGGGGAATGAGGCCAGACAACCTCTCCCTGGGATCTTAGGGCACGGTGAGTAGTTGGAACATATAACTTTTTAGTTAGTTTCCAGTCATGAGGTTTTATGATTCCTTAAACGTAGCCAAGAGATAAGTGTTAAGATTCTGGACTTTTGTAGTCTAGCCCAATTCATTACAGCAAATGGGCTATTTGACTCCCTGTCTCCTCTTCTTGGCTGATCTCGGGTGATCTCTCCACCTCGGGTTTGATGTTTGTAGCACATCTTGTCACTGCAATGTGCCTGACTTCATCTCCAGAGGCCGGCAGGACGTGTTCTGCACAAGCCAGCTGTGTGTATTTACTCGAAGCTGGCTTCCTGCTGCTGCTGCAGCATCCTCTGACCCCTCTCCTCCCGGCAGTCTGCTTGAACATGGGTGTGGTCTGGAACCCAGGACGCCTGTGGTCTGACCTTTACAGTATGAGGGTCAATTTCTGCAGAAGCCCCCTGAGCCTCTAGTGCCATTGGCCTGAGCTGCAGGAGACCTGGGCTCACGTCCTCCCTCTGTTACTCGCTTGGCTGGGTGATTTCGGGCACATTCCTTAAGCAAAAGCCTCTCTGATCCACAGTTTTTTAATTGGTATCATGAAGTGGCACCTCCAAAGTAGGGTTTCTCAAACTCACACGTGTAGGAGAGCACCTGGGCTTTTGTTAGGATGCAGGTTCTGTTTCAGCAGGTCCAGGTTGGGATGAGACCCTGCATTTCTAACAAGCTCCCAGGAAATTAAGGGGAGGATAGTATATGGACAACATTTTGAGAAGCTAAGGACCAAAGGGCCTCTGAACTTAGAAGTCCCTTGCTTCTCTCATTTGAACCTTATCTTCAATTAGCCTGTACCATCTGTGACCTATCTCAGGGACAGTGATCACTTTTGATCTGTCGGTGCTTTTATCCACAGGTGTTTATTTACAGCCGCCTGGTGTGGGAGCCTGAGTCACCTCTGTGCCTGGCATCCCCAACAGGGCCTGGACCAGAGGAGGTGTTCAGATAACCTGGAGTGAGCTGATGGGGTCAGCCGCCACTGTCATTGTGATAGAGACCTGCATCACCTGCCCACAACCTCAGGGGCAGTGGCCACCCTGGGATCTACATAGAAGGCATGGCCCCTCTGACAAATGGGATATGAAGGCTAGCTGGAATTCAACTGTAGTGAGTCATTCCAGAAGTGTGGACAGAGGCAGGAGGACTTGGGAGACCCTGTGTTAGATGAGATATGGTGTGGCCATCGAGGCACTGTAGTTCTCCACTAAGGCTGAGCTCCTCTGCTCTCCAGTGTTTGGTGGATAACAGAGTTATGAATTTCTTGCATTTCCAGCTTTGCGGTGCTGTGGCTCTGTGCCCAGCACAGAATGGAAGCTGTAGAATTGCAAGAGAAGCCCAAGACACGGACTCAGCTGTACTGGGCCCTCTAGCAGTGTGGGGAATGTTCCAAGGTAGCCACCTTCAAGTTCACTTTAAGATGACTATGTATTTTGAACCAAAAGTTAGGATAAAAATAAAAAGAAATTCTCCTTTTGTAACATGAATCAGATTTGTTAAGAAAGCATATACAGCAAATTTGGTGAATCACCTTTTTTGCAGGACTACATTATGGAACCCCAACCTCAACAAATTACCTCTCAGTTAAGGCAAGATTGAATACTGGAAATTGGAGCAGCCCTGGAAAATCTAGGACATGTGGTTCCTGCAGCTGGCAGCCTGGACTCTGCCCTAGTTCCTCCTCTCTTTCTATGTGCAGGGTGACATTGGGCAGGCTAGTGGTCGAGTGGTTCTTTTGTTGTCTAGCTCCTACTCTGCGCCTGAGAAAAAGAGTTGCAGGTGCGTTCAGATCTGCCAACTTTGCTCCTCCGGGGAAGGCTGCACACCTCTAAAACCCCAATTCCCTGCTCACTCTGGGACTCTCTTGATAAAACCAGCTCTGACAAGCCAACTCACTTTCTCCAGCACACCCTGGTGTCACATTGACACTAATCGTGAATATTTCATGCTTGTTCTACATCTTTTCTCCCTACTTTTATTATTATTTTTAAATTTGTAAAGGGACATCTTGACTTCCAGATCTTGACTTGGTTTCTTGACCTCCTTCTCTAACTTTGTCCCACACCCTCTACAGGCACGTGTCCTAATGTGCAGATGACAGGGGAGTGGGTGGCTCACCCTTGGGCCTGTGTGGATCCTCAGCTCAGCTTCCTATGAGCCCAGCTCATCACTAGTATGCTGTAGCGTTCTGGTGGCATGTGGACTCCCTGAGGGAAAGAGTTGTGCCTCATTTACCGTGGTATTCCCAGCATCCACCATAGTGCTAAGCACATAGTAGGGAGGGAGGGGAGGCGCAGACTGTCGCATGAATGACTGATAGCTCTAATCAAGACCAATTCTTAAAATCACAAGTAATTAACCCAGCCAGTTGAATGGAGGCTAAGCTACTGTCATTAATTTGCTTATCTCCTTCCCCTCCTGTGGGCATCCTTCCTTGGATGTGAGTAATCTCAGGATGGTAGTAATAGGAGCTGGTAAAGCAGCAGGTGGTGGCTGGGCCGGCCTGGCCTGACTGATCTAGGGCACGGGCCAGAGCTACCCAGGGAGCATTAGAAACTATTGCTGCCCAGGATGGCCTAGGCATTGAGGTTTTTGAAAACTCTGCAGGTGATTCTAATGTATAGCCAGAGTTGGGAGCCATGGTGTAGGTGGTTTCTGTGGGGCTTCTGCCCCAATGGATGAAACCGTCTTTGAGATTTGCACTTCTGTGATGGTGGCCATCCAAGAGATGGCTTCGCCTACTTGGCTCAAAGTGCCATCAGTTTTGTGGCATTGTAGGCAGGTTGCTTATTTGCCCTAATGATATTTTGATTACTCTCCATTTGTCTCTTTCATCTGTTTTATATTAAAACGACTTTTTATTTGGACTTTTTGTGCTTTCCACAGTCTTGACTAAGCTTTGCTGCAAGCTAAACTTTGTATGCAGATGAGAGTAGGAGCCTAATGGTGGCAAAGACAGAGGACCCAAGGCTGTTCCTTGTCTTTCCTGGCTCCTGTTTCTTCATCTGTCAACTGGGGCGTGGCGGAACGCCTGCTGATCTCAAGAACCCCTTTCAGCAGCCAGTGCTGACCACAGTGCGCCTCCTGCGGGCATCACGCTGTGCACACTGTGTGTGCGATGGCTCGTTTCCTTGTGACCTACTGGGAGGTGGACTGGGTGCTGCCGCCATCCCCTTCCTCTGTCAGGGCCCTGAGGCTTGGAAGGACTTAGTTATACACCACAAGCACACGGCCAGTTTGTAGTGGGGTAAGACTGTGTACTGGGGTGGTTTGATGCCTAAACCCTTACAGATCCTCTTGTTCACAGTGTGAATTCAGCTTTGGTCTTGAATGAACATACAGTCATGCACCACATAATGACGTTTCGGTCAATGTCAGACCACATATAGGACAGTGGTCCTGTAAGATTATAGTGAAGCTGAAAAATTCCTATCACCTAGTAATCACCTGCAGTGTTCAGTACAGTGACAAGCCATCCAGATGTATAGCCTAGGAGCCATAGGCTAGACCACTAGCTTAGGTGTATCGCAGGCTATACCGTCGAGGTTTGTGTAAGTGCATGATGTTCACGCAATGACAAAATTGCCTAATGACGCATTTCCCAGACTGTATCCCTGTCATTAAGCATCACATGACTGAATCTTTATCAGTGAGGACTGTGCATTTTGTTCTTGGAGGAGCCTGCATGGACAGCCCTGGCATTCACATGCTCACTGAGCACTGCCGCGTGCAGCTCCGCACCTGCTGTCAGGACCTGGCCATGGATGGGACAGTGGTGGGTTTTGTTCTGAGGGACCACAGCCCTGTAACCTCAGGCCTGGAAACAGAACCCAACATGTCTGTGAGAGCAGCCTTCCTGCCCCCACAGTATTGGCAAGGAAACTGGTTCTGAAAGGTTCAGCTGTCAGTGCAGGGTAGGCAGCCATTGAGGGGATTGGATCTGAACCCAGGTCTTCCTCTATTTTCTGCTTCTCCTTATTGCAGGAAGAGGACACATTTCATTTATCCACGTCACAAACATTTTCTGAGCCCCCACCAGAAACCAGGCATTGTCCCAGGGCATGGGGCAACAAAATCCAGTTAGACAGTCCATGTTTTAAAGCTGTAGAAGGGACTGCTGAGAACATCTGTTTCTTTCAATATTCAATGGATTCACCAGCTTCACTGACTGCCTTCACACAGTTGGCTGGGGAGTCCCTGTGCATCCCCTGGGTTGTCTAAAGTCTTAGGCAGAAGTGGGCAATTGGTTCCCAGAATCTGGAACCTCAGAGACCTGTCCTGCAAGCCAGTCCTCCTCTTCGGCCTCCCTCTGCACCACTTTCACTGGGACTGGGTAAGAAGACCCCTGTTTAAAACCCACACATGAGCTGCCAACAAGCTCAGTGGATGACAGTGGGAGGCCCATGGCACTCAAGAGGGCAGTGTTCCAAGACTTTAATTAACACCCACCCCATTTGATAACTTCTGCCCTTAAAAATGCAACAGGCAATTTCAGAAAATACAAAGCAGGTTCTTTGGACCTGTGCTGATTCTATAAATATGACGTTTCTGTAATTCTAATTTATAAGTCTTCTATAATACATGTGGCCACTAAAATAATTTCTGTGCTGCACTGAACATGCTTCTGCTTAAGATTTAAAAAATTTTTTTTTTTGCTATTGATTTATAATTCTTTTACTTGAAAACTTATTAGCCTTGGCATAACTAATAGCGTCCAAAAAATCATGAGCTTCATGCCCTAGTTATTTTTTGTCTTAATATACTTTAACTAAAAAAAAAATTTTTAGAGACATGGTCTCGTTCTGTCACCCAGGCTGGAGTGCAGTGGCATGATCATATCTCACTGCAGCCTCGAACTCCTGGGCTCAAGGGATCCTCCAGCCCCAGCTTCTCTAGTAGCTGGGAATACAGGTGCCTGCCACCATGCCTGGCTAATTTTTAAATTTTCTGTAGAAAAGGGGTCTCACTATGTTGTGCAGGCCGGTCTTGAACTCCTGGCCTCAAGCGATTCTCCGGCGTTAGCCCAAAGTGCTGGGATTACAAGTGTGAGCCACCACATTGAGCCAAAAGTAAATACTCATTAAATGTTTTTTGGTAACAGCTTTATTCTGTGTTGTACAACTCACTCATTCACTCATTCACTCAGTTCTTAGTATGTTTGCAGAGTAATGCAGCCACAGCAGTTGAGAACATTTTCATCACCCCAAAAAGAAACCATGTTTTTTAGCAGCCACGCCTGTCCCCCCCAATTCCCCAGCCCCTGGCAACCATGAATCTACTCTGTCTGTATAGATTTGTCTGTTATGGGCATTTTATATAAGTGGTCTTTTGTAACTGGTTTCTTTCACTTAACATAATGTTTTCAAGATTCATTCACATTGTAGCCTATATCAGGACTTCACTCCTTTATTTTATGTTTGTTTTTTTTTTAAATTAGACTTTATTTTTTAGAGGAGTTTTATGTTCACAGAAAAGATTTTGCAGAAGGGATAGAGATTTCCCACTTACCCTCTGCTCGTGCTTAGGCACAACCTCCCCATAATCATTCTGCATCAGAGTGGTCCATCTGTTACAGGTGGTGAACCCACAGTGACACATCATTGTCACTCAGAGTTTGTAGTTTACATTAGGGTTCACTTTTGATGTTGTACATTCTATGAGTTTGGACAAATGTTTAATGACATGTACAATATAGACTGAATGTTTATATCCTCTCCAAAATTCATATGTTGATACCTTAATTCCTAATGTGATGATATTAGGAGGTGGAGTTGCTGGGTCGAAGGGTGGTAATTAGGACATGAGGTGGAGCCCATAGGACTGGGGATAGTGCTCCTATAAGAAGAGACACGAGAGAGATGAATCTCTCCACCGTGTGAGGATACAGTGAGAAAACAGATGACTGTTGGCAAACCTGGACGAGTGCCTTCACCAGACACCCGATCTGTTTCTGTTGAGATATCCTCAAGCTCAAAGATTCCTTCCTCAGCTGTATCCATGCTACTAAACTCATAAAAAGCATTCAGTTTTTATTTCTTATTTTTGGAGACAGGGTCTCGCATTCTTTCCCAGGCTGGAATGCAATGCTGTGATCACAGCTCACTGCAGCCTCAAAGTCCTGGGCTCAGGGGATCCTCCCACCTTGGCCTCCTAAAAGTGTTAGGATTATAGGCGTGAGCCCCTGCACCAGCAGTGCATGTTCTTTATTTTTGTTACAGTGTTTTTGATCTCAAGCAGTTATTTTTGGTCTTTTCTTAGAATTTCTGTCTGTCTGCTTACAGTGCCCTTCTGTTCTTCGTGTTGTCTACTTTTCCATTAGAGCCCTTAGCATGTTGATCATAGTTGTTTTAAATTTTCAGCCTGATAATTCCATCATCACTGCCATATCTGAGTCTAGTTCTGGTACTTGCTCTTCAAGCTATGTTTTTTGCCTGTTAGTATGCCTTATAATTCTTTCTTGCTAGTCAGACAAGATGAGCTAGGTAAAAGGGAGTGCTATAAAAAGGACTTAAGTAATGTGGGGAAGTGTTGGGGGGTGGGGGAAGCGTCTTGCGACTAGGTTAGTCTTTTAGAGAGTCTGCTTCTGGACTGTGAGCTCACACGTACATCTTAGTCCCCTCTCCCCTTTAGATAGGACAGGACAGCTAGAATGGGCTGGAGCTAGGTGTTTTCCTCCACCTAGAAGGCTAGAGGGGCAGGAATTGGGTTTTTCCCTTCTCCCATGTGAAAGGCGGGAGCCAGTGGGGGTTGGGTATTCCCCTTCCCCTAGGTCAGCTAGGCTGTGATAAACCCAGCAGGTTAGACTCTGGCTAACTAATTTCTCTGCAGGACAGACCTCATTAAGAGCAGAATGCACTTTGGGAGGCCGAGGCAAGAGGATTGCTTGAGGCCAGGAGTTAGAGAGCAGCCTGGGCAACGTAGCGAGATCTGGACTCTACAAAAACAAACAAACAACATAGCAAGATTCTGACTCTACAAAAATAAATGCATAAAAGAAGAACAGAATGCTCTGTTATGTTTCAAAGTAGTTATGGCTGGGTGCGGTGGCTCACACCTATAATCCCAGCACTTCGGGAGGCTGAGGTAGGCAGATCACAAGGTCAGGAGTTTGAGACCAGCTGGCCAACATGGTGAAACCCCATCTCTACTAAAAATACAAAAATTAGCTGGGCGTGGTGGCAGGTGCCTATAATCCTGGCTACTTGGGAGGCTGAGGCAGGAGAATTGTTTGAACCCTGGAAGTGGAGGTTGCAGTGAGCTGAGACCATGCCATTGCACTCCAGTCTGGGTTACAGGGTGAGACTCCGTCTCAAAAACAAAAACAAAAACAAAAACAAAGTAGTTCCTTTTCTCCTTCTGCTGGAAACATAAGGGGATTTTCTCAGTCTTCACCGTGAGAACCTGGTAGCTCCTGGAGGTAAAATGCACAAAATTTTGGGGGCCACTGATGACCAGGTGTTCCAGAGTTTTTAATCTGTCCAACTTGTCCACAATGAGCCTCTAGCAATTTGTCAATTATTCAGTTTCCTGGCCCTGGTTCCTGTGGAAATTTCTGCTCCAATATGTTGTGATTGTTTATTCACCTGTCTGTGTCTCCAATTCTGGGGGCAGTGGTTTGCCCTGTGATCTCATTTCTTTTATGGATCTGAGAAGAGTATTACAGTTTGTTCTTTTTACTTGTTAGGACAGAGTTTTGATTTATAAGCTCCTTACATGCCATACCATTAACAGAAAGTCCTTCCACTTCTTTTTATGACCAAATAATATTCCATTGTATGGATATACACATTTTGTTTCTCCATTCTCTAGGTGATGGACATTTGCATTGCTTCCATTTTTGGACATTTGTTTGTAAGTTTTTGTGTGCAGATATGTTTTCATTTCTCGTGGTTCTTCCTAGAAGTGGAATTGCAAAGTCATATGGTTGGTAGCTGTATGTGTAAACTTTTGAGAAACTGCCAGACTGTTTTCCAAAGTGGTTGCACCATTTTATATTCCCATCAACAATGTATGAGGGTTCTGATTTTTCCATATCCTCACCAACACTTGTTCTTACTTGTCCCATCCTAGTGGGTACAAAGTGGTATCTTGTTTGATCTCTTTGAGGTTTGATATAGAACTATTCAGATTGTATATATCTTCATGAGTGAGACTTGGTAGTTACATGCCTCAAATAATTGGTTCATTTCATCTAAGTTGTGAAACTTAATGTACATAAACTGATTTGTAATATTCTCTTTTTCTTTTGATATTTTTAGAGCTTATAGTGATGTCTCCTCTTTCATTCCTGATAATGATATTTGTCTCTTTTTACCTAGTCATTGTGACTAGAGATTTATCAATCTTATTAATCATTTCAAAGAAATACTGATTTTCTCTATTGTTTTTCCACTTCTTTAATTTCTGTTCTAATTTTTATTTTCTTCTGTCTGCTTGCTTTGGATTTAATTTGCCCTTTTTCTAATTTCTTAAGGAGGCAAGTTAGGCCATTGATTTGAGATATTTTTTTTTTTTTTTTGAGACAGAGTCTCGCTCTGTTCCCCAGGCTGGAGTGCAGTGGCGCGATCTCGGCTCACTGTAAGCTCCGCCTCCCGGGATCATGCCATTCTCCTGCCTCAGCCTCCTGAGTAGCTGGGACTACAGGCGCCTGCCACCACGCCCGGCTAATTTTTTTTGTATTTTTAGTAGAGACGAGATTTCACCGTGGTCTCGATCTCCTGACCTTGTGATCCGCCCGCCTTGGCCTCCCAAAGTGCTGGGATTACAGGCGTGAGCCACCGCGCACAGCCTGAGATCTTTTTTAATATAAACATTTTAATGCTACACATTTTCCTCTCAGCACTGCTTCATCTATATCCCACAAATTTTAATCATAATATGCTGGCTGTATTTTAATTTTAATCCAATTACATATACTTTCTAATTTTCTTTAGACTTTCTCTTTGACATATGGGCTGTTTAGAAGTGTATTATTCAATTTCCAAGCATGTAGAAACGTGGAGATTTACCAGGTTTTTCTTTTTTTCTTTTTTTTTTTGAGACAGAGTCTTGCTCTGTCCCATAGGCTGAAGTGCAGTGGCACGATTTTGGCTCACTGCAAACTCTGCCTCCCGGATTCAAGCAATTCTCGTGCCTCAGTCTCCAGAATAGCTGGAACTACAGGCATGTGCCACCACACCCAGCTAATTTTTATGTTTAGTAGAGACGGGGTTTCACTGTGTTGGTCAGGCTGGAAGATAGCTGTCTATTATTAATTTCTAGTTTAATCCTGTTATAGTCAGAAAACATACTTTGTATTGCAGTTCTTCTAAATTTATTAAGGTTAGCTTATGGCCCAGAATATAGCCTGCTGTGTTGAACGTTTCATATGCTCCGTGCATTTTGCTGTTGTGGGGTGGAATGTTCTATAAATGGCAGTTTGGTCAATTGGTTGATGATGGTGTCTGTTCTTTTACATCCTTGCTGTTTTTTTTTTTTTTTTTTTTTTTAATCTACTTGTTCTTTCAGTGACTGAGAGAGGAGTGTTGACATTTCAAGCTATAGTTGTGAATTTGTGTATTTTTCTCTTCAGTTCTGTGATTTTTTGCTTTGTATACTTTGAAGCTGCCAGCACAACTCCACTAGAGTCCTCCTCTCGGGTCAAAGCTGTTAGAGAAAATAAGAAAAAAAAACACAAACAAACAAAAAAAGAAAAGAAAAGAAATCGGGCTCCCACCTCTGTACTAGTCACTCCTCTGAGTTTCTCTCTCTCTCTCACAAGCCACCTGCTCTTGTTTACTTTTCAAGTCCTCAGGGAGTTGCTTTTTGTATTTTGTCCAGAATTTCAGTTTTCATCAGTGGAGAGGTGGGCTACAGGAGGTGTGCTCCCATTTAGCCTCAGGTCGATTTTGAATATATTTTTCTTTTTCGCTTGAATTTCCCTTCTTTTTGACTAGACATCACCTGTCCTCCAAGTCTCCAGTGATGTCTTCCCTCCAGGAAATTTTCCCAAGCCCGACTGGATTGGGTGTCCCCCTGCCCCTGCCAGGTGGTGTTGCTTCCACAGCCTGATAGCCTGGGTTGTAGCCCCTGGTTGTCTCCCACTGGGATGCAAGCCCTGTGAGGACTGGGAGACATGATGGTCTCTTCCAACCCGGTATCCCCAGACCTTGTGTGTGCTGGCACCTGGTCAGCAGTTCAGTCACTGTTTCTTGAATAAGTGATTGTACCAACCTCCATGGACCTGCAGTATAACTCTGCAAAGATTGTATGACTTCAGGAAAGTTTGTGTAATTCAATTTGTGCCCCAACAAATAGATTCCCAGTTTTAGGAGGGTGTATATGATGGCTGTGTGGTTTTAAGCACACGGATGTTCCATGTACTGTGTCAGTGGGCAGGCTTTCCTGGCAGCCACAACCTTTTCTCGTACCCCTGAAGGAAGACTGCTTGGTGCTTCTCTACAAATCCAGCGCAGAGGCTGTGGAGGGAGATGGATGTGCTGAGAGACTGAGGGCCACGTCCTGTAATGAGCGGGCCATCGCCACGCCTAGTTCAGAAGGGAGATGAGGAGTGGATAGCTCTCCTTACCCTCTGCATGCCCCCTTTCCACCAAACAGATTTCTTGGTTTTGAATTACAGTCTTTGACTTGAATTTTTTTTTTTTTTTTTCAAAAAGGTCTGGTTTTCTGGCTCGCCTCACTCATTTGCTCATTGAACACTGTTTAGAGGATTCAGAGAAGCTGCAGGAAATGTCTCTTGCCCTGCTGGTGGCACCACCTCCACCCAGTTGCTGGCCCAGCCAGAAACCTCTGCAGCAGCTTTAGGGTCTCCCTTCTCCACCACCCCAGTCCCTGTGTCCTCCTCTTCTGGGACCAACGTGTGCAGGCTGTCCAGTGCAGAGAGGCTCCTTGCTGAGGGGTAGGTGGGGTCTGGATTCTATTCCAAGCCCTGCTGGCCAGGCCATGCCCCTGATTTGGGATGGTTTCTACTTGAAGGGGTATCTTTCTCTAATAGGAACCAAGGTGCCATGTGGGCCAGTGGCAGCCCTGTCCCTCCCCTTCTGTCTCTTACTTGGCCTGAGTGGGGCTGTGAGCCGATGAGAGGGTTTGTCGTGGGGACCCCTGTGACTTGGGTGCAAGCAGGGTGTAGGGGTAGAGGCAAAAAAGGGCCTTGGAGACCTGGAGACCCAAGTGCTGCCCACGACTTCAGAATGGAGGGTGAGGTGGTACTTCTCTAGTTGTTCGTTTTGATTAGAAAAGGAATATATGGTCTTTGTTGGCTACTTGGAAAATGAAAAAAATATAAAGAAGATAACCCGTTAAACTTCAACCCATCCATAACCACCATTGACAGTTTATATCCTTCATTCAATTGTTTTATGCATATATATTTATATTTTTATATCATTGTCCTTCAGCTTATTATAAAATCATTAGCATTTCCCATATTATTTAACAGTTTTTGGATGCATAATTTTTAATAATTACCCAATTTTTTTTTTTTTTTTTTTGAGACGGAGTCTCGCTCTGTCGCCCAGGCTGGGGTGCAGTGGCCGGATCTCAGCTCACTGCAAGCTCTGCCTCCCGATTACCCAATATATTATACCAAGATGTATTTAACCAGCTCTCTATTGTTGGGTATTTATAAGATTTCCAGTGGCTCCCTTATTACAACACTAAGGCAAATGTCTCTGCACGTAAATTCCTAAATGCAGAATTAATCGAAGGGTAAGCATGGTTTTTAGGTTCTGGAAACCACTGCCTGCTTCCTTCCAGAAGGAGCTGCCAGCTAACCCTGAAGAATGGGGCTCATTTGTTAGTTTGCTTGTTTTCAGCATAGGTGAGACTTAATGCATGTTCACCTCCGTCCTGGAGGAAGGCACTGGTGCAGAGAGGTGGGCTGGAGGTGAGGTGGTGGCTGAGGGTGGGGGCAGGGAAGAAAGCCACCTCCTTCTCGAGGCAGGAAGGAAGTGGGGCTGGGAGATCGGGCAGATGGGCCACAGGAGGCCTCCTTCCTTCGAGAACTCCTGTCCTGGGCTGTGGAATGGGCCTCCGGGGTGAAGTTCGCTGTGTTCTGCTTTGGCCCCAGTCCTTGCTAATCAGCCCAGCCAAGCACCTCAGAACTCAAAGGAGTGACCGGGATTCACTGCACACCTGGTGAATGTAGAATTCAGTGTCTGGAGTCAGGTGGGATACAAAGACAGAGCTGTCCCTGAGATGGGGGATGGTACAAGTGTTGAGAAATGGGGTCCTACTGCCCGCCTGGCCCCACTCCACCCAGAGGTTCCCTGGGATCTGGTTGCTGTCTTCCCAGAGGTGCCACAACCCTCCTCCCCTACTTCTCTCTTACCTGCCGCATCCTCTCTGCGCACCAAGGAGGAGGGCAAGCCTGACTGGATGGAGCAGCTCCCTCCTAGTGCATTGTGTGTGCTCCTGGTGAGGACACTGGAGGGGCCTGAGAGTAGGGTGGCTTGCTCGCCCTCACTTCTCTCCTGCTGTGGTTAAGGGCCTGTGGGGGCCTTGGGGGAGGCCCTGCCCTAATTCAGTGGCCTGGAGGCAGGCCAGCTCACCTCTTCTGCTCCTTTTTCCAGGCACCTGAGGAGAGGGAAGTGGCTCTGGCTGTGGAAGGTGGAGAAGGAGGGGTGGAGATGGTCAGATGGAGGCATGCTGGGCACGGGCCTTTCTCTGTGGCCCAGCCCAAGGCCAGTGCACCACAAAGTGGCCTTTTTTGGTTCCTGTTGACCCTGTGCCTCATCAGAGAGATAGACCCCTCCCCTTAGTGCCCTAGTTAGTTTCTCTGGGGCTAGGCAGGGCCTGGGGTTTTGGGGCCCCCCACAGTTTTGACGCTGGCTCAGCCAAGCGAGCCTCACCATCTCCATCTCTGTTCAGAGTAGGCCTGCGCCTCTGTCCATTGTCCTGTGTGGCTTCCTGGGGGTTGATGGTGCGGGGAGGAGGCAGCTGCAGGTGGTGCTGCAAGGCAGGGGCCTGGGCTTTCCAGAGTTGGGCTGCCGTTGGGGGTGGCTGCATTGTTAGAGCCCACTTTTAATTCGTGGCTCCACTATAAACTGACGAAAACCAATTTTTCACTTGAGGGGATCAGCACACAGATACATGTGTAATTGTCTATTTCTGCTTTTCTTCCTTTCCCTTGTGTTTTGTATCTGTAATTTAAAATTTCAGTCTTCAACATGACAATTTCTCTGTGGGTATGTTTAGATTCAATTCTAATTTAGCAAACACTAATTGAGCAGCTACTGTGTGCACTGGGCGACCTGGTGTAGTGCATGGTACAGAGGGGTCCGGCTCGAATGTCAGGCCACTGAGTTGGTGTGACAGTGGCTCTGCCTCCACCTCGCTTCATGATCGTGGGCAGGGCACTTCACCTCTCTGACCTCAGTGTCCTCAACTGTACAGTGCAGGTGGCAAGCCCAACTTCCCAAAGTGGTCACAAGGATTAAGGAGGTCACATGTAAGGCACCTAACAAGATGCATGGCACTTAGAGTGTTCAATAAATGCTCCTGGCTATCTTGATGTCTTCAGATGATGATCACAACAGGGTTGTGCCCTCCATGAGCTCATGATAATTGGCCATCATGAGCCGTCTTCAGTTTTGCTAAAAGTGGAGCAGAGATTGTACCTTCCCCCGAGCCGGGCAGCATACCTGGCCAAAATGTCAAGGGCCTGTGCTTTTGGCTGAAGATGTTCTAACCCAGTGTGATAACACCGGTCATCTCAGGCTGATCAGAAGCTCAGATACACATTCTCCCCTGTCTTTGATTAGTTTTTTAAAGGGAGAAGTGAATTAATTATTGCTGAATAAGGATGCTCAGGATGTGGGGGAAAGAACCTAAAATGGGAACTTAGGAGCTGTCACTGTGGGAACCCGTGCCTAAGGCACCCCAGGAGCTATCAGAGGCCCTGTGATTCCCACATGGCAACAAGCCAGTAGATACCCTCCAAGACAGAGGAAGATACAGCTCACCCTTCCTGACAGATGGAGAACCTGAGGACCAGAGAATGGGGACACTGCATGTGGGGGCTCACAAGGGCCATTTGGGCCTTTTCCTTGGGGGAGGATGCTGGGAAACAGTCCCTTAGGCAACGCAGAGAGGAAGATGGTGCAGTCTGCCTGGAGCTGTGCAGCCGACAAGGGCCAGCTTCATCTCACTCTCCAGGAGCCCCAGGGAGCCCTCCTCCCCTGTCCCCTCCTACCACCCTTTGGCGGATCCTGTTCCCCATCCCTCCCCTGGTCCAGGCCCCGTGACCTGTCCCCAGACAGCTCTTTGGGCTGTTTGATGGGGCTCACCCCTAGGAAAGCTGTCCTTGGAGGACATGTTCTGCTTCTGCATGGCCCCTTGATAGTTGTGGGAGGTGCAAGCAGAGCCCCCCACTGTGCTGGCCCTTGCCCTCCCACTCAGCTCTGAGCCTGGTGTCATCCACCTCTCTACATTGTCCGAGGGACAGTTTCACAACCTCCCTGCTTAAGGGGAAAGGCCCTAGGGCTCTGATGAGCCCCCCACATTCAGTGCTCTCATTCCCTGGTCCTCACTTTCCCCATTAGCCAGGAATAGGCCGAACTCCATGACCTAACCTGTGTAGAGCACAACCTCCGGTTGTTAGCTGGGAACGACTCTGACAAGGCCTTCCTGCTGCTGGTAGTCAGCTAGCTCTTCTAGAGTCGGGGGAGCTGGGGGACCCAAGACACTCACAGGCTGCTCCCCACCTGCCAGCTCCAGTTCCACCAGTGTCCTGGAGCTGCTCACTTTAAATTTCTTCATTAAGAGTCCTGTAGACACTTGCTGAATTAACCACCGCATGGCCAAATGGCCACGGCGTGGGGGAACATGAGGCCCCTCCCTGCATGGCGAGGAGAGGAGCCAGTCTCCACAGAGTGCATCATGGTGGGAATGGCTGTGGGGGCTGATAAAGACTCACAGAAGGAGCTAATGATTTTGCTTGCCACGTTGGGAGGCTTGGCTGGCAGAGGGTTTCAAAGGATACATAGGAGTTTTCTAGGCAGCAAGTCAAGGTAGGCTATTTTAGGCATAAGGAATGTATAAAGGCACATAGGCACTAAAGGGCACAATGCATGAGGGAATGGTGAGGGTTTTTTGTCGCTGGAGAACATGCAGTGTGTGTGAGTGTGTGTGTCTGTATGTATGTGTGTCTTTGCATGTGTGTGTGTGTCCATCCATGCATGTGTGTGTGTCTGTGTCCGTGTGTCTGTGTGTGTGTGCGCGTGCGTGCACACATGCGCGTTCAGAGGCGAGTTAGGAAACAAGGTCAGCTTGGCTGCCCATGGCAGCCAGTGCAGGGTCTCTACCCTAGCCATTTTTAGGTTGTGACCCAGAGCTGAACACCCCAAGGGAGGCTTTAGAGATAAGGGAGACCTCCCCAGACATGCCCAGCATGCTGTCACCATTGCCTTTAAAGCGTGTCCCCTGGGAGCCTGAGCCAGCTCATCAGTTTCACCTGAATGTAAAAGGGAAAGGTGTCCTCCCCCCGCCCCCCGCATGTGGTTATTAAAGCACGCCATCTTTAAGCCTCATTAAGGAGTGGTAAATGCTAATGAATTTAGAGAGAGGGGTGTCTTGAGGCCTCTGTTTCCTTGGAAACATTTGAAAGCAGGTGCTTTATAATGAGCTGTACCTATTTAAAAGTGAGCTGTGAGGGCCACTTTGATAGGCTGGATCTCAGATGCTGATGGGCAAGTGTGAACAAAGCCAGTGGAGGCCAGTGGAGATGCTTTGTGCTCTGTGAAATATCATTTCTCTGGTGGTTTCTATAGAAACCACCAGCACCTAGGTAGGAGAATTGCTGGGCTCCCCAGCTTCACTTACACAACACAACCTTGTCCCCAGCCCCAGCTGCCTCAGCCCCAGTCCCCGAAGACTGCTATATTCCCCTTGGCAGAGGGGTTGGGTTCTGGACAGATGGGACAGATGCGCTACCACAGGTGTAATTGGCTTTAATTGTGTCTGTTCTGTGCCCACTGCTTGATTCCAGTTGGTCCCACCTCTGCTTGTTATTTCAGGCCCAGCTGATAAGAAGAACTAACATTTGTGGAGCTAATTCCTCCCCTCAGAGCACTTTAAAAAAACTTTTTATTATTGAAAAATCCAAACATATACCAAAGTAGAAAGACTAATTAATGAACCTTTATGCAACCAGCATCTTGTTTTAACAATTATAAAATTATGGCCATGCTTATTTTATCCATAATCCTACCCATTTCCTAACGGTCTCTACCCTCCTCACCCTCAGCACTGATTATTTTGAAGCAAATCCCAGATATCCTGTCATTTTATTTGTAAATACTTTTGTTTCTTTAGAAGATGTGGGCTTAAAAAACTATTATTCCATCTAGTAATTTAGCAATAATTCCTTAATATCATCAACTCTCTAATCCGTGTTCAAATTTCCCTGGTTGTCTCATAATTTGCTTTAGACAGTGCCTTGTTCAAATCAGGACCCTAACATTTGATTGCTAAGTCTCTTAAGTCTATATATTTGTTTCCTACTTTCTTTTTCTTATAACTTATTTATTGGTTAACAAATCAATTCTTTGTCCTATATCTTTCTGACTGTATCCCTCCGGTATAATTTAACACATTCCTCTGTTCTTCTGTATGTCTTATGAACTGGTAGTTTCATCTTAAAGCAGGTCACTTGGGGAGCTTGTGAGTCTGCTGCTGCTTCCAAGCCTCATCCCTATTGTATGTATCAGCATTCCTTGTTGCTGAGTCATAGTCCGTTGTATGGACATACCACAGTTTGTTTATCCAGTCACCTGTGGATGGACGTTTTGAATTGTCTCCAGTTTTTGGCTGTTATGAGTAAAGCTGCTGTGAACATTCATGAACAGGTCTGTATGTGAATATACATTTTTATTTCTTTGGGTAAATAACTGAGAGTGGAATTGCTAAGTGGTGTAGTATATATATATTTAAATTTTTAATAAGTCACCAGACTGTTTCCAAAGTGCTTGTACTGTTTTGCATTTCCATCAGCAGTGTGGGAAAGTGTCAGTTGCCTCACATTCTCACCAACACTTGGTGTTGTCAGTCTTTTTCATTTTAGTTATTTTAGTGGGTGTGCAGTGGTATCTGATTGTGGCTTTAATTTCTTCTCCCTGATGACTAATGATGGTGATCATCTGTTTGTGGGGCTTATTGACCATTTGAATGTCTTCTTTTGTGAAGGATCTGTTCAAATTTTTTAGCCTACATAAATTTATTATTATTGAGTTCTAAGAGTCTTTATATATTCTGGTATTATTTTCTCCTATTACATAGATTTTTGTGTTCTAAGAAATCTTTACGGCTGGGCGCGGTGGCTCAAGCCTGTAATCCCAGCACTTTGGGAGGCCGAGACGGGCGGATCACGAGGTCAGCAGATCGAGACCATCCTGGCTAACCCAGTGAAACCCCGTCTCTACTAAAAAATACAAAAAACTAGCCGGGCGAGGTGGCGGGCGCCTGTAGTCCCAGCTACTCGGGAGGCTGAGGCAGGAGAATGGCGTAAACCCGGGAGGCGGAGCTTGCAGTGAGCTGAGATCCGGCCACTGCACTCCAGCCTGGGCGACAGAGCGAGACTCCGTCTCAAAAAAAAAAAAAAAAAAAAAAAAAAAGAAATCTTTACCTATCCTAAGGTTGCAAAGATTTTCTCCTATGTCTTCTTCTAGATGTTTCATAGTTTTTGCTGTACATTTATTCAGGGCTATGGTATATTTTCAGTTAATTTTTGTTTATGGTGTGAGGTAAGGTTGATGGTTATTTATTTCTTTTGCTATGTGGGATACCCAGTTGTTTTGGCACCATTCGTTGAAACGACATTATTTTCCTCATTAGATTGTTTTTGGAGCCTTCGTGGAAAATCAGTTTGCCACATAAGGATCTCTTTCTGGCTTGTCAATTCTGTTCCATTGATTGATGTGTCTATCATTTTACCAATGCCATACTCTTTTGGTTACTGTAGCTTTATAATAATTTTTGAAATTGAGAAGTTTAAGCCTCAAACTTTGTTTTTCTTTTTCAAGATTTTTCTGGCTATTCTAGGTTCTTTACATTCCTATTTCAGTTTTACAATCAATTTATCTTTTTCTACAAAGATACTGATTGTGTCCAATCTATAGATCAATTTGGGAATAACTGACATCTTAATAATGTTGAATCTTCTTCTCCATGAACGTAGTACATCTCTTCATTTATTTAGCTCTTCTTTAGTTTCTCTCAGCAGTGTTTTGTAGTTTTCAGTGTTTGATGTTACACATGTTGTATTAATTTATTCCTCAGTTTCTCATGTTTTTAGATACTAATTTGAGTGGAATTTTATTTTTTATTTCATTTTCCAGTTGTTTGGTGTTAGTATATAGAAATACTATTAACTTTCTTTTTTAAAAAATAATTTCAACTTTTATTTTAGATTCAGGGGATACACGTGCAGGTTTGTTTCCTGGGTATAATGCATGATGTTGAGATTTCAGGTATGATTGATCCCTTCACCCAGGTACCGAGTATAGTACTCAGTAGTTAGCTTTTCAACCCTTTCCCCCTCCCTCCCTCCACCCTCTAGACAACAGTGTCTATTGTGCCATCTTTATTTCCACGAGTACCCAAAGTTTAGCTTCCACTTATAAGTGAGAACATGGAGTATTTTTGTTTTCTGTTCCTGCATTAATTTGCTTAGGAAAATGGCCTCTAACTTCATCCATGTTTCTGCAAAGTACATGATTTCATCCTTTTTAATGGCTGCATAGTATTCCATGGTGTATATTTGCCACATTTTCTGTATCCAATCTACTGTTGATGGGCACCTAGACTGATTCCATGTCTTTGCTATTGTGAATAATGCTGTGATGAACATGTGAGTGCATGTGTCTCTTTGGTAGAATAATATTTTCTTTTGGATATATACCCAGTAATGGGATTGCTGGGTTGAATGGTAGTTCTGTTTTAAGTTCTTTGAGAAACCTCCAAACTGCTTTCCACAATGGCTGAAATAACTTACATTCCCACCAACAGAGCATAGTGTTCTCTTTTCTCTGCAGCCTTGCTAGCACCTGTTATTTTTTGACTTTTTAATAATAGTCATGCTGTCTGGTGTGAGAAATTATCTCATTGTGATTTTGATTTGCATTTCTCTGCTGATTAGTGATGTTGAACATTTTTTCATATTTGAGGGCTGCCTGTATGTCTTCTTTTGAGAAGTGTCTATTCGTGTCTTTGGCCCATTTTTTAATGGGGTTATTTGTTTTTTTGCTTGTTCAATTGTTTAAGTTTCTTATAGATTCTGGATATTAGACCTTTGTCAGATGCCTAGTTTGCAAATATTTTCTCCCATTCTGTAGGTTGTCTGTTTACTCTCTGGATAGTTTCTTTTGCTGTGCAGAAGCTCTTTTGTTTAATTAGGTCCCACTTGTTAATTTTTGTTTTTATTGCAGTTGCTTTTGAGGGCTTAGCAATAAATTCTTTCCTAAGGCTGATGTCCAAAATGATGTTTCCTAGGTTTTATTTTTATAGGAGTATTAAAGTTTGATGTCTTACATTTAAATGTTGAGTTAATTTTTGTATATGGTAAAAGGCAGGGGCCAGTTTCATTTTTTTGTATATGGCTAGCCATCTATCCTAGCACCATTTATTGCATAGGGAATCCTTTCCCCATTGCTTATTTTGGTTGACTTTGTTGAAGATCAGATGGCTGCAGGTGTGCAGCATTATTCTGGGTTCTCTATTCTGTTTGATTGGGCTATGTGTCTGTGTTTGTACAATACCATGTTGATTTGGTTACTGCAGCCTCATAGTATAGTTTGAGGTCAGGTAATATGATGCCTCCAGCTTTGTTCTTTTTGCTTAAGATTGCTTTGGCTATTTGGGCTCTTTTTGGGTTTCATATGAATTTTAGAGCAGTTTTGTCTAGTTCTGTGGAAAATGACATTGGTAGTTTGATAGGAATAGCATCGGATCTGTAGAGTGCTTTGGGCAGTATGGTCATTTTAATGATATTGATTCTTCCAATCTTATGTGCATGGAATGGTTTTCCATTTGTTTGTGTTGTTTATGATTTATTTCAGCAGTATTTTGTAGTTCTTGTAGAGATCTTTCACCTTCTTGGTTAGATGTATTCCTAGGTATTTGTGTGTTTTTTAAATGGCTATTGCAAATGGGATTGTATTCTTGATTTGTTTGCAGCCTGAATGTTATTGGCATATAGAAATGCCACAGATTTTTACACATCGAGTTTTCTATCTTGAAACTTTACTGAAGTCATTTATTAGTTCCAGGAGCCTTTTGGCATAGTCTTTAGAGTTTTCTAGATATTGAATAATAGTATCTGTGAAGAGAGATAGTTTGACTTCTTTTTTTCCTATCTCGATGTGCTTTATTTTTCTTGCCTGACTCATTCTACAAAGCCAACATCTCATACCAAAACTTGGCAAGAAAAAAGAAAACTACAGGCCAATATCCCTGATGAACATAGATGCAGAAATCTGCAACAAAATACTAGTAAACCAAATCCAGCAGCACATCAAAAAGTTAATTCACCATGATCAAGTAGGCTTCATTCCTGGGATGCAGAGTTGGTTCAATATATGCGAATCAATAAATATGATTCACTACATAAACAGAATTAAAAACAAAAACCATATGATTATCTCAATAAACACAGAAAAAGCTTTCAATAAAATCCAACATCCTTTCATGATAAAAACCATCAAGAAACTAGGCCTTGAAGGAACATACCTTAAAATAAAAGAGCCGTCTATGACAAATGCACAGCCAACTTCATACTGAATGGGCAAAAACTGGAAGCTTTCCCCTTGAGAACTGAAATAAGACAAGGGTGCCTACTCTCACCATTCCTAATTCAACATAGTACTGGAAGTTCCAACCAGAACAATCAGGCAAGATACAGGACTTTTTAAATATGGACTGTGTATCATGTGACCTTACTAAAATTCACTTCTTAGTCCTTGTAGCTTTTTCATAGATTACTTAGAAATTTTAATTTACATGTTCATGTTGCCTGTACTATTTTATAGCTTTCTTTCTAATGCATGTGCAATTGTTTATTTTTCTTGCTGTATTACAATAACTAGAACCTTCAGTACAATACTGAATAGAAATTGTGAGAATGGACATCTTTGTCTTGTTTCTCATTTTGTAGGGAAAACAATCAGTCTTTTACCATTAAGTATGATGTTAGATGTTGGTTTTTCATAGATACCTTAAGTCAGTTCAAGAAAGTTACCTTCTATTCTTAGTTTTCTGAATTTTTAAAAAATACTATATTGGTGTTGAATTTTGTCAAAAATGATTTTACTACATCTATATGTTTTCCTATATTCTGTTAATATGTTGAATTACATTGATTTGTTTTAAAAGTTAAACCATATCTTTCCTATTTGGTTTTATGATATATTGTCCTCATATGGAGTTTAATTCAAGTTGCTAATAATTTGTTAAGGATTTTAAAAATCTATGTTGATGAGGATTATTGAGCTATACATTTTTTCCTATGTTTTGTGTCTCATTTTGATGTGAGATTAATATTGACCTCAGAAAAGTGAATTGAGAAATGTTCTCTACTTATGTTTTTGAATGTTTGTGTAAGATTGGTATTATTTCTTCCTTAAATGATAGAATTCTGCAGTGAAGACATCTGGACACAAGACTTGCTTTGTAGGTAGATATTGAATCACAAAAAAATTAAGTATATATAACACGGGCCATTCAGGTGTCCTATTTCTCTTTTAGTTGTTTTTGTTATCCTTTATCTTCTAAGGAGTTTTTCCATTTTATCTAAATTGTCAAATTTGTTGCCCTACAATTGTTTTTAACTTTATTTTTTAATGGCTATAGTGTCTTCATTTCTTCTTGTTGATCTGAGTGCCGATCTGGTATCATTACCCTCCAGGCTGCAGAGCTTCCTTTAGCATTTCTTATAGTACAGGTTTGTGGTGGGGAATTCTCTGTTTTGTTTATCAAAAACGTCTTTGTTTTTCCTTCATTTTTGCCATGTCCTGCCCTTTTTATACTTTTATGGAAATATAAAAGTATATTTTTATATATAAAAGACATACAGTAAGCTGCACATATTCGAAATGTACAGTTTAAGTTTTGACGTATGTATACATCCATGAAATAGTCACCACAATCAAGATAAATAATGCATCCATTACCTTCAAAAGTTTTTGTGCCCCTGTGTTTACTTCTAGAAGTTGTGTAGTTTTAGGCTTCATATTAAAGTCTGTGATCTATTTAGTATCAATTTTTTGTGTATGGCACAGGTATGGATGTAGTTTCATGTTTTTGCCTATGGATAATCAAATTTCTGCAGCACTTGTTGAAAACAATATCCGTGCCTTTACATCTCTGTGGGAAATAAATTGGCTAAATAGATGTAGGTTTATTGTTGTACTCTCTCTTCTGTTCCATTGATTTCTTCTTTTTTTTTAATTAAAATTTTTTTTTGTAGGCTGGTTACAGTGGTTCACACCTGTAACCCCAGCACTTTGGGAGGCTGAGGTGGGTGGATCACTTGAAGTCAGGAGTTTGAGACCAGCCTGGCCAACATGGCAAAACCTGTCTCTACTAAAAGTACACAAAATAGCTGGGCATGGTGGTGCGTGTCTGTAGTCCTAGCTACTTGGGAGACTGAGGCAAGAGAATTGCTTGAACCTGGGAGGCGGAGGTTGCAGTGAGCTGAGATTGCACCAGTGCACTCCAGCCTGTGAGGCAGAACGAGACTCCATTTAGAGACAGGGTTTCGCTATGTCATCCAGGCAGTGGCACGATCGTGGCTCCTGCAGCCTCAAACTTCTGGGCTCAAGCGATCCTTCTGCCTCAGTCTCCTGAGTAGCTAGCACTATAGTGCACCACCACACTCAGCTAATTTAAAAAAAATTTCTTTTGGCCGGGCACAGTGGTTCACACCTGTAATTCCAGCACTTTGGGAGGTCAAGGTGGGTGGATCACCTGAGGTCAGGAGTTCAAGACCAGCCTGGCCAACATGGTGAAACCCCGTCTCTACTAAAAATACAAAAATTAACTGGGCATGATGGCGGGTGCCTGTAATCCCAGCTACTCGGGAGGCTGAGGCAGGAGAATCACTTGAACCCGGGAGCTGGAGGTTGCAGTGAGCCGAGATTACGCCATTGCACTCCAGTCTGGGTGACAGAGCGAGACAACATCTCAAAAATAAATAAATAAATAAATAAAATAATAATAAAATAATTTTTTCGTTTTGTTATTTTTGGAGAGACAGGGTCTCGCCATGTTGCCCAGGCTGATCTCAAACTCCTAACTTCAAGTGATCCTCTTGCCTTGACCTCCCAAAGTGCTGGGATTACTGGTGTGAGCCACCGCACTGGCCCCATTGATTTGTCTATCTTTATACTGTTGTTTTCATCATTGTAATATTATAATGAGTCTTGAAATCAGCTAGTATAAGTCTTTCACCTTTGTTCTTTTTCAAAGTTGTTTTGACTACTCTAGGTTCTTTGCATTTACATTTCAGTTTTATAATTGCTTTGCCAATTTATTCAAAAAAACTGGCTTGAACTTTAAATGATATTGCATCTCATCTGTAGAGCAATTTGGGAAAGAATTGTACTGTTAACAATTTTGTTTCTTTCAACCCATAAGCATAGTATACTTCTCTATTTACTTAAATCTTTGATTTTTCTCACCAATGTTTTGTAGTTTTCATAGTGTAGGTCTTTCACATTGTTTTGTCAGATTTATCCCCAAGTATTTATATTTTGATGCTATTGTAAGTGGTATTTTAAATTTTCAACTTCTGGTTGCTCCTGGTTAGTATATAGAAAAATTGTGGCTATGTGAATATTCACCTTGAATTCTGTAACTCTTCTAAACTCATTTATTAGTTCTGGTTGTTTCTTTGTAGATTCTGTTGGATTTTCTATATAGATAATCATGTTGTCTGTTAATAAAGTCAGGTTTAGTTACTCTTTTCCAATCTGGACACTATCTGTCTATCCATATCCTCTCTCTCTCATCTATTTTCTCTCTTCATCCCTCCCTCCCTTATGCCTTTTCTCCTTCCCTTCCTTCCCTCCTTTCTTGTTTCCTTATTGCACTGGCTCATACCTCTAGAACAATGTTATCTAGAAGTGGTGAGAGTGTGCATCCTTGCCTTGTTTCTGATCTTAGAGGGAAAGTATTCTTTTTCAGTTACATATGATGTTAACTAGTTGTTTTGTACATGTCCCTATCAGTTTGAATACACTCCCTTTTATTCATAGTTTGCTGAGAGTTTTTTAAAAATCCTGAATGAATGTTAGATTTTGTCAAATGCCTTTTCCCACTTATTTCAATGATCATATGTGGGTTTTTTTGTTCTGTTAATATGGTGGATTTTGTCAATTGATTTTCAAATATTAGAACAGCCTTGCATTCTTGGGATAAACTTCACTTGATCATAATATATTATTCCATTTATATAATTTGGAATTATATCAGCTAAAGTTGTGTTAGGAATTTTTGCATCTATGTTTATGAGGGTTATTGATCTGAACTTTTTTATTGTAATATCTTTGTCTGGGTTTGCTATCAGGGTAATTCTGGCCTCATAGAATGAATTGGGAAATGTTCATTTCTCATCCATTTTTTGGAGGAGTTTATGTAAAAATGGACATTATTTATTCCTTAAATGTTTGCTAGAATTGACTAGTGAAGCCACCTCGGCCTGAAATTTTCTGTGTGGGAAGATGTGAAATTTTAAATAAAATCTCCTGAATAAATATAGGGCTATTCTGATTTTCTGTTTATTTTTGAGTGACTTTTGGTAGCTTGTGCCTTTCGAGAAATTTGTCCATTTCATCAAAGTTGTCCAATTTTTTTGGCATAAAGTTTTTTATAATGTTATTTTAAAAAATCGGTATAATCTGTAGTGACATCACCTCATTTATCTCATTGCTGATATTGGTGATTTTTGTCTTCTCTCTTTTTTACTCTGATCAGTCTAGCTAGAGGCTTATACATTTTATTGATCAAGTATCAGATTTTGGTTTTATTGTCTTTTACTCTTTTTCTTTGCTTTTTACAGAAGTCATTAATTTCTTTAGCTATCTTATTTCCTTTCTTTCACAAAAACCTTGAATTTAGTTTTATTTTCTTTTTCTAGTTTCTTAAAGTAGAAGTTGAAGTGATGGTTT
Organism: Papio anubis; assembly: GCF_008728515.1. Classification (NCBI taxonomy): domain Eukaryota; kingdom Metazoa; phylum Chordata; class Mammalia; order Primates; family Cercopithecidae; genus Papio; species Papio anubis. The sequence goes on along the minus strand of NC_044982.1, from coordinate 6,038,604 downwards.
TGAGACTTATTCTTTTCTAATATAGATGTTCAATACTATTGATTTTTCTGTAGGCATTTCAGCTGCACGACCCAAGCTATTGATACATTGCATTTTCATTTTCATTCAGTTCAAAATACTTTCTAATTTCCTTTTGATTTCTTCCTGATCCATTATTTATTTAGAAGTGTGTTTGTTAGGTTCCAAACACTTAGGAACTTTTCAGATGCCTCTTTGTTGTTTTTTCTAATTCAATTCCATTGTGGTCGCAGTACATACATTGTCTATTTGAATTCTTTTAAATTTATTTAGATTTGTTTGATATTTTAAAATATGGTCTCTCTTGGTAAGTGTTCTGTGTGCACTGAAAAGAATGTGTGTTCTGCGGTTGTTGGGTACAGTGTTCTATAAATGTCAATTACATCAAGTTGGTTGATAGTGTTATTTAAATTTTCTATATCCTTTCTGATTTTTCTGTCTATTCTACAGGAGCTGTGCTGTACTTTGAATGTATGTATTCCTCCAAAATTTATATGTTGGAACTTAAACCCCAAAGGGATGATATTGGGGGTGGGGCACGTACAGGGGTGATTATGTCATGAGGGCTCCACATTTGTTAGTGTAGTTAATAATGCCTTTATAAAAGGGCTGGAGGGAACAAGGTGGGCCCTTTTTACTCTTCCATCTCTTCTGCCATGTGAGGACAAGCAAGAAGGTGCAAGCCCTCACCAGATACTGAATCTGCTGGCACCTCAATCTTGGACTTCCCAGCATCCAGAAATGGGAGAAGTAAATTTCTGTTATTTATAAATTGCTCAGTCTAAGGTATTTTGTCCTAGCAGCAGGAATGCACTAAGACAAGGCTTGCAATTTGTGTCTATAAGAGTGGATTTGTCTACTTCCTTTTTTAGTTCTGTTTTCCTGCATTTGTTTTGAAGTTGTTACTAGGTGCATACATAATTAGGATTATTATGTTCTCCTAATGAATTGATTCTTTTATCATTGTGAAAGGACCCTCTTTTTTTTTTTTTTCTTTTTCTTTTTTTTGAAACAGAGTCTCACTATGTTGCCCAGGCTGGTCTTGAATTCCTGAGCTCAAGCGATCCTCCCGCCTCGGCCTCCCAAAGTGCTAGGATTACAGGCATGAGCCACTGCACCCAGCCATGAAAAGACCCTCTTTATCCCTTTATTCTTTACTTTGAAATCTGTTTCGGTATTAATGTAGACATTCCTGACTTATTTTAATTATTGTTAGCACGGCATATCTTTTTTACTTTTAACCTATTTGTATCTTTATATTTAAAGTGTGTTTCTTTTAGGCAGCATATAGCTGGATCTTGCTTTCTTATTTTAAACCTGTCTAACAATCTCTTCTTTCGAACTAGGGTATTTGTCCTGTTTTAATTTATTGTGATTATTGATATGGTTGGGTTTAAATCTACCACCTTGCTATGTTTTTTTATTTGTTCCATCTCTTCTCCCCCAACCTTTTTTTCCCCTTGGATTAACTTAGTATTTTTATGATTTCATCTAATTTTTTTTGTTGATTTGTCATCTGTGGCTTTGTGTTGTGGAGTTTGTTTTTTTAAAAATGATTGTCTGCCTTTAAGTCATATTATATGTCTTTTTCTGTAAGAACGTTACAGCAATATACAGATTCTCAATTTTTCCCTTCAATGTATTGTGCTGTTGCTGGCATACATTTTTAACTCTTACATATGTTACAACCTCCGTAATACGTTGTTATTATTTTTGCTGGAAGTAGCCAATAATTTTAAAATATTTTAATAAGAAAAAGGTATTATCTATTTTCCTACATATGTATTATTTCCATTGCTTTTCACTTTTTTGGGTGTAAATTTAGATCTGGTATCATTTTCTTTATGCCTTAAGAATTTCCTTTAACATTTCCTGTATTTTTGGTCTGCTAGTGATAAATTATTTCTGCTTTTATTTGCCCAGAAAAGTCTTTAGTTTGTCTTTTGTCTAAAATATATTTATGGTAGGTAAAAAATTTGGGGTGGATGATTTTTTTTTTTCTCTTCCAGTACTTTAAACATGTCACTCAATTGTCACTAGCTTGCTCTGTTTCCAGTGAGAAGTCTGCTGTATTTCTCATCTTTGCTTTTCTGTATGTAATGCATCTTTTCTCTGTCTGCTTTTTAAGATTTTTCTCTTTACCATTGGCTTCAAGCAATTTAAACAATGGGCCTTGGTGTAATTTTCTCTATGTTTCTTAGGCTTTGTTTAGTTTCTTTTATCTATGTGTTTATAGTTTTAATCAATGTATTATAGTCTTTTATCGGTGGGTTTATAGTTTAATCAAATTTGGAAAATTTTTGTTCATAGTTTTTTCAATTTTGGTTTTCCCTGAAACCCCACCCCTCATCCCCCTGTCTCACTTATATTCATATTCAGGTTTTTTGGATTTATTCCATTGCTCACTGATCCTCTGTTCTTCCATATCTTCAAATTTAGTAATCATATATTATGCAATTTCTAATCTATTAGTAGCAGACATTGTTTTATATCACTTCTACATGTTTGATTTGGGTCTTTAAAAGATGTCTTTCATGTGTATTATCCTTAACCTTTTCATACTATATTCTACCTTCTTGATCATACAGTATATAATTATAACTGATTTATTGTTCTTTTCTATTTATTATTATTATTATTATTTTTGAGACTGAGTCTCACTCTGTCACCCAGGCTGGAGTGCAGTGGCCTAATCTTGGCTCACTGCAATCTCTGCCTCCTGGGTTCAAGCAATTCTGCCTCAGCCTCCTGAGTAGCTGGGATTACAGGCACATGCCACCACACCTGGCGCTTTTTTTTTTTTTTTTTTTTTTTTTTTTTGTATTTTTAGTAGAGATGGGGCTTCATCATATTTGCCAGGCTGGTCTCGAGCTTCTGACCTCAGGTGATCCACCTGCCTCAGCCTACCAAACTTCCAGGATTACAGACGTGAGCCGCCATGTCTGACCTCTTTTCTATTTATTCTATCATTTGTGTCACTCATGGGTCTGTTTCTATTGACAGATTTTTTTTTCATTATGGGAAGCATTTTCTTACCCCTTTCCAGATCTGGTAACTTTTGAATGGATGCCAGACATTGTGAATTTTACTTGTTGGGTACTCAATATTTTGTTGTCCTTTACATGATTTGAGAGATTTTTTGGATGCAGTTGTATTGCTTGATAATGGTTTGATTTTTCTGAGGCTTGCTGTTAGGCTTTGTTTGGTGGAACCAAAACAGCCTTTAGACTAGGGCTAATTTTGCCTCATTTCTGAGGTAATACTCTTGTGAGTACTCTATCCAATGCCCTGTGTATTTCAAGGTTTTCCCCCTGTAACTGGTGGGAAAATGAAAGATTCCTAGCTCTGTGTGAAACTTGGCAATTGTTTTGCTTATTCTCTTTTGGTGGTTCCTTTCCTGGTTTGTGTAGTTTCCTTACATGAATGCACTGATTAATATTTGTGTTATTTATTATAAAGAAAGGAGTGTTAATATCTGCAGGTAAAATCGTGGACTTGTATGGTTTCTCCTTTCAATTCTATCAGTTTTTGCTTCATGTATTTTGAAAGTCTGTTATTAGGTATATACATATTTAGGGTTGTTATGTCTGCTAGATGAATTGACACTTTTACATTTTCGTTGTATTCCTCTTATTCCTGGCAGTTTTACTTGTTCTGAAGTCTACTTTGCCTGCTATAAATATAGTCACTTCAGCCTTCATTTGGTTATTTTTAATATGGTATATTTTTTCATCCTTTTACCTATAAGCTATGTATTTTATTATATTTAAGGTGGCTGCCTTGTAGATTAGATACAGTTGGATCTTTTGAAATGTTAATTTGAAAGCCAATTGGACAATCTGTCTTTTAGTTGGAGATTTTAGACAATTTATATTTAATGTAATTATTGCTATGGTTGAATTTGGCCTGTCATTTTATTATTTTACTATTTGTCTCCTCTGTTTTTGTTTTTTTTTTTTTTAAAGGAGATGGGATCTCGCTCTGTCACCCAGGCTGAAGTGCAGTTGTATGATCATAGATCACTGCAGCCTTGACCTACTGGGCTCAAGCAGTCCTCCCACTTCAGCTTCCCAAGTAGCTGGGACCACAGGCATGAGCCACTGCACCTGACATATCTCCTCTGTTTTTATTCTACTTCCTCTTTTTCTGCCTTCTTTGGATTATTTTAACATTTTTATTATATCATATTTTATCTATTAGCTTTTGGGCTATGTCTCTTTGTATTATACCTTTAAATTGTTGCCGTAAGGACTACAATATACATGCCTAATTTTTCACAATTCTACTTATTGTTAATATTTTACCACTTCAAGTAAAACGTACGATTCTTCTAGGCCAGGTGCGGTGGCTCATGCCTGTAATCCTAGCACTTTGGGAGGCTGAGGCAGGCGGATCACCTGAGGTCAGGAGTTCGAGAGCAGCCTGACCAACATGGAGAAACCCCGCCTGTACTAAAAATACAAAAATTAGCCAGGCGTGGTGGCATGCGCCTGTAGTCCCAGCTACTCCTGGGGCTGAAGCAGGAGAATCACTTGGATCCAGGAAGGGGAGGTTGCAGTGAGCTGAGATTGCACCACTGCACTCCAGCCTGGGCAACAGAGCGAGACTCCGTCTCAAACAAAGTAACAAACAAACAAACAAAACAAACATATGATTCTTCTAACCAGATAAGCCTTTTTACCCCTTACCCTGTATGTTAAAATTGTGATATGGGTTACATCTACATACATTGAAGATCCCCTTCCCAGACAATGCTATATATTTTTTTTTCAAGAGTCATACATATTTCATATAACAAGTGGAAAAAAAATGGTTTCTTATGTTTACCTAATCATTTACCATTTTTTGTTGCTGTTCCTTCATCCCTGAAGCTCCGTTTTCCTCTGGCATTATTTCCTGTCAACCTGAGGAACTTCCTTTAGCATTTGTTTTAGATAGGTTAGGTCTGTTCATGACAAATTCACTTAGGTCTTCTTCATTTGTAAAGGTCTTCATTTTATCTTTATTCTTGAAAGATATTTTTGCTGTCTGTACAATTTTGGGTTGACACTAATTTACCACTTTCAGTATATTCCACTGTTTTCTGGTCTCCATAGTTTCTGATGAGAAATTTGTGGTATTTCAAATTGTTCTCCTCTGTGTAATTCTTCATTTTTTTTCCCCTGGGCACTGTCAAGGTTTTTTCTTTGAGGTTTTTAGCAGTTTGATTGGGATATGCAGAACTTGGTTTGTATTGTGTTTTTTCTTTTTAATTTATCCTCTTTGTAGTTGCAGAGCCTCTTGACTTCGTAAATTTGTGCCTTTAACCAAATTTGGGAACAGTTCACTCAATACTTCCTTAAATATTCTTTCTTTTGGGTACTGCTGTCTTCACCTTCTTTAAGAACTCTGTTGATGGCCAGCCGCGGTGACTCACACCTGTAATCCTAGCACTTTGGGTGGCTGAGGCGGGCGGATTGTCTGAGCTCAGGAGTTCGAGACCAGCCTGGGCAACGTGGTGAAACCCTGTGTCTACTAAAATACAAAAAGCTAGCTGGGCATGGCAGCATGTGCCTGTAGTCCCAGCTACTCAGGAGGCTGAGGCAGGAGAATCGCTTGAACCTGGGAGGCGGAAGTTGCAGTGAGCCAAGATCGTACCACTGCACTCCAGCCTGGGGGACAGAGTGAGACTCCATCTTCAAAAAAGAAAAAAAGAAAAAGAACTCTGTTGACAAAAATGTTTAAGCTTTTGATATTATCCATAGATCCCCATAGCTCTGTTTATTTTTTCTTCAGATTGATCATTTGGGCAGAATGATGGATTTATTTTAGAATGTTTGCTGTCCATGCCCACTATGTACTCTATGTACTGCCTTAATCCAGTCAGTCTTTGGGTCAACATCAGGAGTTAAAACACAAAAGTGAATACCAATTAGGAACCTCATCTGCCATACTGGTCTTTATTCAAATTTTGACTTCCCTTCCCAACCCACCTGCTATTATTGACTTTTCAAAGTCTTCAGGTAGTTGCTTTTAAAATTTTGTCCAAAGTTTTTTTTTTTTTTTGTAATTTATAGGAGGGAGAGAGAGAGAGAGAGGCATAGTGGGTTTACTCCATTTCAGGTTTACATTAGATTTGTTCATTTTAAAGTTTAGAATTTTTTTCTATGTGGTACATGTTGCATAATTTTAATTGCTATGTCTTCTAGTTTACTAATGGTTTCTTTTGCAGTGTCTCATCTGCTGTTAATCCCATCTAATGTATTTTTTATCTCAAACATTGCATACTTCATCTCTAGAAGTGTGATTTGGATCATATATGTATATATGATTCATTAAAAGTTATTATAACTCCATAACATATGTTTAAGAAGGTAGAGGAAAGACTGACCACGGTAGTAGAGATATGGAAGACTATCTCTATATCTACATATAGTCTTTGTATCATTTATGTAGTCTATATATATACATATAGTCTCTCTATATAAAACATGTATAATCATATATCCAAAGACTACATATATGTATGTGTGTATATATATACACACAAGTGTGTGTATATATATACATTCTCTTCCATTCTCTACTTACCATGGTCACTCTCTCCTCTACCTTCTTAAACATATGTTATGGAGTTATGATAACTTTTCATGTCTTGGTCTATTATCTATGTCACTTCTGGTCAATTTAGCTGGGCTTAGGGACTATAATCCAGGTGCAGAGTTTACTGATTGTTTCCACACTCCTTCTGTGGACAGAGCTGGGAAATATTTTCATTGTGAAGACAAAATATATTATTGTTTATACTGATTTTTCCAATTCAAATTTAGGATTACAGAATTTTCTTTACTTTTTGTTTATATATATATATATATATATATTTTTTTTTTTTTTTTTTTTTTTTTGAGACGGAGTTTCGCTCTGTCGCCCAGGCTGGAGTGCAGTGGCCGGATCTCAGCTCACTACAAGCTCCGCCTCCCGGGTTCACGCCATTCTCCTGCCTCAGCCTCCCAAGTAGCTGGGACTACAGGCGCCCGCCACCTTGCCCGGCTAGTTTTTTTGTACTTTTTAGTAGAGACGGGGTTTCACCGTATTAACCAGGATGGTCTCGATCTCCTGACCTCGTGATCCGCCCGTCTCGGCCTCCCAAAGTGCTGGGATTACAGGCTTGAGCCACCGCGCCCGGCTGTTTTTATATTTTTAAAATCTCTTTTATGCTAAAAATTTTAAATTTCCATCTGCCTTAACACATTTCTTTTATATATATTGACACTAACAATGAAACGACTGAAAACACTTTAAGATTTCTTGCAGTTCTCTTTGTTCACAATGTGTATCTAATTAGGCTTTACCACCATATTGCTGTTTTCTATTAATAATGTATATTCAACTAACCATTTAATTTAACCATTAAATTACTGTGCTTCAGGTCTTTTAAAAGAAATCTTATTTGTGCAGTTAAGCTACCAAATCAATACGTGGTTAATTTTGTTTGCCTAATTTTGCTTTCACATTTTAGAGATTGCTTTTTAAGTTAATTTTGTTGCATAATTTAATAAAATGTGTACGTGGGTCCAGAGAAAGGATTGGCAAACTATGGTTGATGGGCCTTATCTGGCCTGTGACCTGTTTTTATATGGTCTTTGAGCTGAGAATGGTTTTTGCATTTTTAACCAGCTCCAACAAACACACAGACACACACACACATACAGAGAGAGAGAGAGAGAGAAAGAGAAGTATATATAACAGTGACTATATATGGCCTACAAAACCCAAAATATTTTCTGACTGGCTCTTTACAGAATTCTAGAGTCAAATCTGCAAAACAAGGTGCATTTCGAGAAATCATCCATGTTCCACTTCTAACTCTGTCTCCCCCAGTCTGCTCCCCTCCCTTCCTCTTAAGGCAATCATATTTATTTACTTATTTTAGTTTCTCATTTGTTTTCTTATTGCTTCTTAGTGGAAGCAAACACACACACATGTTCATATCACCTCTTCTTACTTTACACACTTTTTTTCTCCCACTTTGGATTTTTTTTTACTGAACAATGTGTCCTGGAGATCACTCCATAGCAGGATATGTTCCTCATTCTTTTTTACAACAGCATAGTGGTCCAGAGTATTAGTGTACCGAAATTTATTCAGCCAGTCCTTTCTTGATGAACATTGGGTTGTTCCCTGTTTTTTATTTTTACAAATAGTGCTGCTTTCAGTGGCATTGTGCTTATATCTCTTTGGGATTTTGCCAGTGTGTTTAGGATTAGTTCTTAAAAGTGGGGTTGCTGGGTCATGCGTATTGCCGAGTAACGATGCATATGTTATTTTGCTCAAAGTTGTGTAAATCCTTTCTGCACAGGGCTTGTACCATTTGCATTTCTGGCAGCCATATGTAGATACCTAACACCCCCAGAGCCACATAACAAGGGTGTTGCAAAACTTTTGGATTTTGTTAATTTGATAGGCAAGTAATGGTATCTCTATGTGATTTAAATTTGCATTGCTTTTGTTATGAGCAAAGTGGAAGGACCATTTCCTTTTTTCTGAGCTCTGTTTACTTGCCTGTTTTTCTGTAGAGCTATTGGTCTTTTTCGTCTATTTTTAGGGACCATCTGTATATTACAGATAGTGACCTTTGCCTGTAATAGAAGTGGTAAATATTTCTCCTACTTGTCTTTTTTGCTTTCCTTATTTATTATTTATTTATTTACTTGCTTGCTTTCTGCCATCCCAAAGTATTTTTTTAAAAATTATTATTGTTTTTATATAGTCCAATTTATTCAACTTTTCTCTTACTGCTTCTGGCTTTGGAGTCATAACTGGGAAAGTTTTCCCTAGCCCCAGGTTGTAGAGAAATTGAATCATGTTTTTCCTCATAGTTATGGTTTACTTTGTTGAATGTAAATGTCAATTGCTTTTGATAGCCACCATCCTGTGTGATTGGCAGCTTCTGCTTTTGCGAGTTTAAACCAAAGCAGTGGGCCCTGTGCTACCTTTCCACTTTGCCTTGCATCTTGGCACTAGAAGAAGACAATACATCTATTATTGAGAGTTGCCCAAGAACTCACAGCTCTATCCTAGGGACTCTAGCTCTGGCTGGCTGGGGAGGAGAAGGTTTACAAGCATCAGGCTCATATGTGTTGGGCATTTAGCTGGGCACATCACCCTTACTTCCTCAGCTGGAGGTCCTGTTGTTACCCCTACTTTACAGGTATGGAGACTGAAGAACAGATGGAAGTTACTTGCCCCAGTGATGCAGCCGGTAATAGGCTGCCAGGCTCAGGTCCCCAAGGTGTCTGCCTAAGTACTTGGACCCTCCCACTTGGCATCTCACCCCTGCTCATCCAAGGGCCAGGAGAGGCCCCACCCACCTCTGGGCTCTTGGCTCTTGTGAGGCTGCAGCATGGAGCACAGTCCAGCTGTGCCCCACCTCCCACCAAGGTCTTGGAGCAGCTTTCCTTTGTCTCCAAGTCTGAGGGGTAGGGCAGGGCTGGCTCAGTCAGGGCCATGGGAAGGACCTGTGAGTGAATGCCATCTCACCTGGGGGTCCTGGGAGAGCCAGTGGCAAAGGCTTTTGTGTGTTGCCTTAGCCCTGCGTGCTAGGATGTTGCTGGGAGCCAGAGGACCCTGGATTGCTTCTTTTAAAGTAGTTGACCTTTTGTTCATTCACTCATTCATTTATGCATCCACTCACTTATCCAGCATCAATTTGACACACCTTACTGATGCCTGCAGGGGGCGGACCCCGTGCTAGCCAAGGATGACCCAGAAATGTGGGCAGCAGGGCATCTGTGCCAGGAGCTCACAGTCCTGTGGCTTAGGCAGGTGGCTGAGGTGGGCAGCTAAAGGAGCACAGGGCTGCGTGTGAGCCCAGAGCAATGCCTCCCCACCTCCTGTCCTTCAGATCTGCATGCAGAGGACTGGCAGCATGGGGTGAGGGATAGCTGGGTGCATCTGCCAGTCCTTTCTGAGGACCAGGAGTACTTAGAGGCTCAGAGGTGCCTGAGTGTTGATGACTCAAAAACTAGGCCCAGGGAGGGAATGAACCTTCCCCAGGCACATAGTGAATCTTAGTGGGCCAAGATTGGAGCCCAGTGACCATCCCCAACCCTGTGCACCCTGGAAGTGGCAGGAACCCAAGATTGCTCTGGACGAGTCGGCAGCAGCCCAGCGTCACCCAGGTTTGCTGGCAGGCCAAGTAGTGGGCAGATTGTAGGGACATAACCCCTGCATGTGTCATGATCGATCTTTTGCTTTCCCTAAGACCATGTCCCTGCTTCTCCACCAGGGGCCCGCAGTTGCCAGAAGAGTCTGAGCGAGGCTCCCTTTTGGATCCAGCTCGTTAGGCTCGGGTAGCACCGTCCCATGCCAGCTGTTGGTGTAATTAAGGTTGCCATAAAACCCACCAGCTAGACACACAAATGGCCCCTTTGCTCTTTCCTGGGGCATGAGCAGTTGTGAAGGCGAGTAAATCATGTTCGGCGGCGATCACTTCAAAGGCCAGCCTTCCACTTGCGGCCACATTATTGGCAGGGATCGCCCATAACACGGCTTGTTTCCCAGCCATTCACTTTTACGACACTCTAATGAATTGGGCCATTTCCATCCATTCTCAGAAAATGTACGGAACAACTGTTTTGGTTCTCCTCAAAAACTTTGTCTTGGGAGGCAGGTGGTGCATTGGCAGGGGCATGCAGGTGGTTCTTGGCTCCTGGGCAAGTTGCCTGTCTCTGAGACTTCATGCCCATCGAGAGAAGCTACCTGTGGGGCTCTTGTCATGAGATAACTTATGTGAACCCCCCAGCCAGGGGCCAGCACCTAACGGGCACTCAGTGAGTGGCAGGGAGGGCCGTCATCTTCCTCATTCTTTCCCTGGGTCCGCCTCTTAGAGATCGAAGTGTTGAGGCTGGTGAGGGCGGTGGTATTAAGGCCACGTGGGAGGATAGAGCAGGCACGGGCATGCAGAATCCAGTGCGCGGAGGAAGGCAGGCAGCTGGGCAGCTTGTCTCCCTGTCCTGCATTCAGAAAACTGTTTTTTCCACCCCTGGATCATTGTTTAGGCTTCAAGGGGCCCTCTCTGAAATCTCCTTAGTTGAGGGTTGCTTTGGAAGAGGCTCAGAGAAGAACAGTCATCTGCGGCCCACCCTCCCCGAGGAATTACAGAGGCAGGAGGCAGGAATTGACCAGCAGGAAAATGAACTGTGGGTCCCAGGGAAGCCGTGGGAGGCGGAAGAGGCTCCACCATGCCCCGGCCATGTGACCTTGAGCACATCCCTACCTCTTTCTGGGCCTCAGTGAACCTCATCCAGAGAATGGGTCTCAACCTCCTCCTCCTCTAACCTAAACTGAAATTATGGAGTGCCACATTTAATGTGAATTTGACATATACATTTTAAGGAGGATGATAGAAAATATGTCTGCAAAATTTGAAAGGTGTGAACTCCAATTAAAAAGTCAAGATGGCTCATTTTGAGCTGGTGGGGCCCAGGGACTGAACTGTTTATGCTGCAGCCACATGGTGGCGCCCCAGGAACTGGTAAAGGGACCGGTTGGCCCCTCTGACCAACTTGAGACCTTGCTGTGCTTCCGTGGTGGTGAGTGGGTGCCCAGCATGGTATTTCTATATTGTAATTAAAGTCCTGTGCTCTGTGAGTTTGTTAAGTGGAGCTACTTGCTAGTCCTGGTACTGGGACCCTTCTCCATCCCCCCACCAGAGCTGGATATTTGAGAGCAGAGGCTGAATGTGATAAAATCCTCTAAGAAAGGAAAAACAACTGCTCGATACTTAATAAAGTCAGTTTATGAGACAGGAGACTGTGAAGTATCGGTGATGATGCTAAAACAATACAAAGTGTCGTTAAAGCTAAAATATGGCCTGTGATTCTGGCTTTATGGTCTGTCCCTAAGCACACTTGTTCCTGCATTACTATGGCTCCTCCAGGGACAACAATCTGGGACTTTGCAAGCTGTGAATTATGTGACATCTTCAGAAGCAAGACCCACTCAAAACATGACCCCAGTGTTGATGGATGTCAATATGCTCTCAAGGTGCCCTTGGCGAGTGAAGGGCCCTTCCCTTAGCACTTTCCCTGGGATCCTGCTGCTCTCAAGGGGTGGTAGGAATGCCTTTCTGGGCCCATGTGGCAATAGAGCAGGGGGGCTGAGAAGTTGACAGACACTAGCCTGGGCGTGGGGCGGGAGGGTCCATGATTCCACATATGGCTTGAGGATGCTGCTCAGCCTGGGTGTGTGTGATCCACCATAGACTTCACTAAACCCGCCTGCCCGCTGAGTCCTTGGCCTTCCCTGGGCAGGAGCTTGTCCGTGCTCCCAGGCCTGCCAGCATGACTGGTGTCCACTCTTGCAGGTGATGAGAAGCTACAAGGCGACCATCCAGCAGACCTTGGACATCCTGTTCCTCCGGGAAGGCTCCGAGTTCCTGAGCAGCACAGATGCTTCCACCCGTGACTCAGCTGACCGCACCATTATTGCCTGGGATTTCCGGACCTCTGCCAAAATCTCCAACCAGATTTTTCACGTAAGAAATCCCACTTGGCATTGCTGTCAGTTTCAGCCACAGAGTGTATCCGTGTAGTTCTGATCTATCTGAGGTCCCAGGTCCCTTCTGTGGGAGGAGACTCACTTGACTGAAATCTCCAGGAGGGGGGTAGGCAGGTCTCAGCCTACCGCACACATGGAGAGCTTGCTGTGGGCTTCCAGATGCAATCTCCTTCCGCTATTCTTGTGCCAGCACGGCCACCCCACAGTGTAAGGGTCGGGGCGGGGGGCAGTTCAGTCCAGATCAATGGGGAATGTGGCAGTGCAACCTGAGAAACCCCACCCTCCCACTGCCACCACAACCAGCTACTCAGAAGGGATTTCTGGCCCTCAGTGGCATTGGCAGGTGATGTAGCCCAGGAGTTCAGAGCAGGGGCCCCACAGTTAGAACACCTGCATTAAGGTTCTGGATTCACTAGGACCTTCTAAGGCAGAGAGCCCTGGACCTGCTATTTAGCCTCTTTGATTCTCACTTTTTTATGAGAAAATAGTTTTGAGAATTAAGAGAGAGAGAGAATGCTTGTAAAGGGTATAGCACAGTGCCAGGCACAGGGAGTGCTTCTGTACTTTAACTGTCATTACCACCACCACCATCAACATCACTGCCACCACCAGTGTCATCACTGCCACCATCATCGTCACCACCAGTACCAGACAGCATCACTGTCTCATGCCCTCGCCGCAGATCGTCGTTGATCGCTGCCACCACTCGTCATCACCGCAAATCGTTACCGCCACCGTTATCACCGGCGCAAATCCGGCATCCCGCAATCCGCCGCCAGTCATCGCCGCAAATCAACGGTGTCATAAATCCGGCATCACTGTCTATGCCACCGCAATCGTCATTGTCGCCACCACCATCGTCGTCACGGGTCCGCCGCCGTTAATCACCGGCAAATCCGGCGTCACCATCCGCCGTCATATAAATCCGCCATCATTGTCGCCTGCCGCCACCATAAATCTTATGCGCCGCTGTTATCCGCTGGCGCAAATCGGCGTCAGCGTCGCCGTGGTGTGCCCGCCGCCATCACCGCCGTCGTCACCGTACCATAAATCGCCACCGTCATCTTTGTCTCGTTGCCACCATCGTCGTCGCTCGTCATAAATCACCACTCTCGTTCTCACCACCACACCATTTCTATCACCACCGCCATCACCATCATCCCCACTGCCATCTCTGTCACCTTCACTGTCACCAGCATCTCTGTTGCTGCACCACCATCACCACCACTCTATCACCACCACCATCTCTGTCACTACCACCAATTGTATCACTGCCACCACGATCACTGCCATTACACCACATCTCTGTCACCACTACCATCTCTTATCAGTACCACCACCAACACCAACACCACACTATCTCTATCACCACCACTGTCACCAGCATGTCTAGCACCACCACCACCATTACCTCTGTCACACCGTCACCACCATGATTGTCACCACCACCATCTCTGTTATACCATCATCACCACCACCACCGCTACCATCGTCATCACCACTAACACGGCCATCACCATCATCATCATCATCATCATCACCATCATCATCATCATCATCATCATCTTTTGAGATTTCAACTAATCCATGACTAATCTCCGAATTTAAAACTTTATGTCATGTATATGATATATGTGGGTGTACATAAAATACCTATCCTGTATACACCTTCTTTTCCTCCCTGCCTTTTCCTTGTTCTCAATGGGTTCTAAGTGGCCCTGAGCAAACCTGCTTCTAGACGTCCACTGCAGGGTGTCCCAGGGCAACCCACTGGGCAGGACAGGCCCTGGTGGGGAGCTGGAGGGGCACATTGGACCTCTGAGGGTGTCCTGCCTCCGGGAGCCCAGGGGAAGTGAGGCAGATGAAGGTGCCTTGTGCCTGAACTGTAGTTACACTGCACGCTGTCTGTGCGGAGGGAACAGGTGCTCAGCCTGGCACCATCACACCAGCAGCTCGTTGTCTGACCGTGGCAGCCTCTGTGCCTCTGATGGGCACATCAGCCTGCAGCTGTGCTTCCTGCTGCTCCCCACTTTGCCCTCTGAGTTTGGGCTCTCTTAGAGAGTGTGGCCTAGGGAGAATAGTTAGAACAATGTAAAGCCAGCTTGAGGGGGCAGTTTAGGGGTGCTTTCTGTAGGACCATGTCAATGAAGCAGTGAGATCTCGTGCCCCTGTGTTTTGAGGTTTGTGCTTGCATTTCTTTTCTCATTTGGCCACTTACCTCCTCACTTACTGTGCATTTTGGCTGTGTGGGTCCCTGGGCTGGGCTGGGCTGGGCTGTCCCTGAGGACTCACTGTGGAGGTGGCGAGATGGGCATGTAGATTCCTTTTCTATCCTTGTGTGACAAATTACACAAACTTGGTGGCTGGAAGAACACAAACTTATTCCCTCACAGTTCTGGAGGCCTGAAGTTCGTAATCAACATTAAGTTTGATTGGGCTGAAATCAAGTTGTTGGCAGGGTGTGCTCCCTCTGGAGTGTCAAGGGGAGAATCTCTCCTGGCCTCTTCTGGCTTTTGGTGACAGCCGGCATTCCTGGCTTGTGTCTGCATCTCTCCAGCCCTCCAAGCCAGCGTCTTCACACCACCTTCACTGTGTCACATCTCTGCACCTTCCCTTTGTTTCTTTTTTTTTTTTTTTTTTTTGTAGAGATGGGGGTTTTGCTGTGTTGCCCAGGCTGGTGTTGAACTCCTGGGCTCAAGAGATCCGCCCATCTCAGCATCCCAAAGTCCTGGGATACAGGCGTGAGCCACCACGCCCAGCCTTGGCTTCCTTTCTGTAAGGCTGCACGTGACTGCATGTAGCGTGACATAGGATCATCTCCTTATCTCAGAATCCTTAATTATGTCTGCAGAGACCCTTGGTTTTGACCCTGTAAGGTAACATTCACAGGTTTCAGGAATTAGAACATGGGTATATTTTGGGGGGCTTTTTCCTGCCTGCCACAGGGACACAGGCAGGTTGTAGAAGCTGGGAAACATGGAGGAAATTTGGGTCCCCTCTAGCCTCCAGAAAGAAGTGCAGCCCCGCCAACATCTTGAGTTCAGCCCAGTGAAGCCGCTTTCAGACTTCTGACTTGCAGAACTGTGTGATGTAAAATGTGTGTGTCTTGAGCCACCAAGCTTGTGGCAATTTGTCATGGCAGCGATAGGAAACCAATGGAGACATCCAGCAAGGGTCTGGAAGCAGGCCCCAGGTCTACAGCACCTACTGTGTGCCTGTCTATGGGAGGGGAAGCTGGAGCTGAGCTTCCCCTCAGAGCAGAGTGCTGGGTAGGGGGTGTCTTCTCCGACCCATTTGTGGCTCTGCTTTTCTCAGGAGAGGTTCACCTGCCCCAGCCTCGCCTTACACCCGAGAGAGCCCGTGTTCCTGGCACAGACCAATGGCAACTACCTGGCCCTTTTCTCCACTGTGTGGCCCTACCGGATGAGCAGACGGCGGCGCTATGAAGGGCACAAGGTACTTCTGTCCTTGTCTCCCAGGCGAATGCTGAGCCCCAGCCCCAAGCCTCCTGGCAGTCCTGGATATGGGCCCCGGGGTGCATGGAGCTTCTGTCTGGGCGGATCCTGCTTTCTGTTTCCTGGGTGAGCGCATGCCATGTGGCCTGCTATCTCTTCAAGTCCCTGAGCCACATCTGGTCCTCACCCCAGAGCCCAGGTACTGGGCAGGAAGCAGTAGTTGGCTCACACAGACAGGTCTCAGAGGTGGGTGGTGGGAACAGGACAGAATGGTCATGGGTGTCATTTCTGCACCCTCCCCTTTCCGCAGGCCAGCCTTGATGGGGTGAAGGGCTGGGGGCTGGGTGACTGTCCCTGAGGCCAGACCCCTCAGCTGGGCTGGAGCTGATCTCCCTGGATTTGCTGAACTGGCCTTGGGATGTGAGCCCGCATTAGGGCTCTACAGCCTCACGGGTGGGACTTGGGCTTTGACCTCAGGGAATGGGGTGTGAAGCCCAGCTCTGCTCTGTCAGCTTGGGGCTTTGGCCTGTTCCTCTGTAGAATGGGCGTACTCACCCCAGCTTGACAGGTGCAGCCTACTCACCCACTGTGTCCCTCTCTGCAGGTGGAGGGCTACTCAGTGGGCTGTGAGTGCTCCCCAGGCGGTGACCTGCTGGTGACGGGCAGCGCCGATGGCCGGGTCCTGATGTACAGCTTCCGCACGGCCAGCCGGGCATGCACGCTGCAGGGGCACACGCAGGCCTGTGTCGGCACCACCTACCACCCCGTGCTGCCCTCCGTCCTCGCCACCTGCTCCTGGGGAGGGGACATGAAGATCTGGCACTGAGCTTTGTGTCACTGAACCTTCCTGTTGCCAGCTGAGCTCTGGGACTCCCCTCTTCCTCAAGGGTGTATGAGAGGAATGAGCACAGAGGTTGGCTGTGGGTCCTGGGTACCACCCTCTGAGCCTCAGTTTCCTCATCTGTAAAGTGGGGACAAAAGTCTGTTTGCCTCAGGAGTGTGAGGACTACAATAGTGAAAGCGCCTGGCAGGCGGCCGGCGATGCCTAATAAACATGTGTTTTGCTATTTGTTAAGTGTTTTCAGCAATAAGTTTGCATTAGCGGCTTCTTCTCACCTCCTTCCTCCCAGGCCTGCTGGAGCTCTGGAGACAGAGAGAACTGTGCGAGCTTGAGATGGGATCATCCCGCTCTGGGGGTCCCAGCAAGGAAGTCCTGAAGTGGGGGTAGTCTGGGTCTTTGGTCTGCCCTCAGGGATTCTGTTGGAGCTCAGTGCCCCACCAGCCTCACAGGCCCCAGCCGCTTGCACTCCCCAGGACTGTGGCCAGCTGGGCCCCTGGTTGGCCCAAGCCCTGGGCCCCTTGGGCCGCCTCTTGCCCCACCAGTGTGCGTGCTGCACACGCAGGTGTGCTCACCTGCTGAGGGAGCCTCGTGGAGAAGTGAGGGAGGGACCCTTGAGGAGCCTGGAGGAGCTGGGCTGGGAGGAGGCCTGGCTCCCCAGGTGCCTGCACAGGCTGACTAGATGGAAACCCCAACAGAATTGTAACTGAGGGGCCACTCCAGGAGCCCAGGGATCTGCTGACAGGTGAAGGTGGGGCCCACGGGTACCTTGGAAGGCTTCCTGGAGGAGGCAGACCTCAACTTGGTGAAGATGGTGTCCCTGGCAGGGGAGTCAGTGGAGAAAGGCAGAGAATGTGAAGAGGCCGCCCATGGACCAGAGCAGTGGGGGATGCAGGAAGAGGTGGGCACTTGGCTTCCCCTCCCCCTGATTCTGTCCCCGCTCCACTGTCGCCATAGCAGAGGCAAGGCAAGGCACCACTCCTCTCCCAGGTTCATCTCCGCATCTGTAAAGTGGGGCATCGGAAGAGCCAGCCTGCAGGCTCACAGCTAGGGTCAGAGAAGGTCAAGTCTGTTGGGAGTGTCCTAGGAGGAGGCTGAAGCTGGCCTGGAGCCGGTAGGTGAAGATCTGTGTGTCAGTGTGTCCAGGGGGTCCTTGGGATCCCTGGGCTCCTCTGGAGGAGTATCCCAGACGAGGGAGGAGCTGTGCAAAGGCCCCGAGGTGGGGCTTCTGAGGGCTGAACCCTCCTGCCCGACAGTCACTGCAGAGCCTGACACATGGCAGGCATCCGGGTCTACAGCACCTACTGTGTGCCTGTCTGTGGGAGAGGAAGCTGGAGCTGAGCACTGGGGGTGCTGAGGGCATGGCCCCAGTGTCCCCCTACTGTGCCCTGAGGACAGGGTGAGTGGGATCCCCTGGCCCATGTGGGGGCAGCGTCCTCATGACCCACAGTGGGAGCACCTTCTGTGTATTTCTTTTAGGCTCAAGAACGGCTGTGTTGGTGAAAAGAGTTGCACCCTGTGCCCAGCGAGCTTGGTCACTGGCGAAAGTGAAGATTGCCACTGGCCTGAGCAAGGCGGTTGGGGGTGGTGGTGCTGAGGCTGGTGTGGGAGATGGGTAGTCTCTGCCCTCTGCCCCATGTGGCTGCTGGGGCCTCCCTCTTGTCACGCCTCTGGCGTTTGCCCTTTCTCCTCCTGCTCTGAGAGGGAGCTCCTGTGACCTGTGGGGCCCATCCCATCACCCCCACCCAGCAGGCTGATGGTGCCTCAGGGCCTTTGGGCCCACCATCCCCCTCCCCAGCCTCTTTCCTTCAGTGCTTGCTTGGATGGTATCTTCATGAAAGCTCCCCTCACCCACAGCCCCCTTTCCCCACAGAGCCCCCAGCCCCGCTGATGCCCTCCACCTGCATTTGCAGTGGAGCACATGCCCCAGGCTGGGGTTCCTGCTCCCTGCTGGTGCCTGACCCTGGCACAGAGTGGGCCTTCCACAAGTGACTGCAGGTGTGGCCCGGTGACAGGACGTGGGCCTGTCGGTGTCCTTCATTGCTGTGTGACTTTGGGCAAGCTGCCTAGCTCCCAGTGCCTCAGTTTCTCCTTCTGTGAAACAAGAACACATAACGTCCATCGCGTGGGGATCATGAGACTGTGTCTGTGTGTTTCCTGGTAGGGCCCGTGTGTCATAGGCGCTCAGGAAGTGGTGCTGGGACTTAGTGTCAGGCTGACCACTTGACGCAGGAGCTGAGCCAGTTTAGGGGAGAGGGCAGATGTGGCTCCCTTCTCAGACCTTGCCACAGTGGACCATGGGGTGGTGGGCCCTTGTTCCTACCCTTGCTGTCCCTGTCACTCTCTGGGCATTGGCCTTGTCCAGGTTCGATCTAACGGCAGAAGCCACCAACTGGGGCTGCCGCCCTCATTCATTCCCACTGGACGAGTCCAGGGAAGGACTCAGATTGGTTGACTTCTGTCACACCCATGCTCCACACCCAGGTTCCTTGGGCAGGTGTGGTGGGAACTGTGATTTGTAGCAGGGAAAGTGGTCTCCTCCCCAAGTGCAGGACCCTCCTACAAGTATTTTCATGAGGGTGTGTCTCCCCAGCTCCAGGCCTGAGCAGGCCTCAGCACGTGTTTGTGGAATGAATGGATGCTGTGCGAATGAACCCAGACACACTGGGGAGGGAAAGCTGCAGTGGTCGGGGTGGAGGGAGGCCTGGGCTTCTCAGGCCGTTTCTCATTTGCCTTTCCCATCCCCACACCTCACTGCCAGCCCCAGACCTTGGAGTCTGGATGCTCTGCTTCCTGACCCAGTGCAAACCCCAGTGGTTTTCCACCTTCCTGATGATGATTTTGTGATTGAGAATTTCGTCGCAGCATTTGGTGATTGTTCCCTACATTGTATGTTCATGTTGCCACTGATTTAGCGTGAGCATCAGTCACAGATGACACTGCGTCAGGCTTCCGAGGGCTGGGATACAGCTGCTGAAAGGCCTCCTGTCTACCTGGGCTCCTGGCCCCGCTCCTGTGCTGGGCACACATCACTGCCTGCCACCTGTGGGACTCGGAGCCAGGAGACCAGTTCATGTCCCAGGGCCATTTCCTGCTGGTCTGAGACCTTTGCAGGGGCCTTGCTTATCTGAGCCTTGTTTTCTCATCTGTAAAGTGGGCCTGTGGGGATGAGGAGAGACGAGGCAAAGGAAAGAACTTTGCAGATTGTCACCCAACTTCACTTGGGACAAACGCCTTCCACTTCTGTGCACCTGAAGTCCATTTGTTTTCCAAGCTGGTGGCCTTGAACCAACCCAAAGCTCTGAACCTTCTGGGGCCGCGGGGCCACCCAGGGCTTCGCAGAAAACCCAGTGTGGTGGTTTCTTAGCTCCACCCTCTGCGGGTTTGATTTCTCAACACAGGCCGCTGTGGGTGCCAGCTGGCTGCCAGCCCCTTCCCTTTTTAGGTCATTTTATTGGGAAGAATGGCAGGTGTGCACCATGCTTTTATCTGTTTCTTTTTCCAAACACTTTCTTCCAAAGAACATTCTTAAAGACTGACTTTGATCCTCGGCAAGGTGTCAGGGAGTTCACTGTTTGCAGTTTTAAAATAAGAAAGCTAAATTTAGAAAATGTGGAGCAGGAATGAAAAAGGAGTGTGGTCTCTTCCCTCCACCCACCTTCCTGGGGCTGAGTGTTCACCTTCATCCTCTCCTAGAAAATCTGAGATGCCAGATCCAAAGCCATCGTGGAGAAAACGGCTTCACCTCCAGATGCCGTGCAGACTGCGTGTGCTGGCTGCACCGCTGTATGCCAGGCGTGGCCGTGACTTTTTTCTGAGTGCAGCTGGTGCTCACAGCTCCCGACAGGGTGTCCATGACCCCACTGTCCAGCAGAGGAAACTGCTGCCCTGAGGGCAGGGAGCCGTGCCCAGGGCCCTCTGACCCCAAGCCTGTGCTCTTTTTTGCACCTGAGATCCCTTCCCAAATGGCCTCCTGTGGGCACCACCTCCACCTCACTTTGGCTTTTTGTACGGTGGGAGACCCAGCTACCTAGAGGGTCCCTGGAAATTGCATTTATGAATGTCCTCAGGCTCCATAAAGGGAAGCAGGCCAGGCAGGCCTAGGTCTTGCCCAAGGTGACACTGTCAACTGGTGGCAGAGCCCAACCCTGCGCTGCCCTACTGAGAGCTGAGGCGAAACATACATGGATGTCCGGGCGGGTAGTGGATGCGCAGACAGGGCCTCCCTGAAGACAAGGCAGGATCTCAGTGCAGGGAGAGGTCAGGGGTGGAGCAGGGAACCCCGTGCCATGGCCAGCTGCCTGGGTAGATGGAGACTGCCCAGGACTTCCCGTCCAGCTGTGGGGACAGTCCAAGTGCAGAACGTCGAAGGGCAGATCCAGAGGGAAACTGCCAGCTCCAGAGCTCAGCCCCTTGGGAGCCCCACGGGAGCACTGAACAGTTTCTGGAACTCTCCAGCTGTCACAGATCTGTGCCTTTTCATGGCTCTGTTCCATTTGCCTAAAATACCTGTTGAACTCCTATTCATCTTTCAGCACCCAGTGTGATCCTCTCCTCTGACCCCTTTCATTCATCCCCCTGGAGCATGAGGGCCCTCCCTTCTCAGATGCCCACAGGCCCTGTGTTCTAGAAGTCCTGAGCTGAGTGTTACACTGTCTGCCTTCCCCCTCTACCTCTGAGTTCCTTGTGGGCAGAGCCAGGTCCCTGAGGCCATCATGAGGCTGCCAGCTGACAGCAGCACCAGGGAGAGGAGCGGGGCACCGAGACCCAGCCCAAGGGATCCTGCGAGAAAAGAGTCACCAGTCAGAGCCATAGGTGCTCCTGTCTCAGGGCCCTGTTGAGCCAGCTTTGAGCCATGAGAATTGGGGGTGGTGAACCAAGGTTCCCCAGGCTCAGCACCACAAGGAGCAGTGTCCTGACTACCCCCGACCCTGGGGGTGTCAGCCTGACCCTGCTGCTGCAAGCTGTGTGGACCCTCTCCTTCCTCTTCTCTCCTGAGCCGGAAGGCTGCCTGGCTCTGCAGCCAGAGTCACCATTCCTACCCAGTCCTAGGCAAGGGTCTAATAGTGCTGGCTGCTCTGGGAACAGGACACCTTGCAGGCCCGGCTATGGCAGGCATTGCAGCCCAGGCAGGAGAGCCCTGTGAGGTGCAGAGGCCATCTTGGGGGCCGCAGGCTCTGAGGTGGCAATGTGGGGGCCAACAGCCTGAATCTAGCCCTCCAGATCTGGGCCAAGGCTGCCACCCAGGGCAGGTATGTCTGATTCGGTAGCCCCCAGGAGAGCTGAGCAGGGCCTTTGTCACCTAGAGGTGGGAGAGCCAGAGCGCCCCTCTTTCTGGCCTCAGCTTTCCCATGTCTGGGTGACAGAAATCTTGCAGCTAACACTGGGGCAGCTGAGGCTTGGGTTCCCCTCTGGGGGTGCCTCTGCCCACCGGGTGCAGTTATTTCTCTCTCCTGCCCTCCTGGCTGCCCCCAGCTCAGGGAGGGCTGTGGCTCCTGTTCTGTCCACGGCCCCAGAGCGGAGACCAGAATTCCGAACCTCTCCAAGCTTCCTCTGGCTCAGGGATGCTGCTTCCTGGGGCGGCACTTATGGCTGGAGAAGACACAGCCAGGCTGGCTCTGGCTTCTTCTGCAGAGGAAGCGGAAGGGCAAGGATGCAGGGAGCCATGGCTGATGCCCACTCTCCTTGGAGTCGTCTGACCAGAGACAGAGCAACGCTAGAGCTACACACAAAGCCAGGTGTGCCAGGGACCCTCCAGGCACGAGCCTGGGGTGAGGTGCTCCCCACTGGGACGTGCCCCCAGGCACCTACAGGGACAGCCATAAAGGCCCCCTTGGGGAGGGGCCTCCATCCTCAGCCTTGAACCCACACATGCACATCTTCAAGGGCAGGGATGAGCGTGTGTCCAGGATGAGCAGGCGTCCAGAGAAACAGGGCTGCCGGAGCAGGAACCATGAGGAGGCCTGCACAGATCACACGGTCCAGTCCCAGACCAGCTTGTGAAATGGTTGTGCCCACCATGTTGACAGAAATGAGATGAGCTGGAAAATATCTCCAGGGAATGGGAAGCTAAGAAAGTGGCACTGTGGATTTGTAAAACAACCAAGTAGAAACTCCAGAAATGAAAAACATGAATAACTGAAATGAAAACCTCAGTGGCTGTGTGTGGCGGCTGAATAGACACAGGAGGGAATTAGTGAGTTGGAAGACAGATGATGCACAGTGTAGCAGGGAGAGCGCAGCAGCCACAGAGGGTGTGGGGAGGGGCGACAGGGCCCGCTGCAGGCCTGGGGTGGCACAGGGTGTGGGGAAGGGTGACAGGGACTGTTGTAGGCCTGGGGTGGCACAGGGTGGGGGAGGGGTGACAGGGCCCGCTGCAGGCCTGGGGTGGCACAGGGTGCAGGGAAGGGTGACAGGGCCCATTGTGGGCCTGAGGTGGCACAGGGTGTGGGGAGGGGTGGCAGGGTCTGTTGCAGGCCTGAGGTGGCACAGGGCGTGGGGAAGGGTGACAGGGACCATTACAGGCCTGGGGTGGCACAGGGCACAGTGGGGGGGGTGACAGGGCCACTATAGGCCTGAGGTGGCACAGGTCTGGGAAACAAACCCGGAGGGAGAAAACAGAATGGGCAGAGAAGTGTTTTAAAAATACAATAGTTGAGAATTTTTCAGAACTGGTGAAGTACACCAATCCACAGATGTGAGACTCCCTGAGAATCCTAAGAAGGATTCCTAAGAAGGAACTCCATACCCAGACACACCTCAGGGAAACTGCAGAAAGCCAAAGTCAAAGAGAAAATCTCAAAGAGCTGGAGAAAATAAAGCAATTTTGTTTTCTAACCAAAGGGGAGCGTTTGCTGGACTGACAGCCAGTTCCCAGTGCCAGCAGGAAGGCAGAGCAGAGCGGCAGCGTCCTGTGTGCCCAGGGAAAAGGCTGCCTGCCGACATGCCGTCTGCACCCCCAGTACCTCTCAAGGAGCAGAAGCCAAGTCTGAGACACGAGGATTAGAGGCCAGGAAATCGGTGGGGCAGCGCACAGGAGCATGAGATAAAAGAGCTGTTGTATCCGGTGGGTTGGGAAAAGCAGGAGAATCCACACCCTAGATAGGAACTTGGATGCCGGGGTGGGGACCGGGTGTTATGGGGATGGGGTATGAAGTGGAGTTAAGGGGCCCAACTTGGCTGCAGAGAACAAGGCTGGGGAGGGACACCAGGGACCCCAGGTTCCCGAGACCAAAAGGCAGGAGGTGGAGAAAAAGCCCAACCCAGATTCTTTCCACCAGCGTCTTTTATTAATGAATGCAAAATACAGTACTAACTGACAGGGCATGCATCAGAGACGACAGGGATGCAAGCTACAGAAACCAGGAGTGGAGGGCCTCATCATGTCTGAGGTAGAGTAGACGGTGTCAGGGGGCGGACCGGGGGGCGGAGATGAGCACCGGCCGCACTGGGGCATCATCCCGGCCCACCAGGGACTATGGGCCGTGGGAGGGCTCAGGGCGGTGTGGTGGCCACACTGCGAAAAATGGATTTTTAAAACACTTCATAGCCCCGAACTCGTTTCAGCTCCCTCTTTGTGGACACAACTTCAGGGTTCCCTTGTCACTGGCTGGCGGGGGTGGTCTTGCCACTTCCTACTTGCAGAGTCTGGTCTCCACAGGACACCGTCCTTCCCTTCCCTTCCAAGGGGCAGGCCCCACGCACCCTCACCCAAAAAATAAAGGAGCTTTGTGTTGAAAACGCCAAGGCAGCCGTCCAGGGAGCTGGAGGCCAAGTGCGTTAAGAAAGACCCTTTTTCTCTATAAAAATAGTTTCGCTTTATAAAAGGGGGGATGCTCCTCTCACATGGGGGAAGGACGTGTGAAAAACGTTCTAAGTGGAGTTCCACGGGGCGGGGCTGGGTGGACACCGCGGTGTGGGGGATCCTCCTCTCAGGCCTACAGGGTTGGGGAGGAGAGGAGGTGCTGGGAGGAACAGACTCCTGTTGGCAGGGGCGGGGGAACAGCGGGGGCTGGGGAGAGGTGGGGCCGGCCCCTTTGGGGCACCGTGGGCTGGTGGGGAGGGGCCCACAGCCAGGCCTGCACGCAGGCGCTCAGTTGAGCAAGGTTCCGTAGAGCTGGGCCTTGGTGAGGCTGTCCTTGCGGCTCAGCCCCGTGCCACCAGTCCGCGGAAAGGCCTGCTGGGGGCTGAGGCGGGCGGCAGGGTGCATCTCCGGGGAGGCCTCCATGGAGCTTGGCTCCAAGGAGTCCCTGGAACCCTGCTCGGGCTCAGGGCTGCTGGCGGCCCCACACAGCTGCACCCCGAGCCTGTCCCCGTCCCCCCCCTCGCTGGGTGCGTAGCCGGGCAGTGGGTCAGCCGAGCGGCCGGGGCTGAGGCTCAGGTCGCCGCCCGCCCGCAGGAAGCAGGGCTCTGCCAGGTGGCCCTGGGAGAGGTCGTCCCCCTCCGAGAAGCTGTCGGCCTTGTAGCTGGCGTAGAGCGGGCTGGCGCGGCCGTCCGCCTTCTTGCCCGGGCTGCCCCCGGCCCCGCCGTAGTAGCGTTCAGAGAAGCTGCAGGGTGAGGCACGGCCGGCAGCGCTCACTGGGTAGGAGTAGGCGCCAATGTCCTCCACACTCAGGGGCCGCCACTGGCTCCTCATGTCCTCCCCGGGGAGCCGGGCGGTCCCCGGCTTGGCCCGCAGGCTCCACAGGTTTGGGGGCATCAGGGCCTGCTGGGGACCCGGAGAGGCCGGGAAGCGGAAGGTCTCGGCCGGGTACGGTGACATGGTCCGCCCGAAGCCTGGGGCCACTTCGGCCTCCAGCGGGGCCGCCACCGCGGCCGTGGCCTTGGCAAAGCGAGGGCTGCCCTCATAGGTGGCGGCGGGCGGCTTGCGCTCGAAGAGCTCGTCGCGGCTGTTCAGGTAGATGGCCTGCTGCGACGCGGTCAGCGTGCTGGCCTGCGCGTGCTCCTTCTCCTCCGACGTGGCGCTGAAGCTGGAGTAGGAGCTGGACGTGGGCAGTGAGCCCGCGTAGCTGGGGAAGGCCTCGTGCTGGAAGCCCGCCGGGAAGGCCGCCGCCTCGGCCTCCTCCTCCTCCTCGGCCGCGCTGTCGGTGGAGTTCTGGGTCCGCAGGAAGCCCACGTCGGTCACGGGCGCGTCCACGCTAGGCCGCCGGTCGTGCCGCCGCTCCTCCGGGCAGTAGAGGGCTGTGTCACTGCAGTAGATGTCTCCCTTGTAGGGGGGCCGCGGGCCTGGTTTCTCCACCCCGTCGCAGAAGGCCAGGTCGCGGGCCGAGGCATCGGACAGGCGCGAGGACAGGCTGGTGGGGTCCGGCTTCTCCAGCACCTTGGCAATGACGCAGGTGGGGACGCTGTCCGCGTAGGCCGGGTGGCAGAGCGGGGATGGCAGGCTGCAGCCGTGCTTCTCCATGTGCAGGCTCACGCGCTCCTGGAAGTCCGAGGGCAGCTGGAACGGGTGGGAGGAGCGGGAGGGCAGGGACAGGGTCACTGTCAGCATGGCGGCCCAGCCCTGGCCCCGAAGCTGAGGACTGAGGTTAGCCATGACCGACAGGCAGACAGACAGACGAACGGGGCCTCCCAGCTTCTCAAATCACACCACGGGGAGCCTGGATCCAGGACGCTGTACTGAACAAGCTCCCAGGGGTGTGGGTGCTGTGAGTGCCTGGGGATCCTGGGTCATCTCTCCCCACCCCACTCCCATTGCAGCCAGGACAGCCCAGAAGCTGCAGTCGCCTGGAGAAGCCAGAACCCAGGTCTGATTCACTCAAGGCTGCACCCACTCCCAGCCCCACGCCACCCATTTTGTGCCCAGCAAGGGGTTGACTTGCTCTCCCAGGGCCATGGGTTCTATGGGTTCTCCTGGGGGCATGACCTGCTCCCCAGCCCCCCAGTTATGCTGCTGGAGCATTCCTGAAGAAGACAGACTCAGAAACAGATGCAACAAAGATTGAGGGCCAGGGCTGAGAGTGCCTGGTGCCATTGGGGGTGTCCCGCTACTGTTTGATCTATTTTGTGAGTGTCTCAGGCATGGCCCAGGACCAGGGGAAAGGAACACAGGCCTGGCTGGGAGATTGCATGTGAGGGGAGGGTTGGGGGGCGGGGTGCGCCCGGTGCGGCGGCCATAGGCAGGCCGGGGTGGGCCGCTGGCCCATCTGCCCTTGGCATCGGGCAGGCCTGGTTCTGGGTCCTGGCTCTGCTACCTGCCTGCCGTGTGGCCTCAGTCCCGCCCTCTTTCCTGAACGTTTTCTTTCTGAAATAGGCACCGTCAGTCATCGTGCCCAGCCACAGGCTCCTGCAAAGTTCCGCAAAGGTCACTCTGCCGTGTCAGTGCTCAGTGGAAGCAAGGACCTGGAGCAGCCCTCGAAGGAAACAGAGGGCAACCAGCAGCTGGGGTGGGCCAAAGGGACTCTGGTGAGGGCCAGGGGCTGCACGGCTGTGTGAGGTGGGGTGTCTCTGGCAGCCCCTCCACCATCAGGAATGTCATGGCCCCACAGGAGCGAGGGGGACAGAGGAGGCTCAGGCTCAGCTGGCATCTTCCTCCTCAAAGATATTTGGGAAATGGCCTTGGGGTGGCACTGGCACAAAAGAAGCCCGGTGGTCCCGGGGTGGGGTGGGCCTGGCTGCGGGGCCACGTTACCTCAGACACCTTGTGGACCCTGCCGTAGGTCTGGCTGCACTGCAGCAGCTGGGCCGCTAGATTGCAGTCCTTCCTATAGAGCTCCTAAAAGACAAGAGAAGGCGTTCGGCGCCACTCACCCCAGCCAAGGCCCCGCCGCCCTGACCAGCGCCGAGTGGCCAGCAGGGGCAGTGGGGTGCACAGGGCCTGCTGTGCGCTTGGCAGGACAGGGACCCACTGCTGGCTCCGGCCCTCTCTGGGTTCCAAACTCTTGCCTGCAAAATGAGAGCCTCGTTCTGACCTGGGGCTGCTGGAGCATGGAGGGCCCTGCCGCTGCCCTAGCCGGTGCCCTCGGGACCCTGCCAAGATGGGAACCTCCCATAAGGTGGGGGGCAGTGGTAGAAGAAGGAGCCCCAATGGCCCTGAGCTCCTGGGGGTCCCCCAGGCTCATAGAGCAGGCCTGGTCTCCCTCTACCTGTCCCTCAGGCTCCCAGAGTCCTTCCAAAGATGATTGGGAGGGAGTGCCAGGCAGGAATGGGAGGCAGGATGAGCCCCCAGCACCTTCCACCCCGTACTTCAAACTTGCTGCTCACACCCGCCTTCCCAAAGTGTGGCCTGGAAACAGTATGGCTGCAGGGCTGGGCAGGGACCGGGCAGGTGTGTGACCCCAGGCCCAGGCGGGCACTGGCTCAGCCTCCTGAGCTGAAAACAGATGCAAACAGTAGGACTCAAGGGGTGTGGCTTCGCCACTGAGAATCTCTGTTGCATGTGCCTGTGTTTGGGGCTTGCATTCCCGCCCCACAGGGGTCCCCACTGCGAGGGCTCTGACAGCTAGCCCTGGGGTGGCCCGGAGGCCCTGTGACCCACCTGAGCTGCCCCATGGCTGCTCCTCGCAAGGCTGGCCACAGTCCCAACCCAACCAGCACCAGGCGTCCTGCTGTCCAGGGAAGGCTGTCTCTGACACAGGCACTTTTCTGTCCCCCCACCACGGCCCTGGAGCCTCCCTCACTGAAGGCTGGTGCCCCCAACTTGGCCTACACGGTGGAGGGAACTGGAGTCACCAAGCCCCTCTCAGTGCCCTCCTGGGCCTCCTAGGAACACAACAGCACGACTGCCTGAGAGCTGAGAACTGGCCCCTTGTGTGACCCCAGTCGATCAGCTGCCCCTGGCACCAGAGGGCTGCAGGCACTGCCCAGCCAGCCCAGGTCTGCCATTGAGCCCCACCAGCCACAGCCAGGAGTGGCTGCCACTGGGAAGCCGGTGCCATGTCCGTAGCCCCTGGCGCACCTGGCTGAGTACCCAACCGCCTGGGCTATTCGTGTCTGAGGTGGCCATCTCTGGGACAGCTGGGAGCCTTTCCTGAGCAGCTACAGCTGCTGGCTTGGGGAGGAAATACTCATGGGACACTCTGGCAGAGCAAGCAGGTGGAGGCAAGTGCTCCGGCCGCCCAGGGCCCAGGGCTGCTGGAGTCAGAGTCCCAAGGTTGAGTTCTGGCCCCGTCTGCGAGCGACCACCTGGGTTACCTGGGAAACCACTGAAGCTGGCCATGTCTTAGTTTCCTCATGTGCACCATCCCTGCAGAGAGGCCCCCAGGACTAGTGCCCACTTACGTAAGGGGCCTGGCCTTGTCATGTTAAGAAGCACCTCCTGTTCTGAGCCCATGTCCTCCTGTCCTCCTCCTGTTAGAGCCACACTCCTCAGAAGGGTGGCCTGTGCCTGGAACCACTGCTCCACTCCACCACCGACCTCCAGTTCCCCAAATCCCAATGCCTCTTCTTTGCCCTCTGACCTGGTCTCTCAATAGCTGGCAAGTCAGCCGGCCAGGGCATTGACTGCAGCCCCCTTCTCAAGTGGCTGTTGGGGCACCGTACTTGCCTGGTGTCCCCCAGCCTGCTGGCCACTCCCTCCCAGGCATCCTTGCTGGTCCCTACTCCGTCCTGGGGCCTCCCTGCTTCTTATCTGCACGCTGCCTCGGCAGTCTCCACTGGCATGCCGGCCTTCACGCTCAACTCCAGACCCGGACCTCCTGCTGCCCTGGTGACATCTCCCCTTGAAGGGCTCCTATGCATCTCCCACCCAGCTCCTGCCCCTCCCCAGTTATCCCCAGCCAGGAAATGGCAGGCAACTCCTTTTGTTTGGGCTCTGAACCCTGTAGCTGGGTTAGACCCAGCTCTTCTAACAACCCACATCCTAAATCTTGGTTAGTCCTGTTGATTCTATTTTCAAAACACAACCAGAATCTCAGCCCTCTGCCCAGTTCCACCATTGCCTGACCCACCAACATCCTTTGGACTATGGCCCTGGACTCCTCCTGATCTTCTGTTCCTGCCCTCATCCGTACAGCCTGTTCCCAGCACGGCAGCCATGTGAGCCCTGGGAAGCTGCACATGCAATCACGTTGCTCCTCTGTTTAAGAACCTTCCATGGCTCCCCACTGCACTCAGAATAAAGCCCAGGTTTCTGAGCGGAGCCCATGCAGCACTGCCTCCTATGGTCTTTCTGACCTCAGACCCTGGCTCCCCCTCCCGCTGGGCGCTCTTTGGCCTCTTTGGGGTCCTCCAAGTTAACCAGGTACAGCTGCACACCCGTTTTCTTCTGCCTGGAAGCAACGCTCTTCCCACGGGTGTCTGCATGGCTGGCTCCTTCACTCCCTCAGGGCTTGGCCCAGCAGCCCCTTCCAGAAGCACCCTCTTGAAATCTGCAGGCCCCGCAGCCGGCGACTCCCTGGTGCTGTTCCTCACTTTCTGTTTCTCACAGCGTTTCACACGTCTCACGTACTCCAGAGTTTGCCCCACTCAGATGTGAACTCCACGTGGGCAGACGTGGTGTTTTTTTTTTTTTTTTTTTTTGCCTGTGTTGTTCACACCATCATCTTGGAGCCTAGTAGGGTCTGGCAAGGAGTAGAAGCTAATTCGTGAATTCAGAGGCAGCTGTCCGGGGTCTGTGGAGGGCAACTGGGCCCATCTCACAGGGTACCTGAAATTAGGCCCCATGGGCAGCCACACGGCTGTGATGCGACACTGGAACAGGCCAAGGGCAGGAGTCCTGAGTGGCCGTGACCCCACCCTGGGGCCAGGAAGCCTTGCCTTGAATGGGATAATATGGCCCCGCATCCCCTAGCTCAAGTCCTCACGGCAGAGGGTCTGTTTAAGGACACTCTCGGCGTCCTCAGCGAGGCAGCCCCATCCTTCCCCAACTGCACTAGGTCCTTCTCAAAGCCCTGACCGGCCTGTCCATCCACCTGTACCCTGTGCCAGCCCCTTGAGGCTGGGGTTGAAGCAGCTGAGCTCAGTCCCCTTCAGAGTCAGACTGTGACTCCCAGTGCATCCTGGGAAGCCCTCGCCTGGGCCCACCAGCAGCCCTCCACGGGCCAAGTGTGTGCGGCACTCACGTTGTCCTCCGACAGCTTGTCGATGGTCACCTTGGCTTCCAGCAGGTGGCTGTTGAGGGCAACAATCTCGTGGCTCAGTGCACGCTTCTCCTCCTCATAGTGCTGGCCCTGGGGGTGGGACAGTGGGAGGAAGAAGTCTGTGGTTGGCTCCTGGTGGGCCAGCCCAGTCACTCAACTGCACCCCGTGTTGCCCCTTGTAGCTATGAATGACAAGACACTTGAAGGGCCAAGGGTGCAGGGTTAATGAGCACAGACAGACCCTAGTTCAATTCCTGGGTGCAACACTGCCAATCCAGACAGCCTTGGGGACGTCACTGCCACCCTGAGCCTCAGTGTCTCATGTGCAACACAGAGGTGACAGCGTCCTGCCTCAGCAGCTGGGAGTGGGGACGGAGGACAGATGACTTGTGCCCGGCATACAGCCCAGCCCACCTCACTAGACAGATTGAGAAACTGAGGCTCAGAAAGGAAAGGGCCTGTGTCCAGGGACCCAGGCAGAGCCAGGCCCAGTCCCCAGGCCTGCCACCCCGCCTCTCCGACAGCACCGCAAAGGTGGGCAGGTTGTTGCTTTCAAAAACAAAATGAGCCGGTCACCAAAGTAGAAAGAAAGGAAACCTCTTCATCCTAGTGAGGGAGTGGCACCAGAAACCCACACCCTGTCCCTCTTGGACATGTCCCAGCGGTGCGGTCACAGAGAAAATGGCAACCCCACTGAGGTCATCTGCAGGTGGTGTGAGGGTCCCCATGAGAGTGGAGCTGGGACTCAAACCTGCCTCTGGCTTACCCAGGGCCTGAATTCGGCCTCTCTATCCTCCTGGGCCCAGGTCCTTGGACTGGCAGGCTGAGCTGGGGGGCCGGTTCCCAGTTTATGTCCTCTGTCCACAGCCCCTCTTACACGCCCCCAGGCTGGAATGCTCCCACCCGCCGCTCAGGCAGCACGGGGGAGCCCTGGACCCAAGTATGCACTTAGCCGGAGAGCACCCACCCGGCTCCACATGTTCCGTGGAGAAAGGGGTGGGACCAGCAAGACCTGTGTCCCAGCTCCTGAGTGGGCCAGGCGTGTCAGCTGGGTGGCTCCCCCAGGGGAGGAGGTGCGGGGTGGGGGAGTGGGTGCTGCTTGGCGGCCTCACCATGCGGTACAGCTTGTCCTCCAGCTCCTGGTTGATCCTCTGCAGTGCCATGTAGTTGCTCTGAATCCTGGCGCAGGAGGCAATGGGGTCACTGCCATGCCAGGCCTGGCCCTCCCACGACCCTCATGGCTGCACAGCCTGCTGAGCAGGATGGCGCTGAATTTGGACCTCCCGAGCTCACCCCACCAGCCTCACCCTGGTGGAATCTGTGCCCCTCTGCACAGATCAGAAAACAGCCCATTAAAGCAAACTTTGGTAGAAGCTGTTCCTAAGCCAGGGCCCAGGACTGTATTTCCCCCTCCACCCCGGAACCCCCTGAAGATGAGAAGCGAAGGCTTGTTATTCACAAGAGACTCTGTCCCATCTGCACGTGGAGCCAGTTTACTCACATTTGACCTACAATTCTTACAAATCTGTTATGGGGTTGACAGTTCAAATGCAAATGAGCAGGGAAGAGACTTAACACTAACTATGTGAGGGGCCCTGGGGTAAGGCTGGAGACCTCACAGTGAACAAGACTCGGTTCTGCAGGGAAGGAGGAGTGGAGCCGAGTGTCAGGTGGGAATCAGGTGTTTGGAGATTCTATTGCTGGTGGGAGGGGCTTGGGGATGGTGTCCAGCCTCAGAGAACCTATGTGTTGTGTTATGGCCCCTGTCTTGCCAATAGGGAAACTGAGGTGAAACTTTAATTACTTAAAGCAGTAACGGGCAGGGCCCAGACTTTAACTGAGATCTGACCGCACTGCCCAAACTTGGTTTCCATATGAATGGAGGGTAACATTCAAAACACCCAGGAGGTGGGGCCGTTCGGAGAGGAACAAACCCTCTCCCTATGGCAAGTCCTCCCTGGGGGGCAACAGGGAGGCAAATAAAGCCAACAGCAAAGGTTGCATGCTTCTTTCATCTTCTGTTTAAGAAGATGGGAAAGTGCATATTACATTTCAGAAAAACATCCATTTTAAATGTGCACAAGAAAACTGCTTTTAGAAAAGTGTGGTGTTTGAGGGAGTCCGGCACACCTTGATCGACACTTCACTAGCCCGCACACGCTGGAGGGAATGGTCCCTAAACTGGTTCATCTCCGGGCTAGACACAGCTTTTCCCATCAGGACTCAGGGGACCATGGCTGGGCCCCGGGTGGACCAGTCAGGGTCTGGACATCTGCCGGGGTTCAAATCCTGGCTCGGCTGCTCCAAAGTGTGACTTTGGAGGAAGCGCTTCCCCTGCCAGAACCTCTGGACTCCGCATCTGAGTGGGGTCAACAGCCAGGGTGGGAGGGGAGCACCGCGTGGGGCTTCCCGGGCCTCGCCCCCCGCCCCGCCCCGCCCCGCCCCGGCCCTCGCCCCGCCCCGCCCCGGCCCTCGCCCCGCCCCTCACCTGCGCAGCTTCTCCGTGACCTTCTCCAGCTCCTCCTGCGCGCGCCGCAGCTCGATCTCCAGGTAGTGGCGCGTGGAGTCGAACTCGGTCTCGAGCTTCTCGAGCTTGTGTGTGGTGTAGGACAGCCGCTTGCGCAGCTCGCCCTTCTGCTCCTGCAGCGCGCTGCAACGACATGGCGGCGGCGGGCGGGGCCGCGGCGCTGAGCGGGGGAAACTGAGGCCCGCGGGCCAGCCGGGGCGTGCCGTACTAACACTAACACGCGCGCGCGCACACACACACACACACACACACACACACACAGCCTCCCGGGCGTCACTGGAGACCACGGCGCCCCAGAGTTAGGGACTCTGACCCTGAGCCAGTCTGGCCCGGCGGTTCCTCAGACTCCACCAGTGCCCCTCTCAGGTAAATCCCAGGTGGTGGCTGGAGGAGTCGTTGACCCCAGAACCTGGCCAGTGCACTGGGGGTGGTTTAAAGGACCCCGGTATAAAGAGCGCCCATCAGCACCCAGGCTGTCTATCACGGAGCTGGCCCTTGGTGGCGCAGGTGACCAGGGCCCTCACTCCTGCCCCTCCGCAGCGCTAGGGTGGGATGGCTGAGGCCCAGAGTCAGCAGTGCCACGCCCAAGACCAGACCTACTTTCCCCAAAACGGTTGTGTGGCCCCGGGACCCTGGTCACTTCTCTGGGCCAGAGAGAGGTTTGGTGGCGATGACCCATGCCCAGGCAGTGTCCACCACCATGGCCAGTGAGCTGCATGCAGCACAGGAAACCTGGCAAGGTCCTGGCCTGTTCAAGTTGCCCTTCCTCCAGGAAGCCTTCCAGAAACCCAGACAGCTCTTGAGGCGCTATTTTCTTCCCCCAGGGGGGTAGGACCCCAGAATGCAAAGCCCCACATGCTCAGGAAACAGACACCCACCGTCACCCACTCTTCCGAACCGCCTGCCAACAATTCACCTGAACTAAAGCTGTGCAAAGGCAGGAGGGTAGTGTGGGGGCCTCCAACAGGGCGGGCTCTGAGCTCCCTGAGGCAGGGGCTACACTTCCTTTTGGCTGGGTCAGAGCCGGGTTGCAGCCAGCAGTTCTTTCCTTGCGATGGGTGCGCAGCCCAGGGGCTATCTGGGACCAACATCTTTAGGATGGTGTTGCTGTGAGATGGGGGCGGGACAAGACAGAAGTCCTGGGTGTCATGCAGGAAACCTGAGGTGTGGGAGAGGGCCTGGAAACCTGACTCTGTCTGGATGTGCTGTGGGACCTTGGGCAAGAGCCCGAGTTCTTACATTCCCGACCCAAACCCAAGTGAGGGGGGTAGAGGGCAGGCAGGAGGCTCCCAGTCCTCCTCGGGCCACCACTGTCCCCCAGCCCCGAGCAGAGGCATTTTCTGTTTGGGCCCTGTGAGTAAACCACATGTGGCACCGCGGGCACACACCCAGCAAGCCTCCAGGAAGCACTCTTGGATTCCTGCCCAGGACTATATTTTTAAAAATAAATAAAAATAAAGAGTTGCTTACGTTTTTGAGAAAATCAGAGAAGGGCAGGGCGGGTCTTCCCGAGTCAGTCCCCACAAGAGGATGTAGAGTAACAAGCAAAGAGGGAATCCCTGAGGCAAAGTGCCACAGCTGCCCACACGGGTCTGCCTCCAGGAGCACTCTCTGGGACAGTGCTCAGGCTTCCTTCCACCTCCTCCAGGCAGCCTTCCGTGGCCACCCCACTTCTAGCACTTGACAGCTACAGGTCCCAGGCTGCTTCCCAGCACAGGCCTGTCCTCCCCAGGGAGGTGGTGAGCTTCCCGGGGACTCCTGTGCCATCCAGGGCTCCCAGGGCAGGCACAATGGCTGGGCAGCAGTCCCTGAAGTCCACTGCTCCCTGCAGGGCCTCGCGGTGTGCCCACAGCCCTCGGGAAGAGGTGAGGGCGTCGTCCATTCACCCACGTGGCCACCTCAGCCCCGAGTCCTCACCCCTTCTCCAGCCATGCCCCAGGCCTCACTGACCAGCCTCAGGCCCTCGCTCCTCTGAGACCTGCACCCCCAGCTCATTGTGCCCCCTCACCCAGCCCTGCCCCTCCTGGGCACCCTGAGGCCCCTACCCTAACCTCTCAGAGCCAGCAACCTGTGTGAGACCTCACAGCCAGGAGTAAGAGAAACCCTGCCTCTGCCTCGGGAGCCTTCGGCGCAGAGCAGAGGCAGACAATGAGCTAGGCAGGGATTCTCCACGGGGCAGGGGTGGGAAGGGAGGACGAAGGGGCTGTGGGGTGGGCTCGGGGCAGACATCTCACCAGTCAGGCAGCTTCACAGAGCCTCAGTTTACCCCGGCCTTCGGATGGCCTTCCAGATACAGCAGTTGACTCCCTGCTCCACCAGCCCTTAAATACTGCTCCCCCCTCCCCAAGTCCCTCACACTCACCCACCTGCTACACCCAAACAATCTTTGGGCCAGCAGTGCCCCCGGCCCCTGGCTCTCGCACCCCTCTCTGCCTCAGTGTCTGCTTGCGGCAGGCACCCGGCCACGGACACGCACCCCGTCCCCAGGCATAGCTGATGCCCCGCACTTGGCCGCCCCAGGGTTCCTGCCACATCTTTCCCCACCTCTGCTGGTCCGGCGGTAACATCACAGGCCCCTCCTGACCTCGCCCGGGCTATTCCCTGAGGCCCTGGTTTGCACCTGCACCCCCGTTCTGCATATTCAGGCCGAATCCCCTCTACGCCAGCTGCACGAGGACCCCTCCCAGGCTTCCATCCAACTCCGGCGGGGTGCCTGTCAGGCTCCATACCCCCATCACATCCAGCCACCCACCTACGGCCCTCAGGCATCTCAACACCCAACCCGTCCAGTGCAGCCACATCCACCACACCCTCACTGCCCTCCACGTTCCCCACCCTGGGGGTGGCCATGGTGACCCCTCTTTACCCCTCACAGCCCTGTCACCCAGGCCTGGGGGTTCAGCTTCTCACACCTCTGAACGTGTCCCCTCTGCCTGGTCCAGGCTGTGCACGTAGGGTCTGCGGTCGCCCAGACAGTACCTCCTTCCCTGTCCAGTGTCCCCCACACCAGACACTAACCCGAGCCCTGCCGGGCCACAGCAGCCTCAGTCTCCACATCTGCAGAACAGGGTGATGCACCCAGACGTGGGCAGGGCTGTCGCTGGACCACATTCTACATGGTAGCACCCCCCACACAGTGGACAGTGTCAGAGGTGGCACTGTGTGGGGTGGGGTCACCAGGCCACTGGCAGTCTGGGGGAAACTGCTGGAGGCCTGCGGCTCAGAGGCCTCTGCCCCCTGCCCTGGGTGAAAAGGTGGCCTGGCAAGGGCTGAGATGGGTCAGGGAGTCCCCAGCATCTGGAAACAGCTCCTTAGCAGACACACACGGAGGGGTGTGGTGCCCAGAGCAGCCACGGCCACGCCCTCCAGGCTGGGGTCACCCTTCCAGGTCTGGGGACCTGGGGGGGGCCCTGCTGGGCTTGCTGCCTGGTGAGTCACACCAGGATCTGGGGCTAACCGGCAGTGCATGTGCCTGTGTGTGCGTGTGTGCCTGTGTGTGCGTGCGTGCCTATGTGTGTGCATGCGCATGTGCTTCTTGGCTCCCTCCTTGCCTGTGGGAATTCCCTGGACAGGGATGAGTGCCCACCTCCCCTGGCACATGGGGAGGCCTTGAGGGATCTCCCTTCTGCCTTTCACCGGGAGCCTCTTCTGGCCACTTGCAGGGGGCCCAAGTCCAAGGATGGAGCCCTTGGCTGGGCTGCAGGGGTGAGGGCTGTGAGGCTGTGCTGCTGGCCCAGGCCTTCACCTTCACCTTCTGGGCCTCTGCATCTGTCTCGGGGAGTTGGACACAGACACGGGACAGATGTCTGGGGACAGACGCAGAGACACCAGGGAGCCAGGGGAGACAACAGGTGTGTTACCTGTCCCAGATCGAGGGCGAGGACCTGGCCAGCCGGCCCTGCAGGACTCGGGGCTGCCCGAGGCACAAGGGCACCCAGGGGCTGCGCAGCCTGTGGGCA
Source organism: Papio anubis (assembly GCF_008728515.1). Taxonomy (NCBI): domain Eukaryota; kingdom Metazoa; phylum Chordata; class Mammalia; order Primates; family Cercopithecidae; genus Papio; species Papio anubis. Next base: position 6,001,249 of record NC_044982.1, on the reverse strand, counting down.
AAGAGGACAGAGCTGCTCAGAACCGGTCGGGGTGGGCAGGGCTAGGGGCCATGCGTGGCCCACCACCAGGGGCACAGCCACAGCCCCTCGGAGGGCTGTGAGACCCACAGAGATGGGGAGTTGGTCCCCACCCCCTGCCAAGAAAACGCCTTGTCATCTGCAAAGTAGCAGGGGCTGGGGATGTGGGTACCAGAGACGGGGGCCCAGCCTTGCACCTGCCTTGCACCTCACTCCTCACTCTGAAGGGTCCCAGCTCAGCGGTGGCACTGAGTCCCATCATGGCAGGGTCACTGGTCACTCGTTCAGTGCTTCTTTTGAGCATCCTTTCCCATCACTGCAGGGGTGGGAGGCGGCAGCAGCCTCTGAAGTCAGTTGTTCCCTGCAGGGCGGCAGGTCTACCCTCAGCCCTGCCTCACAGGACACAGGTGGGGTCTAGTCCACTGTCTCAGCCTCAGAGGGGAGTGACGGGGGCAAGTTCCCCTTCCCTGCTAGCTCTGCATCTGTCGGGTGCCTGCATTTGTAGGGCTGGGTTCCTGGCATGCAGGACTGGCTGGTCAGGAGGAGGCCCTGATGGCTGATGTATGGAGTGTCCTGTAGGCTGTGGGACCTGGCAGATGTTAGGGATCCGGGGTCCACTTCACCCTGCCATGGGGCCCCTGCTCCTCTGCCTCTGCCTGTGGCCTGCGTTGGCTGGACTGATGGGTGTGAGGAAGGACAAGCGCCCGCCCCAGCCCTGCTAGGGTGCTGGCCTGCTTGAGGACACAGCGCCCAGACGAGCACCCACTTGGTTGTCCCCCTCCCGGGTTCTCTCTGGGGATCAGCTGGCGGGCTCGCGGAGACGCTTGGGCAGCCCTGCTGACCCTGCGCCAAAGCGGGAGATCTGACCTCTGCCTAGAGGAGCTGGTTCCATCAATAAGGCTCTGATGCTGCCCCAGAAATCAGGCTTTCAAAGAGTGCCTCAAGATTCGGGCAGATGGGCATGCTCAGAAACAGAGCTGTATAATCTAATCCCATTGAAAAAATAACTGCATACGGACAGCTACGGACAGTAAAGCAAGCAAAGAAATGTTAATGTTGTTATACTTGGCTGGTGAAATGCTGGGTAATTTAACATTTTTCTTTTATACTTTTCTGAATTTGTCATATTTTCTACAGTGAGGATCAAAAATCAGAGAAAAAAATTGCTGAAGATCAAATTTTGGTACCCCCACTCCAAAAGTCACCATTCGCTCCCATGGGTCAGGCCAAGGGGGCAGCAGAGGTCAGGGAAAGCTCTTGGCGCTGGCCACAAGCCACACATTGATCACCGGATTCCTGAGCTGCTCTGCAGAAGCGGGCAGGGGTCTGATGCCCCAGCGCATGGCAGGGAAGGTGAAGTGGGTCAGGGCGGTGGGCTTGGCCTCTGGCTGGACTGGACTTTGGAAATCCAGTCCCAGGTCCACCCTCAGCAGATGACCCCAGTGCTGCCGAGCAAACAGAAAACAGGACGGGATGAGTGCGTTCACTTGAGGCTGCCAGGAACAACTGCCCTCCCTCTGAGGCCCGACCAAGGTCAGCGACTCCCATGAGCGTCCTCCTCCCAGCCCTTGCCAAGGAGACCCCACCCCAGCAGGTCCCCTCTGCAGGGGCCTTATGGTAGGTGGGATTGCTGAAGAATGAAGGTGCTCAGAGTAGAAAGGCTAGGACCCAGGGGAAACTGAGGCCCAGGAAGGGGCGGGGCTTGCCTGCAGGTGCAGTGAGTCAGTGAGTGGGGGCACGGTTGTGACCTGACCCAGGCTCTGACTCTGGTCTCTCACAGGACATTTACTAAGCATCACTGGTGACCCGCTCTGGTTCCGAGCCAGGTAACAACACTTGGATGGAAATTCTCATTCCCAGCCTGTGGCATGTGGACCATCTCACCCTAGAGATGAGAAATCTGGGGCCCAGAGAAGTAAAGTAAGAGGCCCAGGATCACAAAGCAAGGCTCGGTGAGGATGAGGTAAGAACCAGGGCTGTTGGGCCCTGCTGGGGCTGCCGCCCTCCCCTTCCTTGAACTCCCCTTCAAAGGAAGGGTGGGCAGGGGCATGCCGCTGAGAGCCTGGCACAGGAGGGCCGCCCAGCTGAGAGGCTTGCCGAAGTGTTTTGAGAGCAGGGGAGCCATGACCTGTGGGACCTCGGAAGGGGGAATGAGCCGCCTCCCACTGGTTTCCTGGCCCGGCTGTCAGCAGAGCCAGTGATGGCCCCAGGGGGAGCCAGTAGAGCACGTAGGCCCCAGGGACGACCTGTCTCAGTGTCACTTCCAGCTGGGTGCATGGAACCACGTTCCTGCTCCTGCTGGCAGAAGGACCTGGTGACTGTTGGACAGACAGATGGACTGGGGGTTGGCCTGGGCCACCGAGGCTGACCTGCCAAGAGACCTCGCCTTGGTGCTTCTTGGCAACCTCTGTGGACATGGGTGTAGTCACGTGGGGAGCAGCTGCCACCTGGGCCCTGTGTGTGTCAGGATGAGATGACCCTAGGAAGCCTGGAGCCCTACAGGAGACTGGGCAGGTTGTGTCCATGCCTCCAGGGCATACCTCCTCTTAGGGCTTGGACCCTGGGGGCAGCACTGTCAACAGAGGCCTGTCTTTCTCCCCCAGGGAATGGCTTGAAGGGGCTGCACAGCCAGCTTCAGGTCCTTGATGGGTGGCGAAGGAGAACGGGACACTCAGGAAGCACCAGGCACGGACCACAAGGTGCACACGTGTCCCGTTCTCACCGGTGAGATGCCCCTCCCGCCGCATGTCAGCCCTGAGAGGGATGCCACCATTGCCACCATCCTACAGATGCAGAAAAGCCTATGGCCACCTGTGGGACCTTGTGACTGCCCCCACCCCATTCCAGGGCAGAAAGATGGGAGGAAGACGGCGACAGCCAGGTCTGGCCACACCCCAACACCACACTTCTGGCCCCCAGGAAAAATGACGGGACATTTTGCCTCAAGCCAGCCAGGCCTGATGCCTCTTCTCGCCCCTGCTAAAAGGCACAACTGTCCCCTGCAGGCCTTCAGATTTCCCCCAAATGTGGCTGCCCCCACACCCATCCAGACCCTTATTCATGCTGTCCTCTCCCCTGGACATGTCCTCGTCTCCCTTCTCTGTGTCCTCAGATCCTCTCCTCTCTTGTGAGGCTTTGCTCAGATGCCGCCTCTTCCAGGAAGCCCTCCTCGGTCCCCTCTGCTGAAGGTCCCTCTCTTCCTCTCCAGGTGCCTCCCCTCACCTTGGACGTCTAGCCTGTGCTGGACACAACCCACCTGCTGGGATACTGCTTCCCTCCTCTGCTCAGCTAGGCCACTCCACAAGACAGCCAGAGGGCGCTTCCAAACAGGTGGGTTGCTCCCTGGCTCCCCACCACCCTGCAAGTCTTGGCGCAGCTGATGGAGTTCAGACAGGGTGACTTCAGTGGAGCAGGTGAGTGTCCACTGAGGGTCAGGGCCGGAGCCCCAGGGCCCTGCGTCTGTCATCCTGCTGTCCTCCCTCCATCACGCGAGGCCACCGGGGCCGTGCCCTTCCTGCTCCCCTGATGCCCATGGGGCCCTGCCGGGCTGGGGGAGGATAGTCCCATGAGCTCCAGGGCCCCTGGTGTCAGGAGGAAACCCTTTCTAGCTCCATGGTGTGCTGGGGACACGGGAACCCGGAGCTCGGAGGGTGCTGAACAGGTTCCTGGAGGCTGCGGGGGAGGCCTGGCTCCCATCCTCCCACTTGACGTCACAACAATGGGGTGGGGCTGGGCTGCGGCTGTCACTGTTGCACAGTCAGCTGAGGGCCCGAGAGCCGCTCCCGCCCTATGCCCCTGGCATGTTGTGGGATCCCACCATGCCCTGGGCACGGCCTCTGTCTTCCCTCTTTGGTCGTGGCTCTCAGCCTGGCCCCACAGCGTCATGCTCCAGCAACACTAAATTACTCCTCCTCTCTTCCAGGCTGCAGGCAGCCAGGCTCTCATCTCCGTGACTTTGTCCCCGAGTCCCCTCTGCCAGGATCTCACCCCTCCCTCCTGCTCCAGGTTAACTCCTCCCCATGTAGCACCTGAGGGGGCCTGAAACCCCAGCTTACCCCACCCTGCCCTGGACGAGGTCGATTGCTGCCTCTACTCCCCACCAGCCCTGTCCTTGAGACTTGCAGTGCCAGGTCTCCTGTTCCCACCCTGGCCCCCCAAACTGTAGTCCCCCTCAGACGGCTCATTTCTAGACCCAACCAGACCATGTTCTGCCCTGGCTCAGAGCTCCCCCAACTCCTCTCTGTACCAAGACTAAAAGGCCAGTTCCTCACCCCAAATTCCCATCCCCTGGGACCCACCGCAGCCCCATCCTCGCCATTGCTGGCACCCCCCACCTTCCCGCCAGGCACTGGCCTTCGGGCTGTGCACATGCCCCTGAGAGCCTGCCTTCGCCCCCCGCAGTGCCTAGAGCGGGACCAGGCCAAGCAGGGGGTCACACACCCACCCTTTCAGCCTCCACTGAGTTGCTAACAGCCCTGGGAGGTCTTTGTCCCCAAAGCTGCTCTCACCCAGCCTGGTCTTTCCCAGCAGAACCTCCAGTTGGCCCCTGGAGGAAGCCCACATCAGACCCTTGGGATGCCAGCTGCGGGCCCAGGGCCGAGTCCTCGCAGAGCTGCTTCTGCCCCCGCCGAGGCCATCTGGGGTCTCCCTGCAGAAGACCTCGTGCCCCAAGCCTTCCATTGAAGGAGCAGCAACAAGGCCTGTGGGAACCCGGGCTGAGTGGGCAGAATCCCTTGCCCGGCAGAGCCTCTCCTGTGCCGGCAGCCTGTGTTCCCTGCGCCCATGGCCACCTTCTTTCCTCATGGCTCAGAAGAGCCTTTCCTTCCCCTCCGACTTGCTCCTGCTGCACTGACTCTGTCCTTTGTGTCGCCTGGAAGCCGACAGCAGACCACTCCCAACAGAAGGTGGGGGGCACCCCAGCCCCTGCCCACCATGTGCACCCATTCATTTAGTCCTCAGACCCCAGAAAGGGAGGTGTGTACCCCATTCCATTTTCCAGATGAGGAAACTGAGGTTCACAGCGCTCAAGGAACAGGGCCTGTCGGAGGTCACACAGCCCGGCTGGGGTTCCATTCCAGGCCAGCCTCACATCGAGATGCCAGATTTTAATGCAATAGCAGCGCTTTAGCCATCTTGGTGCGTGTCTCCCGCACAGCGAGACAACTATGACGAGCTGCCCTCTGCCCCTGTGTGGCCGGAGGGTCGACCACGGTGGCCCCGGAGTCCAACAGGACAGCCCGTCACTGCTGGCACTGCTCTGGGCTCAGCCGTGCCCGTCCAGGCCTGGACAATCCCGTGGCTGACCTCTGCAGCAATACCGGGACGCCACCTGCACAGAGAGAAGGACTCTGAATGTCATCGCCACGGCCACTCGCTGTTGTATGACTGTCCCGGGGGAAAGACACGTGCATACATGTGCCTGTGTGTGTACGTGGTGTGTATGTAGTGAGGAGGGGACTGTCACGGTGCTGAGCTAGGGCCCACAGCCAGGAGGCATGGCCTGGAGAGGAGTGAGCTTCAGTCATCACCAGCTCAACTGGGGCCACCCTGACAGTGTGGATTTGGGCTCAAGACCTCCCGTCCTGCTCCCCCGCCCTTCCCTGCCCCCTCCTTCACTGGCCCCACCTCTCCCTTTGGACCCTCTACTCCAGGATGACCTGGCCGGCCGCCGCTGCTGCCTCCTGCCTGGATGCAGCAGGAAATGTTTCATCTCGCCTCATCTTATTGGGCAGCCGCAGCCCTGCCCCGATGCCCCCCTCTCTCTGCAGAACCACGTGCTGGGAGCTGGTACACCATGTCCTGGGGAGCCCTCGGAGGGTAAGCAGACCCAGGGCATGCCCAGGGCCAGGGCAGAGCAGGCCAACCCAGGCAGAGAGATGGGGTGGCTGCAGAGTCACCCCTGAACCTTGGCACAGGCTGCCCTCTGCTCAGAGCATGCCCTTCCCTGCACTTCAGTTCACTCTGTTCACCTCCTCCAAGAAGGGCTCCCTGACCTTCCCCCTGCGTCAGGAGCCCTTTCTCCATCCTCACCCCAGCCCTACAGTGCAAGGGCACAGGGGCCGTCTCCTCCTGGTCAGGGACCCAGTGCCTGCTGCAGGACTGGAGGTGCCCCAAGAGAGCGCAGCCAGCTCTGAGCTCCCAGCTGCGATTTCAGGAAAGGCCTGCAGGGTGAAGGCCTGGGGACTCTGTCCCCTAGTGAGGGGACAGCTGAGTGTCCGAGGAGGGTAGGTGGGGCAGAACCACCTGGGGCAGCAGGCTATGTCCCGGGGCATCCCTCCATGCCCCCTCTCTGCAGGTCACAGTCCACTGCTGTCCCCACTGATCTCTATCCAACCTGGATTTTAGACGAAGAGCCCAGGCCCTGGGTAGCCGCATGGCTGAAAGCACCACACCTGAGTCAGGGCGGCCAAACCCAGGCCCCCAATCCCAGCGTGGGCTCTGCCGGCCTCTTCCAGCCACAGAACCTACAGAGAGGAGACGGTCAGGGAGCGCACTGGCCTGCAGAACCCAGGACTGGGAGGAGGGATCGGGGCAGGGAGTGTGAGACCCTGGCACTGAGCCTAGTGGGCAGAAGCACACAAGCCATGCTTGCTGAGAGATGACTGCCATGGCAGGGGCTGCCCTGCTGGAGGTGGGAGGGGAGTCAGGCCCAGCTCCCAGACTCTCTGTGATGCCCACTGTGCTCCACCCATGCGGACCCCTATGTGGTCCCACTTCTGACACCCCCCCTCTTTCCAGCTCAGGCCTGAGGATGCCCCTCACTCCATCAGTGCCACTGGGGGCTCTCACAGCCCCTCACCAGCCTTGCCCTCAGTTGGCAGCCAATGACGGCATTACGGCCTCCTCCCCATCACTCTCCTCCTTGTACTAAGGGTGCCAAACCCACCTCTCCATCCACTGGGCTCCTATACCCACATGGATGGCAGGAGACAGCAGCGGGCTGACGGCCTCACTCTCCATTCATCCACAGACGTACCCAGGAATCCTAGGCATGCCTGTGCCATTCCCCCCTCCGACTTTCCTGGAAAGTGACTTCACACCTTCCCCTCCTGCCTCCCAACTCCCCAACACCTCCTCCCCATCCCCACTCAGGCTGATGACCTCGCTTCCTTTTCTTCCCTTTCTGCTGAGAAGTGAAACCTTCCAAAGGGAACTTCCCCAGATGTTACCTCCACGTGCCCCACCTACCAGCATCTGCCCAACACCTGGTGACACCCGCCGTTACCTACAGACCAGCCAAGGCAGCCCTTCAGCTGGGCTGGACCGTGGCCACTGGCCTCTCCCAGCTGCAGGTGGGCTCCAGGTAGTCTCCCTTGCTCCTGAACCATCCGTTTCTCCCTCACTTCCCGGTCATTCTCTGTCAGGCAAACTCGTGGTTGCTCTTCCCATATTGAGAACAACCCTCTCTTCACCCTCCAGGCACAGTCCCTGTTCCCCGCTCGATGGAAGTGTCTGATCTTGCTGCTTCTGCCTCCTTACTCCTAGCCTGCTGGGACAGGACCAATACCCGCCAGGATCTTGTCTCCTCCATGTCACTGAACTGGTCCTGTCTCAGCCTTCACCTGACCCGAGCTCTCAGCAGTCAGGGACATGCCACCTCTCCCTGCTCCCACACCTCCCACCCTCACTGGGCTCTCCGGCTGCCCCTTCTCAGGCTCCTCTGTGGGGTGCTCATCTCCTGGCCTCCTGGCACCAGTGTGTCCCAGAGATCTGGCCTCCAGCATCTCCTTCCCTGTGTGCACTCACCAGTGGCAACCCCAGCCGGCAAATACCATCTCTCTGCTGGGGCCCCCACATTTGCAGCTCCCCAACTCCACTGCCTCACCTTTGTCTCATGGGCAGCACAGATCTGCATGGTGCAGCTGAACTCCCATCGCCCCAACAAATCCACAGCTTCCCCCAACATCCTGCAGCAAGACAAGTCCTCTCCCATGCCTCGATGCATCCTTGACTCCTCTCTTTCTCTCCCCATCCTTCCAGGCCAGCAGCAAACCCCAGGGTCTGCCCCCGGAGTATACCAGGAGCCTCGCCTTCTAGGACCACCCACCACACCAGGCCCACTCCTCTCACGTGACTGCCACACAGCCCCGATACAGGCCCCAGCACCTGCCCTCATCTGCTCTCAGCCCGAGACCTTCTTGAAACCAACGTCAGACCCATCCATGGGGAGGTGGGCCACTGTGTGCAGGACACACAGCTGGGAGCATGCCAGTGGGGCCAGGGCGTGTCCCTGAGATGGGTGTGGCCGGAGCCTCGGGCCTGGGGGTTGTGGAGGGGTTACAGACAAGGGGTGGGCCTGGGGTCAGCTGGCAGAAGGCCCTGAGCATGTGCTGAAGTGTCTGATCCTCTTCCTGGGGGACGGAGATGCTCACATCAAGGAGCTCCAGAAGTTGGCTTGGGCTTGGGGCTGTCCCTCTGGTGGGAGAGCAGTGCTAGAGCAGGGAACCTCAGTGGGGCTGTCTCCGAGAGCCAAGGTGAGCTGCACAGTGGACCCAGGAGGCTCCTTGGCACCCCTGCCTGGGCCCCTCTTTCCCAGCACCAGCCTGCACCACCATCACTACTCCCTCGTCTCTCCCTCTGGAGAAGATGGGGTTGGCCAGAGGGTGGGGCTGTACACATCTTGGCCCTGGAGCCCCTGCCTCACCCACCCACAGTCAGTGTGCAGGGGCAGCATGAGCAGACAGATGGCCATGGGCCGGCCCCATAGCCAGGAATGAGCTCCTCGTGGGACTCCCAAATGAACCTTTCAGCGCCTGCCACCCGCCCTGGTGCCCAGGAGAGAAGGGGCTGCGATTCAGCACTTCGATTACTGGCTTCATTACTGGCCACTAAGGAACCCACGCTGGCTTTGCTAATTTGACCACCCCACCAGCCTGCTCACCACTGCAAACAGACGTGGGCAAACTTATTAATTGGATCAGCAGGGGGCCTGTTTTTTGGGATTCCAGGGATCACAGAACTAATCAGAGCGGCAGACACTTATCAGTAACCCTGTACTGCGGGACCTGGACCCCTCCATGCCCTGGGCCTCTCTGGGATGCTCTCAGTACCTGGCTGGTCCCACTCCACGTTCGCCTCTGCATAGGTGTGCACACACACTCACACTCACACTCGAGAGGCGAGACTCAGTCTCCAAGAAGAGCCTGCAGCTACGGGGAAGGCTGTCAGCAGCAGCAAGGGCTGGAGGGAGGCGCCGGGGCCAAGGAGAGAGCTGGGGGCACTGGTGACATCTGTCCTCCCTCCCGAAGCCAGGCCCGGGCTCCCTAAGCCTCCCTTTGGCGGTGTCGAGGATCCCCCAATCCCTGCACCAGCCCCGGGGGGCTGAGAGGGTCCTGTGGACTCTTTACCCTGCTGAATGGTGTGGGCGGGAGAGGGTGGGTGGCTAAGCAGGCCCCAACCTCAGCAGTCTCTGCTCTGCCACAGGCCACTGGGGGTAATGAGCTTGGCACTCAACCTCTCAGAGCCTCAGTTTCCTCAAGAAGGAATGGGGGCAGAAGCCCCAGCCAGCCCCCAGATGCTCCTGAGATCCAGGGATCATTCCGACAGCCCCACCGCACTCTGAGCTGACACCCTCAGAGCTGCTCCAGGTGAAGGGTGACTCGGGCCCAGCTCTGTGTCTTGGGTTCTCCTGTGTCCCCAGCAGCACTACCTGCCCCTGCCTCTCTTTTCCTTCTCTCTTGCTTGGCAAAGCCCTGCCCAGGGAAGCCCAGCCATGTGTCTCCCTGGCCCTCACTGGCGATCCCCCAGACACATGGCTGGCGCCTGTGGGGTGTCCCACCTCAGCAGCCTGGGGTGGTGTGCGGCCAGGGCAGCCTCCCCTCCCTGAGACGGCCATCCAAATGCCACCACCAGTCCCTCGCACTCCAGCCAGACCCCTGGAACACAGAGACTCAGCAGTGGCTGCTTCCCCAGTCCGGCCAGACCCCCAGGACACAGAGACATGGCACTGGCCACTTCCTGGCAGACCCCCGACCATCACCCGTGCTAGTGGCCACAAGGGGCAGAGGAAGTGGGGCTGAGGAGCCCAGAAGACCTGGTTCCCAGGCCCTGCTGCATTCACCCGACAAGCATCCCCTGCCCTATCTCCCGCTTCCCGTCTCAGGTCCTGTAACTCAGTCCTGCTGCTGCTCAGGATAGACACCTCAGCTTCCCTCCACACGAGCCCCAGAGCCTCAGTGGGTCTATCAGGGGATGGGACATGAGGCCTCTCTCAGGTTGCTCTGCAGACACAGCGGGGAGCCTTTCAGAGACAGGCAGTCCCCAGTGCAGAGCTCAGGCCCAGAGGCCTCCAGCCCTCTGAAGGATTTTCTGTCTGTGGTAGCTGGGGGTGGGGAGGGGGAGCCCCATGCGGGCCTGACATGGAGCCTTGAGAAACAGGTACATGGCATTGCCTCCTCTAAAGCACCCAGCCGCTGCCCTGACCATCGACGGCCTCCCGGAAAAAGTGTGGACAGTCTAGGGTGCAGAAGAGCTGGCCCTGCCCCCAGCTCAGAGACCCTCAGAGGGCCCCATGCTGCCAGGCCCTCTCCTTCACGGGAATGATGTCACCGCCCAAGGGATGGGCAGCAAGGCCCAAGCAGGGCAGAGCCATCTGAGACAGGCCACAACAGCAAGGCCCGGCCCACCAGCCAAGTGCATGACCCCAGAGTGCACTGATTCCCCTGAGCCACCTTCTTAGGTAGGTGCTTTTACTACCCCCATTTACAGATGTGGCACTGAGAGTCAGAAAGCTTCCGAAAGCTGCCCAAGGCCAGGCACAGTGGCTCATGTCTGTAATCCCAGCACTTTGAGAGGCCAAGGCAGCAGGATCACTTCAGCCCAAGAGTTCGAGACCAGCCTGGGTGACATAGCGACACCCTGTCTCTACCAAAAATACAAAATTAGCCCAGCGTGTTCGTGTCTGTCTGTAGTCCCAGCTATTTGGGAGGCTGAGGTGGGAGGATTGCTTGAGTCCTGGACTGCACTCCAGCCTGGCGGACAGAGCAAGACTGTCAAAAAAAAAACAAAAAAAAAAAAAAACAAAAAAAAAAACAAAAAAAAATTTGCCGACGGCCACACAGTCAGTAAGTGATGACAGACCTGGGATTGAAACCTAGGTGTGTCTACTTTCTTAACCACGTATCCCATCAGGGAGGCCCATCAGGGAGGAATGGGAACTCAACTGGGCTGTGGGGACAAAGGCACCCTGGCCCCACCTGTAACCCCAACCCCCCAAGTTGACACCATTAGAGCTGCTCCAGATTAGGAGTGACTCCCAGACTCATACCCCAGCTTTCAGTGTCTTGAGTTCTCATCCCCTGAGCCCCTAGCTGCAAAGGGAGAAATCAAAGTGAGGCAGTCATTCACACCTTAGTGAGAATTAGTCCCTAAGACTTCCTCTAGTAGGATCAAGTTTAGAAGTGGGATAGAGAGCCTTGAAGGACCACACTCAGGGAGGGGTGTGGCCTGCTGGGGTACTGGGTGGGTTGGAGGAGACAAGAGATGGAGAGCAGGGGGCCTGGGGGAAAGGGACAAAGAAACTCAACAGCCATCCTGAAGGTGGGTGCACCCCCAGGACACCTCTTCCTAAGTTATTGGGCCCAGACCACAGTGCAATCACTTCCCCACCCTCAATGAGCACCTACTGCATGCCCAGAGAACCTAACCTGGATGCTGTCTAGGACAGGGGCCTGCCCAAAGCAGGTGTGCAGCAGGGGTTTGCTAAATAAAAGGGGACACCTCAAGCCTGTGTGCCCCCAAACCCGCTCCTCCCCCACAGCTGTCCCTACCTCAGGTGAAGAAAGTCGATCCTTTCTTTCAGTTGCTCACGCCCAATGCTCTGGAGTTGCCTTTGACACCCTCCTTTCCCCACACCCCCGTCACACCCATCAGCAGACCCCGTCGCTCGAGCCTCCAACACATCCAGAACGCAGCACCTCTGCCCTCCTCCATGGCCACCAGCCCTTGCTGTTTCCTGCAGGCCACCGGTACACCTGCTGCTCCATCTGCCTGGACCTCCTGGTGCCTTGACCCGGTGGCACCCGCTCAGGGCCTTCCCCGAGCCACGCTGTACAGGTCACCCACTCCCCGCGCCCCAACTCACTGCCTTCCTTTCTTTTTGTCCCTGCAGCACTTGTCACCGTGATATTTATTTAATTTAAAAAGTTTTCTGTTCCCGCCAACTAGAAGATTCTGCCTGTGCGGTCACTGCAGTGTCCTCAGCGCCTACAGCAGCCTCTGGTGCTCAGTGAATGCGTGTGGAATCCATGATCGTGAACAATGAGAGCAGCAGGGACGGCTCGCGGGGCCCAGGTGGGAGACCTGGGTGGGAGAGGGTGACCTCTCGGCAGAAGGCGTGGAGGGGCAGGGCGGGACAGGACCGGGACCTTCGAGGCCACCTGCTGTCCATCTGTCTGCATCCCTGTGACATCAGCCTGGCATTTCCGCAGAGCGTCTCAGCCTGGACAAGTGTCTGACACGGACAAACCACAAGCACCAGTCATAGGAGTGAAGGAGAGAGTGCGGCCCAAACACCTGGGTGTCCTTGTGTAAAACCAACACCAAAAAGGAGCTCAACCTTGACCTCTAACCACAGGGAAACCCAAGTTTAAGTGGATGAAAAGCCAATAGCCTCAATTCGTCAGGAGGGTTCCTTAAACAGGACACAACGCTTTAATCAGAACGTGAAAACAAACAAAAAAAAAACCCAAGACATTCAACAAAATTAAAATTAAGAACTTCTGTTCATCGAAGGACTGTGTGAACAGCGAGAGCCGGCGTCCCCCAGGAGGTGTGTCTGCTGCATATGTAACTGACAATGTGAAGAGCTCCCGCAAATCAATGAGAAAAACACAAAACACCTTGGTAGAAAGTGCACACGGCCTTCGCCGGTGAGGAAACCCAGCGGGCAGCAACCCAGGGCAGTGTCGTCTGCGCTATGCCCACCCCAACAATGCTGGAGGGACGGTGATGGGCAGAAGCGGTTTCGAGAGTGTGTCCCGATCTTCCAGAGCTGACCCTATGCGCACTTTGTGCCTCGGAGTTTCCACTGAGGGTGCACGCCCAGAATCGCAGCCCACATCCCCAGACACCCGCACAGGAGTTTCCTAAGTTGGCCCAGGCTGCACACTGCCCAGCAGTCTGCCAGGGAACGAACGGATTGCAGGGAAGCTACCAGGAAGACAATTTACCATGACAACAGCAACTTGTAGCTCCACCTACTACCACAAGGGACCCTCACAAACAGAATAGTTTTGGTGAAAAAAAGCCACCCCGAAAGCACAGGCTGACGGAATCCAGGTATGCGGTCCCAAAGCAGGCCATACACAATCGTCCCTCCTGGGGATGCCCTCTCAGGTGGCAGAACCATGAGTACAGCAAGGAACCACTGAGCACAATGTCGGCGTCCCCGTGACCGCTCGGAGTAGGATGGGGCTGTCTGTGGGGAAGGGTCTCAGGGGATCTCAGGGGCTGGCCAGGAGCAGGATGGGGCTGCCTTTGGGGAAGGGTCTTAGGGGATCTCGGGGGCTGGCCACGTTGAACTTCTTGACACAGTGGTGGTCGCCAGGTGGTCGTTCTAAACTTAACCGCTGAACTGTGTGGATATTTGTTAATGTCTCTGCAGGCCTATCACAGTTCAGGACTTTGAAAAGTTCTATTTTGGGGGGAAAATGTGGACACCAAACAGGAGTAGCTCTGGGCACCCCGGGAGCCATGAGAGGCGACTGACCTACTTCTCTGTTTCGCAGAGGAGGGAACCGAAGCCAAACAGAAAAAGGGGCTGCCCAGCAGCACGCTGCAGGAGGCGGGCAGGAGGGACCCCGTTTGGAGGGAGAGGAGGGGATTAATTTGAGGGATTAGAGGCGCAGCGGCTCTGAGCACACAGAGAGCCAGCCGGGACTTGGTAATATCTATAAATATTTGAGTGTCACAAGAATAGTTTTTCAAGCAGTTGGAGGCAGGATAGCTGAGCGTGGTTGAGCAAGGGTCAAGGGACAAGAGCCAGGCCATCAAATGGTGTGGCTGCATATCTACCGTGTGCCCCCCCTGGCCTGTGGGAGCCCTACTGTGTGCCAGCCTCTGCCAGGCACTGGGGCTGCCAGAACGCCAGGGGCCAGACCCAGGCTGTTCTCTGGGGTGCCCATCTGGGGCCCTGAGGAGGACAGAGGACACCCCAGGTGTCAGTGGGAGCCCCACTGACCTCCACTCCCCATCCCTCACCTGTCTTCCCTAAACACATCTGCTCTGGGCAGCCCCCAGGCCTTTGCGCCTCTTGGAGGGCAGCCTGTCTGTCCTTGGAAACTCCTACTCATCCTTCATGCCTCAGCTCAAGTGTCCCCGCTTCCTGGAAGGAAGAAGCTCTTCCCAATATCCCAGGCCAGGGTTCATAACCAGGGACCCCAGCGCATTCCGGGCAAACCCTTTCTGTATTCTGTCCACCGGCCTAGGAGGATCTGTTGTGGGCCTCTGTCCCCGGCACTGGGGTCAACCTGGGTCTCTTGACAGAGCCAGTACCCAGAGGGGGCCGGAGTCCCCTTGGGAGGGAGGGGCAAGAGTGTCATGAAAACCCCAGGGAAAAGGCGACAGGGAAGACACAGAGTTTGTCATGTGGACAAGAAGGGGCAGGGCATTCTCTACAGTAGCGACCGGGTGGGCAAAGGCAGGGGCATGAAGGTGGCTGCTTGTGGGGAACGCGGAAGCAGGGCAACAGCATGGAGGGGCAGCCGGCCGGAGGGGCCAGGGAAGAGAGACCCCTCAATGTACACCTGCCCACCAAAGGGAGCCACTGAGGGCCACAGTGCCACCAGGTGACATGGTCCTTTTGCTCTTCAGCAAATATTTACAGGACTGTCCCATGAGTCAGTCCCAGCTCCAGGCCCTGGGGGATCTGGGAGAGAAGGGGGCCAGGACCAGCGTGCTCAGAGCTCATTCCAGACCCATAGACCCAGCCTGTGATGTGCAGACCCCATACTCCAGGAGCCGGGAGGCAGGACCGACCATAGGGTCATCCCTCTGGACACCCCAGGACCCCTTCACTATGACCACTGTGTGGTCTGACGTTCCCCAGAGACCTTCTACCTGGTCCTGCTCTGGGCCAGGTCCCAGGAGAGATGCTTCCACCACAGGGGCTCATGGCACCCAACATCCCTGCAACCTGGTTGTGGTTAGGACACCCACTTTAAAGAGGAGAAAACTGAGGCCCAACCAGGGCCAGGACTTTGCCAGTGACTGGGTCTGTGAGACCCCAAATCCTGCACCCTTCCCTGAAGGAAGCCATGCTGACCAACTTCCCTTCCACTCCCCTGGGCTTTTGGTTCTGAATCCCGGGCACCAAATGCAGGACAGAAACCCACTGGGACAGCCCTGACACTGACCAGGAGGGAAGATTCTGGAAAAGCCCTTCAGGCAACTCTGAGAACACTAATTGGGTGAGAGGGAGAGGAGGGCAAGACTCCTCCCCAGTTCTAGGAGTCCCTGCCCAACCACCACCCCTGGCAACTCCTGAAAGGCCACATGGCCCAGGGCAGCCCAGGAGCCCAGGCCCTGGCCACTGCCTCCAGCCTTTATGGCTTAGCCCAGGGAAGCCTCAGCCCGCCTGGGACAGCAACACTGACACCATCAGCAGCTCAGGCAGCAGCTCCGCCCACCTGGCACACCTGCCTACCTGTGCACCCAGTCGGGCGGGGTCATGCCTCTGTCCTCAGTGCCTGGCACACAGAAGTGAGTGCCGGAGAGCCTTGGCCGGGCACAGGGAAGGAGGGAAAGAGAAAGAGAACCACCACGGGGAACCCCCAGGCTGGCCTCAGGACACCCCATGAATGCTAAGTTTTTCCTCAAGTCTCAGCCGAGTTAAGCAGCGTTCCCTCCCCCACAAGCGGTACAACCCAGATGGTGAAATGACAGCCGACGTGGGGCGCCAGGGAAGGGCCCGGGCCTGGGCCAGAGCCTGGGTTTGGGCCTGAGGTCATCTGTGTGACCACAGCCAGGGCTGTGGCTCTTTGAGCCTCACTGCCCACACCTGGACCTTGGCCATGACAAGGTGGGCCTGGCTGACGGGTATCAGGTATCTGGGGTCTGAGACTGTACCACCTCAGAGACTGGACCCCTCCTCCCAGCACAAGACATGTGGGTCCTGTCCCTGTGGGACCCACATTGGGGGCTGCACATCAGCTCCGTGGCCCAGGAGATTGCCCCGCTCTGAGAGTCCACCCTGGGTCTCTGTGTGAGCCCACCTGTCCCCAGGCTCCCACCTGGGTATTTCCAAGCCACTCGCCCACACCACTAAGGGTCAGCTGGTAGGGCCCAGGGCCCCTCTCCCCTAGACCTGGGCCCAGCCCGGGCTCTGCTGGGGCTCTGTTCCTTGAGGGAGGGGTGCTCCTCTACCTGGCCTCCTCCCCAGGATGCCAGTTCTGGCCTCGGGAGGGAGTGGCGAGGACAGAGACCCTGTAGGCCAGGGGAGACAGTGCTGAAACCCAGCAGCCAGAGCTGGGCCTGCCGCCCACACAACGCCTCGGCTCAGGCTCCGGAAGGAAAACACGGGAGGGGTGTTCCCAAAGTAGGGGTCAGGGTGCCAGGGGAAGTCGTTGAGGAAGTGGCAAATATTCAAACGGACTGATCCTAGGCCTGCCGTGCAGGTGGCCCCGTGAAGTCTACCGAGGCTTAAAGTTTAGCATCGGGAGGGAGGCCGCGGGGGACACTCCCCAGAAGCTGTCTCGGGATTCCCCCAAAATGGCTCCAAGACGCGGTTGCCTGGTCCAGCCGCGAGGACTCCATCCCCCACCCCCGCCCCCAAGAGGCGGACACTTAAAAGCTCAGAGCCAGGCAACTGGCAGTCAGCGGGGTGGGGTGGGGGTGGGTGGGGGGCGAGCCAGAGCCGGGGCGGTGCGGAACGGCACGAACGGAGCCCGAAGGGTCCCCGGGGACCAGCGAGAGTCCAGGGCAGGGTGCAGAGGCGTGCTGAGGATCGCACAGGACCGGGCGGCCCCCGGGTGGGGGGCGGCCCGGCCCTCAGTGGCGCTCGCCCCAGCCCCCGCCGCAGCGGCCCGGGCCGGCCGAGGAGCCCCCGCGCGGGGCTCCCCATTGCCTCGCAGCGCGCACACACGCACCACACACACGCACCTGGCCCACAGCCCCGCCAAGGCCGCCCGCGGGCCCAGTGGGGTGCGCTCGGGTGGCGCCCCCTTCCCCCGCCTTCCCCAGCGCCCTCACCCCCGCCCCGGCCCCCGCGAACCGCGGCACGGGAGACGCACCACTCACCTGAGTTTCTCCATGTCTGCGGCAGAGGCCTGCGAGAAACCAAACGAGAGGGTCAGCAGGCAGGAGGCGTGCGCTCCGCGGCCACGCCGGGCAGAGCCGGGCGCAGCGGGCACGGCCGGGCAACCCCGCGGGGCCCCGTCCGTGGGAAGCCCGGCCTTGCGCGTCCCCAGCCCCCAGTCCCGGCCGCGGCCCCCGTGACTCAGTGGGCGCGCCGGGCCGCGGCCGAGTAACAGGTGAGCCAGCCCGGGCCGCCGCGCTCCCCGCGCCGAGTTACGCCCCCCGGGGCGAAGAGGGGGCCGGCCCGGGATGGCCCGGCCAGGGGCGATCTCGGCTTCGCCCGGAGTAGGGGGACTCGGCCCGTCCCCGTTAACTCTCCGGCGGCCGCGGCCCCGCTGCTCCCCGCGCCCCGCCCGTTAACCCTTCCTGCCCCACGCTCCCTCCCGGAGGAAGCCGAGCCCCGGAATCTCAGAATCTCCGAGTCGGAGAATGTTGGGGAATTCGGGGCCGTGCAGGATTGCAGAACCTGACACTCACACAATCCCAGGGTGATGGCATTTGGAGCCTCGACTCCTCAATCAGGGACCCGCTGCCCTCAGATTCTGGGGTTCTGGGCCTGGCTCGCCCCTCCCGGGCCCCAGGGATTAACCCGTGAGCGCCCGGCTCGCCGGCGGGGCTCCCTGTCAGGCTTGCGCAGACCCGCTCGCGCGCGGCTTGGAGACCCTCCCTGCCCAGCCCGGCGCAACCGGGCAGCCCCTCCGCGCGCCAGGCTGGGGGACCCACCGGCCGCCGTTAACCTTGCGGGCGCGGGCGAGCGACGGGGACCGCGAGCGGCCCGGGCGGCATCGCACTTCCTGCGTGGAGCGGGGGGCACGGGGCGGGCTCTCTATCACCCGGGAGAGAGGCCGCTCCCCGGGGCTTTCCCCGTCTTTCTGTGCCGTGACTGGCACTCAAGGGGGACGGGGGTCCGAGCTCAGGGACCACGCGACAGACCTGGGAAGACTGATGACTGCCCATCCCGGCCCCTCGCGCCAGGCGCCGCCGCCGCGTCCGCCGGGAGCGCGCTCCGCTCGGGTCCGGGCCCCACGCCGCCTCCCCCACCGCCCCGCCGGGCGAGGGCGCAGCCCGGCCGCAGCGCCAAGCTAGAAGGCCTGGCCCGGGGGCCTCGGCCAGGCTCGGCCACCAACTTCCCGGGTGCTCGGGCCCGCCTTCCGGCGCTCTCCCGGCCTCAGTTTCCTCACCTGAAAGCTGGGGGGAAGGGGGAGGCAGCTGGACAAGGCGCTCCACTGCCCTTCAGCACCCGTGGGCTGCGGAGCGGCTGGGGTGGGGGAAGGAATTTCAGGGGAAGGGATCCCCAAGGCGCCTGGATGGCGGTTCCCCTCCCTAGACGCTCTAAAAGTTATCCAAGACCACGAGCCTGGACCCCTCCATAATCCCTTCTCCTGCAAGACAAGGAGTTTGCCGGGAAGACTTTGCCGCCGGCCAACGCGACCCCCACACCGCTCTCTTCCCCAGGCCCACCTTTCCGGGTCCCCATGCTAGGTCCCAGCATACAGCAGGCGCTCAATAAACACGGACAGTGCATGCCTGGATCCCACGGCACTGGAGCCTGTCTTTCCCGGCCCTTTCCCCTCCTGGCTGTGAGCTCCCGGGCAGGAGCCCTGTGTTCTCACCAGGACACCCCCAGCACCCAGCAGGCTTGGCCTGCGCTGAGCCAGCGCAGGGTGGGAGGAGCCGTCCGCTCAGAGGGTCAGACCTGAACCAGGATCAAACCAAACCCAAGAAATCCAAGTGTTCCTCCATCCACCACCAACACCCACTCATTCACTCGCTCTGG
This sequence comes from Papio anubis, assembly GCF_008728515.1. Taxonomy (NCBI): domain Eukaryota; kingdom Metazoa; phylum Chordata; class Mammalia; order Primates; family Cercopithecidae; genus Papio; species Papio anubis. Next base: position 5,982,162 of record NC_044982.1, on the reverse strand, counting down.
GCTAAGTTCTCCAGCAGAGAGGGGACAGCAGAGGAAGCAGAGAGGGGACAGCAGACGAAGCAAGCTCTGCTCTCCAGGGGCTAATGAGGAAGACCCCCACCCCCTCCTCTGGTCCTGGGAGGCCACCCTCAGCAGAATGGCCACGATAGTCATAACAATAACGTCTACCGCCCCTTACACATCACAGCGCTCCTCACCACAGCTCTGCTGCGAAAGCCTCGGACCTCCCATGCAGGAGCAAAGCTCCCAGAGAGAAGAGGCTTGCTGGAGATCCCGCAGGTGAAGGGGCCCAGCTGCACCTGGACCCCACTGCTCAGGAGACTTTCCCACCCAAAGGCTGTCTCTGGTTGCCTCAATCACTCACGGCGAATGACCTGCCAGGGAGTTTGTCTATAATTAATATGAATGCATTAACATTTAATTTAAAAAATCTAGCATTAATTATTTACATTGAATGTTTCAGCCCTTCTAAAAGGCCTGTATGGGAATTCCCCCCACCCCTAGAAGGGAACTGGGGGGAAAGGCGGGGGAGGTTGCTGAGCTGCCCTGGTTAAGTGGTGGGGGCTGGGCAGGGCAAGAGATAGGCAGGGAACAGGCAGCCCCTGCACTTTGCCTATTCCAAAGCCTGAAGCCTGGCTTTGGTGCTACTGTGGCTCAAATCCTCCTCTGACCCATTACTTTTGGGCCAACCACAGCCTTCGGGACAACTACTGCCCTCGCCCTTGAAGGCTGTGTCCTCCACGCAGCCCTCTGTGGGAACTCAGTGGAGTCACTGAGTTCACCACCACACCTGACGGGACAGGACTCTGTGTCCCAGCTCTGTGTCCCTGGACCAGCCCAGCACCTGGCAGGGGCGGGGGGACTAAAAAGCAGATTGTGCTTGACGCTCTCCATGCAGGAGTGACGCAGGCATCTTTGTCGGTGGCTAGGGAGGAGACAGCAGGGAAACTTCCCCAGCCGAGGTGCTGTGCCCTCGGAGACAGTCCCCCGTGAGGCTTCTGCACAGGACCAGCACCCCAGGTGCAAGTTTTGATTCAGCCGTTCCTTGACCACAGGACTGGATGATTTTCTGTGAGGCCCTTGCTATGGGTGAGCAAACTGAGGCCAGTGCATGAAGTGGCTTGCTCAAGTCCCCTGAGGTTAGCCGAGGCCTGCCGGATGGGCTGGAGCACTGTGGTGCTGCCTGGGTCTTGGGCCAGTGGGTGGGGGCCATGAGGATGAGTCTGTGGGGTGTCCAGGGTTCCCACTATGAACTGAGGGGGCAGGATCTCCCTCAGGGAGACTGGGAACACAGGGTGTACACTGGATGCTCTCGGGGGACAGTCCTCAGGGCATAGTACTTCCCCACCTCTGGGCGCTGTCCCGCCACACTCATACCCACTGCCTCTTCCTGCAACACACCTCTCCCCAATGTCTGCCTTAAGTCCCTATCTCTTTCTGGTGGTCCAGCCCAGCAGCCACCTTTATCTCCTGACCCCTCACAGGAGCCCTGCCTGTTGGCCACTGGCCCCTGCTCTCTCCTCACTCCCACCTGTGGACGTCTGGGTCCTGATGATGTGCCCATCCGTGCATGGGCTGAGCCCTGTGGAGCTCCTGGCTGCCTCCCTCCCACCTCCTACTTCCTTTTCTTACCAGCGTTGGGAGGGCTGCCCAGGTCAGAAACATGCCCGTCCACCCTTTCCTCCGCTGCTCTGTTCCCAGGGTGGCCTTGGGCCCGGTCACAGAAATCAGTTCCACTGAAGTGTCACAGCAGCTTTGCTGGATGGGTCTCATCAGCTGTGCATTTGCAGTTTATAGGCAGGAGCCTGGGGATCTGGATCTGGGGCCAGGGCCCTCGCCATCCTCCCTGTGGCACCTGGGCACAGACACTGGCACACAGTAGGGCCTCGCCAGACAAGGTTGAGGAGGTGACTCTGTGCCACCTGTCAGGCCTCCATGAGGGGTTTGTCAATACTGACCTGGCCCTGCCTAACCCTCCGACCCCCATGCCCAGCAGCCTCCCCTCGCTAGGCACACACTGGCCACACTGGCTGCCTTGCTGGCCCCAGGCTCACCTGGCCCATCCCCGTCTTAGGGCCTTTGCACTAGTTCCTTGCATCTGGAATGCTCTGCCCTGACTGCACGGCTGGGGCCTGTCTTCCCCGACTACCCGTCTAAAGCATCGGTGGCGCCCTGACAGCAGAGTTCCTCCATTCTGCCGCTGCATCTCCCTGTGTCCAGGGCCTGGCGTGGAGGCCCTGTGGTGAGCAGGTGCTGTTGGCCTGAACGAATGCAGTTCGTCCTAATCCCCAGCCAGAGGCACCTGCTCCCAGCCCTGGACAGCATCGTTCCTGCTCTCACGGCAGGGCCCTCGTCATTCTCACACCATCCGCGTCCCTTCTTCAAGCCTGCCTTTGTGCCGGAGGGCATGGAGCCCCTTGGTACTTGGCACAGTATCTTCGCAGAGCTCTGCCCTGGGAAACCCCTTTGTGGATGCGGGTCAGTCCTGCTGTGGCCCCCATAATGGAGCACATAAATCCTCTGCTGGACCCTCTGGCCTCATTGCACGGCTGCCCACTGTCCCCTAAATCTGGCTGATTTCTGACACCATGAAGAGCAGAGTGAGCCCACCTCTGCAGGGGGCCTGCCAGGTGCTGAGGGCCATGCCAAGGACAGAGGTCTGGGTTCCTGTCCCAGTTCTGCCTCCGACTCAGGCCAGCCCTACCCTCCCTCAGGGCATGGGGCTGGCCTCTCCAACCCCAACCCTGTGCTTGGCCCCTGGAGACTCCTTACACACACGCTGGGCTCCGGCTTCCTGAGTTTCCCTGAATCTTGTTGCCCCTACCCCTCCTTGAGGGGGGGGGAATGAGCCTAACATGTGCAGGGCAGAGATGAGGCCTTGGGGGTGGGGCCTCCTCTGCAGCTGTGGGACCTGGGGCAGGGCTCTCAACCTCTCTGATCCTCAGTTACTCATCTAGGAAGGAAAGATGGAAAATCCTTCACTGGGAGCGAAAAGGTGGCTGTGTGTAAGGGACCATCCTGGGGACAGGGCTGGGAAAGGGGTGTGGCTGTTCCGAAGAGTCGGCCTTCTAACTGATCACTTGGGGTGGACAGCTTTCTAAGATGTTTTACATGGTACCCTGGCTTGTGACATTCATTTGGCAACACTTACTGTGGGCAGAGCCCTGTTCTGGGGGATTCAGCACTGGTCAAACGATGAAATTCTCTGCCGTCACTGTGCTGATATTCTCATGCAGGGAGACAGACCTCAAGAGAGGAATCAGTAAACCATCCCTCCCACCCTGTGTGTTCGATGGGGATATGTGTATAGAGAAGGATGGGAGGCAGGGTGGGGCAGGGAAGAGGTGCAGTGATGAACACGGAGGTCCAGATGAAGTGAGCTGAGCCCAGGAGCAGATGAATCCCAGGGGATCGCTGGAGGAGGGGCGGGTGAGTCCTGGGGCAGCAGGGCGGGGGGGGGGGGGGGGCCGGGGGGTGGAGGTAGTGGAGCGGGGAGCTTCCGGAGGAGGGGCGGGTGAGTTCCCAGGGAACCACCAGAAGAGGGGCGGGTGAGTCCTGGGAGGTCGCTGGAGGAGCAGCCCTGGGGCTGCGTCTGGTGAGTTTGGGAAGCATCCCCATCACCAGTGGGAAGGAGCAGTTGGGGTGCGGGGCCTTGTGTGCCCTCATCAGGACCTTGGCTTCTGCCATGAGATGGATGCGAGTCCCTGGAGGGATGAACGGAGGCGTCTCCTTCACACTGCTGTGTGGAGATGGGCAAATGCAGGACCCCAGGGCATCCAGCCAGGCCCACGGAGCCTGGGGTGGAGGTGGGAGGGATTCTTGGATTCCCAGGCAGTCTAGAAGCAGACACAAAGGAAGAGAACCCCTGAGGTGACAGAAGCATTGTGACCTGAGCAGCTGGAGACAGGCGGGGGAACATGGGGGATTCAGGTCTGGTAGTGCCCCTTGGCCATCCCAGGGGAGACACCAAGGGCTGAGAAATGGGCTTGGAGTTCAGGGGAGGCTCCAGGAGACGTGAACCTAAAAGTAGTCAGATCAGAGTGACACTGGGGAGGCCACCGGGGCAGCCACGGTGGAAGGGGACAGGGGCTGGGATGGAGCCTGGGACCCTGCCACTGTTGGGGGTCAGGAGGCAAGCAGGACTAACCAAGGAGACTGGGAAGGGGCAGGTGGGAGATGGGAGGAGAGTCTGCAGTAAGGGTGGGGGTGGTCCTTCAGGGGCTGTCTCAAGGAGGAGAGCAGGATCATCGGTGTCACGGGCCGACCCACAGGTAGGATAAGGGTGGAGAGCTGCCTGGGCCTTGTGAACCCCAGGCATCCCCAAGCTGCAGCAGCAAATGAGCCGCGGGCTTTCCTGGCCTTATCCGATCAATGGGAGAGGGAAGAGCGCTTGCCTAGGGTTATCCAGCAAGTTGAGGATCTGAACCCAGGCCCTGGCTTGGGGCTGTCCCCACATGGGGCCAAGAATGTCCTTTCCCTGGGGAATCCCCGCACCTAGCCTCAGCTGCAGAGGTGACCCTGTCACACCTGAGGTCTGGGTCTTGTCTAGGCTCTGTGTGACTTCATACAGGGCCTCCCTTTACCCAGCTGTGCCCTGGTGCCGCCGGGCTAGGCTGGTGACAGCGAACTGGCCTCCCAGAGCTCAATCTGGCCCACCGACATGTTGTATTTGGCCTGAACAAGGCTTTTTTTTTTTAACATTCGAGCCAACATTTAAAAATTGGGAGTTTACATTTTAAAATCCGTATTTTTGGCTTCTACTGAAAATTTTGGAAGATCTGGCAACGTCGGCCCACATTCCCACATGGCAACAGTCAGCAGGGCTGGGAAGCAGCTGCCCCCTCTCCAGGCACCTCGGGGGTCCCCCATTCAAGAGAGGCGCCATCCACATCTGAGCTTTCCCTATCATCGAGAGGCTGAGGCCAGGCGGGCAGAGTGGCTTATTCAGGGTCACTCAGCCGGAAAGTCTCTCAGACAGGATCCAACTGCAGCCTTGGGGACTGGCATTGGGGGTGTTGTCACGACCCCACCCAGGGCTGTGCCCCTGGCCCTGTGCTTCCTGCTCCTTCTTGACTTTTGTTCTCAGATAAACACTGGATTGAGTCATTCACACTAGTATAAATGAGGCTCAGTCCCAAGTCTGTGATAACCGGAGGTCCCAGAGACCTTCTACAGCAGCCTCTTGTTTGTTGACCAACGAAGAGGAGGACCAGAGACTCACCCACGGCCACTCAGCCAGGCAGGACAGCACAGGACAGGAATGAAACCCAGGGCTCTCCTGGGGCAGCAGCTTCCTCCCAGAACTGGTTCATGGTGGAGCCCCAGGCACGGTCTCTCAAGAAAGGGTTTGCAGGCTGGTGACTGGAAGCCAGGGATCTGCCTTGCTTCCCCAGAGCTACCCCCTCCAGAAAGCATTCTGGGGACACAGGCTTGTCCAGGCCAGGAAGGTACAAGGCACACAGTGGGTACTCAAATCAACAGACAAGCCCCTGTGAAGGGCTGGCATCACTATCTTTATCACCACTATCATCCCGGCGGCTGAATCCCTACCTTGTGCCAGGGCCCTTCCTCAGTTATCTCTAATGTCCCCAAGGAGACACTGGGGGGAGTGTGACTTTAGCCAGGGCACAGCCCAACCAGGACTCTGCTGGACTCAGCTTTCTGGGCCTCAGTGCCTGCTTTATGGAACGAGCCTGATCCTAGGATCCCTTTCACAGGCTTGCTGTATTTGATTTGAGGCTGGAGCTGGGGGGTTCAGAGTTGGCGCCCATCATGAGATACGATCCTGGGGGACTGGTGGCAGAAGGTGGGGTGTAGCAGGAGTTAGGCCTGGAGACCGGGGCCTCCGAGGCCAGGTGTGGTCCAGCCCCTCCTGCTGAGGCTGATGCCACCTCTCGCTTCAAGGAGTCAAGCTGGGCTCCTGGGTGGGGCCACCCTGGCCAGGCCCCAGGGTGCAGCCTCGCCCCCTGAACATACTGTTGGGCCCCAACAGGCCCTGAGGCCCCGAGAGATATGTGCAAGAAGCCCTGGGATGGAATCCTCCAGGGCCCAGGCGGCACCAGGACTCCCCTGGGGCTCAGCAGTCCCCAGAGGGCGGTCTGCATGGTAAGCGGAGCCAAGAGCAGCAGAGAAGCGGGGCTCCCAGCTCACCACCCCCTGGAGGAGCAGACGGGGACACAATGCTTATTAGGTGCCTGTGACCATGACTGACTTTTCACTGCTGGGGAAACTGAGGCACAATGAGGCTGGGTGACCTGTCCAGAGTCACACAGAAGGCCACTGACCCTTGAGATGCGCTTCCACCCAGAGCTGCCTGGCCCCAGCTGGCCATGCAGACCTACAGGGAAAGGGCTGGCAGGGCTTCAAATCACCAGAACTTCCCACCCACCGGCCTGTCCCTGGCCATCCCTGGACAGAGCAGGTGACCTGAGGGCCAGCAGCACACAGGTGGCAGAGGTGCAGAGGTGGAGGGCAAAGTGCCTGGGCCCAATCCGGCTCCTCCACCTCCCTCTTCCTCTGTGCACTGGGGACATAATGATGGCGCTGACCTCCTGGACTTGCGCCCAAGCTGGGGGTCAGAAGCTGAGAACACTAGTCAACGCTCCGCGAGTATCAGTCACCGCACTCACCCGGGGTTTGTCCCCAGAACAGACCCCCTCCCGGCAGAAAAGACTTCCTGGGAGGCTACAGGTTGATATCCCACAAACCCAGCCCACCGCCTCCGCCTCCATCCCGTGTTGGGAGAAGGTGGAACTGGGGCACGAGCAACATCCAGGCAGCCCAGGGGTCCTCCCTGGCCCACGGGACACAGATGGTGCAGGGAACGGAAGGTCAGCACCAAGGTGGGGGTGCCAGTCCCTGAGTGAGGTCCCACCTGCCCAATGCTCTGCACAGCTCCGTCCCCAGGACAGCTAAGGAAATCTCACCACATCTTTTGTCTGTCTGTCTGAGGTCAGAGTGCATGTGTGGACGGGGTATGACGAAAGAGCTCTACAGCCCAAGCCAGGACTCCCTGTGTCACCTGGGGCAAGTGGCAGCCCCTCACAACCTCAGTTTCCAACTCCATGTAATGGGGGCAGCTATGAAAGCTCACCTCCCTGCCTGACAAGCCTGTGGGACAGCCTGCCTCATGTGGGGTTGTCTCAGGCTCAAAACTGTAAAAGGATAATCACAGGAAAGCCCGAGGTAAACCACCAAGGCTTTGCCACAGTGGGGAGAGGATTATGATAATTGTTATCATTACTGTTCACGCATGTGCATTCCATACAGAAATAGTCTGCCTGCCCCAAAGTCAGAAATTTCACCTTAGAGATTCATTCCTTTGGCAATTAAGGCCTTTCCTATTACAGATATTATAAAAGGGGTGTGGGGAGGGAACTTGGAGCAGGTCAGACAGGACCTGTGGGGAAACGGCACATGAGGAGGGAAGAGACCTCTGGGGTTGAGACTCACCCGACCTGGAGGCCTCCAAGGGGAGGCAGCTCGGCCTCCGCGCTTGCCACTGCCCAAGCAAGGCCCACTAGTTCCCACGGCCTGGCCTGGCCCCACTCTGCTTGCAGCCTCAGCGGCCGCCTCCGAAGAAAGCTGGGAGCTCAGGGCCGGGTCCTTCTCCCCTGGGGCTGCAGCTCCTGCAAGGGCCTCCTGGGCCAGGCCTTGGCCTCGATTCACTGCGGAGGGCTCTGGGCTGCGGCCTCTGGGCACCCTGAAGGCCTCCAGGGTCCCAGGGTCCAGAACCCGCACAGTGACCTCATCCAGGAACCTGGAGAAGGGCAGTCTGGCCTCCCGCCGGCGGCCCAGGCGTGCGAGGGAGCCTGTGACAGCCCGGCTGCCTGTGTTCAGGGACTCTGGGGAGGATGGCCGGACTGGCGACACCCGGGCCATCTCCTGGCTGGGCCGAGCTGCCCAGCTGGGGCAAGATGATTTGCCCTCAGGATTCCGACCTTGGCTGGGGCTTGGCATGTGGCTTCGAAGGTCCTGTCTGTGGGCTTCCTTGATGGGGGCTGCTGCCCTGGGCTCCAGGAGGGAGCTGTAGCTGCCCTGCTTGGGACAGGCAGGGTTAGAGCCCCGTACCTGGGAGCTGGCCCCTGAGAACATCCTCCTGAGTCAGTCCAAGGTCTGGGCTCCCCAAGAGCGCCGTGACCCACTCCTCTCCTCCCATGGGGCTGGGATCCCTGTGCCCTCTTGGGGGCTGTGCCTCCCGTCCTCACAGACCAGGGCAACCAGCCAGATGCCCGCCTGCCCATTGATCCAGTGGCAGGGCCTCACGGCCTCCCACCCCCAAATCAATTCTCACTAAATGGAAGCTGAGCTTCAGGGCTTAGAAAGTGCTAGAGAGGAGAAGGTCATGTCCTGGGCTCTGCCTGGGGAGGTAGCCCGCCCTGAGTGAGCTCCTGTGGTACACAGGACCCTGGACTGGGCCTCCCCCTCTCCTACTCTGACATCTCCTCTGCCAGGTGCAGTCCAGGGTGCAGGGGCACAGAGGACAGGCAGTGGACAGATGGCCACGATGGTCACCATGACAGCGTGAGCACTGGGCCTGAAGCAGGGCAAACTGGAACTGCAGCAAACCAGCAAATGGGAGGGGTCGGCAGAGGCCGCGGGCAGCCCACTGTCCTCCCATGCATCCTTATTACAGAGCCTTCATTCTCTTTTGAGATACAGGGTAGTTAGCTAAAAGACCACCTTTCCCGGGCTCCTATGCAGCCAGGCCAGGAGGTCGCCAATGAACTATAAACAGAAGTTGGGTGTGACTGCTGGCAGAGCTCTGCGAAAAAGATCAGACAGACAACCTGTGTCCTTTTCCCATTCCCCATCCTCCTGCTGCTTCTCTAGAACATGGAAGTGATGGCTGGAGCTGTGGCAGCCATTTTGCACCATGAGACAAACTTGTGGCAGAAGCCATGTATAAAAGATGGAGAAGCAGAAAGACAAAAGGAATCTGGATCTCCCATGACCACTGAATCATCACACCAGCCCTGCATCACCTGCCTCTGGTACTGTTTTTTTTTTTTTTTTTTTTTTTTGAGACGGAGTTTCATTCTTGTTGCTCAGGCTGGAGTACAATGGCTTGATCTCAGCTCACTGCAACTTCTGCCTCCCAGATTCAAGCAATTCTCCTGCCTCAGTCTCCAAAGTAGCTGAGACTACAGGTCCCTGCTACCACACCTGGCTAATTTTTGTATTTTTAGTAGAGACAGAGTTGCACCATGTTGGTCAGGCTAGTCTCGAACTCCTGACCTCAGGTGATCCGCCTGCCTTGGCCTCCCCAAGTGCTGGGATTACAGGCATCAGCCACTGTGCCTGGCCTTCCTCTGGTAGTTCTTTAACTTGAAAGAAAAAGAACCCCTTGTCTTTAAGCTATGGGTATTTCATCTCTGTTGGTAGCAGCTGTGTGCAATTCTCCAATGATATACAGGGTTAGGGTGAGAAAAAGCGGTTGCTAACACTATGAGCAAGAGCCTTTGGCACATGGAGGCCTGGGGTGTAGTTAGGTGAGACTGGGGTGGGGAGATACACTTAGAGAAGGGCTAGAGCCAGACCTGGACCCTCCATCCTTTGTGTGAAGGGAGACACACCTGCCCGCTGCACCCCACGCAGAGATCCTTCCTAGGATGCGGCTTTGGGGTGCTAGAGTGAAGGAAGGCTCTCCAGGGGTGGCAGCCCAGGCCCTTGGCCTGGCACGCATTGCCACCATCCCTGGCCTGGCCTCTGGTGTTGCTTGGAGCGAGGCTGAGGCCCTGCGCGGCATGCTCATAGCTGTACACCCAGGCCCTGTCTGGATGCCTCCATCCGGTGCTGGGGACCCCTGCTTTTCTGAGTTCAGCTGGATGCCCAAGGCACCCCTGACTGAGTCTGCAAAACTCAGTGCATGGCCTCACCATGGCCTCAGCCACCCAAGACAGGAACAGGGGCTGCTTCGACTCTTTCCTCCCCCTCTTCCCTGTACCCATCCCTGGCCGCCAGGCCCTGGAGATTCAGCCTTTCTCAGGCCTGGCCACCTCCCTGCATCCTCACCATCACTTTGCTGGTACCAGACACCACCACGTCTCACTTGGACACCTGTGAGCATCCCTTCCTGTGGCTCCTGAGTCAATGCGGATCCAGCCCGGCCCATCCCACAAACACGGCCAGTATGACCTTTTAAAATCACAGACCAGGCTGGGCACAGTGGCTCACGCCTAGAATCCCAGCACTTTGGGAGGCTAAGGCAGGCAGATCACCTGACGTCAGGAGTTCGAGACTAGCCTAACCAACATGGCGAAATCCCATCTCTACTAAAAATACAAAAATTAGCTGGGTGTGGTGGTGCCCACCTGTGGTCCTAGCTATTTGGGAGGCAGAAGCAGAAGAATCACTTGAAACCGGGAGGTGGAGGTTGCAGTGAGCTGAGATCACACCACTGCACTCCAGCCTGGGTGACAGGGCAAGACTCCATCTAAAAAATAGATACAGAAATAAATAAATAATAAATAAAATCACAGGCCAGGTGACTAGACAACCTCACACCTTCATACACACTGCAAGGCCCTGACAATTGCTGGTGTCTTCTCTCTCTCTGCTACCCTCCCGCCCTGTGCTCCCCACTGCCAAGGAACGTCTCTCAGGTTCCTGAATGTGCTAAGCTCTAACTGACCTCAGGGACTTTGCACTTGCTTTCCCTCTGCCAGAAACACTCCCACTCTCTCCCTTCCCTCCTTCCCGTCATCTAATTCCCAGCTGACCTTCAGGGTCCCAGTTTCATAGCCTGTCCCCCTCTGTCGCTCAGATTAGATCAAGCACCCCTGCGGCAGCCCCTTATAGCCCTGGCCCCGAACTGTAATTAATGTGCTTGCAATTATTTATTATCTGTGTGTGTGTCCCCCCAAAGAATGGAAGTTCCACTGTATCCCCGCTCTTTGCATAGGGCCTGGCACATAGTAGGTGCTCAATACGTAGTTCTTGAGTGACTGACTGAATGAATGGCATTCAGTCACAAACTGTCAGTTCACAAACATCCCCAGCCTGGTGTGGGCCTACTCTGACCGGAAACAGGATGAGAATATAGGGGAGGGATCTCAGGTTCTTGGGAGGCCACAGTGTCCTCCTCCCACCCCGTGGTGCCCAACAGTCGCCCCTCTACACCTGAACAGCCCTTCCCCAGCAGCAGTCGTTCAGCCCCTGCCCTATCACCAGTGAGAAAGAGACTTCAAGGCTGGCAGATCCAAGTTCAAATCCCTTCTCCAACACTCCAACAGGCCCACGGGCAAGTCACATCCCCCTCCTCATCTGTCAGGTGGGCATGGGACAGCACTCAGCCCATGGCAGTGCTGGGAAGTGGCGTGAGCAAGGGATTTCAGGACTCACTAGCACTGGGGCTCTGATGTGTCCATTTCACTAGCATGCATGGTTTCAGGAGTGTTCTGGGGGCCCTGGCCAACCAGTCCTCTGAGCTGCTTCCAGAGTTTCAGGCTGCATCAGGCAAGTTTCCGTTGTCATAACAACCTCCTGGCTCTCAGGCGCCTGGGCCTGAGGCTCTGAGGATGCTGCCGGCTGCCATGGGCTCAAGGCCTGGGCCGGCTCACCTACCACCATCCTGGATGACCTCTCCTGGAGCGGCTTCCAGCTCCTGGCCGTAGCCCCTGCCTCTTGACTCATCTGATTCAGTCCTGCTTCCCAAGCCCCTCCCGCGTGCCAAGCTCCGTGCTGGGCATGCGTCATCACCCCAAATCCCCACCTGCCCCTGTGCAGCACGATGGCCAAAGGCTCTATTTTCTGCTAAAAGGAGCAGAGTCTCAGAAAGGTGCAGTGACCTGTCAGAGGTCACATGGCTTGGGCATGGCAGGCCCAGGACGGAACCCCAAAGGTCAGGCACTCACACCCGCTTCCTCTCCAGATGCCCAAGCCCCTCTCCTGCTGCCTGGCACACGCTGCCCCCGTGGTCAGAAAGCTGGCTCCTGCCAGCTCTGAGAGAAGGGGCATGAGGCTGCCCACTGCCTGCTGGGACTGGAGCAGGAAGACCAGGCCACAGGATGTTGGGGGGACCCTGCCATGTGGGCAGGCATGCTGGGCTTCTGCTAACAGTGCCAAACATCACCTTGCTTCATTGTTACAGCAGGCCTGCAAGCTAGGAACAGCTACCCCGCTTCATGGAGGAGGAAACTGGGCTCTGAGGGGCCTCAGGTAAACCCCCATGGCGCGGGCATGCGCCAGGGGCTGTAGCATAGGCCAGCAGGGGTGTGGTCACTTTCACTAACCTTCCCCTTGTCCCAGCACAGAAGTTTTTTTTTTTTCTTTCTTTCTTTCTTTCCTTTTTTTTTTTGAGACGAGTCTCGCTCTGCTGCCAGGCTAGAGTGCCGCGGTGCGATCTCGGCTCACTGCAAACTCTGACTTCCTGGTTTAAGCGATTCTCCTGCCTCAGCCTCCCAAGTAGGTGGGATTACAGACATGCGCCACCACGCCCAGCTAATTTTTGTGTTTTTAGTAGAGACGGGATTTCTTCATGTTGGCCAGGATGGTCTTGATCTCCTGACGTTGTGATCGGCCCACCTCAGCCTCCCAAAGTGCTAGGATTACAGGCGTGAGCCACCGCGCCTGGTCGGAAGTTTCTATTATTATCCCCCTTTTGCAGCTGAGGACACTGAGGCTCTGGGAATCTGCACACTTGTGCTCCTAATCACTTGCCCTGCTGTCCCTGGATTTCTCACGCCGGCCTGAGAATCCCCAAGGGCAGCCATGGTCTTGATGTCTCCAAGTCCCCAGCACCCAAGCACAGGCTGTACCATCGGCACATGAATTCTGCCCCAGCTCTCCTTCCTCAGATAGGACACGTACACAGCTGTCCAGGCCTTCCAGGGAGATCTCTGGCCAAGGGCGCCCCTGCAGGAACCCCGGCTGGCCGCTGACCTTTAGAAGAGGCCTCACTGCTGCTTCCTCATTGCCTGAGTGTGTCTTCCAGGGCAACGCGGGCCTGGAAAGGCCGAATGGCTGTTAGTTTGGGTTGGCTTTTCTCCCACCAAATACTCAAGGTGGGGTCAAGTCTCCGTGTCTGATCAGCCCCCTCCTGACCCTGCGCCTACCTAGTATATGTCTCTGAAGCAGAGGGACATGGGGGTCTGTGAGCAAAACACTGGCATCAGGGAAATCAAGGCACAAGTGACCTGAAGCTCCACCCATTCAACCAACCATCCTCCACCATCCACCCATGACCGCTCACCCACTTACAGGTGCCATCCACGCACCAACACATCCCTCTATGTCTGTGTCCATCACCCGCTGACAGGCACTCATCTGTCCACTGGTCCTCTCACTCCCGTCTCCATCCATCCGCCCGCCCATCCCTCCATGTGTCTGTCTATTCCTCTGTTACTTGTGTCTGGTATCCATGCATCTATCCATTGCTTTGTATCCATTTGCGCAATGAGCTGCCTTCTCAGGCTTCTATCCACATATCCATTAATATACTCTCATCACCTATCCATGCGCTCTTCCAGTGTCCATTCATTCCTCTATCTATCATTCATGGACATGTATTCAAGTATTCATCCACCCATCCCAGCATCCAGGCACCACCTGTATCCATTTATGTATCCATCCCTTCATCCATCCATCCAAAGATCCTCCCATCCATTCATCTACCAATCTTGCCTTGTGTATCAGAAGTCTCCCTCTCTCCACCCATGTATCATCCATTGATATTTTGTTCTATCAATCCAGTCCTGTATCCATATCAACTTTTCCATCTGTCCACCCATCCATCCCTATCTTGCTACTGACATCCATCAACCTCTCCTCCCATCCATCTATCCCTCTAGCTTTCTTTTTTTCTTTTTCGTTTTTTGAGATGGAGTCTCACTCTGTTGCCCAGGGGCTGGAGTGCAATGGCATGATCTCGGCTCACTGCAACCTCACCTCTGCCTCCTTGGTTCAAGCAATTATCCTGTCTCAGTCTCCCAAATGGCTGGAACTACAGGTGCACACCACCACACACAGCTAATTTTTTTGTATTTTTAGTAGAGATGGGGTTTCACCATATTGGTCAGGCTGGTCTTGAACTCCTGACCTCAGGTGGTCCACTCACCTCAGCCTCCCAAAGTGCTGGGATTACAGGCGTGAGCCGCTGCACCCGGCCTATCCCTCTAGCTTTCTACCCATCCATCTGCTGCTCTATCCTGCTAGTGCTTCCCTTCCATACAGCATCATCCACCTATGCGTTCCCTTCATTATGTCCGCGTTGCTTCTCCACCTCATACACCTCTTAATCCCAGCATGCACCCGCTGCGGGATGACCGGGTTTCCATGTCTGGCTTCCCCAGGCAAAGCCCAGGCCTGACTCATCTCCATCCCTGACTTGGGTTCAGGGATTGCCGATTGAACCAACAATTACAATTCCCCCACTTGGCTCAGAGCTGGGCCCTGGCTGATCCCCACCCCAGGCAGACCCCAGAGGCTGTTGTACTGTCCTACAGACGCATGGCCTGCTGAGGCAAGGGCCACTTTTGAATTCCCTTCCTAGCTAGAGGGGAGAGAAGAGCCCCAGCATCTCCTGACTCCTGCCACACTGGCCAGGGTCCATCTCCCAGCACACTGTGGACTCATGGAGGGCAAGGTCTGTGTCAGACTCACCTAAGTGACCCCAGTGAGCAGGGAAGAGTGGGTGCTTAGGGACAGCATGTTAGGTGAGTGTAGAATTCATCCACTTATTCATCATTCATTCACTCCTATAATGATTAAAGCAATAGAGACACCTCTGGCCAGCTTCTCCCACCACAGGCCACAATCTGGTGCCGCTCTTAGGACACAGTAGTCACTCCCCTGACTGTAATGGGTGTTAAGATTCTGATACGGAGCCCTAGAGAGGAGACGGTGAGTCAGCGGCAGAGGAAGAACCAGAACCCAGGGCTGCAGACCTCCGTCCAGGCCTCTCCACTAAGGCTAGTGACCAGCTCTCGGCAGGAGGGGGAGCCAGGAGAGAACCCTGCGGGGTGATTCTAGACCAACATGGCAAGTCCTAAGGTCACCTTCCGATCTGTCCCAGGGATCCTTACCTCCCTTAGGGGGAGCAGCTACCCCTCCCCACCACCATGGCCTCCACACTCCAGCAGGGCACAGCCTCTCTAAGTCTTGAGACTTGAACACTCTACACTCTCCCCATCACTTTCAGGCCTTGGGCCAAGCTCTGGTAACACGCCTTGACCCCTTCATCTGTTCAGCAACTACTCAGCCCTTGGGCCCCACCTCCTCTGACCCTGGGTAATGATTTGTGGACTATGTTCAATAGTCATGGACTCATGGGCTGCAGTCAGTCCCTCCCATCCCTCCCTTCCATCCATCCATCCATCCCTCCCATCCATCCATCCATCCCTCCCTCCCTCTCTCCCTTCCATCCATCCATCCCTCCCTCCCATCCATCCCTCCCTCTCTCTCATCCATCCATCCATCCCTCTCTCCCATCCATCCATCCATCCCTCCCTCCCTCCCTCTCATCCAACCATTCATCCATCCCTTCCTTCCTTCCTTCCATCCATCCATCCATCCATCCATCCATCCATCCATCCATCCACTCTTCAACATCAGGAGTGTCTGCAGGAGTAGGGAAGCTCCTTCAAAGTGTTGCCGTGGAGATGATGCGTGGAAATGCTGATCCAGGGCCCAGCACATAGCAGGCGTTCCATAAATGGCAGCTATGTGGGCCAGACCCTGTGCCCTAGTCTTGGGAGAGTGGATGGAAGATCATCCAGATTGCTTAGGGCTCATTTCCTCTCCCCGGCCCTGGGATCTGACAGGTGTCCCCCCACTCCACTCCAGCCCATGGAAAACTCATCCTCCAAGCTGAGGTCCTAGGCAGCCCTCCTCCCCACTCAGCTCCCAGGTGCGAACAGTTCCAGGTTTTGACGACAAACGGAACGCGGAGCGTAGGAATCTATAAATATGAGACAAAAGCTGGGGAGGGCCCTGGGCAGCAGCGCAGCCGCCCATCGCCCCGAGCCCGCGTTCGGAGCCCAGGCAGAGCCGCATCTGCCACGGTGCTTGCTTTTCCAAGCCGCCCTGATTATAGTGAGAGTCGGGAAAATTAAGGGTTTGCAGGATGCTGCTGGGGCCCTTGTTGCCGTCTCCCCGCCCTTCGTGTCACAGATGCCAGGCAGAGCCACCCCCAACGGCCACTTGCCTCGCTTGGCAAGACCAAGCCCAGCCTGGCAGGGCTGCACACCACAGTTTGTTAGGGGCTTTTGCCCACAGTCCTCGTGGGAGCCTGGCCCTGGGAGTGGTGGGGGTCGCTGCTGCTCTTGACAGGCAGAGGAACTGGGGCCCAGAGAAGGAAAAGGACCTGTCCATGGCCTCCAGAGAGCCAGAGCACTGGGGCCTCCGACGGAGCGTGGCCGTGGAGACCCCGCCCCACCCATACCCCCAGGACTGGACCCCCAATCTGCACTGGCCCGACCTTGGCCATGCGGACTCTGCACGTGCAATGCTCCCTACCCATCCGGCCCGCTCCCGGGTGCCCACTCTGCTCCCATTCTGCCTGCTCAGGAGACTCCAGCGTGTCGCCCACGCTGTTCCTGCCCTGAGGAAACCACATTGGGGATGGGGTGGGGCACAGATGAGGAAGGAAACACCTCTAAACCAAGCAGGAAGCGGAAACGCTGGGGCAGAAATTCCCATCCAACGTGCTGGGGCTCAGGGAGGGTGAGCGCGCTGGCTGAGCCGCTCTGGGCGAGGCCCTGGCCTCCCTGAGCCTCAGTTTCCTCGCCTGTAAAGGGGCAGGAGGATAGTACCTGCCGCGAGGCACTGAATGGGATGGTGGTGTCCGAGGCTCGTGCGCGCCCACGCGCTGCAAACGCTCAATGAGGCGGCCCCGGGTCCAGCCTCCTTCCGGCTCCCGGGCCTTTCTCCGGCCTCCCGAGCAGGGGCTGGCCCTGCCCCCTGACGCAGGCGGGTCCAGGCCTGCCCGCACCCTCGCCACCCGCCTGGGACAGCGGCGCGTCCCCAGTTCTCCAGCCGCGCCCTGGGTCCCCAGCCCCTCCCTTCCTCCCGCCGCAGGGGCGCGCGTGTCAGGGCGCAAGGACCCCGCGATCGGACCGGGCGCTCGCGGCGGCGCGCGGAGGCCGGGCATCCCCGCCCCACCCGAGAGTGCCCAGTTCCCAGGAGACCCGGTCCGGCTCCTCCTGGGCCAGTGAAGCCGCCACGGCGGGGGCGCCGCGCGGAGGGGAGCAGGGCGGGGGGCCGGCCACCTCCGGCGCCGAGCAGGGACCGCCCCAGGCGTGGGTGGCGCCCGCCCCGCCTCCGCGCCCGCGCCCGCGCCCGCGCCCTGCCCTCCCGGCTCGCAGGTACTCACCGCCCGGCGCAGCCGGCCCGGCCGGCGACCGCCTGTCCACATGGCCCCGGGGCAGCCGCGCCGCTCACCGCCGCCGCCGCGCTCGGGTCCCGCCGCCGCCGCCGCTACCGCCAGCCCTCCCATCCGAGGCCGAGCGCGCCGGGAGCCGGCGCGGCCGGGGCTCCCCCACCCCGCCCGGCTTCCCGCAGGGAGCGCCCGCCCCCCGCCCCCAGCCCGGCTCCCCGCCAGCCCCGGCCCCGCGCAGCCGCGGCTGAGCCCGCACTTCCCCCCCGCAGCGCTCGGCCGGGGCGCACGTGGTGGGCGCAGGGCCGGGCAGGGGCGCGGGGGTGCGGCGTGCGCGGGGTGCGGGCGAGGAATGGCAGAGGGGCAGGGAATGAATGAACCCGCGCGTGCATGAATGGCAGAGTGCATGAATGAATGAGTGCGGTAGAGCCTGCGGGAGGAATGAATAAATGAGGGAACTAATGCACGGGCGAGAAGGTGAGTGACAGAGTGAATGGGCCCTTGAAACCCAGAGGCCGTCAGTAACAACCTGCCCAACCTTTTCATCGGTCCATCCATTCAATCCCTCAACATTTATTAGACGCCTACTGTGTACCAACCAGCCTCGTTCTAGGCCCCAGGGGGTACAGCAGCCAGAGAAACCAAGCTCCTGCCCTCGCAGAGTCACATTTTACAGATGAGGAAACCCTGGTTCCCAAGGGTGCCGCCTGGCCAAGCTGCCCCAGCTCTGCCCCAGCCCCCAGTCGGTGGCTTCCAGGGCCTTCTTTCTCCCCAGGGAGCTCTCAGGAAGGAAAGGTGGCTTCAGGAGGACCAGCATTGCCCCCTGCCTCTCCCCCTAGTCTGAAGCATCCCACCGACCTGCCCGGGTAGAGCGCAGGCTGGCTCAGTCCCGCCCTGGTAAAGGTACAGTGTGAATCCTCCGCTTTCCTCCCAGAGCGGGCAAGGGGCAGCCCTGAGGGTGCCAGCTACATGAGGGTCTTCCATCCCAGCCAAGCCAGCAGCAGCCAGCGTGGGAACCCCGGGAGGAGCACTGGCAGCCGGGGAGGGTCCTGCATGGTGGAAACAGAGCTGACAAAGCCCGTGTGCTTTGCTCATATCCTCCGTCTGGACCTATGGGCTCATGGTTCACACATGCTTATATCATTTCCAAGTACATGGCAGATTAGAAGATGCTGCCAATGAGTACCTTGTACATTTTTGTTTTTTAATTGCAGAAAACATGGAAAACATAACATTTACCATTTGAACCACTTTTAAAGTGTACAGTTTGGGGACATTGAATTCCCACTGTTGTGCTACCATCACCACCATCCTTATATGCTGTATGTTGTATGCTTTGCAGTTTCTACACTCTCTCATTTAATCTGGGGAGTAGGTTGCTACATGCAGGCAGTGTCAGTGCTGAAAAAAGGCGCTGATAGCAAGGCAAGAGGGAAAACCCAGATAAAAAGGAGACAAGAAAAAGAACCAGCAGCTGACTGGAGCCATTTAGTGTCAAGCAAAGTCCTATCTCTGCTCACTCTCAGGTCCGGTCTCTGCTCACTCTCAGGTCCCAGGGACACGATTGGGTAACCAATGGACAGAGGGAGGTGCCTCCAAGTGCACGCGGCCACAGTCAAGACAAAATGAGAGGTAGCAGCTCAGGGCCGGGCTCTCCCCGTCCTTCAAAGCGTGAACAGACTTCTTCCAAACCCAGTCCCTGGTGTGCACCCCCGGACCAGCCTCTTTGCTCAGGGAGCCCTGGTTTCCCCAGCAGGAGTCAGAACAGCTTCCCTGACCTCCACTCTGGCCTCTCAGGTTCTGACACCATTCAGGCAGCACAGCACACAGCAGTGGAGGCAGCCCGTGAGAGGTAGTGCGGGCCCAGCCTGCCAGCTCCAGTGTCCCTTCCCTCCCCAGTCCCCAAGGGGACAAACACCATTGGGGGATGTGGAACCTGGGATACAGGCAGGGCTCTGCCCACATTGCCTCCTCCTGGGCTGTGGCCCTTCCCCAGAGGCTGGTCCTGCTCAGATGGTGCCAGAATGTTCACCGCCCGCCCTGGCACTGCTGCTGCCAACGCCACAGATGGCTGGGGAGGCGGGGGAGGGGCGGGTGGGGTGGGGGCGGCTCCTGCTTCAGCTCCAGCAGCTTGCAGGCTTCAGCTCAGGCCTGCCTGGGAAGGCCCCAGGAGAGCCCCTCCCCCATGCTGCACGCACCTCCTGTCCCCACTCTCCCTGCCCTCTCTTCCATCCTTCCCACTCCAACCCCTCATGCTGGGAAGGCAGAGAGAAAGCAGGCACTGGTTTTGGGTCTGGGAGCATCCCTGTCATGCCCCTGTAGGGGAAGTGGTACTAGCCCCCTTTTGCAGATGGGGAAACTACAGTCAGTGCAGCACAGCCTGGGACATCAGGCAGGCTTCCTGGAGGAGGCGAGGTTTCAGCTGGGTTGGGAAGAAGGGATGAAAGTGGCAGGACTTGGAGGTGATGTCCAGGGGCTGCAGAGGACCCTCTCCCTAGGCCCTGCCCTCATTCAGACCTCTACGAACCACTCTGACATCACAACCCCCATGGCTCAATCCCACTGCCCTGTTTTCTTTTTTGTATATCTCTT
The DNA here is from genome assembly GCF_008728515.1 of Papio anubis. Lineage (NCBI taxonomy): Eukaryota > Metazoa > Chordata > Mammalia > Primates > Cercopithecidae > Papio > Papio anubis. Next base: position 5,962,256 of record NC_044982.1, on the reverse strand, counting down.
ACTGCATTCCAGAGCTATCTGATCTGTCTGTTGATGTGGACATCAATCTTTGCCCCGGGATGCATGGTCCTCTATTGTGGTGGGGGCAGCAGGGCAGGAAGTGGCACCACACTGGGGCTCATGGTTAAATGTGCCAAAGAATGGATGGATGGATGGGGAGGGGGGAATAGGAACAGCCTGGTGTGATGCCAGGCTTCTGGCCCTGGTGGCTGAGTATAAAAGAAAGGACAGCACATCACGGGGGTCATTGACAGTGAGGTACCTGCAGACAGTCACATACAGGGGCCCAGGATGCGGCATTTTCTTGGGCTCCAGCATCACCTAGCCGTGTTGACCAGTTCCCTGCCTAATCTTCCAATTCCCACCCACAAGAACAGATTGAACAAGGATTCTGACTATGAGCCCTAGAGACTCTGGGAAGGTGAAAAGTGTCTTCCCACTCTCCCACAAACAACAGGTGCTCCAACTGAAACTCTGGGGTCCCCTGCAGAATCAGGCTACAGCTGCCCTCCACAGGTGGTGAGAAGGCCCTGAATTGGCCCGAGTGTGTATCTAACAATGGCCCCAACTGCAATATTAACCCAAATTCCAATCTCATATCAAATGCTAAACCTAACTCTAATGGAACCCAAAACCGAAATGAAATTTAACCCCACCCCAATGCTAACCTGACCAATAACAGTAACCCCAACCCTAACCCTAAGTCTAACCCCAACACTATCCTGCCGGAAAACAATGACCTTAACCCACACCAAACCCTAAAGTTAACTCAAACGCCAACCCAAAACCAAATCGCAAAAGCAACACTAAAACAAACCCCCAACGCAACACTTACCCTAACACTAAGCACTGCCAACAACAACCCAAACCCTAACGCTAACGCTAAACAGTGTCAACAAAAACCACAACCCTAACCCTAACCCTAAACAGTGCCAACAACATCCTCTAAATCCCAGTCCCTAACCCTAAACACTGCCAACATCAACCCCAACCCTAACCCTAGCCCCAACACTACAATATCAACTCCCAACCCTAACCTCCTAACCCTAAACACTGCTAACATCAACTCCCGGATTCTAACCCTAACTCCTAAACACTGCCAACATCAACTCCCAATTCTAACCCTAACTCCTAAACACTGCCAACACACCCCTAACACTAACTCCTAACTCCTAAACATACAATAACAATCCCTAACCCTAACCCTAACGCTTAAATAGTACAATAAAACTACAACCCTAACTCTAACCCTAAACACTGCCAACAACAACCGCAACCCTAACCCTAACCCTAAACACTCACATAACATCAACTCCCCGACTTAACTCCTAACTCCTAAACACTAACAACAACCCCCTGACTCTAACTCCTAACTCCCAAACACTGCCAACATCAACCCCGACCCTAACCCTAACCCTAAACACTGCCAAAACAACCCCAACACTAACCCTAACCCTAAACACTGCTAAATAAATAACCCTTTCAACCCCTTTAACCCCTCTTAACGTATGCAAACAGTGTTCATCCTAACTCTAACCCTAAACAGTGCCAACAACAACCCCAACCCTAACTCTCTAACCCTAAACACTGCCAACAACAACCCCAACCCTAACCCTAACCCTAAACACTGCCAACAACAACCCCAACCCTAACCCTAACCCTAAACACTGCCAACAACAACCCCAACCCTAACCCAAATCCTAACCGTAATCCCAACCCCAAACCTAATCCTAATACCAACCCAACCCTAATCCTAATCCCAAACCAAATCCTAACCCTAAACCTAATCCTAAACCTAACCCTAACCCTAATCCTAACCCCAACCCTAACCCTAACCCTAACCCTAACCCTAACTATACCCTGCTGCCCTGTTCCTTCACTGGTTTGTCCTAGGAGCATTTTCTAAAATAAATTGAGCAACTATGGGGGTGCCTGGGACCGTAGGAAGTGGGCAGGGGCAGCTGGGAGCCTCATAGGTGCTCTGTCTGAGGTAGGTCCCAGGCCCAGGGGTCCGGCCCACTGCTCCTCCTGGGGTGGTGCTCTGAGCCCCTTGGCCCTCACCCCACTGCCTGCCCTGCTCTGTCCCCATGGGAAGCAGCAGTGGCCTCCCTGGGGCTCAACCCCATGTCAGGCCTTCCCAGCAGGTGGAGGTGGTTTGGGCTTCAAAACTGTAAATAGGGGAAACCATTTTCAAACAAATATTTACCAAAGCGAAATCCCGCCTCATCTCAGTGTGACTGGGCTTGTCTCTTTAGGCACTGGGCCTGGGTACGGAGGGCACCGTCTTTGGCCTCCTATGCTTGGGCCTGGGCAAGGGGAGGGGACACAGAGCAGGGGATGGCACCGAGGTGGCCTCACTGAGACAGAAACTGCCACTGGGTGTATGATGCTGCTGTGGACAGTCAGCAGGTGTTCACCAAGACCACCTGGGGGCCTGCGCTCCTTCAGGGGCCCCCCTGCTAGGTCCTGGGCCAGGCCTGGCCCTGCTTCCACTGTGGTGCCCTCCCCAGCCAGGCTGAGCTCCGCCTACATCAGCCCTGTCTATACCTTTTGTTTCTGGTCCTTGCACACGGAGTTCCCTCATCCTGAGATGCCCTTTTATGCAGTGTCCATGTGGAAACCTCTTTATCTCAGCTCCCAAAGTTGCTTCTTCTTGGAAGCCTTCCCAGGCTGCTCCCAGCTAGCCCTCTCCCACCTACCCCACTGCTGACACCCAGCAAGGCTCATAGTCAAATCCATACATCAGGCTAAAGGAGGCATCTAGCCTCCTCACCCTCAGGTGATGAGAAATTCCCTGAAGAAGTCTCTACAGTTCAACAGTGGCCTAGAAAGTTCTGAGCTACAATTGTGGCCCCACAGGGGCAGGGCTAACCCCTCTGCCAAGGCAGGACAGTGTTTCAGGGAGTTGGAAACCACCAGCGCCCTCCCGTCTTCTCCCAGCCATTTCTCCCAGTCCCTTCTCCAGGACACACATCAGCCCCTCCAGAGGCCTGGACTGGGGCCCCACCCTGGGTGCTGTTCAATCCCATCAGCCCAGGCTAGGAGGCAGAACATGGGCCCCTTCCTCAGCAGGGTCTTCACCAAGCTTGCAGGGGACAGCTACAACAAAGGACCCCCAGGGGACACTGGCACATACTGTTCCTCAGCATGGAGCAGCCTTCCTTGTCCTTTCATCTCCTGCATTACAGCTAGGCCTTTTGGTCTCCATTCAGGCACCCCCTCCTCCAGGAAGCCCTCCCCGATCCCTAGTTGGTGTGTATCTCTGTGTGTCCTTGAGCTTGGTTCTGACCTCAGTTAGTGTCCCTGCCCAGGGATGTCCTTCTCTGCGCCACCATGGGCCCTCCAGGCAAGACTGGCCCTGGTTCCAGGTGCCTCCCCAAACCTACAGAGGCTTGTTGCCCAGAGCTGAGACCACTGAAGGTGCAGGCAGAGATGAGCGAATGAATGAATGAATGAGGGAGGAATGGAGTGACCATGGGAACACCAGAGGGCTGAACCCCAGTGTGAGGGGGAGTCAGCTGGTAGGGCTAAAGAAAGTTCCCCAAGAGCCTCGGCACATGGCAGGCCATACTGGAGCGTGAAGCCAGAGGCTGGCACCGATCAACTCCTCTGTGGTTGATGCAGTAGGACCACAGGGAGAACACACCTGCCCCCTGCACTCTGCCCCACAGGTGTATGTGGCATCCGGACAGCGGCAGTGCGGTCAGTGCCTCTGGGCAGGACTCCAGGCCTAGGGAAACCTTGCCAAGCTGGTGGAAGGAGGAGTGTCCTGCAGGGGCCTGGACTCTAGGGCAGCGAGATGGATCCCAGGCCTCTAAGAGCCTTAGGTGGCAGGAACATGGCAAGAAGCAGTGCCTGATGTCAGGGATGGCCACAAGCCAGGCTGCCTGGAGGCTGGACACCAACTGCTGCTGTGCTTGCCTGACACTGCCTTGAGTGGTATGGATTGGAGGTGGAGACCAAGGCAGTGTGGAGCTGGGATGCCGGCCTGAAACATGGAAGCCGAGGGTGCCCAGAGCCTGGCAGACCCTCACATCCCCCATTCCCAGCCAAGAAACTCCCTCCTCCTTCTGGGTATCCCCATAGTCTCCTGCCTGCCCCTGTCTCTGAAACCTGCCTTGTGTCTGTTCCAGCATCCTCTCACCCTGTCCCTCCTCTGCTCAAGAACCTGCCATGGCTCTCACCTGCCTGCCTGCTGCATCCCATCCAGGCACTCAAGGCCTTCCATGGGCTCACTGGTGTCTCTGATGTGGCTCATCCTCTTGGCAGATGCTGAGGCTCTCCTGCCCCCTCATTCCCCTTGCAGGCTGCCCTCCACCCCGTCCACCCACAGGCACGCACACTCAGCCTCCTTTCCCCTTGTCCCTGCTCAAAACGGGAGGCAACATTCCTATAAAAAAAGAGGCTCCATCGGGTCCGGTGCCTCACGCCTGTAATCCTAGCACTTTAGGTAGCCGAGGTGGGAGGATCACTTGAGCCCAGGGATGGGAGGATCACTTGAGCCCAGGAGTTCGAAACCAGCCTGAGCAACATAGGGAGACGTCATCTCTACAACAAGTAAAAATTAAAAACTTAGCCTGGCATGATAGCGGGTGCCTGTGGGCCCAGCTACTGAGGAGGCTGAGGTGGGAGGTCAAGACTTCAGTGAATTGTAATTGCACACTGCACTCCAGGCTGGTTGACAGAGCAAGACCCTGTCTCTTAGAAAAGGAATTAAAAACGAGACTGATGTGATCCAGGGTCTCTGGAATGGTGGGGGGAGCGGCTCAGTCTGTGCCCCCCACCTCTCTCCAGACCACCATTTCTTGGCCCACAAGATGCACCTGTCTTCGCCACTCCATCCTTTAATGGCCCCACATGCGCTCCTCCTGGCCTCACGGTGGCCCCTGGAGGGTATGTCCGCTTCTGCTGCTCTTCTGGCTCCTACACAGGACAGTGCCAGTCAAGGCATGGATGACCCGTACATCCCCCAGATACCCACAGGGCCATTGGCCTGGCCTGCCCGGGGCCCCAGGAAACCTTGGGCCTGGTCCTGCCTGCCCACGACTGCCCCAGGCAAGACATTCTCCTCTCTGTGCTCAGTTTCCTTGTCTCTTCTTCTGTGGACCGGAAATGCACCGCCAGCCGTGGTCCACTTCTCACATGACTATTCAGAAAACCTTCCCTGTGAGGAGGGGATGAGGCGGCAAACAAGAGGCTTGTCCAGGAGGCATTCGCAGTTTCAGTCCTGGGGCAAATAACTAGGAGACTCTGATGCTGGGGCACCCCCTGTGCCAGACACTGAGCTCCTTGTAAAGGGACGCGAGGTGGCAGGAGGGCTGCTGCAGGATGCTCCAGGCTGCCCTTGTTGGAAACAGGGCCACAGAGGCGGCCATCAATTTGCCTCACTCCACTGGGCAGGAAAATTATTTCCGTCATTCCTCTGTGTTCCAGCCGCTTCTAGTGCCTGCAGGGGATCTAGAGGCTGCTCAGCTCATGGAATGGTGGCCGCAGCCAGCCTCAAAAGCACAGTGTGGACAGGGATGTCCCGCTCCAGCCAGGACTGGAGGGCAGGAGGCAGGAGGCAGGAGCCATCCTGGCCCAGGCCTGTGGACCGAGTCTTCTTCCACCAACCTCTGGCCTTCTCAGGTGACAGGGCTCTCCCAACAGCCCCCCTATCCCATGATCACCTTGCTCTGGGCTTTGTGCTGGTAACGCCCAAACCAGGCCGATGTGTTCGCCCTGGGGTCCACACATGGAAAGTGAGGGGCAGGAAGGAAGAGTTCGTGGAGCAGCTTCACGTGGCCACCAGAGCCCTTTCTGCATCACCATGGGTCCAGCTCCCCTGCGATCTCAACCCCACCTTACAGGTGGGGAACCAAGGTGTGGGACCACGGGGTAAGTGTGCTCCACAGCAGTCAGGGGCTGGGGTTTGAACTGGGATCTGCTGTCACAACAGGAAGGCAGAGGCTGGACAGGCCCAGTTGTCCCTCTGATCTCAGAGCCTGGCGAGTGTCACGTGCCTCCCCATCCATTTCGGCTCCTTCCTCACCAATGGAAGCCCTGCAAGCCTAGTGGAGGAATGGGGCCAGCCAGCAGGTGCATTTCTCAGCCACCCTTGCAGCCAGGCACGACCAGGATCCTGTGGAAGAAGTCATTGAAACAGACTCTCTTTGTCGTTTTTTTACAGCTTTATTGAGGCATAATTGACTTACAGTAAACTGCTCATAAAGTGCATCATTGGATAAGTTTTGACATGTGCACACTCTTGAAGCCATCACTACCATCAAGATAACGTGTATTTCCATCAGTTGCAAACATTTCCTGGTGTCTTTTGGTAAACCATCCCTCCCTCCACCCCTGTTCCTAGGTAATCACTGATCTGCCTTCTGTCATTAGAGATTAGTTTGCATTTTTCTGGATTTTATATGAGTGGCATCCTATAGTATGTACTTTTTTTTTTGTGCAGTGGGAGGGGGGTGGTCTGCCTCCTTCCACTCTGAATAATGATTTTTGAGTTTCACCCATGTTGCTGTGTGTATCAATAGCTCATTCCTTTTTATTGTTGAGTAATAGTCTACCGTATGAATACGCTATAATTTGTTTAACCATTCTTCTAATAATGGATATTAGGGATTTTCCAGTTTTGGGTTGTTATTTTATTTTATTTTTTTTTTGAGACGGAGACTCGCTCTGTCGCCCAGGCTGGAGTGCAGTGGCGCGATCTCGGCTCACTGCAAGCTCCGCCTCCCGGGTTCCCGCCATTCTCCTGCCTCAGCCTCCCGAGTAGCTGGGACTACAGGCGCCCGCCACCTCGCCCGGCTAGTTTTTTGTATTTCTTAGTAGAGACGGGGTTTCACCGTGTTAGCCAGGATGGTCTCGATCTTCTGACCTCGTGATCCGCCCGTCTCGGCCTCCCAAAGTGCTGGGATTACAGGCTTGAGCCACCGCGCCCGGCCAGTTTTGGGTTGTTATAAACAGATTCTCTGAACATTTGTGTACAAGTCTTTGTGTTAAGACATAGTGTTTTAATTTCTCTTGGGTAAACACCTCAGAGTGGAATGGTTGAGTTGTACAGGAGATGGTCGGTCTAACTTGCTAAGAAACTGCCAGGCTGTTTGCAAAGTGATTGCACCATTTTATATTCCACCAGCAGAGTATGAAGATTCAGTTACTCCACATCTTTGCTGACACATGGTATGGTGCATCTTGTTAATTTTAGCCATTCTAATAGGTGTGTAGTGACAGCTTGCTGTGGTTTTAATTCTAATTTTCTTAATGACAGATGATGCTAGAAACCTACTTTAGTGAACTGTCTGTTCAAATCTTTTGCCCGTTTCTTCCTTTTTTTTCTGAGACAGAGGAAAAAAAAAAAAGAAAAGGAGAGAAAAAAGAAACCTTCTCGACCTGACAAAGGGCATCTAAGAGAAGTTTACCAGTTTAGTAGTACATTACACTTCATAGTAACGGACCCAGAGCTTGCTTTCTAAGATAGGGAATAAGGCGAGGATGTCTGTTCTCACCGCTGCTGTTCAGTATTGCACTAGAGGTCCCAGATACGCAGTAAGGCAAGAAAACAAAACAAAACAAGATGAAAGCCTCTTGCCCAGGCTGGAGTGCAGTGGTGCAATCTCGGCTCACTGCAACCTTCGCCTCCCGGGTTCAAGCAATTCTCCTGCCTCAGCCTCCTGAGTAGCTGACATTACAGGTGCCCACCACCATGCCCAGCTAATTTTTGTATTTTTATTAGAGACGGGGTTTCACCATGTTGGCAAGGCTGGTCTCCAACTCCTGACCTCAGGTGATCCACCCACCTCAGCCTCCCAAACTGCTGGGATTCCAGGCCTGAGCCACCACACCCGGTCTGCCCATTTCTTAATTGGATTGTTTGTATTACTGGTATCCAGTTGTAGGTGTTCTTCATCTCTTCTGGATGTAAGTTATTTGTCAGATAAATGTTTGATAACCTACAGGTCACATTTGGCAGCCTTCCGAATTAACTGCCAGGGAAAGTCTTCCGATTCATGGCTTACACTCTGTTCCTGAGCAAAGAATGTTAACGTGAGTCCTCCAAACTGTTGACGTACCAATTAATACGTAACCCACTGGCGCTAACAAGGACACGGATTTGTTTCTAAATCGTGAAGTTTTGCTGAATGTCTTGTACGTGGAACGTGTTAGCCTATATGCTGTCATCTGCAGCCAATGATTGTAACCTCTGTATTAATATACCCACCAATGGAAAAGGACAACTCCGGCCAGGCACGATGGCTCACACCTGTAATCCCAGCACTTTGGGAAGCCAAGGCAGACAGATCACTTGAGCCCATGAGTTCAAGACCAGTCTGAGCAATATGGCGAAACCCTGTCTCTACAAAAAAAAAAAAAAAAAAAATTAGCTAAGTGTGATGGCACACGCCTATAGTCCCAGCTACTCAGAAGGCTGGGAGGTGAAGGTTGCAATGAGCTGAGATCCTGCCACTGCACTCCAGCCTGAGCAACAGAGCGAGACTCTACAAAAAAGGGCAACTGCAATATGAGGAGCCCTCCTTCCTGCTGCTACATTTCTTCTAAAAGCATTCCAACCAGTAACACACTTTGGAATATGCCCAACTTTGTTGGTGAGTCTTCCCGGGTTGAGCCTTACATTTGGATTCCAACAAACCTTGATCAAATTATTTCTGCCTCAACAGCCTTAATTTCAGTTGAAGTGTTTTATAAATATTTTCTCCCAGCCTTTTACTTGCCTTTTAATTTTCTTAAAAGTGACTTTCAAAGAGAAAAAAAAGGTCTTAATTTTGTTAAAGTCCACTTCATTGATTTTTCTTTCATAGTTCGTGTTTATTGTGTTAAGACAACTTTCCTCACCATTGTTTGTTGCTAGTATACAGAAGTCAATGGGCCCTGTATCTGGCAATCTTTTGAGTCCTATGTATTAGTACCAGTAGGTTTTTTGCAAATTCCTTAGAAATCTTCATACAGATGACCATGTCATCTTCGTGTAAGGACAGCTGTGCTTCTTGGGTTACAATCTGAATGACTTTCATCTTGTTTTGTTTTGTTTTCTTGCCTTACTGCATATCTGGGACCTCCAGTGCAATACTGAACAACAGCAGTGAGAACAGACATCCTTGCCTTATTCCCTATCTTAGAAAGCAAGCTCTGGTCCATTACTATGAAGTGTAATGTACTACTAAGCTGTTAAATTTCTCTTAGACACCCTTTATCAGGTCGAGAACACTTCTTTTTTACTTTCCTTTCCTTTTTTTCTTTTTCTTTTTTCTTTTTTGAGACAAGCTGCAGTGCAGTGGTGCAATCTCAGATCACTGCAGCCTCAACTTCCGGGGCTCAGGTGATTCTCCCACCTCAGCCTCCTAAGTAGCTGGGACTACGGGTGCATACCACCATGCCTGGCCTCAGAAAAGCCCAAGTTAAAAAAATAAAAAAATATATTGTAATGGGGGTCTTGCTATGTTGCCCAGGCTGGTCTTGAACCCCTAGGCTCAAGACCACTCACCTTGGCCTCCCAAAGTTTTGGGATTGCAGTTGTGAGCCACCGTGCCCAGCTGAGAAAGTTTCCGTATGTTCCTAGTCTGCTGAGTCTTTATTAGAAATGGAAGTTGAAGTTTATAAAAAATGTTTTTTTGCATCTACCAAGATGATTGTGTTTTTCTTTTTAGCCTGTTAATATGCTGAATTATACTGGTTGATTTTCAAATGTTAAACCAACTTTTTATTGCTGGAACAAACCCCATTTTGACATAATGTCATTCTCTTTATATTTTGTTGGATTCAATTTGCAAATATTTTGTTAAGACTTATTGTGTCCATGTTCATGAGAAATATTGGTCTGCAGCTTTCTTCTGTGATGTTGTTTTCCAGTTTTGGTATCAGGGTAATGGCAGGCTCAAAAAATGAGTTCAAAAGTTCTCTTCACTTCTATCTTTGGGAAGAGTTTCTGTAGAATGGATACAATATCTTCCTTAAGTGCTTTGGTGGAATTTTCCAGAAAAGCCATCTGGGTCTGGAATTTTCTTTGTGAAAGATTCTTAAACTATATATGCAATTTCTTTAACAAATGTGTGGTTGTTCAGAGACCTATTAATTCTTGAGAGAGCCTCAGTGGTTTGCATGCTTCAAAGAATTTTCCACTTCACCTAGGTTGTCAAATTTGTTGGCAAAAAGTTGTTCAGAATATTCACTTGTTATCCTTTTCATGTCTGTGGGATCCATAATGGTGCCTCTCATCCCTGACATTAGTCATATGTGTTTTCTCTATTTTTCTCCTGATCAATCTGGCCAGAGGTTTAGTCATTCTATTGATTTCTTAAAGAAGCAACTTTTGTTTTCATTGATTTTTCTAGTGTTTTAATGTTTTCCATTTCACTAATTTCTGTTCTTATCTTTATCATTTCCTTTCTTCTGCTTAATTTGGATTTTTCTCTTCTTTTTTCCTAGTTTCATAAGGTAAAGGCTGAGGTTATTGATTTGAGACTTTCTTCTTTATAACAAGCATTTTGTGCTATAACTTCCCTCGAACCATTGCTTTAGCTGCATTTTATATGCCGTGTTCTCACTGTATTCAACTTAAAACATTTACTAATTTCCACTGTGATTTCTTCTTTAACTCATGGATTACTTAGGAGTTTATTGTTGAGTGTCCAAAGGTTTGGTGATTTTCTTGGCATATTTCTGTTATTGATTTCTAATTTAATTCCATTGTGGTCAGAAAATATATTTGGTAGGATTTCAGTTCTTTAAAAATTGACTGAGACTTGTTGATTGCCCAAAACATATTTTCTTTTGATAACGGTTTTGTGTACTCTTAAGAAGCCTTTGTATTCTGCTGTTGTCGGGTGGTGTGTTATATAAATGTCAAGTTCATTGTTAGTGTTATTCAGATCTTCTATATCCTTACTGATTTTCTGTCTGCTTCTGTCAATTATTGAGAAAGTAGTGTTGAACGCTCCAACTACGGTTGTGTATTTGTTAATTTCTCTTTGCAGTTCTATTGGTTTTTGTATCACACATTAAGACTATTATGAACTCTTGAATAATTGATCTCTTTATCATTACAAAACTACCCATTTTGTTTCTGGTAATATTCTTTTCTCTTAAATCTATTTTGCCTGATATTAGTCTGATAATAGACACTCCAGCTTTCTTTTAGTTTTAATATAGTTCACCTTTTTCTATGTTTTTTACTGTTTGTCCATCTGTGCCTTTATACTTATGTTTAATGGGTTTCATGAAAGTATAGTGGGTTTCTTGCAGGCACTGTATAATTGGGTCTTGCTTTTTCTTCTGTTTGACAATCTCTATCTTATAATTGGTGAATTTGCACAATTTACATTTTGATTATTAATTTTGTTCAGTTTAATTCGATTGTCTTAGTATTTATTTTCTGTTTGGCCTGTTTGCTTTTAGTTCCCTTTTTCTCTTTTCCTTCTTTCTTTTTGATTAGAGTAATATTTATGATTACATTTTACCCTTGTGTTGGTTCATCAGCTATACTTCTTTGTTTTATGTGTATACGTATGCTGTTGTTTGGTGATTACTTTAGGTATACATATTTCACTTAGGTGTATATATTTAACTCACTTTAGTGGTTTACGTATTTAACTTATCACACTCTCCCTTCAAATAATACGAGATTATTTCATGAGGAATATAAGAACCTCATCACAATACACTTCCACTTTCCCCTACCCTAGATTTTGAGTTATTTTGTTATACGTTTTGTTTCTATATGTAAATCCCAAAATACATTGTTATCATTTTTGCTTTAGAAAGTTACATATCTTGGAAAGAGTTTTTTTTTCTTTTTTCTTTCTTTTTTTTTTTTTTTTTGAGACGAAGTCTTGCACTGTTGCCTAGGCTGGAGTGCAGTGTTGCGACCTCGGCTCACTGCAACGTCTACCTCCTGGGTTCAAGCTATTCTCCTGCCTCAGCCTCCCAAGTAGCTGGGATTACTGGCACCTGCCACCATGCCTGGCTCATTTTTTGTATTTTTAGTAGATACTGGGTTTCACTATGTTGGCCAGGCTGGTCTTGAACTCCTGACCTCGGGATCTGCCCAACAAAGCCTTTTATGTTTTCCTACATGATAGCCATTTTTGGTGTTCTTCATTCTTCGGGGTAGATTCAGATTTCTTCCGGTATAATTTTCCTTCTACTTGAAGGACTACCTTTAACATTTCAATCTGGACTGCTGGTGACCAATTCCCTCTGATTTAAAAGGTCTGAAAAAGCCTCTATTTCACCTCCATGTTTGAAAGATATTTTCGTTGAGTGTTACGTTTTAGGTTGATTTTTTTTTTCCTTTCAATAAAGATGTTGTGCCATTTCTTTTGGCTTAGGTTATTTCCAATATGAAGTCTGTTGTCATTCTTTTCTTTGTTTCTCTACATAACGTGTCTCTGTACTCTGCTTTATGCGTTATCAGCATTTGGTTGTTATGTAGCTTGGTGTAGTTTTCTTCCTGTTTCTTTTTTCTGCTTAGGGTTCATTGGGACTCTTGGATCTGTAGATTTATCATTTTCATCAAATTTGGAAGAAAATTTGTTTATTAAGTCTTCAATTTTTGTTTTCTGTTCCCTTCCTTTCTCCCTGCTCCCTAGGACTCAGTTACACATGTGTTAGGCCACTTGATGCCCCACAACTCAATTATCCTCTGTTCATTTTTTTCCCCAGTAATTTTCCACTGTTACTTTTTGCATAGTTTAAATTGCCATACCTTTATAGTCACTAATCTTTCCTTTTGCAGTGTTTAATCTTCTGTTAATTCCATTTAATCTGCTGTTAATCTTATCTAATCTAGTGTATTTTTTATCTTACACATTTTATTTTTCAACTCTTAAAAGTTCAATTTGGGCCTTTTAAAATACATTCTATTTGTTTCTTTTTCTTTTCTTTCTTTTTTTAAATTTTGAGATGGAGTCTCACTCCATCACCCAGGCTGGAGTGCAGTGGTGCTATCTCAGCTCACTGCAACTTCTGCCTCCCGGGTTTAAGCAATTATCATGCCTCAGCCACCCAAGTAGCTGGGATTACAAACATGTACCACCTTGCCCAGTTAATTTTTGTATTTTTAGTAGAGAGAGGGTTTCACCGTCTTGGCCAGGTTGGCCTTGAATTCCTGACCTCAGGCGATCCACCCGCCTCAGCCTCCCAAAGTGCTGGGATTAAAGGTGTGAGCCACCATGCCTGGCTCATTTGTTTCTTTTTCATACTTATGATTTCTGCTACCTTCTCGAACATATACCTATTTTACCACCTATTTTACTCATTCTAACATCAGGCCCTGTCTAGGTTTGTTTCTATTGATTTATTTTTCTTCTTATTATGGGCCATGTTTTCTTCCTTGTTTGCATGCCTAGTAATTTTTGATTGGATGCCAGACATTGTAATTTTACTTTGTTAGGTGCTGGAGGTTTCCTTTTCCTTTAAATGTTTTTTGACTGTGTTCTAAGACACAGTTAAGTTGCTCAGAGACAGCTTGGTCCATTCAAGGCTCACTTTTAAGCTTTGGAGGCAGATCTAGGTCAGCATTTAGTCCAGAGTTAATTTGACCCCACGACTGAGGCAACACCCTTCTGAAGACTCCGTGTTCTATCATTAGGAGGTCTTTTTACTCTGGCTAGTGGGAAGGTAAACTATTTTCATTTCTCAATAAGGTTGTTCTGCCTCTTCTTTTCTGATTGCCCTTTCCTCAGTCTTGGCAGTTTCCTCAAGCTCGTGCACTGATCAGTCCTTAGCTAAAGATTGGAGTAGAAAACCTGTGCAGATCTCTAACACTCTTTCTGTCTCTACAGCATTCTCACCTCTGGTGTTCTACACTGTGAATTGTGGGTGTCTTTTGTTCCCTGAGCTCTATGTTCCAACTCAGAGAGATTGTTGGGCTCTCTTTGGATTTTTCTTCCTGGGAATACTGCCTGGAAATTCTCTCCAGGGGCAGTCAGAGGGCTCACCTGGCTTGCTTATGTTTGCTTTGAACTCATTCTTGTGAGCTACCTTTCATCCAGTGTCTGAAAACCGTAATTTTGTGTGTGTATGTTGTGTAAGGTTGGGGGGGTTGTGTGTGTGTGTGCGTGCATGTGTGTGTGTGTGTGTGTGTGTGTGTGTGTAGAGTAAGGTGGGAGGGTAAATCTGATCCCTCTTACTCAATTTACCAGGCAATGGAAGTTCTCAGCTTGACTTCTCAGAAGGGAACAGACAAGTAGGCCAAGCCTTCTTTGGCATTCCCCCTTTTCTCCTTCCTGCTATCCTGAATGAAGATGTAATAGCTGGAGTTCCAAGATCTTTCTTAGACCAGAAGGTTTTTTAAGGGATGGAAATTATATGCTGAAGATGTGGGAAAAAACAGATGGGTGGAAGGATCCAGGGTCCTTGATGATTTGCCACCCCAGTCCTGGATGGCTGATGTCCCAAGTTATTTTACTGGAGAAAATAAATCCTTGTGTGTTGAATCCTGTGCTATTCTATGCCTCCTGTTTTGTAGCCAAACCTAATTCTAATGGACTCAGAAGCCCCCATCCCAAAACATCCTAATTTATCTCCCCAGTGTCCAGCCAGAGAGTGCCCAGAGGATGACGACCCACGGCAGGGAGTGACAAAGCTGGCTCAGTGTCTGTGATGACCCCTTCCCCTGCTCAGTTAGGACTTGATGCCAGCAGGCGGCAGCTGCCACTGCTCTCCAGGACCCCTCCCACCCCTGCTCTGCCCGACTTTCCTCCTCCCTGTTGCTTCACACTTCTCATTCCAGCTTCCTCCTCTCTGAGTGGTGGCCCCTCCCCTGGCCAATCTCCCTGGCTGAGGTCTTGGCATTCTTCCTGATGCTGGCTCACAAGTGGCCTTTGCTCCCAGTCCTGCCTCTCTATCCTGCCCGTGCTCCTCAAATACCATTTCCAGCCTTGGCCCAACCCCGCTGGGCCCACACATCTTGCAAGGAGCAGTGGTGGGGATAGTGCAGTCGGTAGCCCTGTGGGATGCAGTCGCGGGGTGGGGGCAGTGGCGTGACTGGTGCAGGGGTGGAGCCATGGGGGTGGTTTGGCAGTTTGGTGGGTAGTAGAGGCAGTGCAGGGAGTCCTGGTGGTGGGGTGGGGTGCAGTGCAAAGGGGTGACTTTGGCGTGGACAATGAGACTTCCCTCTCACTCCTGCCTCCCATAGACCGCTGTCCCCCTGGCAAGGGTGGCCAACCTATGGGGTGTTGCCACCTGATACTCTTCTCCTCACTCCCTTGCCTGTCCTTCCATCTGGCTAAGAGAACCCTGATTTGCGCTGATCACCTGGTTTCTTGCACACGGCCACCAAGCCAATCATGGCGCCACTGGTCTTGCCAGCAACGGTTGAGGATGGGGAAGGAGGTGGCTGGGGCAGAACCGAGGAGACGGGAAGAAAATGTGCCAGGGAACTTGGGGGAATGTTTCCTCACCCATCAAAAAGACTCACAGGACAGACTGTCACTGCGTCACTGCTCCCTGAGGGTGTGTTAACATGTGCAGGCGACGTCTGGAACCAAGGGCCACCTTGGGACATGCGGGATGGAGGCCGAGCCACCAAGGCTGGGAGAGCAGATGAGGGAAGGACCCAGGCCCCGATGAAGCCACTGAGGTGCTGAGATATCCCCATCTGCATCCCTTCCTTAGGAAGCAGGCCCTCCTCATCGCTGTGATGCGGGGATGAGAGTCACCGCCTGCCTGTGTCATCGGGAGGAGCAAAGGGCTCATGGTGGGGGCTCCCGGGACAGGCTGTGGACACACTATGCGCCCCAGAAGGGCTTGTTTTCCTTCCTTGAAGTGGGGGTGGAGATGGCAAGAGAATATGGGTCCCAGATGGTCCCCACCTCAGCCCGGGTCACAGAGACTTCAATATTATTTGTAGTGTTTCTATATTTTGCTCTAAAAAAGGGAAAGAGTTGAAACAATCGGGACAGAATGCTAGTGATTGTCCTTTCTGTGTGGCGGGCGCACAGCTGTGCGCGCTTTGTTCAGCGTACTGTTCCGAAATGAAATAAAACGAAAAGCAGAGCTGCCCTCCCCCCACCCCCCGTGCCCAGTCTGCAGGCCTGCGGGTGCCGCGTGGCGCAGCGGAGTGTCCTCTGCTCTGGTTTCAGGATGGCTCAGCCCAGCGTCCTCCCCGTCCCTGTCCTTGCCAGCGTTGCCAGCTCACGCTCCTCCCTGCAGCCCTCGTGCTTGGAGCAGAGGAGCAGATGGCGGCTCCGAGGGCCACCTGGGTGCCCTAGACACTTCTTCTTTCCCTGCACCATGCAGGGCCTGTGGTCTGCCAGCAGCTCTGGGTGAGGCTGTGGAAGCTGCTAAGGGGTGAGAGCTGGGGAGATCCTGGTCTCCACGGGGAGGAGGGAATCAAGGGGAAGGTTCACTCTCTTTGCTTCTCTCTCGCAAGCAGCTTTGCAGCCCCCGGCTCTGTGTGTGTTGGGGAAGAGGGGTGCTATCAAGAAATCCAGTGTAACTAGGGGTCCGTCCTACTGTTTGGGCTTCAAGGGATGTCCTCAGCAGGGCCCCAAAGAGCAGCCGTCAGGCCCAACACATGCACAGTGTCAGGAGGCTTCGACCCACCCCTGCCCAGTAGGTCTCCCCATTCCAACCAGTGTCCTGGGCCTCCCTCGGGCCTTGCTGCTTGTCTCTCTGCTATTGTCAGAGCCCGGGAGTTCCCACCTCTCCTGGGTGCTGGGTCCATGAGGGGACTCAGCAAAGGGTAACTTGGAGCCAGCTCAGAGCAGAGGGGCTGGGGGCTGGGGGTGCGGAGGGATGGGATCTGCAGGGCAGGGGGCGGGTGGCCCAGAGTGTGGCTGGGAGCAGGTTTGAGGAGGGTGGGTGCATATCCGAGGGGGAAAAGGAGAGCTGGGTTTGTCCTGCTTTGGGTCTCAGAAAGTCTGAATGACTTGAACGAACCACACTGTCTTCCAGCCTCAGGTGTAGCCTTTTGTAAAATGGATGTGTTATGGAGGACTTGGGGTTACCGAAAGAACACAGGACACCCTGGTGCTTTATTCAGTAAGTGCTTCCCCTTCCTGCCTCCGGGGCAGGCTGGTCACTGGCTCTGAGCACCAGGCATTCAAGAGGCCTTGTTGCTGGCTCTGGCCATGTACTTGGTCTCTATTTGGGCTTATCTGAGGCCTTGTGGCCACCAGGCCACCCACGCACTGAGCAGCCCGCCACCCTGAAAGCTAGGATCTGGTATCCCGTGTATACTTTCTTTGTCCTGAATCTCCTGCCCCAACCTGTTAGGAGCGCCGGTTAATGTACCGGTAAGGTGCTGAACGCAGGATGGCTACTTCACTGTTGTTATGGAAAGGAAAACCCGGCAGTTCTCACCCCCATCCTCCTTGCCAATGTCTCTGGAGGCACGAATGAGTTAACTGTGTTAGGCAAAGTTGGAGATTTCTAAGCTCCACAAGCCCCAGGCCGCCCAGCCTCCACCTTCCTCCCACATGCCTCTCTCCCCCGCCGCAGCTCCCCAGCGAAGAGCGACTCCCAAGGTCTCCAGGCTTTGCAAAGTGATCATCGTGGGCTGCGTCACCGGAGGTTTTCTTCACACTGAAATTATCCAGAGGGAAGGCGAGAGCCCCTGCGTGTCCTCTGTGGGCGTGCTTGTCAAACGGATGCTGGTGGAGTGGGCCCATGTGTGTGGATAACGCCCACCTTTTTGCTGCCCTCACCTTGCCTCTGGGGCCTGTGGTTATAACTGGAGGCCCCTGCCTGCCTAGCCGACCACTTGGTCATTCGAGGCACCTCTGTGGTGTTCTCAGGGCATCACAGTAGCTGAGCCAACAGTGACTTTGCTGCAGCAAGAAGCAGGAAGCCAGCTGAGCTTCTCAGCCTCCTCTTCGCCCACCCACTGGCTCCAGACTGGAAAGCACTTGTTCTTCCTGTCCATTCAGGGAATCTCATATTTTACATTCCCGCTCTTGGGTCTCAGGCAACCAGGGAGATGCCCTATTTGTCAGGACTGTTTAGGTTGCAAAAAAACAAAGAATACAACTCCTGGTGGCTTCAACATAAAGGAAATATCTTGACTTATGTAAATGAAGAGTTCAGAAGCTTCAGGTAAGGCTTGATCCAGAAGCTCAAAAGACTGTCACCACAGACCCACCCGTATTCTTTCCGTCTTCATCCTTGGGATCCAAATGGTGCCCCCAGCATGCCCAGACACTCCCCTCTTGGTAGTAAAATGTCTGCCCACACTGCAAGTTCATACCCTTAGGTCTCCTCACCACTCCTTTCTGGGGAAGAAAGGATCAATTTCAGTAACACCACACAATCCTGAAATTGCCTCCTTTATTGACTAAAAGTAGACCACATGCCCATTCCTAACCAGTCCCTGTACCCAGGGGTGGGAGGTGCTGATTGGCTTAAGCCAATGGTGGCCATGCTTAGAATGGAGTTAGAGTCAGTTTTGGAGAGTTGAGTCTCAGTTGGTCAGAGAAAGAAGAGGTGACCAACGAAAGTCCACTAGAGTCACCTAGCCCAGGCAGCACAGGCAATACACTGTCATTTATTGAGCACCTGTGATGTACGGGATCTATCTGCTGCCCTCATAGGTACAGTCCCATTTAATCTTCATCACAGCCCTGAGAGAGGAGCACTCCGGACTTCATCTTACCAGCAAGGAGGCTAAAGCTGTGATGGGTGCAGCCACGTCACCACACAGCCACGCAGCGATGGCCCCACAACTCGAACAGAATCGAGGTGGGTGCCCAGGCCTGGTTTCCATTTACAGCAGGGGCTTTGTGCAAGTCCGGAGCTAAAAGCCAGCATGAACTAGGTCCTCAGTGTTTCCTGAACTATGTCCCCTGCCCACCCCAGAGGGTACTGGGATTTGTGGGCTTCTAATGCAAGCACCTACATTGTCCTGCTGAGGGCTTCTCTGGTCATGGCCCCGCTCTTAGGCTTGCAGGCACTGGGCAGGCTGGAAGTGCCAGAGGTAACAGCCCTGGAGCAAACCCTCAATTAATAAGGGGCGGGAGTGGTGGACAAATACCCTAGCCTCCTTGCTCTGCAGTGGCACAACTCTGGGGTACGTTCTGCACCACCGCTTGGAGGGTCCTCAGCAGGCTAAGCCCCGGTCGCCACAGAGTTAACCTGCTCACTAACACCCCCACCCTGTCTCACTTCCCCACTGCTGCACATGCTTCTGCACACGCTTCCTGGAATCACCTCCCACATAAGCCACTGGTACCCAAATGCTAGTCTCAGGGCTGACTTAGGGGCTTCAAACTAAGAGAGCAACATTTGGGGCCTGACCCTCCTGTATCCAGGTACAATGTGCTACCAAGCACATTGAGCATCGACTTTTTATTTAACCTCTGCATGAGTGTTCTCTGTGCTGGCTCAGGATCTGTGGGGAGGGCAAGGGGAGGAAGAGAGGGCCTGGCCCCCCAGGTCTAGCTGAGGCCATAGGCCAGCACACAGTACCTGATCTGGTGTTTGATGGACACTTCCTTACACTCCCTACCTGATGCCTAAATATTCCCTACAACTTTCCTACCCCAGTCATTCCACTCCACTTGCATGCCCCTAGAGATGGGGAGCTCACTACCATTGCAGCAACCAGCTCCATCTATAGATGTCCCTGACTGCTTGAAATGTATTAGCTACTTAACAAATACTGCATGATGAGTAAATGACTAAACAAAGCAATTATTTTAATATCAAATCTCCAAGTGGAAGATTGGAGATAGCCAGAAACACACACTAATGCTGGAAATGAAGAGAAGGCTTGCATTTAGGGTGCCTTCTGTAACCTAATTCAGTGGGCCAAATCCGGGCCACTGTCTGTTTTTGTCCATCCTACAAACTAAGAATGGTTTCTACATTTTTAAATGGTTGGAAAAAAAGAAGAAGAATATTTCATGATATGTAAAATTATATGAAATTCAAGATCCAGTGTCCACAAATTGAGCGCTCCTGGAGCCCAGCCAAGCTCACTGGTTCCTGTCCCGTCTGTGGCTGCTCTGACATCTCAGCGGCAGAGTTGAGGCAACAGAGGCGGCTTGGCCCACAGAGCTTAAGATATTTACGATCTGTCCCTGAAAAAGTGTGCTGACCCCTGGTCTGGCTCAGCCTCGCCAGCAGTGGGACCCGCCTTTACATGTGAGGAAACTGAGGCTCAGCAGGGTCAGAAACTCAGGCAAGGATGTGAGGGGCCCTGCACCCAGGATGGGAAGAGTGACCCCAGAGCCAGGGGACCTCCCTCAGCCCGGTGCTCAGACCCTCTGAGAGGCGGGTCCTCCCTCCCATGTCCTCGCTGGTCCTGCTGGGCGGCTGTGCTGCGCAGCGTGGCTGCAATCAGAGGCTCATTGATGCTCCGGCTTTGCGCGTCAGAGAATCAACGTCGCTTCCCTGAGCAGCTGGAGAAGGCTGAAAAGTGGGTCAGGTCCCGGGAGGGGCAGGTCCGTTTTTAGCTTTCATTAGGACTTCATTCATTAATTCCTTCATTTAGTATTTACTGAGCAGCTACTCAGTTCCAGCTCCTGCCATGGGGGCTGAGAACACGGGCAGGGCTCGATGGAGTCGGGGTGGGGGTCCTGGCCCTGAAGGGGCCCGCAGTCTGGCGTGTGTGGGGCAATTATAGGAACAAGTGTGAAGTGGGGGTGTGATCAGGCGGAGGAGTAGCCCCCCCATCACCCACGTTCAGTGAGGCAGATGAGTGGAAGACGAGAAGGGCTCCTGACATCTGAGTGTTTGCGGGATGGAGCGGCCGAGAAGGCTTGCCAGGCAGAAGGACCTGGGCATGCAAAGGTGTAGGGGGGTGAGGGTGGTGGGGAGGGCTTGGGCCAGCTGACACCTGTGTGACGTGGGGGGCTGGGGCTGTGCCGGGCAAGGAGGCTGCAAAATGGGTGGACATGAGGGCTCCTGGGGGAAGAAAGCAGGCCCCATGTGTGGTAGGGGAAAGGGCCCAGTGACGGCTTTGGGATGGGGTCCGGGGTCAGGCCTACTGCTTAGGAAGGTCACCTTGGAGCCACAATGCGGAGGGGGTCCTGGCCAGGCAGCAGGGACAGAAGGGATGGAGGGGAAGAGGGAGAGAGAAGCCTGAGTAGAGTAGGTGAGCGGGGGCTGGGGCAGCAGCAGGTCGCAGGCTGGGAGGCTCCTGAGGCCCCTTGGAGTGGTTCTCTGGCCTCTGAATCCAAGCACCCCTGCTCTCTGCTCGTGCCCCTGGGCTGGGGCAGGGCATGGGTGGGGGCAGAGGTGGTGGTGCTGGGGTCCTCCAAAGATGCATCACCAACAGCCATGCGCCCTCAGCCTCCCCACCAGGTCCCTCCTCTGCCAGGATCCCCTGTCCCAGCCCTGCCACCTTGGAGAGGCTCCGCTGCTGTGCCCTGTTTTCTGATCCGCAGTATCCATGCCTTCCCAAGACCTTGCCCCTGGGACCTGGCAGGCCCGTGGATCCCCCGTCTGATTCTAGACCAAGGCTAGACGCAGGCCCCATCAGAGGACAGCCTGGTATAGTCACTGCCATAGCCTTCACCGCAGCACCGGCTGGCAGAGGAGCATGTGGTGCTCGGGGTGGGCCTTTGAGCCTCTGGGGCTCTAGGCATCACAGAGTATGTCCTTGGAGCCTCCCTAGAGCCCTAGGTGTGTTTGTACCTTCTCTGCCCCACAGTTCAGTCAACGCTGCGGTCCTCAGTCCTCATGCCCTTGATGGTGATTAATGGTTGACATGTGCATTCTCCCTGGAGGCTGGGCCCTTGGGTGCGGTTACTACCCTCAGCCCTGTGAACCACCCCTCCCGTGTGCCCAGAAGCCTGGAATGGGGTTACCAGATAGCCAGGGCCACATGGACTTGGGTGACAGGCATTCGGGGGTGACCAGTTGGCAGAAAATGGCCCTCCTGGAGCCAGGTCAAGGAAAAACCACCCCATTGGCTTTGGGGTGAACCCAGCCCAAGGCAGGGCCCAGGGAGCCAGGTGCATGGATGGAGCAGGCAGGGGTGGATAGAGCAGTGCAGGGGCCATGGTTAGTGGCTGAGGAAGGGGTGCTAAGGGGAGCAGGGGCCTCGTGGGGGCGGGCACCGTTGAGCTGTGGTCACTCTCTCAGATGACAAACAGCGTCAGCCCCTGCCATGTCTCAAAGCCCCTCCTCACAATCCTGGGTCCCAGGTGGACTTTCCAGGCCCCTCAGACTGCACATGGCCCCCTCAGTAGCTGTGAGCCCCGGTTCCTGACACCGTGGTGCAGGGTGCTATTGCGCAGGGTGGTGGCCCTCAGCTGCCCGCTGCGTCTGTCCTCGAACCAGCCTCCCTCTCCCTCCCAACCCTCTCCGCCGGGCTGTCCCTCCTGAGTGTGGCCCAGTGCCTTACTGGTGGGGAATCACCGTTGTTCCAGCTGTAAACATAGGGTTGAGCCTGAATCATCGCTGCCAGCTGCTGTAGGGGGTAATAAGGGAGCGTGTGTCAGGGTTTCTAAGTTCTGCTGGGTGGGTGCACCTCAAGGAGGAGACACAAAAGCCGTGGGGAAGGCCTGCTCTTTTCTACCTGGCCCGCGTCGGGCAGGCGGGGTCCTTCTGGCATGGGCGGGGCAGCGTGGAGCCCCTGCTCTCACTGCTAGTCACAGTCAAAGCATCTGGTTTGGGGGAGACATTCCTCAGACCATGGGGTGAGCCTCAATGTTGCCTTGGAGAGTGAGGCAGGTGCTAACCCCAGGGGTCCCCCAGAAGTGGCTAGGCCCTCTAAGGTGCATGCCTCCGGAAGACCCTGCCTCGGTTTCTCTCCAGTCACGGGCTGGTGGATGTCTCAAAAAGTGTCTTGGCCAGGTGCGGTGGCTCGCGCCTGTAATCCCAGCACTTTGGAAGGCCAGGGCAGGAAGATTGCTTGAACTCGGGGGTTTGAGACCAACCTGGGCAACATAGTAAGACCTCATCTCTCTCTTAAAACAAAAACGTGTCTGAAAGAGTCAGGCTCTTAGAAGAAGTGCCCAAAGTCCTTGCCCTCCCCGGTCTTTGTGCCAAACCAGCACTGCGGCCAGGGCTTCTCCTAGGCCTGGTCCTTCTCTGGGGCTTCCAGAAGTCTAAGGTGCTCTGAGGTTGAAACACAGGGTTGGGCAACCCCTTCCCACCTCCCGCAGAAGCCTCCAGATGCTCCTGTCCTCATTCATGCATCCTGTGCCTTCAATCATTCATTCAACAATGATTTTTTGGCACACCTACTGTGTGCCAGGCTTTGCTATGAGGGCTGGGAACACACCAGTGAACAAAAGCCCCTGCCCTCACAGAGCTCACGTTCTAGTGGGGAAGACAGACAGTAAATCAACAAACAAGGTGGGGCATGGTGGCTCCCACCTATAATCCCAGCACTTTGGGAGGCTGAGGTGGGCAGATCACCTGAGGTCAGGAGTTCGAGACCAGCCTAGACAACATGGTGAAACCTTGTCTCTCTAAAAACACAAAAATTAGCCAGGCGTGGTGGTGGGTGCCTGTAATCCCAGCTACTTGGGAGGCTGAGGCACGATAATCACTTGAACCTGGGAGGCGAAGGTTGCAGTGAGCCGAGATCATGCCATTGCACTCCAGCCTGGGCAACAAGAGTGAAACTCTGTCTCAAAAAAAAAAAAAAAAGAAATCAACAAACAAAGCAATAATATGTCCAGGCATGGGGGTGTTACTCCTGCCACTGTATTTGGACAAGGAGACTGCGGATAGGGAAGGTGTTCAACACACTAGCCACCAACCACATGTGCCTGCTGAGTCCTTGAGATGTGGCAAGTGCCACTGAGAATGGAATTGTACATTTTATTAAATTAATTTGATTTTACATAGACACATGTGGCTGGCAGCTGCCGCACTGGACAGTGTGGCTCTAGGGAAGCACATGGACAGGAAAAGCTGTCACAGCCAGTTGGAAAGTACGATCTGTGGTCCTCAGTAGTAAGGGGTGGAGCCCAAAGTGACTCCGAGGCTACAGACTCCATGGTACCCCCACCACTGCCACCCCATTCACTATGGCGGAGGCCCTGAGTCAGATCAGCGCCTGGTTCCATCTGGAAGCTTTGGACTGGGAGATAGCTCTGCAGTACAGCATTTGACTGCAGAAGCTTCCGATGCCCCAGTACAGGCCATGGGCGGGAGCAGGTCTGAGGCAGAACAGGGGCTGCCATCACTTTGGCTTGGAAGGAGGGGAACAGGACTGACTCCACCTGCATCCAGGTAGCTTAACTCTCAGGACTCAGAGCTAAGACCACTCATCAACCTGCTGTGGCCCTTTGTTCTAGGAGATTCTGGTCCAGGAAGATGAGACTGTAAATCAGCGACTTGCTTCCTTGTTTGCCCTGGACACTCTTTTCGCTGTAGTCTATCCTTTTCAAAATGACTGACTGACTGATTGATTGAGATGGGATGAGGCTCTGTCGCCCAGCTGGAGTTCAGTGGCATGATTTTGGCTCACTGCAACCTCCGCCTCCCGGGCTCAAGCAATCCTCCCACCTCGGCCTCCCAAGCAGATGAGGCCACAGGTGGGTGCCACCATGACTGGCTATTGTTTTGTATTTTTAGTAGAGACAGGGTTTCACTATGTTGCCCAGGCTGGTCTCAAACTCCTGAGCTCAGGCAATCCAACCCCTTCAGCCTCCCAAAGTGCTGGGATTACAGGCATGAGCCACTGAGCCCAGCCTATCCTTTTTGAGACAGGATTTTGCTCTGTTGTCCAGGTTGGAGTGCAGTGGCACGATCACAGCTCACTGGGACCTAGAACACCCGGCATCAAGCAATCCTCTGGCCTCAGCCTCCCGAGTAACAGGGACTACAGGCATGCATCACCATGCCCAGCTAATTTTTGTATTTTTTGTAGAGACAGGATTTCGTTATGTTGCCCACGCTGGTCTCGAACTCCTGTCTTGAAGAGATCCTCCTGCCTCAGTCTCTAGCCTGTCCTTTATAAGCATGTCATGGTGCCACCCACACTTGAGGGGTGGGCGTGACACAATAACATAAATACCAAAAGCCACAGGGTGATGTATAAAAATCAAGTTATCAGCCAGGCACAGTGGCTCATGCCTGTAGTCCCAGCACTTTGGCAGGCCAAGGCAGGTGGATTGCTTGAGGTCAGGAGTTCGAGACTGGCCTGGTCAACATGATGAAACCCCGTTTCTACTAAAAATACAAAAATAAGCTGGGCGTGGTGTTGGCACCCATGGTCCCAGCTACTTGGGAGGCTGAAGCACGAGAATTGCTTGAACCCGGGAGGTGGAGGTCACAGTGAGCCAAGATGACTCCAGCTTGGCGACAGAGCAAGATTCTGTCTAAAAAAAAAAATTTTAAATCAAATCATCTCTGCAGTGGGTTGCTCGAACTGCCCCCTTCACAGGACAGTGAGTGCCCATGGGGATCAGTCTCTCGGGTCAGTGGTTCCCTCAATGGGGTAACTGCTCACTAGCATAATGGGACCAACTCTAAGACCCACCCTTGGTGCTGAGTCTACCCACCCTAAGCTGTGTCAAAAAATGAAACAGAATTACCATGTGGTCCAGCAATTCCACTTCTGGGTATATATACACAAAAGAAGCGAAAGCAGGCATGCACCAACAGATATGGTACATCTAAGTTCACAGAAGCATTGTTCACAACAGCTAAGAGGCAGAAACAAACGAGTGTCTGTTGAGGGATGGGTAGGTAGACAAAATGTGATCCATCCCTACAATGAAATATTCAGCCTTGAAAAGGAAGGAGATTCCGACACAGGCTACAGGGTGGACAAACCTTGAGGACATTGTGCTAAGTGAACTGAGCCAGTAACAGAAGAACAAGTCCTGTATGATCCCACTTGTAGGAGGTACCCAAAGTGGTCAAATGCATTGAGACAGAAAGTAGAATCATGATTTCCAGGGGCTGGAGGGAGAGGGTAGAGGGAGCATTGCTTTACAGAGACAGAGGTCCTTCAGCTTGAGGAACCTGAAAAAGTTGATGGTGATGATGTTTGCACAATGTGAATGTACTTTTTTTTTTTAGATGGAGTCTCACTCTTTGACCAGGCTGGAGTGCAGTGGGGCAATCTTGGCTCACTGCAACCTCCACCTCCCCGGTTCAAGCAATTCTCCTGCCTCAGCCTCCTGAGCAGCTGGGACTATGGGCACATACCACCATGCCCAGCTAATTTGTGTATTTTTAGTAGAGATGGGGTTTCACCATGTTGGCCAGGATGGTCTTGATCTCTTGACCTCATGATCCACCTGCCTTGGTCTCCCAAAGTGCTGGGATTACAGGCGTGAGCCACCGCGCCTAGCCAAAATGTGAACGTACTTAATGTCACTGAACTGTACACTTAAAAGTGGTTAAAATGGTATCTTTTATGTTATATATATTTTACTACAATTTTTAAAAATTCTTTATTTTTATTTTTTTGAGATGGAGTCTCAATCTGGCAACCAGGCTGGAGTGCTGCGGTGTGATCTTGGCTCACTGCAACCTCTGCCTCCCGGGTTCCAGCAATTCTCCTGCCTCAACCTCCCGAGTACCTTGGATTACAGGCGCCCACCACCCTACCCACCACCAGCTAATTTTTGTATTTTTAGTAGAGACAGGGTTTCACCATTGTTGGCCAGGCTGTTCTTGAACTGCTGACCTCAGGTGATCCTCCCACCTTGGCCTTCCAAAAATGCTGGGATTACAGGCGTGAGCCACTGTGCCTGGCCAATTTTTAAAAATTCTAAGAGAAAAATACAAAATAAAAAACCTTTGCCAAGCTCCATATTGAAAGGCCTGCTTTGAACTCCTCCAGCCCAGGACCCCAAACCCTGGAAGTGCTAACCCTGCCCTCTCCTCCTGGGACCTGACCCAGACCCTGAAGCAGTAGTTGGCAGGAGGTAGTCAGCTCCGCCTTGCCTCAGAGCAATAGTTCTGTTGGTCTTTTTGGGGGAATAAGCAGCGTTTACATGGCTACACACTGAGATATTGTGGCCTGGGATTTCCATGTGGAAGCTGCTTTCTGAGTCAAGACGGCCCAGGAGGTCGCCTGTCTGCCCTAGGGTATTGGACGCCGCATCGCCAAAGAAATCTTCCGCGATTGTGCCGGCCAGTCCGCAATGTGGTCGCTCCATGTAGAGGCTGGGCCAGACATACGGGAGGACACAGGATTGAAGAGCCGGCCGGAGTGGACAAGGCTGTAGAAAAAAGATGGGGTGCACAATGTTGGGGGACCCTGGACAGCACCTGTGGATGTAGCAGCTGCTCCTGACAACTTCTGGAAGCTTCCACAGGCCCACAGAATGACGGGCAACAGCACGCATGGAGGTGGCTGTGCCAGTTGGTTCATTGGCTGGGTCTAGAAAAGAATTTCACCTTGCCCAAAAAGGGTTCAGGTCTTTGCTTTCCACTCCTGGGAGGTGACCTCTAGGCCCTTGGACTGTCCTGCCAAAGAGTGTCCTCCCTGCAGGCTTTGGGCCAGACCAGCAAGTCTCACAAGGTGATTCGAGGTGGGCACTTTGAGTCACACGGTAACGTAGTGTCAGCTGGACGTCTGGGGGCTTTCGACTGGGGTCAGTCAGGTAGATGATTGACGGTGGAGGCCCCAGGGAAGATCCTGAGCTGAACGCCAAAGCTTGGGCGAGCTTCCCTAGTTGATAAAACCCCATGTCGCAGGAAGTAACTCTGTCCATGACTCCACAGGGAAAAGACAATGGGAAGCCCGTGTCTGGAACTTTCCTGAACTCTGCCCCATGTGCCTCTTCCCTCGGCAGAGTCTAATCTGCCCCTTTCACGAGCTCACTGTGAACACAGCAGCTTTCAGTGAGATCTGTGAGTCCTTCCATCACATTTTGAAAAACGTGGTCTTGGGAACCTCCAAACCTGCAGCTGGTGTCAGAAGTGAGGGTGGACTTGTGGACTGTCCCTCATCTCACAGCGACCCTCTGATTGGCAGAAGCCTATGCAGAGCAGTGTGCTGGATATGTTGACTGTCACCTTGGCGAGCAGGATTTTGAGAAAGAGCAGTTGATGTCTGTCCCCTCTTATAGGTTATCCTTGTGTAGTTGAGAGAGAGAGAGTGAGCGAGAGAGAGAGAGAGAGAGAGGAGGCTTCCTGCCTCAGCTCAGAGCTCACTGGGTAGCTGCTCCCTGGCAGATCTGTGTTAGGATGCCACCCCGGAAAGTTGGAGTGAGGGAAAAGGGGAGTGGGGGAGGGTGTGCACAGGAGAGCGCAGTAGAAGCACAGCCTTTGTTCTGTCTCCTGGGATGACTTCAGAGGCTGCCTGAAAATCTTATGTGGAGCATGTGTATGGGCGGTGGGAGGGAGAAGAAATGATCCCAAATTCCTGTCTCCTATTGGTCAAAGTAACTGGGGAGATCCCTAACCTCTAGAGAAACTGGAGTGAGGGATGCTGGTTCCCCTCAGTGTGCGTGGCAGGGAGGCAGCCTGGGTTAGAAGCTGCGTTTTGTGGGAGACCTGGCAGGCTGACCTGGGCAGGGCTTTCTGGGCAAGAACTCCTGGGAGCACCCGGCTTCCTTCCAGCTGTCGAACTTCCTAAACGAACATCCAATACATCCTTCTTATGAGGAAGACAGGAGCCTTAAGGACTTTGGTCCCTGGGATGGAACCAGAAGCAGTAGAGTTTGAGCGAAAAACAAAGACCGCCTTAAGGAGGGCCGGCTTTTAGAAAGCCTCACTTGTTTGGGAACCTTCCTAAAATAACACTGTTCGAAAGCTAAGACAAGAGCTCAGTTGTGCAAACCATAGGGAGTTTTAATCTGTGTGCCTGCTTGCGCCTGCCAGCTCGGCACGTGCTCGGAATCGGAGGCCGGTCTCTGGAGGGTTCTCTGCTGGGGTGGTTTGAATGAGGCCTTCATGTAGAGGCAGAACCCGCCCCCACCCCGTCGCTTCTCTGAAGGATGATAGCAGGCTCCAGGGCCCTGAGTGGGGCACTGATCAAACGTGTGGGTCCTTCTTAGGATCTTTTTAATGGGCTGCTCCCTTTTAAATGATGCTCAGTTCTCAGTGGGTGTCTCTGACCTTCTGAAAGAGGAGGCTGCCTCCTGCCCACCCCCATCCTAGGCAGCGGCAGCCAGGGGCCTGGCACCGGGAGGGAGCTGCCACTGGCGAGGAGGGTCTCTTCCTCTGAGCAGCTGCGGCTGGCTGCCCAGAGCTTGCTGGGGAAGTAGGATCAGAGCTGTGCCTTTGATGGGGTTTTCTCTGCCCTGGGGCAGGGGTGAGAAAAATGAAGAAGTCAGGTCACCGCTACCCTTCCTGAAAGGAGATTGGGGAAAGCGTTATACTGTTTTGGCTCAAATTCTCTTTGTGAGAAGGTTCTGTGAGCCCAGAAAGGATAGGGTCACCTCTGACTTCTTTTTTTTTTTTTTTTTTTTTGAGACGGAGTCTCACTCTGTTGCCCAGGCTGGAGTACAGTGGCACGATCTCCGCTCATTGCAAGCTCCACCTCCTGGGTTCACGCCATTCTCCTGCCTCAGCCTCCCTAGAAGCTGGGACTACAGGCGCCTGCCAACACGCCTGGCTAATTTTTTTGTATTTTTAGTAGAGACGGAGTTTCACCGTGTTCGCCAGGATGGTCTTGATCTCCTGACCTCGTGATCTGCCCGCCTCGGCCTCCCAAAGTGCTGGGATTACAGGCGTGAGCCACCGTGCCCGGCTGCCATCTGACTTCTAAGGGTGATTGGACACTGGGTGCCAATAGAGTCTCCCAAGATTCTGCTGCCAGGAGAGGGTGGTGGGGGTCGGTCACAGCAGGAGCTGACATTTTCTGGCAAATGCTGCCTTGTTTGTCATTGTACCCAGAAAAATTAATGGTGGTAACAGGAGCAGTTCCTGCCAGCCAGGCTCGCTGCTAAGCACTTGAGCGCCTTTAAGCCTCACTGCAGCCTTATCCTTACTTCCAAATGCACCGTGCTCTAAACATTGAAAACGTTTTCCTAAGCTTGGCAGCATAGCCAGATGTGATTCGACACAAGGCTATTTGTGGTCTTTATTGATCCCTTGGAGTGAATATGCACACATCGCACTGGGAGATATCGATGTTTGATTAGGAGGTGCTATCCTGGCCCCTGGGGGTTGTTATGTAATAGATGGCATAAGTGCCATGTGACCTGTCTGAGAGCCACACAACTGGAATTTCTAGAAGACATCTGGCCTTGAGGCTTCTGGAGAAGAGACTCGGGACCTATATTCGCCTTATTTTATAGAGGGGTCATTTGAAGCGTTGGAGTCAGAAAGGGAAGTTGAAGCTGGAATTTGCTCCCAGCTCCGTGAGACCTGAAGCTGGGGCACTTTGCAAGCCTTCAGTGCAAAACCCAGTCTGGCTCTGAGGTACAGGCTCAGTTTGCTCAAAGGAAAGATTTCTCCAGTGTTGCCTGGATTTATGTGGCCATCAGAAGAGTACAAGGTGTGTCAAGTTCATGCAATGCCACCAACAATGAGCAAGTGAACACTGCCACCACGGTCACGGTTGCCATGATGATCTCGCCTGAACCTTACAGCCCTGGGAGTGGGTGGCGTCATCCCCATTTAACAGGGATACCCAGGACCCTGGTGACAGGCTCACAGGTGAGCCTATTGGGAGAGGAAGTCAGGGATCCAGGCTTTGCCCAAGGTTTGCATCAGTTTCCCCTACACCCCAGAAGGCAGGGGTGACTTATGAAATAAGACTAATTTAGAAGCTGCTGGATAACTAGAGATGGGCGTGACCTGGGCCCTGCCCCCAGGGAGCCCAGTCAAGTTCAGGAGCAGAGCTGCAGCAAGCAGAGGGCAGAGATCACCTAAGACAGCACATCTCCAGGGACCCCTCCAAGTACTGTGAGCCCGGGGGACCCTGGCTGGATGCTGGGGATGCCTGTGACCTCTCTCCTATGCACCCTCCCTGTGGCCCTGAGCCCTGAGGAAAAGGCTGGTCCAGGGAGGCCTTGCCTGGGAGGGGTGGAGAGGAAGCAGCTAAGGTTGGTGCTCTCCTGCCAGGAACTGTCAGCACCTCTGGCTTCCAGGCTCCCCTGCAATTTAGGGGAATGGCTGGTACTGGTTTCTGCAAGTGCTAATTTTCAGCTCTTGCGTTCATGTGGAACCTAAAATTAATTAGCTCCGACATGAGCTCCAGCCTGAGTGCATAAAAAGGATCCTCGTTAGGAAAACGTCTCCCGTTGGTTGACAGGAGGCTGGCAGCTGGAAGTCAGATCTGTGGAGCAGTAATGGTGCAGAGGCTGGGCCAGGACAAGTCCCACTTGCCCCTAACCCTTCAGCTCATGCTTGCCTCCCCGAGAAAACTGGGTGCTTCCAAAACTCATTACTACCCCGCAGGTGTCCCTGAGTGTGGTCCCAGTCGCAGGCTTTGAGGAGCCCTGGGCTATGCAGTAGGAAACCCTAGAGGATGTCATTTGGACGGGATGTCAGAGAAGACCCATTTAAGGTGACTTAGGTAGTGACATTTAAGGAGGAACCCACAGTAGGAGTTAGCCAAGCCGGGGACAGAGGGAACAGTTATCCAGGCAGGGGAACAACCTTTGCAAATAACACGAGTTGAAAAAGAGCTTGGCAGAGAGCCAGGGTATCTGGAGCATAGAGAATGCAGCAAAGCGTGGTGGAGACCTGAAGGTGGCAAGGGACAGTCTAGACCAGGCTTCGGGGGCCGGCAGGAGCGTTTGAGCTTTATTCTAAGAACTGTAGGGATCTAGAAGGGTTTGGGCAGGGAGAAGACTGGCCCAGGCACCTTCCAAAAAGACTCCCTCCCCCACTGCTCTTTCCAAAGAGGGAAGAATCCCCCAGCCCCTTCGCCGCCCCGCCAACAGCATCGCGCCACTGCCATCATCACTGTGGGTAATTGCTAGGCGTGCCGGGCAAGTGCTTTCTCTTCTGCTGAGCTGGCGGCCGGCAGGCGATAATCACAGCTTTCACCATCCTCCCTCCAGCCAGCCTCCACCCCCCTATCCCCCGCCCTCATATCCTTTATTCGGCAGAGCCCCGAGGAGGCTGCAAAAAGGCTCAGGACCCAAGAACTAAGAGGGTCCTTGGAGGCTGCTGAAGAGGTGACAGGCATCAGGCCAGTCCTTCCAAACATAATAATAAATAATGTTGCTGTCGTTTATAATAAGAGTGATAAGGAGCCAGCATTTGCCAAGCCTTTCCTATGCTCAGGCATAATTGCTTAAATTTCCTCATTGAATCTTATCTTTTTTTGTGTGTGTGTGACGGAGTTTTGCTCTTGTTGCCGAGGCTGGAGTGCAGTGGCACGATCTTGGCTCGCTGCAACCTCCACCTCTGTTGATGAACAAGGAGGCCTCCTGCTGCCGCCCCACCAGTCCTGCCTCCTGGCCCGTAGACCGCTCGTGAGGTGAGAGACCACTGCATCGAGGGTCATCTCCCTGTGACGCTTATCTGCGGACCCCATAGCTGGCCGCTGAAGGCAGCTCCTAGCTGAATGCGGTGTCTGGTGTCTCTGTGAGACCTCCCTTTATACACAGCAACTACAGATTCTGCCCCTACGCTCCCAAGAGTAGCACCAGGACTCTTGTAACAGCGCTGTGAGGAAGGGATGGTCAGCCTCATCTTCAGGACCCATCACCCGCGTGGCTTATCCTCAGGCTGAAAAGGGAGATAAGAATGAGTCCTCAAGGGCGTGGATGAAATGCAGAATGTGAGTGAGGCTCCTGGCACAGAGCAAGATCGCTGGAGGTTGTTCACTCCTGATTCCTAAGAACCCTAATGCATCCATCTCTGACCCACAGACCTCACTGTCCCCTTCCCTGCCCGACCTCTCACCACCACATCTAAGTGGTGGGGGCACAGATTTCTGTTTGGGGGATTCATGTGTATTTTAAACTTTGCCTTCACACTGATCAAGAAAAATCATCCCACTGAATAAATGATCGCTTGCCTCCAGAGTTGGTGAGAAGGGGCAAGCAGATTGATTATCTGCTGCCGGGCGTTGTGTGTGGGGGGTCCTCGGTGCCGCTGTGGCATGTCTATTGATGCCAGGCGGGCAGGAGCACCGGGTGGCTAGGGCAGCCGTGGGGCGGAGGCTGTGATGTCCCTCACCCAGGTGGGGGATGTTCGATTGCAGGTCTGGCTGATTGTATTGCTTTTGGCCGAAGGCCTTCTCAAGACCACTGGGGAGGGTTGGAGTTCAGGCCAGTGAAAATTTTTGGTCTTTCAGGGGTGATTTAATGAAAGAAAACTCAGTGCATCTTGGGTTCATTTAACCATGGAGCCAACAAGGACAGCAGCCCTGCTTCCCTGACCCCCCATATCAGGCATAAATGGATCATGCTGGGGACCAGCTCTAGCTCACCCCATCATGACCCTGAGGCTATGACAGCATATAAGTTCCCAGGAAAAGGGGGACCTCCACGAGAGACGATTTGGAATTACAGAAAATAAAGGCACTTGCATGTTTTTCATGCCAAGCTTGTGTCTGCCTTTTCTACATCACTATGGGGAGGTGTCCTGGTGGGCCACAGCAGCTGCCTCTTCCAGGAAGCCCTCCCTGATGTGCCTTCCGAGACTTCTATGGCTCACTCCTTCCCTGCTCCTTCTGCTCAGTCCCAGTTTCTGGGTGTTGGGTGCCTGCATTTCTGGCTCAGCCTCTCCCAGCAAAATGTGAGCCCCCACTGTCCAATTAAGTTCTGTATCCCCAAAACCTGCTTACATACAAACTTGCTGGAGCAACCAAACTTGGTCACCCATGGCTCCCGGGAAAGCCCCTGCTTCCAGCCTCCATGCTTTTGCTCCAGCTGTAGCCTGCACCTGTGATGCTGTTCCTGAGTCTTGGCCTCCTCAAACCTAACTCATTTTCAAAGACTACGTAGGTCATCTCCTCCTTAAGGTTGACTTCCTCGCGGCTGTAGGGGAATGGCTCCACAGTGGTGCTCTGGCAACCTGTACTTCTCCATGTCGGCCACATACACACGGTTCAACCCACCTGGTCTAAGCCTTGGCAGAAAGCCAGAAGAGCACCGGGACTTGCGAGGAGCTGCTCCACAACCATTTCTCTTCCTCCTCCTTTCTTCCAGGCTGGCGGGCAGGAGCCTGGCTCCCATCCCTTCCCGGTTTCCAGTGAAGCATGAGGCCTTCTGCTTTGCCCCACGGGGTAGAGGGACAGGCTACAAAACTGCTTCCCTGCACAGGAACCCTGAAGACATAATCATGGTGAACCACAGAGGCTCCAAGGCTAGGATGGTGGTGGTGGCGACAGTCATATTGATGGCCACATGGGAGAGCTGAGGATGTGCCAGGTGCTAGAGGCCTTGAAGTGCAACCCTGGGGAGTTGGTACCGTTGTCATTTCCATTTCTCTAACATGGCAACAGGGGCACAGAGGGGCTTGATAGCTTGCCCAGGGCCATGCAGCAGTGAGTGAGTGAGTGAGTGATGGAGAAGGGATTCAGGCTCAAGAGGTGTGACTTTGAACCCACACTTGACCGGAATGTGTGTCCATTGTATGCACTCATTTTGGCTGATTCTGAATTCCTTTTTCTTAAAACCCGAATGTTGACCCTTGTCTTAGTCTGCCTGGGCTGTCGTAACAAAATGCCATAGGCTGGAGGACTTAACAGACATTTGTTCTTCCTGGTTCTGGAGGCTGGAAGTCCAAGATCAAGTTGCTGGCTGATTTGGCTCCTGGCAAGGACTGTCTTGCAGATGACCACTGACTTCTTGCTGTATCCTCAAATAGCAGAGAGACATGTATATATGATATACAGAGACAGTGAGAATGAGAGAGAGAGAATGAGAGACAGAATGAGAAGGAGAGAATGAGTGAGAGACAGAGAGGGAGAGAGGGAGGAGGGAGGGAGGAGAGAGTTTTCTGGTCTGTGGTCTCGTCATCTAAGGACACTAATCCCATCATGGGGCCCCACCCTCATGACCTCATTTGACCCTAATCACCTCTTGTCTCAGTATGGGCTGCCACAGCAGCCATCTTCTCCTTATATCCTCTCATGGCTGAGAGAAAAATAATCTCTCTCCTGACTCTTCTTCTAAGGGCACTAATCCCATTTGTTAGGGCTCCACCCTTATGATCTAATTCCTCCCAAAGGTGGTTATGGTTTGAATGATGGTGTCCCCTCCAAAATTCATGTTGAAACTCAATTCCCAATGCAACAG
Organism: Papio anubis; assembly: GCF_008728515.1. Lineage (NCBI taxonomy): Eukaryota > Metazoa > Chordata > Mammalia > Primates > Cercopithecidae > Papio > Papio anubis. Next base: position 5,927,235 of record NC_044982.1, on the reverse strand, counting down.
TATTGCCATGAGGAGTCTGCACTCATGGGTGGGATTGGCACCCTTATAAAAATGTCTTGAGGTTGAAAGGAGCATTCTTTTGGCCTTCCATCCCTTCTGCCCTGTGAGGACACAGCCTTCCTCCCCTCCAGAGATGCAGCCACAAGGCACCATCTTGGAAGCAGAGAGCAGCCCTTGCCAGCACCTTAATCTTGGATTTCCCAGCCTCCAGAGCCATGAGAAAATAAAATCTAATTTTTAGCAATTGCCAGTCTCTGGTATTTTGTTACAGAAGCACAAGTGGACTGAGACAGACCCTGTCTCCAAATACCATCACACTGGAGATTAGGACTTCAAAATATGAACTTTGGGGGGACACAAAACATTCAGTCCATAGCATCCCACCCTTGGCCCCCCAAATTCCTGTCCTTCTCACATACAAATACATTCGTTCCATCCCACAGCTCCAAAAGTCTTAACTTGTTCCAGCATCAACTCTAAAGTCTCTCATTCAAAGTCTTATCTAAATAGTATCTAAATCACGTATGGGGGAGACTTGAGGTACAATCTACTCTGAGGCAAAATTCCCTCTGACACTGTAAAACTAGACAAATTGTGTGCTTCCAAAATGCATTGGTGGGACAGGGATAGGATAGACATTCCCATTCCAAAAAGGAGAGACAGGAAAGAAGGAAGGAGTAAATGCAAAACCCAAGTAAATGTAAAACCTAGTACAGCAAATTCCATTAGACTTTAAAGCTCGAGAATCATCCTGTCTGGTTAGATGCTCTGCCCTCCAGGCCCACTGGAGTGGCAGTTTCAAATCCATAATTCAGTGGGGTGATGCCCACTGCTTTGGCTGGGGGCTGCCTGGCCTGTTGAGATGGGAGTACTGGCTCTGATGATCTCTGAATGGCCTTCAGGGCCATTCTTCCATTTTCTTGAAGAAAGCTGCAAGTTTGCCACCAAATAGCTTTATCATTCTGTCCTATAAAAGCCAAGAAGTCCCACAACCTATAACCTTTCTTCATTCCATCCAGTCTCTGTATCCTTCAGTTCAAACTGGTAGTGTTTCTGCTGGATGGCTGATAAAGTCTATGGTTCATACTTGCACTAATCTTCTTATCAAATAGTCAGTCAGCCACACACTTCGTATTCTCTTCCAAATGTACTTTCTCATTTTTTGCGCTATGAATAGCCTGAGAATTTCCCAAATATTTAGGTTCTGCTTCCTTTCCGCTTAACACTTCTTCCTTCATTTCTGTGTTCTTATATTTTACTAGAAGCAATAAGGAGGAACCAAGCCACGCCTTCCACACTTAGCTTAGAGAGCTCCTCATGTAAATATCCAATTCATTGCTCATGGCAATTTCATCACTCACAAGTTCTGCCTTCCACAAAGCAATAGGCCACGAACACAATTCTGCCAAATTCTTTGCCACTTTATAAGAAGGATCATCTTTCCTCCACTGTCAGATAATTTCTTCCACATTCCTGTCCAAGACCTCATGCAGAAACTCTCTTAAATTTCATATTTTTACCTATATTCTGTACATACTTAATAATGTATTCTCTAAGAAGACAGGCATTTTCTCTACAGCTCTCCTCCTTTTTTTTTTTTTTTTTTTTTTTGAGATGGAGTCTTGCTCTGTCACTCAGGCTGGAGTGCAGTGGTGTGATCTTGGCTCACTGCAACCTCTGCCTCCTGGGTTCAAGAGATTCTTGTGCCTCAGCCTCCCAAGTAACTGGGACTACCAGCATGCACCACCATACCCAGCTAATTTTTGTATTTTTAGCAGAGATGGGGTTTCACCATGTTGGCCAGACTGGTCTTGAACTCCTGACCTCAAGTGATCTGCCCACCTCAGCCTCTGAGAATGCTGGGATTACAGACATGAGCCACTGCAACCTGCCTCTTCTTCTCTTTGAGCTCCACCAGAGTCACCTTTAACAGTCCTTTCAAGGCAATATTAGCTTTTTCTAGCCTCTCAAAACTCTTCCAGTCTCTACCCATCACCCAGTCCCAAAGTTGCTTTCATGTTTTTAGGTATTTATTACAGTACCACCCTGCTTCATGGTATCCATTTCTGTCTTACTCAGCTTGAGCTGCTGTAACCAAATACCATCAACTGGGTGACTGAAACAATAGATATTTATTTCTCACTGTTTTGGAGGTTGAGAAGTCCAAGACCAAGGTGCTGGCAGATTTGGTTCCTGGTGAGGCTGCCCTTAGGGTCTGCCCTCTTGCTGTATTTTCAAATGGTGGACACACACACACACACAGGGGTGGTGGGGTGGGTAGGGGGAGAGAGAATGCTTTTCTGAGGGCACTGATCCTATTATAAAAGCTTCACCCTCATGATTTCATCTAAACCTAATTACTACCCAAAGACCCCATCTCCAAATGCTATCACATTCAGGATGAGGGCTTCAGCATACGAATTTGGGAAGACACAGTTGTTCAGTTCATAGCAGCCCCATCACCAATGCTTTGTCCTGCCTGACTTTGAATTTTGGCTTGGACTGGCTCCCAGACGTTCCCCAACAAGGACACAAAAGATACACATGAAAAAATATACGTGATAGACATTGTTACTTCATCGTATGGATGAGGAGCTGAGGCTCAGAGAGGTTGGGAAACCTGCTCAGAGTCACACAGCAAGTGTGCAGAAAGACAAGAAGCAAAGTCCAAGGCCCACTGCCTCTTGTCTCCCAGGATGCTGCTGGAGTTCTCCACGGTGGCCCACTCGCTGCATTCCTGATTGAGGACGGAGCCACACAGAAGAGGTGGCTTGGCTGGCTGTCAGTATCTACTGGCCTTGGAAGAGGTGCTAAAAATCTCCCCAGATCTTTCAGAATTGAGGCCCTGTGAAGGCAGAGGGGGAATGCTCACACCTTTCTCTTTATCCAGCCTGGAAGGAAGAGCAAGATGAAAGTGACCACCGTCAAGCAGGCCAGCCAGTGACACTCAGCAGAAGAGGCCATGGCTCCTGCACAGAGGTTGGGTCCCAGAACACACAATCAAGGAAAAGCCCCTGGGTTACTCTCCCCGCTCCATCTCCCATTGTCCCCACTGGCTGGAGGGCCCCTCGAGTTTGGAGCCAGTCCTCAGAGGCCAAGTCCCTGACGCCCACCAGTCTCTGGCCCCTTTACTCCCTTCTGTGCCCCTCCTGGTGTCTCCTTTGCACAGAGGTTGGGTCTTCATCCGGAAGCTCATGTCTCATAGGACAGGTTCCCTGAATTGAGGCCTCATGGGCAAGTGCTCTATGAAAGGGGTGCTCCGCGGAGAAACTGGTGAGGGAGCAGGAAGCAGAACAGGGAAGGAGAGGAGGCCAAGCAAAGAGCGATGGCAGGACAACCCCCAAGGACAGCTCCAGCCTGATTCCACAGGGAGCCCTGGGGCATAAGGTGCACCCCAGCCTGTCCTGACCTGGGCCAGAGCTTTCGCACTCCTGCACTGGCCAGTTGTTGGCAAAGTGCTGCTCTGGGAGGCTGTAACTGCCCAGCCATCCGGCTCTCTGGGACCACAGCCAACACAGCTTCAGGAGCTGACGCAGAACCCCTGGGGGAGGCCACTGAAGCAGAAGCTCACCGGGGCTGCGGACGGGGTACGCAGGATGGAAGGGATCTGCCAGGACACCGACAGGCCGGGTCTGTTCCAGAGTACCATGATCCCACAGCCCCACGGTCCCACAGATGTTCTGCAGGGTTTGACCAGCCACATCAAAGTTATTATTTGCAGATAATAACTGCAAAGATGAATAGCAACCCTCCCACTGGCCGGGCCCTGGGGCATCTGCTGCCACGTCTGCAGCCAAAGGTGTAGGGACAGGCAGCCTCATGCACCGTTCCCGCCTTCTCGGCAGTGCAAGAATGGGCGTTGGGCCTGAAACTCTTCCTTCCCCAAGATAAAGGGGCCCTCACAGCCTGTGTGGGGCTTGTTACTGTGTGTGGTAAGACCTTTCCCTGATTCAGGCTCCGTGTCTTCCTTTGCCCTGCTTAAACCTATGCATCATACGGCATCTGGCCAACCCCCCACCACTGTGGGGAGCAGGGCAGGTCTCTTCCGCTGCCACACAAGAGAGATGACTGCTGGCCAATGGCCCGGCCTCAGCTGCTGGGAGGGATGTGCTGGCCATGGGGACCAGTGCCCACCACTGCCACTGATCCTGCCCTGTCCCTTCTCCATGTGAATAAAGCCTTGTTCCAGCCAGTGCCTCACTGCGTGTTTTCCTTGGCGACTTGGAGACCAAGATGCAGGGGTGCCCGGACTTCTACTCCCAATAGCAGGCAATGGATACCTCCTGCTCGACAAAAGGGTCGTATCAGACACCATGACTTGGACAGACACCAGGACACCTCTTCCCTAGCCCCCACTGCACTCTCTTCCCCAGGGTCAGCATCTCCCACCCTGCGTCACAGCCCCCCTCCCCACGTATCACTGAGGGTGTGGGGCATGTGAGCTGGCAGGCAGATTCCACAGCTCTCCCAACACCTTCGGCCACATCCTGGGAGCTCCCGGCTTGTTGTGGCCTCTGCCCTTGAGCCCTTAAAGAGCTGGACCTTGGTGCTTTGGCTGCACCCAATGCACTTCCAACGCAGCAAACATCAAATTTACCCAGAGCCTTGTGAACAGCTGGAGCATGTCCCCAGACCAGACACTTGTGAAATACGCAGACCCCCTAGGCCCCACCCTCTGAGACCCAAATTCCAAAGGCTGTTGGTGGGCAGGAACCCCAGGTGACTCCAGTTCAGGGGTCTATGGGCCTCACTTTGAGAAATGCTGAACTGGGGCAAAATGGAAAAGTAGCTGAAGACAAAGAAAATGGAGGTGGCTGCCAGGAGGCCTGATCACAGGTGGCGAAATGCAACCCAGAAGACCAGGACCTTCCAGAGGCGGAACCAGGAGCCTGGAATTCTCCCTCAAGCCCTACTGAGGCGGCCCTATGAACTTTGATACTTCTCAAAGTCTGCACCCTGTAACAGGGGCTCATACTTCCTTTTCTGTCCTCATGGGGCATTTATGATCATTGACCACGTATAAGGCCACAGAGTAGACCTCAATAAATATCAACATGCAGATGCTGCCAAGGCCTCGTTGTCCACCCACCACACAATAGAAATAACAAAACCAAAGACAGTGAAAAAGACTCTAACACTCCACTACATACATATTGAGTCAAAGAAGATGTGAGCGTTTCAGATGCAAAATACTTAAAAAATAATGATCTTGAGGATAATACTTACAGGGTATAAACAAAGCAGCATTACCACTGGCAAATTCATAACACCAAATATTTTCAGCTGCTGAGTGCAATGGCTCACGTGTGTGATCACGAGTGCTTTGGGAGGCAAAGGTGGGAGGATCACTTGAGGCCAGGAGTACAAGATCAGCCTTGGCAATGTAGTAAGACACTGTCTCTACAAAAAAATTTTAAAATTACCTGGGCATGATGGTGTGCATCAGGAGTCCCAGCTACTCAGGGGGCTGAGGCAGGAGAATTGCTTTGAGCCCAGGAGTTAGAGGCTGCAGCGAGTCATAATTGCACCACTGCACTCCAGCCTAGGTCATAGAGAAAGACCCTGATAAAATAAAATAAAATAGGCCAGGCGTGTTGGCTCACACCTGTAATCCTCGCACTTTGGGAGGCTGAGGTGGGCGGATTGCTTGAGCTCAGGAGTTTGAGACCAGCCTGGGCAACACGGGGATTACAGGCGGGCACCTGCAATCCCAGCTACTCGGGAGGCTGAGGCAGGAGAATTGCTTGAACCTGTGAGGCAGAGGTTGCAGTGAGCTGAGATGGCTCCACTGCACTCCAGCCTGGATGACAGAGTGAGACTCCGTCTCAAAAAAAACCAAAAACACCAGAATCTACAAAGAACTTAAACAAATGTACAAAAAAAAAAAAAAATCAAACAACCCCATCAAAAAGTGGGCAAAGGATATGAACAGACACTTCTCAAAAGAAGACATTTATGCAGGCCACAAACACATGAAAAAATTCTCGTCATCACTGGCCATCAGAGAAATGCAAATCAAAACCACAATGAGATACCACCTCATATCAGTTAGAATGGCAGTCATTCAAAAGTCAGGACATAACAGGTGCTGGAGAGGATGTGGAGAAATAGGAACGCTGTTACATTTTTGGTGGGACTGTAAACTAGTTCAATTATTGTGGAAGACAGTGTGGTGATTCTTCAAGGATCTAGAACTAGAAATACCATTTAACCCAGCCATCCCATTACTGGGTATATATCCAAAGGATTATAAATCATGTCGCTTTAAAGACACATGCACACGTATGTTTATTGCAACACTATTCACAATAGCAAAGACTTGGAACCAACCCAAATGTCCATCAATGATAGACTGGATTAAGAAAATGTGGCACATATACACCATGGAATACTATGCAGCCATATAAAAGGATGAGCTCATGTTCTTTGTAGGGACATGGATGAAACTGGAAACCATCATTCTGAGCAAACTATCACAAGGACAGAAAACCAAACACAGCATGTTCTCACTCATAAGTGGTAATTGAACAATGAGAACACTTGGACACAGAGTGGGGAGCATCGCACACCAGAGCCTGTCATGGGGTGGGGGGTGAGGGGAGGGATAACATTAGGAGATATACCTGATGTAAATGACGAGTTAACAGGTGCAGCCACCAACATGGCACATGTATACATATGTGACAAATCTGCACGTTGTGCACATGTACCCTAGAACTTAAATTATAATAATAAAAAAACAAAAAACAAAAACAAAAAAAGCATAAAGGAAATAAACGAACTACATACAAAATTCAAAAGATAGAAGAAGACATAAGAAAAGAAATTCAGTTGGAAAACAGGGGGGAAAGTGGATTTGATAAACACATTTGAGAATTAACTCTTTCAGAAACTGAATACTCATTCATTACCTATTTGGACCATTTCGACAGCTCTGTTTCACAGATGAGCCCATGGAGGGTCACGGAAGGGAACCTGGGCTGCCGAGGGAGGTTTTGGGGAGCTGGGTTGGGAAGGCAGGTCTTTTCGACTGTCACCCTCTTGTTTTCTTCATACAGCTCAACACCTCCCTCCCAGCCTGTTTTAGCTTCCTGGGGCTGTCATAAAAAATTATCGCAAACTGGGAGGCTTAAAGGAACAGGCATTTAGTCTGTGGCTGTTCTGGGGTCTAGAAGTGCAGATTTAAGGTGCCAGCAGGGCCACGCTCCCTCGGAGGCCTGCGTAGGACCCTCCCTGCTTCTCTTTAGCTTCCAGAGGCTCCTGGCCTTTCCGGCCCCTGACTGCATGGCTCCAATCTTTCTCTGCATTGTCACATGCGCTTCGTCCCAGTGTGTGTCTCTCTGTGCCGCCTCCTTTTCTTTTAAGGACACCCGTCATCAGAATGAAGGCCCATTCAAGTCCAGTAGGACCTCAACTAATCGCATCTATAAGGACCCTACTTCCAAATGAGAGCTCGGTGGGAGGTTCCGGACGACGTGACTTTTGCAGGGGTGGCACTATTCAAGTCGATACACAACCTGATCAGCATTTGGGACCAAAAACCGCCTCTTCCTTTCACAACCCAAACTGACTCCTTGGCAGAGCAAACCTGTGGATGCTGACGCTTCTCCTGGTACCCTCCCACCCCATCCCTCATTGCTCATCTCTGTAGGGAGGGTCATGTGACACCCACTCCAGTGCGGGGGACTGCCCCGGGCAGGCGCCTCCCTGGCTGCGTGTGTGTGCTTCCCTGCTCCCAGGAGGAGGAAGTCCCCACCTCCTCCCCAGCTTCAAGGTGAGTCCACCACACTGAGGCTCCACAGAGCCAGCGTGAACTCAGCAAGGTGGATTTTTAAACTAAATTGGCCAAAAGTTTTGATGACCTAAAGACAAACTGTAATTACAAGTCTAGAATCCGGTGATGAGCCCATGGGTGCATTTTATTTTTAGCAATGCATCACCTTGTGTCTATGCTTTTTGGGGTACTTTCTGAGTGCCCATTTGGGGCTAGGAGGATCTTATCTTGCCACATGTAATTGAACTCCCTAATAATCCCATACAGGGGATGTCACTATCCTCATTTTACAGATGAGGAAGCAGGGCCCAGACAGGGTAATTGGCTCCCTCGGGCTTTGTAGCTACGAAATAGCAGAGTTCAGCTTCGAACCCAGGACTTTGTGACTTCAACGCTTGTGTTCTTGTCCTCATCCTACAGGCAGGGCAGGCTACAGAGGATTTATTTATCAGACAGCGAAAGCGTAAGATGCATGGAGTTTAGATTAGCAAGCTAAGCGGGGTGAGCCGTGTTCTTGATGGAACTTGGGCTGGTTTCACCTGGGGACAGTGCTCTGATCCTGCCCACCTACTGGCAGCTGCTCCTCATTAGCTGGTCCCCACGCGGCCGAGTCAAAGCGTTGTTGCAAGAGCTACCTGGGCAGGCCAACTCTTGCCCAGGGCTGGCATCTCAGCAGCCAGGCGGCTGCTCTGAGCCTGGCAGAGGCTTTCGGGAAGTGGGTGCTCAGGAGTGCAGATTGCAGCACCAGAGTCAAACAGCAGAGCCGGCTGTGGGCTGCAAGCCCCCAGGAGCCCTCCATGAACTAGTGATACGCTTCTTCCCATCCTGCCTCTGCCGTTCAGTGCTCCAGCCCACAGAGAGGATGCTGAGACCTCCATATGTCAGGGACAGGGCAGCCAGCAGCAAAGCAATGGTCCCCTCTGAGGGCAGCTCGGGGACAAGCACTCTTCACAGGGGACCCCAGGCTTCCCTAGCAAGTGAACTGGGCTGGCCTCTGTCTCCCTGGGCTCCTTCAAGCCCACCTGTAGCAGCAGGTGTCAGAGGTCAAGGAGCAGTTCCTGGGGGCAGCGGGATTTACACTGAGGAAACTCTGACTTCATCTTTTTCCCGTGAAAATAAACTACCATTCTTCCTTTTTCAATGTTGGCCGAACCCCAGCATTCTGCAGGAATACAGTTATAACCTGGGGTGCATCCTCTCCCCACTCCTGACTGAGAGTCAACAAGGGACAGAGACACCTTCAAAATCTCGTGCGTTTGGTTTACATCTTGGTACATCAGAAAATGCTTCTCGCCTGGTCTCCATCTGTGATCTCTCTTGACTCCTGTTTTGAACTTTTGGGATCAAGCCTATATTAAGGTCCACGTTTGGGTCAACAGATGGCCCTGGGAAGAAGCAGAAAAGAAGCTGGTGGCCTCGGCCTCTGGATGCTCATTGTCCTGGAAACAGAGACATCCTCTCTGGGTCTCTGCAGGGGCTGAAGGGCACCTGGGGCTGGCTGTTCATTCTCTGGCATGGGATGTCCATTCTCTGGTCCCAAACCATCTTGCTACTGTCAAATGAGGCCAGCGGATCTGTTTGGGGTCACTGGGGCAGAGGTGCCAGCTCTTTCTAAAGTGTGGATTGTTATCCAAATGTGCCAGCAGCCACCAGGGGTGGGCCAGACGTCACCTCCCCTAACACAGACGGAGAGGCTCTGGAAATTCACATTGCGATTAGTGGTTCCTCTGTAGAGCAGCAGGCTCTGAGGTTACTGTCCCGCCCTGATCACACAAACACCGCGGCCCAACCTGGAGGTGTCTGCAGTGAGCCTTCCACAGAAACCACCCTCTGTCCCCTTTCGTCGGGTGCTGGCTGGGAAGCTCGAGCAGGTTACGTGCGGGAGAGTCAGGAGACGTGGGAGAGTCATTTATCTCTAAGAGCGGGAGCTGCTGTTCCGCAGGCCCCTGAGTGACAGGGGCTGTACTTTGCAGATCACCATGATGAAAGGTCACAATTGGCCTCTTGGCTTCTGAAGGTGCGGACGACTCAGCCAAAGCTGGGTGGATGCTCCAGTGAAATCATCCCCTCATCATCTCTGCTGTTGACATAGTGTGCCCAAGACACCCCAACACACACACACACGCGCACACACACACGCACACACACACACACGCACACACACACACACAGGCGCACACACACGTACACACACACGTACACACACGTGCACGCACACACGCACACACACACGTGGACACACACTCACACACACACGTGCACACACACTCGCGCACACACACGCGCACACACACGCACACATGCGCATGCACACACACGCACGCACACACACGTGCACACACACACACACACACACTCACACACACTGCATCCCCTAAGCTGGGGCTTTGTCCTGCTCGTGAGCCCTGGAACCGGAATGAGGCAAGCCCATCATTCCACAGTGGGGAAACTGAGGACCAGAGAAGGAAGATGACTTGCCCAACGCTGGGGCCGTAAGGGGCACAGTGCCTGCCCCTAACCCAGCGTGCCTGCTGCAGGCTCAGGGGGTGGTGGCTGCAGGGATAACCTTCTGCCTTTGGAGAGGGCTATGGGTGGGGGCTGGAGGCTGCTGGCCTCCCCTCCTGGATGTTTCCTTGAGGGTCTTCTAGGACTCTTTTGAGCCTGGAGAGAAGCAGAATGGGGGTCCACAAACTGCACCAAGCTCGGCAATCCCCTGACCAAGCCGATCTGCTCCGTCATGCAGGAACGAATTGTATGGGAATGAAGGAATACAAGTAAAACTAACAACAACAGCTAGTTTCCCCAGTGCTGGGGGCCGCAGTGACTGGGGGGCCCTCGGCTCCCCTCCTTCCCACTCACATCCAGGCGAGAAGTGGCCCCGTTGGCTCTGCGGATCCTAGAGTGGCTGGCAGGACGTGTTCTCTGTCTGTGTCCCTAGCATGGCCACCGAGCGCTCAGAATAGGGCTAGTGTGACTGAGGAACTCACGTTGCTTTCTCATTGAATTTTAATTAATTTAAATTAAAAGAGCCACCTGGGGACCTGGGGCTAGTGGCTCCCAAATTAGCCAGTGCAGTTCCAGACTCTCCAGAAGCCGACTGCCTCTCCCGGCCTCCGTGACGCTTGCCCTGTCCTGGCATGGTCCTCTGCCCTGTGGACCACTGCGGTGGTGTCCTGCGCTCCGGTCTTCTTGCTTTGGCCTTTGCCAGAGGAGGCTGATAAAAGTACATCTGCTCAGAGGCTGCACAGGGCCCCGGCCAGGTCCTCACGCGGCCTGTGGGCCCCGCTGCATCTCCAGCCCCACTCCCTGCTCCTTCCCCTGCCCTGGGCCTCCGTGCTTTTCCTCCTGCATGCACTTGCACCCCTGCCTCAGGGCCTTTGCACTGGCCGTGCCCTCTGCACCCCTGCCTCAGGGCCTTTGCACTGGCTGTGCGCTCTGCACCCCTGCCTCAGGGCCTTTGCACTGGCTGTGCGCTCTGCACCCCTGCCTCAGGGCCTTTGCACTGGCCAGCGCCTTCTGCACCCTGCCTCAGGGCTCCTTTGCACTGGCTGCTGTGCCTGCACCCTGCCTTGTGGGCTTTGCACTGGCTTTCAGCCCCTCTCTGCTCAATGCCTCTTTTATTTAGACACCTGTGGGTTTCACTGTTTCTGTTCACCCTTTCTGACTTCCCGCCTAATTCCACTTTCTCAGAGAGGCCTTTCCTGACAACGTGTGAGAGGACGTGCATCAGCAATGCCACCCCTCTGTGTCCCCCTTTTGGCAGATGTATTTTCTTTAAAACATTTGCCGCCACCTGGCATCATATTGCTTTCGAATTGGTTGTTTATTTTCTGCCTCCCCTGACTCCAATGTAAGTTCCACGAGGACAGACACTTTTTTTCTTTTGTTTTGTTCACGGATGCATCCCAAGCTCCTGGGATAGCCGCTGGCACATCCCAGGATGTAGGTGCTCAATCAGTGCTGATGGTTTGGGGGAAAGATTATCTCAATCAATTGTCACTGTCATCCAAGGGGAAGGTATCCTGATCGCCAGGCTACAGGTGAGAAATCTGAGGCTGAGGGTGAGCTTTAAATGAGGTGCACTCAACTTGAAAATTCACAGGCATAATCACCACCATGTCTCAGCCATGAGACCGCCTCAAAGCCTCTGTTTCCTCATCTATAGAATGAGGGTCAGCATCACCTACCTCAAGGTGGTGTTGTGGGCATTCAGTGCCAGCTGCTGGGCAGTCAGTGAACTTGACCCCCCTTCCCCTTCCGAGAGCACCTATCTCTGGGTGTCTCTTGTAACGTGGCAGGGTCTATATGGGCTCTGGGCCCAGAGGGGACCGACCGTAGCCCTGGATTAGGGGGAAGGTTTGCCTGACAGTGGAGGACAAGGATGTCCTGGCAAACTCCTCTCTGGGCACATGAGAGGAGGGAGGTGTGGGGCGTGGCCAGTGGCAGGGCTCGGGGGCTGGTCCTAGGAGCTGGGAGGCGTCCTGCGATTCCCACAAAGCACAACTTCCTCGCTGCCCCTAACTTCCAAGCCGCAGCAGCTGCCCTCATCGCGTGCTGCCATGTGTCTGTGGAGGGCAGCACTGATGCACCTGGGGCCACGGCAGATTTCCTGGCCATGTTGCCTGTCGTATGCTTAGGAGCTGGACCTTTGGAGGTGGCTGGATGGGGGACGGCAGGGAGGAGTGGCACCTCACATACGTCCCAGAATTCTGAGCTTGGCCTTCGAGGCCTGGCCTCAAGCTCCTGGCTTTGGACACCAAGCTGAGTTCTAGAGAACGGAACAGAGAGGGGCAGGCCTCAACTTTGCACCAGCTGTGTGTGATGCCGGACACATGAGGCCTTTCGTGGGCCTTCTCACTTAGTTTCCACACCTTCCCTGCAACCTGGCGTTATTTCTGTCATTCCCTCACTCACTATGTGCCAGGCCTGTGCCAGTTGTTAGTGGCTGAACCAGTCCTCATATCTGAGATGTGTGCAGAGGCGGGAGGTGTGAGGATACAGGGCTGCAGGGGTGGCTGATTGGGAGAGAAGGACACCCAGGGGATGGACTTGGGTCCCATCTTGAAGAAGCAGAGCCAGGCCCCAAGCCCACGTTGGGGGCTCCCAGCCTGTGCCTTCCCACCCCATGGGCTGGGTGGATGTGGCCTTGGCATCGATGCCCCTCAGTGCCCTGGAGCCCTGGGTACCAACAGCCCTGTCTTGTCGCAGCAGAAGGCCTGGCCTGCCCCTTCCCTCTCTAGGTTTCATCCGAGGGTGTGGGCTCTCCTGTCGGGGAACGGTGTGTGTTTGTAGCACGAAACTTCTGTCTGGTTCACCTGTGGGGAATTCCTGATTGCTCAAGACTCCTCGGCTCAGGGAGGCCTGCGGGTCCAGGAGAGGCCCAGGCCTGCAGGGCGCATGGCCTGCTGTGTTTAGGGGAATGGTGCCTGCTGTCAGGGCCTGCTGAGGTCCCCAGGCTGGCCCCACCCACCCACTCAGCCCTCCTCCCAGCCGGGCCTGACTGGAGGCAGGGTGTCCCTGCTGTCCCCTGTTCCCTCAGCCTGACCCCAGCCCTGGGCACACAGTCCCCGCTGCCTGCTGGGCCTCAGCTTTGGTCACTGTCTCCAGCCCCCTGAGGCAGGGCCCTGCTCTTGTCTGACTTGCCCCCTGCAGGCCTTAGATCTCAGGAAGATGCCCCTTCCCTGAAAATTGTCTCCGCCATCGGGCTTCTGGGTGCTGGCCCAGCTCAGTGTTTGCAGTGAGGCAGGTTGAATTACAGCACTAAATGGTGGGCCAGGTACCGCCCCTCTCCAAGCCCAGCTTCCTCACCTGTTCAGGGAGTGCAGCCATCCCTTCACCACAAGGTCATTCCAAGGACGCTCAGAGAAAGTTCACCTCTAGCATCTGGCACAACAGGGGACCTGGCACCTTTCCTGGAATACTTCTTACAGGGCAAGGCTCCTGCCTGACCTGGGCCTGGCTCACAGAAATGCACTAAGTATGAACGAATGGATGGGAGGACGCCAGGGGAGACAGTGGCAGCAGCGCCGGGGGAGACGGGGGCAGCAGCGCCGGGGAGACGGGGGCAGCAGCGCCAGGGGAGACAGGGGCAGCAGCGCCAGGGGAGACGGGGGCAGCAGCGCCAGGGGAGACAGGGGCAGCAACGGCCCCTGGCCCTGAGAAACTGAAAGTCCGAGGGGAGACGATGTGGAGCGAGACAGGTCCTGTTCCCTGAGCTCTGGGCTGGAGCAGAGCTGAGCACAAGGGATTGTGGTTTGCTAGGAAGGAAGTCAGGGAGGGCTTCCCAGAGGAGGGCACTCCAGAGGAGGGCACACTGAGAGGGCATTTGGGGGATGCAGAGGAGTCTAAGACAGACAAGGTGGAAATGAACCTTCCGGGGAGGGTGAGGCATGTGAGGTTGGGACAGGAGAAGGGCCCAGGAAGTTTGGGAGTTGACCTCTTTGCTGGGAGCAGTGGGGATCCATGAAGGCTTTTAAGCAGGGGCGTGACATAGTGGGAGTTGGCTTTTTATACCTCACTGGCTTCAGGGTGGAGGATGCGTTGACCAGGCTGGTGGAGGGAGTGGTGAGGATCTGCTGCCGGCTGTAAGTAAGGCCTAACATGCAGGGTTTGCCCGAGACGCCTCCCTCTGCCATCCTGTAGACCCCCCCTGAGTAGCTCCATGGGGACTTCCCAGGACTTGGCCAAGTTTCCAGAACACTCTGGAGGCTTCTAGGTCAGAGGCTCCATCTCCCAACCCCAATCATGCCCTCGCTTCTCAGTGGTACCCACCCCCCACCAGAGCAAGAATCCTCAAGGCTGAGCCACGTGGCAGAGGGGGCACTGTGAGAAAGGGAGCAGGAGGGAGGACGCGCTGGGGCATGTTGCAGAAGGCAGGATGTGGGTTCTACCTGCATGTCCCCGAGCCCAGGCAGAGCCTGACGCAGAGGAGCCCCTCAGCCAACTTGTGAACGTCAGAGTGAGCACATCTGGTGACGGGCACTGTCAGGGTGTGGGCCGACATCCAGAGAGGAACAAACATGAGGGCTGCCCCCTCCGCCTTGCAGAGGCCCCTCCGCTGCCCGGCCGTCTCCTCCTCTCATTGGTCACCCTCTTTCTAGCTGTTTCTGCCTCCAGGGAGCCTTCTGGGCCCCCCCTGCTGTGGGCTTCTTGTGCCCCACATCTCCCTGACATGGCTTCGCATGTCATGAATTAATGAATGGGGCAATGACTTGCTTATTTCTGTCTCATCCACTGGACCTGGGTCTATTCACTTCTGTGTCCCAGTGTGTGGAGGGATGCCTGCCCCACATAGGGCCTTGACAAGCTTTTGTTGCAAAAAGGAATGAGTGTTCAACAAAGATGTAGATACAAACAGACCGTGGCTCGCGCCTGCACTATGGTTAAAATCGCCGGGTGGCACCCTGGTGGTGGGAGACGGTGCCCTGCCTCTGCACAGGCTCCTGGCCACCAAGCCGATGCTCTGGGTTAAGTGGATACCGGCCCGCAGGAGGTCATCACAGCTGCCACCGCAGGCTCCCCAGATCTCCTCGATCCCTCCTCTGAGGGTCCTGGCTGCTTCCCGGGGAAGTGGGGATGACGGAAATACAAATCCCTCATGGGGGATGCTCAGTCAGTCCTGGGCTGTCCTGATACGTGCATTCTTCCAATGTGGGCCCTGGAGAATGTGCTGTTCCTGCAATATGGTGTCTTCAGAATGTGAATCACGAGTGTGAAAGAAGACGAGCCACGGACCCTGCTGAGGAAGCCTCTGGAGTCAGGATGTGGTGGGCCCTGGCAGGCCGGGCGTTAAGAGCATAGGCTCTGCTGTTGGGGGGTCTGGGTTGAAGTGTCCGCCCTGCCACTGCCTCCTGGCAGTCTGGGCTGTCTCAAGCCTCTGCTTCTAGTCTGGTTCGTGGGGGCCGGAATCCTTGTCGTGCTCTGGAAGCCTGGGTGGAGAGGACCAGAGTGGGAGAACTGAGGGGACAGGGGCCGGCTCAAGGTGGAGGGGCGTGAGGACGGTGTGGGGGGCCCAGGGCAGAGGAGGAAGGGCTAGGAGGTAAACTGATCTTGATAACAGCTTACACCTTTGGAGCCCTGACCTGGGCTGAGGCTGGTGATAGGGAACGGGACCCCACTCCAAGGAGCTGACCCCGAAGGGCGGACACATGAGCAGGTAACTCCCATCCAGGGGACCTGGGACACGGATAGACAGGCCTGGGGGATACAGGGGCATCACAGATGTCCTTCAGTTACATGAGGTCATTCCAGAATAAGGTGGGCCCTAATCCAAGGACTGGTGTTCTTAGGAGAGAGGCTGGGTGTGGTGGCTCACACCTGTAATCCCAGCACTCTGGGAGGCCGAGGAGGGAGGATCACCTGAGGTCAGGAGTTCAAGACCAACCTGGCCAACATGGTGAAACCCCATCTCTACTAAAAATACAAAAATTAACCAGGCATTGTGGTGGGCACCTGTAATCCCAGCTACTCGGGAGGCTGAGGCAAGCGAATCGCTTGAACCTGGGAGGCAGAGGTTGAAGTGAGCTAAGATTGCACCACTGCACTTCAGCCTGGGCGACAGAACAAGAGTCTATCTCAAAAACAAAACAAAACAAAAAGAAGAAGAGGAGAGGCCCCAGAGGCACACCTGACCTGGGGAGAAGCCATATGAAGACGGAGGCAGAAATGGGAATGATCTGGCCATAGCCAAAGGTTGCCAGCAGTTACCAGACTTCAGAGAGTCCAGTTACCAGACTCGGATGCCAGACAGCATCCTCCCCTAGTGCCTCCAGGGGAGCGTGACCCTGGTAACACCTCAATCCCAGACTTCTAGCCTCCAGAACCCCGACTGAATAGATTTCTGTTGCTTGAGCCCCTCAGTCTGTGACCCTTTGTTAAGGCAGCTGCAGCAAACTAGTACAGACCCCCCTCCTCTGATTCTTAGCCCCGGGAGGGACTGGGCAGAGACAGGGACCCCAAACCAAGATCGAGAACAGTGTGCAAAATCAACATGAAACTCCATTTTAGGAACACAAAGTAAGCAGCATTTCCGGTGCACCTGAGGTTATAGACTGAGGTGTGAGGCTGTTGCGGGGGTCTTGTGATTTGGGCTGGAGGAAAGGTGTGCCCTCTTGGGCCCTGCTGGCCACGTCTCCAGTTCCTGGGTTGGCGTCATCTGTGACTGCTGGGGCAGTGTTGAAGGGCCAGTATGTGAGTGGCCGCTGTGTCTGCTGCCCCAAATTAATATTTAATGGTGTTGAATCACTTTCTTCTGAGACAGAGAAAGAGGCCATCACACATGGGTAATAAGATGCGCTGGGCTGTTCAGCGCAGTCGGGGCCTGAGGAGGTTGACGGTGCTGTGAATAATTCATCCACCTGTAATGATTTTCTAGCCCTTGCGTCCCTCTTGGCCAGAGAGAGCCTGACCTGCCCTCTCCCGCCCTGGCAATGGCCCGCCCAGGCAAACCAGTGCCTGATCACTCTCGGTCACACCAACCTGAGTGTGACAGGCACATGTTTCTCCTAGCTGGGTGGTCTGGGACTTGGCCTCGGTTTCCCCAGTTGCACCAGCAAGAAAGCTGTGTGCCTTGCTCCTACACAAGAGGTGCAGAGAGGCCAGGTTCTGTGGCACTGACCCTGGAGTTGGCACCACCCATGTGCTGTGTGACCCTGAGCACCTCTCTGGACCTTGGTCTTGTTACTCTGTACAATGGGGACGGGAGCACTTGCCACCCTGCCTATCTCACAGGGTCTTATTTCTGCTGTTTTGGTTGAACATTCCTGGTACGAGGTATGGTGTCAGCTGTATTCATCTAGTCTGTTTTTGTTTTTTTGAGATGGAGTCTCTTTCTGTCGCCCAGACTGCAATGGCACAATCTCGGCTCACTGCAACATCTGCCTCCCAGGTTCAAGCGATTCTCTTGCCTCAGCTTCCCGAGTAGCTGAGATTACAGGTGCAGACCACCATGCACGGCTAATTTTTGTATTTTTAGTAGAGATGGGGTTTCATCATGTTGGCCAGTCTGGTCTCGAACTCCTGACCTCAAGTGATCCACCTACCTCGGCCTCCCAAAGTGCTGGGATTACAAGTGTGAGCCACTGTTCCCGGCCTCATTTAGTCTGCTTGACCTCAGTGGGCCGGTCAATGCTGTCCTCACTGAGCGAGTGGGATCCCAGTGGCGGAGACAGGAAGGGGCAAGGGACTGACCAGGAGACAGATGTCTCCACTGTGAATGAGTGGGAGCAGCCGGGAAGAGCACAAGAGGCTTGGGGTGGAACTGCAGAGCAAAGAGGAGGTGATGAGCTTGGCCAGCGAAGGTCTGAGAAGACTGCCTGGAGGAGGGAGCTGTAAAACTAATGACTGTGGGAACAAAACATGCACAAGGTGTTCACAACAACAGCAACAGCAACAGTAACATGCTGCAATGCAGCACTAAATGGGGTGCAATGTCTCCCACTTCCCCCCATCCTACCAAAGGGAATCTTCACATTTTAAAAAAATGTTTTTTATGCCTATTTGGATTAAACCCCTCCAGGGACTCTCTACTGACTTCAAATAACATCCACTCTGGCCTGCAAGGCCCCCATCATCTGTCCCTTGTCTTTTCTCAGACCTGTTCTCTACCACTTTCCCCTCCTGTTTTCCTGGAACTCCTACTCTTCTTCCTGTTGCACAAAAATGCCAGATCAATGCTCACCTTGGGGCCTTTGCAATCGCTATTTGTGCACCAGGAACGATACCTCCGCCCCAGTTGTTCCTTGTGCTTCTTCAATCTCAGCTCAAACATCACCTCCACACAGAGGCCTTCCCTGAACACCCCCTAGAGTTGCTGCCCATTCCCAGCCATGGCCACTGTGTTGAATTGCCCTTTTAATTTTGCTTCACAGCTCTTAACACTATAGGACATTTTCTCGTGCAGCCACATCTTTGCCCGTGACACTTTGCCTAGTGTCTGTCTATCCCCCTAGGTTGTAAACTTGCCAGGGCAGAGACTATGCCCCTTTGGTGGCTGTATCTCAGGGTGCAGTGACTGGCACACACTGACCTCTTAAGATGGACTTATGGCAGTTGAAATCATTCTAAGCCATGCCCTAACTTCCTGGTTTTCAGCTCAGTGTAGCAGCGAGACTCAAGACAGGAGACAGAATCCACACAGTAATCCAATCAAGGAAAGTTGATAGATTATTGATTATAACAGGGATCTGCAGTAATGAGGGACTGGGTAGTAAGGAGTGAAGGGAACGTGAAAGAACCTAGTGGTTGCAGGTGTAAGGAGCAGCTGCTACCCCAGCTCTGAGATAGAGCAGCCAAGGAAGACCCTCCCCCAACCCGGGCTCAGAGGAGAGGGCACAGCTGTAGCTTAGTGGATGTGGCTGTGGGCTGCACCAACAGAGCTTGCTGGAAATCCACCCTTTAGGTTGCTGGGGAGGCTGTTCATGGGGAGATATCTGCTACAAACCCACCCTAGAGAGAGCAGAGGGAAGCTGCCAACTGTGTTCACCGCACTGCTGGGGAGGCCGCCCACACTGCAGGAGCCTGCCCAGTCAGCACCCAGAACCAGGAGGGAAAATCCCTGCCTCCTGTCCTGTCTCTCCAGCGCCCTCTGCTGACAAAGCTTAACGTGGTGTCGGCAGGCAAAGAAAATCACAAAGGCACCAGCTCCCTTTTTAATACAACAGCCAATGCAGGGCAGATTTGGAGCTGGGAGACAATACATTGATAACTGGCATGGCCCACCCCTTTGGCTACTCACCTTCCATGTGTACTACACACATTTGGACTCCTGTACAGCAACAAAACAACTTTATATCTCCATCTAACAAGATCCAGCTACAGATCTTACACGTGACAGTTTCTGCCCTCTCCCTGAAACGAGGAGACATGCAGTCCAGCATGTTTCTGTCACTGACTGTGAGAATTACTCCTCAAATTCATTTGCATTTCCACTAAATATTTTATTACCTACACACTAACCTCTGACGTTAACTTCCAACAGTTTGGATATAAAATAAAAATGGAAAGGAGGGGGAAGAAAATAATTAGTCTAGGCTGGGTGTGGTGGCTCATGGCTGTAATCCCAGCACTTTGGGAGGCTGGACCAGGCGGATCACTTAAGCCCAGGAGTTCAAGACCAGCCTGGACAACATAAGAAGACCCCACCTCTACATAAAATTTTAAAAATTAGCTGGACATGGTGGTATTTGCCTTGCCTCGGTACAAGCTACTTGGGAGGCTGAGATGGGAGGATCACTTGAGCCTGGGAGGTTGAGGCTGTAGTGAGTGGTAATCATGCCACTGCACTCCAGCCTGGGCAACAAAGTGAGGCCCAGTTTCAAAGAAAAAAACAAACAAACAAACGATTAGCCTATACAGATAAGTATGCACATAAAACAAACAAGTTAGAAAATAACTACTATGGGACTCATTTCTGTAAGGTAATGGTGAGGCTAGAATTGATATCAATGGCTTCCTTCTTCAACTACCCATTCTGCATTTCCCCTGTCCTTAGCCAGAACCTCAGCTGGCCTCTAACAGGTGGAGTGAGCCTAGTCTCCCTTTGTGAAGGCTGTGAGTCCTCTGTCACCATGTACGTTTTTGGTTGCTGTTCTTTTCCATTAACCATTTGCTAAGATGTGAATGTTTGCAAAATCCATACGTTAAAATCCAAAACCCTTAGGTGATGGTATTAGGAGGTGGGGCCTTTGAGAGGTGAGCACTCCTCACAGGTATTAGTGCCCTTACAAATGAAATCCAGAGAGCTAGCTTTCCACTCCCACCATGTGAGGATACAACAAGAAGATGTTGTCTATGAGGAATCTAGACCTTTACCAAACACCAAATCTGCCAGCCCCTTGATCTTGTACTTATCAGCCTCTAGAGCAATGGGAAATACATTTCTGTTGTTTATAAGACACTTAGTTTATGGTATTTTGTTATAGCAGCCAAGATGGACTAAGACAGAAAATTGGTATGGAGAAGTAAAGGTGCTGCTGTAACACATACCTAAAAATGTGGAAGTGGCTTTGGAACTGGGTACAGACTGCCAAGAGTTTTGAGGTGCATTCTAGGAAAAGCCTACATTGCTGTGAGTGGACCATAAGGGGGAATTCTATTGAGGGCCCAGAGAGGGAGGAGCAGAGCTGCAGAAAAAGCCTCAAGCTTCTTAGAGAATACCTAAGCAGTCATTAACAGAAGGTTGGTAGAAATATGGGTGGTACAGGCCATTCTGATGAGGCCTCAGACAGAAGGAGAAATGTATCATTGGACAAGGAAGGAAAGGCCACCCTTGTTACAAAGTACAAAGAACTTGACTGAATTGTGTTCATGTTCTAGTGTTTTGCGGAAGGTAGAGTTTGTGAGCAATGAAATTGGGTATTTGATGGAGGAAATTTCTAAGCAAAGTGTTGAAGGTGTAGCCTAGTTTCTCTTGACTGCTGATAGTAAAATGTGAGAAAACAGAAATGAGTCAAAGACAGAATTGTCAATCAAAAGAGAAGCAGAAATTAAACATTTGGAAAATTTTCAGCCTATCCATATTGGAAAAAAATGACAAAACATATTTGAGAGAGAACAAGGATGTGGCTAAATGACTGATAAATAGATAAGTATGGGCCAGGCACGGTGGCTCACACCTGTAATCCTAGAACTTTGGGAGACCAAGGCAGGTGGATCACCTGAGGTCAGGAGTTTGAGACCAGCCCAGTCAACATGGCGAAATTCTGTCTTTACTAAAAATACAAAAATTAGCCAGACATAGTGGAACATGCTTGTAGTCCCAGCTACTCAGGGGGCGGAGGCAGGAGAATCGCTTGAACCCGGGAGGCAGAGGTTGCAGTGAGCCAAGATCGTACCATTGCACACAAGCCTTGGTGACAGAAGAGAAACTCCTTTTCAAAAAAAAAAAAAGAGAGAGAGAGAGAGAGATAAGTATGGATTGGCCATCTCAACAGAAGCCAGGAGCTATTCATTAAGACAACAGGGAAGATTAGTCAACCATGTAAACCAGGGTGTCCAATCTTTTGGCTTCCCTGGGCCACATTAGAAGAACTGTTTTGGGCCACACACAAAATGCACTAACACTAACCATTGCTGATGAACTAAAAAAAATTGAGAAAAAAAAAAATCTCATAATGTCTTAGGAAAGTTTATGAATTTGTGTTGGGCTTCAAAGCTGTCCTGGGCCACATGAGGCCCATGGGACATGGGTTGGACAAGCTTGATCTGAACAGAAGCCAGAACCTGTTGTCCAAAATGATGGAAGAATTGGGGGCTATTCTTTCCCTCACAGGCCCAGAGTACCTGCCTGCCATACTGCACTGCAGCCTCCATTTCCCTCCATGCACTCCAGTGCTGAGCTCCTTATCCACCCCAGGTGTGGCTTCTGCAGGCCCTAGTGTGGCATACACTGTGCCCAGCAAAGCTGTAGAGGCTTGGCCGCCTCCCTCTAGATTTCAAAGGATGCTCCAAAGGGCCTCAGGGCCCAGAGAGAGAAACACTGCAGGGACAAGACCATCATAGACAGCCCCTACTAGAATAATACCCACCATAGCCAGTGGGTGGGACCATCTCCACAAACCCAGACCAGCAGAGCCATTGGAATATGATTCTAGCCTGGGAGTGCCACAGGCATGAAATCCCAACCTGTGAGAGCTGTAGTATGGGGTGTGCCCAGCACAGCCATGGAGGCAGGACCACTACCACTGTGTGTTCAACAGGCAGGATCCCCACCCCAGTGAGCCTGGAGGGCAGATAACCAAGCCAAAGAAGATTATTTTTGAGCCTTTAGGTTTTTGGTCTTGGCTGGGACCTATCACTCCTTCCTTCTTTCCTATTTTTCTGTTTTGGAATGGGAATGTCTATCCTATGCCTGTTCTACCATTGTATTTAGGAAGCACATAACATGTTTGATATCACAGGCTCCCAGCTGGAGAGCAATTTGCCTCAGAATGAATCATACCTTGAGTCTCATCCATATCTGACACAGATGATATTTAGATGAGACTTTGGACTTTAGATTTCTGAGTTGATGCTGAAACAAGTGAAGATGTTTTGGGCAATTGGGATGGAATAAATGCATTTTGCATGCAAGAAGCCCATTAAATTTGGGGGGCCAAGAGAAAAAGGCTATGGAGTGAATGTTTATGTCCCTCCAAAATTCATATGCTGAAATCTTAACCCCCATGGTGGCGGTGTTAGGTCATGAGACCTTTGGGAGATGCTATGGTATAAATGTGTCCCCCAAAGTTTGTGTTTTGGGAACTTAATACCCAATACAACAATGCTGGGAGACAGGGTCTGATAAAAGGTGATTAGATCATGAGGACTCTGCCTTCATGAATGGATTAATGTCATTATTGTGGGAGTGAGTTAGCTATCATGAGAGTGGGTGTGTTATAAAAGTGTCTTTGGATCCCCTTCCTCCTTCACTATTGCCTTTGCTTTTCTGCCTTCCACCATGGAATGACACAGCATGAAGGCCATCACCAGATGCTGGCACCATGCTGTTGGACTTCTCAGTCTTTAGAACCTTGAGTCAAATACATTTCTGTTTATAATAAATTACCCAGTCTGGAATAGTCTGTTATAGCAATACAAAATGGACTAAAACAGGAGATTAGATGATGAGGGCTGCCCTCATGACTGTGATTAGTGCCTTTATAAAAACACACATACACACACACACACACACACAAAAACCCAGAGTGCTCTTTGCCCCTCCCACCACGTGAGAACACAACGAGAAACTGCTATCTATCTATGAGGAAGCAGGCCCTCATCAGACACTGAATCTGCTGGTGCTTTAATCTTGAACTTTCCAGGCTCCAGAACTATGAGAAATCAATTCCTGTTGTTTATAAGCCGTTTGATTTGTGGTATTTTGTTTTAGCAAACAGGCTAAGACACCATTACTATTGGTCACTGGAGAACAAAGAGAGGGGCCCTGGAGAATCCTCTGAGTTTCAGATACGTTCCTCTCTGTCCTCATTGTGTAGCAGAAGCCCAGTTTCCCCTTGCTAATCAGGATCAATCACTCCAGCAAGCAGAGTCATTTCTTTTCTTTTCTTTTTGTGTTGATCCAGTGGCTCAAGGAGTCCAAAACAGCCAGGTGCTAGCCTCATCTTCCAATTCAGAGAAACCATTGCTGCGTCTGCCGGTGGCAGCGTTCCACCTGACTTCTGAACAGTACAAACTGGGAAACTCCATGGAGTGTGGTAGGTATGAACATCTCTGCTTCTTGAAAGTGACATTCATCTCTGAAATTCCCCTGGGAGAAAGTATAGCTTTGGTTCACTCACTTGAATGGGAGTGGAAGTTTCAGGGATTTCCACTAAGTCCTTCTTGAGATAATGGCCCTCATCACATGGGTCACAGAGCCAATGTGGGGATGCTGACAATTGCTAAGTATGTCTCCTCCAACTATACATGTAAGAGCTGGAGAGATAACCACTGGTGGGGGTGGGACCCATGGACCAACTGGGCCCACTGTGAACCAGACCTGAGTTAAGAGTCCATCTATCATCTTTCCACTGTCCACCTGCTTTTAGATTGCTGGGGCATGGTGGAATTTTGGGCCCTCAGGAATTAGTATGAGTTCAGAACCACTATCTAGCAATCCTCCAACCATCTAGGCATTTCCTTTCCCTGTTGCACACTCCCTGTAGTAAAAGGCCACAGGTCCCCCTGGACATGGCTTGGAGGAAGGTGGACAGTATGCACAGCCATGCTGGCCTCCCCTTCGACCAAGTCGCTCAGGGTCTATGAATTTGCTGAGATCTGGAAGTCGAGTAAGAGGCCATGATTCTTCACTGCAACGACTTAAGTCAGACTCGAGGCTACCAGGCCTTGTGCTCTCCCGGGTGCGTTTCCTATCTAAACCAAGGTTGTAGCAGGCTGCCCATCTCTTTCACTCCCGGGGACACCATGATGAATTTGCCGCCACCAAAGATCTGTGTGGGCCAAGGTGTGTTGATTGCTTCTGCATCCCTGCTGTCCTTGATGCTGGATGTACCCACTTTGTCTTTGGCAGTGAAGTGATGATGCCACGTGGCTTCTGCCACTCTGCAATCTCATCATTCCCATTGAAATCAGGGCACGCAGCTCGGTGGCAGCATCCCCTGCTGTCATGCCTGGCCTATAAAGGACTGCAACCATAGAGATTTTCAGGGATGCAGGCGTGCCGCTCACCGCTGTATTTTTCAATTGCTCAGGGAAGGAAGTATCTCCTGGGCCCTCTTGCAGAACACAGTTGAAGGATGTGTGTGCAGGTTTCACTTGATAGATCCAGCCCAGCATTCCTATCCACTAAGCATTTGAGTTCCCTCCTCCGCCTCATGCCAGGGAAGCTCTGCCATCTCAGCTTCATTACCTGGAGGTCACGGGTGAGTTCAAGTTTTAGTCAAGCACCAACCAAATAATTTGTTAGCTCCACCTTCCGCTGGTGGCAGGAAAACTTCCAAAGATCCCTGTCTCCTGCTATTCATTCCTTTATGTAACTCCCTTCCTTTCAGTATAGGTGGGCTTGTGACATGCTTCGAACCAACAGAATATGATCGAGCTGATGAGTGGTCACTGCTGTGATTAGCTTCTATAAGGTGGTAGCAGGCTCTCTCCGTTGCCTTCTGAGCGTGCAGGCTTTGATAAAGTACGCAACCATGCTGAAGAGGTCCATGTGGGCAGCCTTCAGCCAGGCCACTTAGTAACTGAGGCCTCCGGCCCAATAGCCTGCAGGGAACTGACTCCTGCAACACCCTCGTGTGCCTGGAAGTGGGTGGTTTTCCAGGGAACTCTTCTGATGAGACTGCAGCTCTGGCTGACACCTGGATTGCTGCCCCGTGAGAATCCTGGCCCAGAGGAGGCACTTCAGCCATGCCCAGGTTCCTACCCCATAGAAGCTGTGAGATTAAAAGTGTGTGCTGTTGTAAGCCTTGAAGTTTGTGGTAATCTGTTATGTGACGATAGATGATTAATGCATAGTTACACAAACTAGCACTTTGAATTCAGATTCTCTCATAAGTGCAGCTATGCCAAAACATGGGGCCTGCTCTGATGTTGTATTAATATTTCTCCCTCCGTGGTCTAACACCCTTAGAATCCACTCTGCACGTGGTACCCAGGTTTCTGCCCACATATAGAAGCAAAGTCTTGTAATTCTTTTGGTGGTAAAGTGTGTACTTGCCCCTGCAGCATGCTGGGATTGGAGCCCAGCTGTGGGTCTAGTGACAACAGGGTAGCTGTGATGGATCTTGAGATGAACGGGCCCCTCCTTCCAGGGCATCTGCCCTGGGTGAGTTTATCCCATGGTTTTCAAGCAGAGGAGAGCCAGTCTCTTCTGACATGAGACGGCTAGTCACCTCCACTTGCAAGGGAGGCTCCGTGTGACTTGGGGACTCAAGATTGACAGTCTCATTTGGATCCAATCAGATGTTTTCATTCCAAGTTTTGAGATCTGATTCTTCACTAATCAGGGCTCTAACTTTCACCTGAGAAACTTGTTGAGAGCATGAATTCAATTGTTATACCTCAGCAGCCTGCACAATTAAACTTGTATCTGATTTTCATCAGCATCAGCCCTGCAGCTAAATGAAATAAGAGCCTCTTTTACAGCTGTCACCGCAGCTCGCTGGTTCTCAGACTGTGACTCGAGCTGAAGGCTAACGGATCCAAGCTTTCCATTTTCTCTTTGTAAGAGCTTGCGTACACTCAAAAGTATCCACACCTCACCAAAATCTTTATAGTCATCGTTACTGCTGTTATGGTCAGGTTCAGGAGCCACATGGGTTCCTTAGATGGGAGCCACTTCATCGCAGTCAACAGCAGGTGATAGTTGATTGATGGCAATGCTGAGCCATATAGGGGTTACTAACATCCCATTTCCCATTGGCAAGGAGCTCAGCTCTGTGTTCAAGTCCAAAGGCATGACCAAACCAATCCCCAAATCCCATCCATCACCTGGAACCACTCTTGGTACCAATTTTGTGTCAGTCAGAGTACATCTGCCCACTTCCCACAGCCTTTAGCTAGGGGTCCCCTCGCAGCCTGTGGGGCGTGCAGGAGATGATGTGGCCCCCTGTGGATGAGAAAACAGAGGCTTGGGGAGGGGAAATAGTCTCCAAGATCAGCCAGTGAAGACACCTCTGAGTTGGAGCTTGAACCCAGGTCTCTGGGCTACAAATTTGGCGCTGTGGCTGCTGCGAGACACTGCCTCCTGGTGGCCGCCCCAGCCACAAACAGCTGGAGATGGGATTCTTGGATGGCTCCAAGCAAATTTCCCCGGGGCGGCCACATTCCATGCAGCACACACACCAGCGAGCCTCTTCTCACCCTGGCTGCCTGCTCCTCTAGGAGCAACTTGGAGGATTCCTACACATTTAATCCCTACTGTGTGCTAAGTACTGAAGATGGTCGTTCCATGTTACCCTCCCTGCAACCTTGCAAGGTGGGTGCTATCACCCCCAGCTATGCAGGGTGGCGGTGACGGGAGAAAACGAGGCTTAGAGAGGCAAAAAGACTTGTCCAAGGCCACACAGTTGGAAGGCACCAATGTGGGAGCTTGAATCAAAACCGGAGGAAAGATAGGCCCAACATTCCCATTCCTTGGCTCTGGGAGCCCCCGTGGAGGCAGAGATGAGGGCAGGAGTGGGTGCAGAAGTTGGCTGGTCAACAGAATGCCAGTCCAGGCTGGGCAAACGATGGGTGCTCTGGGGGTGGGGAGTTTCCGTCCTGCTGTGGAGATTCCTGAAGGAATTGTGGTGGGAAGCAGGGGTTCCCCTTCAAGGGGACAGGGGAGACACTCTGGAGTGACATTTGACACCCACCCTTCTGTAATGATCAGAGTGGGAGTAAATGGAGCTGGGCCTCAGAGTAATTGGCCGGGGAACCCTGAGTCTCGGCTCGCCCAGGGTCCCAAAGACCCTGGAGCGAATGAAGCAAATTCTCACAGTGTCAGAGGCCGCCTTCAGCACCCTGCAGAGGACGCAACTTTCAGCAGCCGCTTTTCAAGGTTCCAAAAAGAAAGAAGGGGGGGCAGAAAAGGAAGGCGTTGTTTTCATGCCTCTTGCTTCATTTGCATAAGGTGAAAAAATGTTTCCATAGAAACAACCAGAGTCTGTAATTTTTGAATAACGATTTCTGCACACAGCACAACCTGTCTTTTTTCCAAAGGGGAATTAAGAAATTCTCAACAGCATTTCTCACCACAACAAAAGGCAAAGTTTCCCAATTCTAGGATTGCTGCTCCAGAAGGGAGGGCCTTGGCTCCAGCCCCTGCCCTCTCTGGGCCTCAGTTTACTTCTCCTGTGAAATGGGGCGAGTGAGGGTAGAATTAGGCAGGGATGAAGCTGCCTGGAAGGGGAGGGCGGGCGCTGGAGTGAGATGGGATTCCTGTGTCAGGGCTGGGAGGCAGCAGGGCTGGGCAGTGCTGTAAGGAGCTTTCCAGAAGAGGCGGGGGCAGGGGCTGAGGACCCAAGGACCACCCAGGCCACACGGAGAGGCCCCTGCCCGACCCTGCCCCCCGGGGTCTCCTCTGGAGACAGTGGAAAGCGGGCGTGCAGGACCCCAGAGCGCAGCCAGCGGACCCGGCTTACCTGAGCCAAGGCTGCGGCCTCGCTGGGCGCCTCTGCCCCCTTGTGGCCTGAGGCTACCGCAGCACCCACTTGCCCGGGGCACTGACCTGTGTCGCCGGCTCCAACAGGGCCTGACCTCCCTCCTGGTGCCTTTGCAGAGGGGGAGCAGCCACAGGGTCTGGGGGTGAGGTTGGGCTGGGAGAGGGACCCCAGGATCCTCTGGCCACCTGTCCTCCTCCCAGGCCTTGGCACACGTGGTTCCATGGAGGGGCTCCCTGGGGCACCTTGGGAAGTGCAGATTCCCGGGCCTTCCTCTGCAGGTCTGACTCAGGAGGTCAAGAGGTGATGGTTAAAGTGGACAGGACCAGAGTGAGGCCTGCAGAGGGTAACGTGGGGGGACTTGTCTGCTCCCCCATATTACAGATGAGAAAACTGAGGCCCTGCGTGGGGGGCCCCACACGTCCGTAGCTTCCCACCAAGGAGGCCCTGCATGTTCTGCCCATCCTCTGACCGCACAGTGACCAAGGAAGCTGGGTGGTCTGGGTCTGCGGAGGACGGTAACCGGGGCTGTTGTCCTTGGGCTCCCGGTCTGCCTTTATTTATCCCTCTCATTTAACTGAGGGCTGATTGCTGCACTGGGACTGGAGCTGGGCAGGCAGCAGTGCCTGGTATATCTGGCTTAATTACAGCTGGAGGAGACGGGAGCAATGAGGCGTGAGCTGCTGGTGACTCCAATGCAGGAAACGAGCGAGCAGACATCCTTCCCTCCTCGTTTTTAAGAACTACATGTACAATGCCTCCCCGATTAAAACATAATCACCCCACTGGATGGTGATTTTTGGGGGGCAGCAGGGTCTACCCTCAGCCTAACTTCTGGAACCCCTCCTCACGCTGGTGCTCTCCCCTTTAGCCTCCATCTCCTGACCTCCCCCAGCAGGCTTCCGACTGTCCCCCGGGCTCCAGGTGGCAGGGACGGGTTTAGAGAGGTGGCACTGTGAGGTGTGGGGAGGCCTGGCTCGTGCTGGTGGGTCCTGAACAGAGGCTGCCATCAGGGTTGCAGGCAAGACAGATGGGCACAGATGGGCAGACCCGATGGCTCTGGAAGTTCAGGGGGTGGCCCAGGGCGGCCCACCCTGCTGGGGCTGCAGTTTTCCTGGGCAGCCGGATGTTGGCTGGCAGCACTGGGCACAGAGGAGACAGAAGCACAGAACCGGAACCAGGCGGCCCAGCCCAGCCCTCTGTGTCCCGCGGCAGGACAGCCTCCAGTCAGGTAAAACAGGGGGTGGCCTTGGGGCTTGCACAGATGGAACATGTGCCATGTCATTGGGAAGGAGCTCACCAGGAGAAAGATGGGGCCTTGGGAAAGTGGCTTCCTGCTGTGGAGCCTCAGTTTCCTCATCTGTGACATGGGGCTTTTGTGAGGGTTGCTGCGAGAATGAAGAGGAGTGATCTGTGAACAGCCAGCTCACGGCGGAGTGCCCCTTGGCTTGGAGGTGGAGAAAGAAGATGGGGCTGTTCTCTTCCCCAGCTGGTGTCTTGGAGGAGAGCAGCTGCCCAGGGGGAATGGAAAGTTAGGTCCGAAGGCCGCTTTGAAAGGGTTGGAGGCTGGTTACCCTGAGCCCAGCTCCGTGTTGGCTGCTATCAGCTGGCTCACTGGTGAAAACCTCAGTGCCTTTTTGTTTTGGTGGGAATTAGAGCCTATGGGGGCGCATGTATTTAGAAACCATAACACTCCATCGGCACATGCGAGAGTGGTTTGCAATGGAACTCAGTCTTCACAACGCTGAGGAAACACAGTTGGGAAACTGAGGCACACGGAGAAGGTGGCTCACCCAGGGCCACACGGCGGGGAGGTGTGGCAGCTCTGATGGGGGCGTCCAGCCTGGTGGCATCTCAGCATATGCAGTTAGGGGGCTCCTCTTAGGGAGAAGGAATACCAAATCCTGTGGCAGTGGATATTCCGACAGGAGTGAAATCCCAAGAAAAGGCCCATTTTATATCAGGCAGATATTAGAGATGGCAATGCAGCCAGGCCCTCCCTGCCAGGAAGGGTGGAAACCCTGAAGAGTCAGCACCCGCTGTCCCTTGAACCCAGGCCTGGACTCCTGCCCCAGTGCTCTTTCCACGGAAGCAGCTTCCTCGAATGCACCCGGTTTCCTGGGAGTGAGCTTCTTTGCCACCGGAATGAACGAACAATCCAGACGAGGATTTCAGGATGGTTCCGCCCTGCCTGCCTCACAGCACCCTTCCCAGAACAGGCGGGGGAACGCGAGGCAGGGTGGTTCTCGCCTGGAGCCGGGTGGGTGGCCTGGGGGGCAGAGGCAGGCTCTGAGTTCTGCACCTATTTACATATCCCCTGCGCACTGTCCGGGCACTCCTTCCCTTCCCTGGTTCCTCAAGGCACAGCTCCCCCGGGCAGATGAAAGCTTCATGGAGTTTTGCGACATGAAAGTCAGTCGGAGGAAAGAGCCTTGAACAGTTCCGCGTGAAAGAGAGAGGCAAGTGCCCGAAATTATTTTACGACAAAGGCAGCTCTCTCTGCCACAAAGGCACGGAGGAGAAAGGAGCCCTGGAAACAGGTCATTTCTTTCGTGGAAAAATGGAAACTGCTCTGAAGCATTTTGGGAGACATGCTGCGAAGTAGGTGACATCAGAAGACGAGGACACTGGGGGCTCCCTGCCAGGAGGTGCAAAAAGCAACTCCCATTCGAGGGTCAGAGGAGCCTGGACGCTAATGTCTCTTGAAGGTGACTTGGAGCCAATTGCCGGAAAGGCCACGCCCTCAGGAACACAGGTAGGTCCCAGCTCAGGTGAGCCTGAACCTTCTGCCCCATCAGGTGGTTCCTGTGGGAGGAGCTCAGGCGGGGGGAAGAGTCGGAAGTCAGGGTTTCATGCCTCCCTTGTTGGTTTTGGGGTTCCCTTTAAGGTGGACACTCAGTGTGAGCAGTGGGAGGTGAGGGTGGAGCAGAGGACAGCAAGGGTGGCGGTTCAGGTACAGTAAACCTGCAGGGAGCAAATGCCTTTGTCCTGGGTGTGAAAGGGTAAGGCCCCATTCTAGGTCATTTTAGGTCATTTATTCATTCAACAAACATGGGTTGAACTGTGTCTTAGGCAGGCCTCAGAGAAGCTCAAGAAAAGTAAGATGCTGTCATTGCCCCGAGGGGCCACTGGCCGGCATGCAGGTCAACTGTGACAAGCTGTGGTCCAGGTGAGGGTGGGGTCTGGACAAGCCAGGGGGGTCCACTATGGATAAGCCAGGGAATGGAGAGAGGCCCCAGAGAGGGGCTATCGAGACAAGTCTTAGGGCGTGAACTGTAGGTGGGGAGGGGAGGGAGAACCTTCCAGCAGGAGGATGCACCTGTGGCTAAGGCTTGGAGGTGCAGGGAATGCCCCCAAGCACCTGGGGCCGGGGTGCAGAGTGTGGCCAAGACAACAGTCCTGGAGCTGGACAGCCTGAGGGGCCACATCGTGCTGGGCTCTGTTTCCGGTGGGAAGGAGTGGGACAGTCCCTGTGGACAGTAGGGGGCTACTAGGGACCCTGGGAGTGGCAGTGAGGGCAGATACAGGATGTGGCCAGGTGGCGCTGGCTCAGGTAAGTGGAATGGGGAGGGGAGCAGAGGCTGCAGCCAGGAGGGCAAAGGGGAGGTGGCTAGGCCATGGAGGGGAGGAGAAGCGTGGGGAGAGGGGCACTGGGGGAGCTCCAGAAGGCCCCTGGTGTCAGAGCAGAGGGCAGACCTGCTCCTCCTCCTCTCTCCCTCTCTGCAGCTGCAGCCAACAGGCCTTGTCCCCTCCCCTCCAACCCAGGTGACTTCCGTGCCTCTCTGTGTCCTCCAGGGTGCTGGGCCCCTGGCCAGCCTGTGGCTCCTCCATGCCCCTGAGTGTGTGGGCAGATCTACGGGTTGAGAGGACATCAGGGCAGGGCCCACCCTGAGCTAAGTCCAGTTGTCATGGATTTTTCTCTGTTTGTTCCGTCTTAGAGTCAGACCTAGCACAGCGCTGACCAACCCAGCAGTTGTGCCAGCCCAGGACGTATACAGGAGGTCACATGTGTGGCCTGAGCCTACCCTGTCTCAGTCCAGGGCTAGGAGGCTGAGGGTCTGGCTGGGGGCAGCATGCCTGGGCAGTGGGTGTGGCCGGGGGCTCCTTTCCGGGGGCACATGCCACAGAGCCCCGCTTCACCACTCGGGGCTGTCCCCGTCCAGTTGCAGGGGGACCTGCTTGAAGCCAACCCCAAACTCATGGGGAGTGAAGTTTGATGGGTCTGGGTGGGAGTCACTTGGCATAAAGGGGGCTGGCTCCTATGAGAATTCCCAGGAGGATTTAAAATCTCAGGAACTTGCCAGACTTCTGC
The DNA here is from genome assembly GCF_008728515.1 of Papio anubis. Lineage (NCBI taxonomy): Eukaryota > Metazoa > Chordata > Mammalia > Primates > Cercopithecidae > Papio > Papio anubis. The sequence continues at coordinate 5,894,567 of NC_044982.1, read as the reverse complement.
TAGCTGCGGCCAGGGCACTGCTGTGGCTCCTCAGTTCTCCCGCTAGGGAGATGGGGCTAAAAGTCTTGCTCTGTCCACCGCGGGGGCTTCTTGGGAGAATAAAACGAGGCCAAGCGTCTCCAGAAAGCTTGGGTCTTCTGCGATGAGGGGGCTGGGCTGGAGGCCCCACAGAGCTAATATCAGAAGAGCAGGGCAATAACCCACATTTCATAATCCTTGAACTTGGACAAACAGACACTGGGTTCCATGTCAGTAGGCCCAAGGCCGGAAGGGTGGCTCCCCGCCTTCTGAAGACCGGGCTCAGAGGCCCAGATGGGAATTCTGGGGCCTTCGGGTCCCAGCACCATGCCCGACATGAGAACATAAGCTCAGGCCTCCGTTCCCTCTAGGCTGGTGGGTGGGAATGTGGGATGGGATTTGTGCGAGGTGAGGAAAATTGTTTCCAGTTCCCTCCTTATGGGGCCTGAGCTGGGCCCCTGGGTCTACCACTGGGGCAGGCCTGGGCCCAGCTGTGGACAGCTGCCATGCCGGCCACTTCACCTCTGGCTCTGCCAAGCCTTGTCCCCAGGGGGCCGCCCTCTACCCTGGCTCTATTTTACTGGAAAGGAGGCCCCAGAGGTCAGGAGGCGCCTGGTCAGCCCATGCCAACACCGGCCAAGCAGCCCGGAGGACTTTTCACGTGGGAAGCCAGACCAAATCTCTGGGCTCCATTTTCCTGCTACAGGGAGACAGAAAACCTGGAACCCATCAGTTGTCATTAGGGATAGAGGGGACAGAAGGGACAGGGCCACCTCCATCCTGTCCCTCGAGACCTGAGACAAAGATGTATGTCATTGGGGATGGAGGGGAAAGAAGGGACAAGGCCACCTCCATCCTGTCCCTTGAGACCTGAGACAAAGATGTACAAGGTGTGGAGCAGGCAGCAGGACCAGGTTCACTCCCAGAAACCCGGGCTTGGTGAACTAGGGGAGCCTGAGGCTTCGGGGTGACCAGAGAGAACGAAACGCCGTGAGAGAGCTTCCGTACAGTGAGGCTCGCAGCAAGTGCGCGGTAAATGTTAGCCCTGTGGATGACCTCCCGGGGACTCAGTGGACCCATCTGGTCAAACGAAGAAGTCACTCAGAGCATTGGTTCACCCAGGTCCAGGGTGCTGAGGGGGGCTGTTCTCGGGGTCTCTGGGTCCCCCATGCCTCCCTTCAACCAGCGAAACTCCTTGAAAATCCATTCTATGTTTTGGGCTTCTGGATAAGTATTCATGGGAATAAAGGATCCCACAACTAAAATACATTTTGTAAAAAGGCTGGTTTGGAGGCCTATGTGCATACAAAGAGCAGCGCACAGCCCTCCTGCTCCAAGTCTGCTGGTGGAGCTTGAGCCCAGGCAGCCTGTGTGTGAGGGGAGGGCGGCCTGGCTCTGTAGGAGATGGCTGGTTTCAGGGTGACCTTTACCCTGCTATCACGGAGCTCAGTGACCTCTTTGCAGACCTGCTCTGGGCTCAGCTGGGATTCCAGGGACTATCAGCAATTACAGAGGAGTGTCCCTCCCCACTGAGAGAGGTGGAGAAGGACAAGAGCAGACAGCCCTGCAAATAACTCCTCCCTGCCCTCTGTGCCTCAGCGCCCTCATCTGTGAAATGGGTATAATAGGAGTGTCCCTCTTCATAGCATTGCAAGGCTGAAATGAGATAATGTATCTAGAGCTCCTAGTGTGGGCCACTTGGCATGTAGTAAGTGATCAATTAATGGTGGCATGAGTCACTGTTACTCATATTATTATTCGTATCCCCAGAGCCTCACCGGATGCCCTTCGGCTTCTTCAAGAACATATACTGAGCTGGCCTCACTCCAGAGTTGTTTACTTGTGCTTGTCTTCACAAGGTAATTGAGAAGAGGCCCAAAGAGAGCGAGGGCCAGCTCTCCGGCTGCCTGCTTCCCAGGCCAGGCTGTTTCCTTCTCCAGGGCCACTTCTGCAAACTCTTCAAAAGAAACAAGGTCACACTCCCTAGTCTAAGCAAGGGAGGAAACCAAAGGCAGCTTTGATATGTCAGCTTGGGGAACAAGCTGACGGCACGGATCACGAGCGCTGCTTTCTGCCTGAGCAAATGGCTCTAAATGACGTACTTCAGGCTCTCCTCTTAACGTGCTGGGTGTTTATGATTTTTAAAAAAGTGCCTCATCAAAAAAAATGCAATAATGATGCTCCTAACTTAACAGCAGCATTTTAGAAGAGATGAATTATTCACATCAGAGATGAAACAGGGACTCCACAAACTGGGCCAGCTGAAGCAGTCCCTTTCCCGGGAACTATTTTTATCTTTTTTTACAGTCTTTCATCTTGGGAGACACGCGGTTCGCAATGTACGGGGAGCCCATTGCTCAGAGCCCAAGCTGGCAGGATGTCAAACCTGAAGTACTAGGCGTCTTGGAGCTTCTGCCTGGAGTACGAAATCTGAGGAAACTGAAGTGTGGAAAACGGGGCAGCAGCAATGTGAATGAAGATGATTGAGGGGTGCTGGGGACTCCCTGTTTCTTAACCTTGGAGGGTTCTCAGAGGCATGCTTCTCCATCGTTGACCCAGGGCACCATGGAGCTATCCTGCCCTTTCTTTTCCTGACATCTAATGATTTCCCACCTAATAATGCGTGGAGCTCTTGGGAAAGAGTATATGGATTCTCTATGGTGTGCACGGAACAGCTGGCCCTGAGGAAGGAAGGGATTTCATTATTGCAAGGCTCAGGGGCAAGGGTGGACCAGCAGGGTCCCAGACTCTACAGGCTTTGACAGTCCAACATTGTCACACTCAACACTTGCCCATTTGCTTAAAAAAGCACCCTAGGCCTGCGCTGTCTGATATAGTAACCATGAGCCACATGGGTACTGAACAGTTGAAATGCAGTTGGACCAAATTGAAAGGTGCTGTGAGTGCAAGCAGCACACAGGACTTCAGAGACTTAGTACAAAAGGAGAACGTAAATCATCGCACAAATATTTCTATATCGATTATACATTGAGATGATAATATTTTGAATACATTGGGTTAAATGGAATATATTGTTAAAATTAATTCCACCTGGTTAACAGCCAGGTGAAATTTACTTTTCAACATGTTGCTAGAAATTGTGAAATTACCTATGTGGCTCACTTACATTTTGTTTCTCTTTCTTTTCTTTTCTTTTCTTTTTTTTGAGACAGAGTCTCACTCTGTTGCCCAGGCTGGAAGGAGCGCAGTTGTGTGATCTCGGCTCACTGCAACCTCCGCCTCCAAGGTTCAAGCAATTCTTCTGCCTCAGCCTCCTGAGTAGCTGGGATTACAGGCACATGCTACCACACCCAGCTAATTTTTGTATTTTTAATATAGACGGGTTTTTGCCATGTTGGCCAGGCTGGTCTCGAACTCCTGACCTCAGGTGATCTTCCCACCTCGGCCTCCCAAAGTGCTGGGATTGCAGGCGTGAGCCACTGCACCTGGCCTCACTTTACATTTTTATTGGACAGCACAGCTCTAGAAAGGGAGCTAGGAAGATAGTAACTAGTGGCTGACTCTTGGTGGTGGAATTACAAAAGCCTTTCCCCCCTCCTTTTTTAAAACTATTTTTTCCGTGTTTTCTAAGCTTTGCAGAAATGCCAAAACTAGCCATTGTTGCTTTATATCTGCAAAGGGACAACTACTATTATTTTTAATGACTTTCAGAGCTTGCCGGGAAATGGGACTGAGTTAAGCAGCTTCCTGGAAGCATCAGTGTCAGCAACTATGCTATGGGGAGAGTCAGGGAACAGCAAGAGAGTCTTTAAGGACTCCAGAGATTTTAACTGGGCTCAGGGTTCAAGAGCTCAGGTAGGAACGAGAACCCCAGTGAGGGGTGATGGGGAAGCTTATCAGTGAGACACAGGAAGTGGCTCCAGTGATGGCTTCATGGCTTTGGCCTGGTAGGGCCTCTTCCGGTGTACAAGGCAGGAAGCTGTGCTCTTCCTGCTGGATGTCAGCTCCTATCTCTCCTGGGGAGTGGAGGCTGCTCTGGAGTGGGGCCAAGATTGGGAGGTCCAGGAGAGAAAAGGGCATGCAATCCACCTCCCAGTCAACAAGATGCTATAATAAAAACATAGCCAACAGTCACTCAGTGCTTATTACGGTGCCAGGTGCTGCTTCACATACTTTCCGTATTTTAACTCATCTATTCCTCAATTGCAATCTATGAGATAGGAACTATTATTGTCCCCATTTCAAAGATGAGGAAACAGGTGCAGAACCGTTGAGTAACCTGCCCTGCGTCTCCAGTAGAAAAACAGGCCTTTGGTGAGATGAATTTACCCGCTTCGGCCACCAGGGGCGCTGTTTGCGCAGCTTGAACTCGAGACCACAGCAGTCCAACGGAAACCGAATGTAAGCCACATTTCTAGAAAGTACTCAAGAAGAGTGACATTAGTGTTATATTTTCTTTAGCTCGGTATATCCAAAATAGTATCATCTTGGCATGTAACCAACACGACATTTATTAGATACTTTACATTCTTTTTTGTTAGACTATATCTCGAAATCTAACATGTTGTTTGTACTTAAATGCACTTTAGATGTGAGTCCCATTTTAGGCACCCGGTAACCATATGTGGGTCGTGGCTACTGTATTGGACAGTTCAGCCACTAAAATCAAAGAACTAGCCCAGGATGGCGAATTGGTCCGTCTAGTCTATCAACCTTGATTGTTGGTGTTGGTGCTTGGAGGCACCCTGTGATTGATTAGCAATGTCTGCTGTGAACATGGAAGGGGGCCTGTGGTAGGGTCCACACTGACTGATGGTGAGCCATGCCTGCACAGTGAAAAGCGACCTCTGTATTCCTGTGGGTGGGCACACACCAAGGGTCATGGTGACCTCCCCCTCCTCTGCCCTTCTCCTCCTCTGCCCTCCTGTGGTTTTTACTGTATGTAGTGGGCCAGGCTCCAGGTATACTGATCCTGGGTCTTGTGTTCACATCCCTGTGCCTCTGTTTTCTGGCTGTGACTCCAGATGAGCCGCTATACTTCTGCCAGCCTCAGCTTCCACATCTGAAAAATAGGCATAATAACCACTACTTAGCAGGACTGCTAAATAGATGAAGAATTGGCACACAGTAGATGTAGAGTAAGTGGTGGCTCCTCATTCTTCCTCCTGCTTCCCCCCTACTCCCCTTAAGACACACTCAAAGTCTGTCCTCACCCAAAACCCTCTCGGGAGGCAGACAGCTCCTTACTGCGCCTGCTTGGCAATATCTCTGCCCCATCCAAGGCTGAGTAAGGCCTCCTGCTTGCTGGCTTCCTGCAGTGCCCCTCTGCCTGCCCCTTCTGTCAAGGCCAAGGACTGTCTCAGCCTTCAGCAGGCTAGCACAATAGCCCCCCATCTCTGGCTGCACAGCTGGGCTCCAAGTGGGCTCTCACCTGTCAGACAGCTGATGATGCTGAGACACTCTGCTCGTCCCATGGTTTTTTTGTTTTTGTGTTTTTGAGACAGAGTCTTGCTCTGTTTCCCAGGCTGGAGTGCAGTGGCTTGATCTCGGCTCACTGCAACCTCCACCTCCTGGGTTCAAGCGATTCTCCTGCCTCAGCCTCCTGAGTAGCTGGGATTACAGGCATGTGCCACTACGCCCGGCTAATTTTTTTGTGTTTTTAGAAGAGGCGGGATTTCACTGTACTGGCCAGGCTGGTCTCAAACTCCTGACCTTGTGATCCACCAACCTCGGCCTCCCAAAGTGCTGGGATTACAGGCATGAGCCACCGCACCTGGCCCTGGTCCCATGTTTTTTAATAACCACTCCCCTCGGCCCCTATAGACAAGGATGTTCTCCTCCCGGCCTCCCGTTAGAACACTGGCTCTCCTCCAGCTCAGCACGCAGAGGCCTCCCGTGTCCTGTGCCAGTTAGCACCTCTCCCAAGACACCTGGGGCCCCCTTCTGGGGAGGAATTTACATCAAGCAACATCTGGAGGAGAGTGAACTGTAAATGGTGAACGCGCTGGCGAGGCAGCGACTCCAATTAGGAAACAACTAGATTTCTCTAAGTATGACGGGAAAGTAATTCTCTGGCCAACAGAGTTTAATCAGAATGTTTTATGCAAGACGTATCCCTGACCCTGACAAATCTTCCCCTTCTTGCTGGAAATTAAACAAATATATTGTCAGCGCGGATTCCGATGAGCGCATAAACAGATGCTGGCTGGTACAATCATAAAATTGAGGATTTTCAACAACTGAGATGAGCGAGGAACAGGCTGGAAGCTCTGCTTTGTCTTCTAGGCTTTTAGCCACTCCTGCTGTGTGTTGGGGGCCCCAGGAAAGAAAAGACTTTCTGCATTTTCTGCAGTGTCTCTGCATACCCAGCCCCCAAAGAGACATCCTCTTCCTCCTGGTGACCCGGCAGTCTGAATGGCATCCTGAATTCCCTTCGGTTCCAGCTCCTGCCACCCTGGCCTGGGAGCATTTGCCCCAGCATCTGTCTCCCCTGGCAGGCCGTTCTGATGTGTCTTCACAGCCCTGGCATCCGGGACAATGCCTGGCACACAGCGGACCTTGAACAACTGTTTGCGAGAGGAAGAGAGGGAGGGTGGGAGGGTGAAGTCCGGGGACTGTGCCTTCCAGGAGGTTCCATGATCAAAAGCTGACTTGCTTCTGAGTCTGTGGAGCTGAGCTGCAACTCAGCCAGGTTGCAACTCTGTGTGAGGCACTGTTTACTGACCAGGAAAGTGGGCAGAATGGCAGGTGGTTGCTGTGAGAATTACTCAAGGCAGTTGACTCATCTGGCACAGAAGAGGCATGAGCTGGTGGTGGTGGCAGTCGGTGGCTCACACTCCATGGGAAGCAACACTCACTGTGCTGAGTGCCTTAGTGGCAGTGTCGGGGCAAAGACAGAGGGAAGGCGGGAGAAAGACCAGTGGTTCCATCTCAGAGGAGAGTGCTACTGGGCTGGCTCTTGAAGGCCCAGAGAGGTGACTCACCTAAAATCTCTCAGAGGGGACGTCCTTAGGGCAGCCAGGCTTCCCTAGAGCTTTCCAAACCTAACGCCCGGCTTTCCCCCTTGCACTTTCCCAGGTGCATGTGGTAGCATGTAGACTCATGGACCCTTATCCAGGTCTCATTGGCTGTGTTGAAAAATCACCTGGAAAACTTTAGAAAATTCTATTCCCCCAGCCCAGCCTTGAAAGCTCTCGTTCAGAAACAGCAGGATGAACCCTGCCCCAGGGTTTGGGACAAACTGCCCAGGTGTGGACCATCCATTTAGTAAATGACTGTAAACGGTAGTGCTTTAGTGACTTGAGCACTCAGTGGGATCCAGACAGACAGAGCAGGTAAGGGAGGACTGAGTGGGTCAGAGCCAGCCTGGCTGAGTCCCTGCTCTCAGTTTTCCAGCCCTTCCCACTGTGTTCACCTGGGGGCAGGGATTTCCATTGCACAGGGAAGGAATGTGCTGTGCCCAGGGACACCTCCCCCACAGATCCCCATCCAAGGACCAGAATGCTGCCTGGCCCCTTGCTACAGCAATCCCGTGCTTTCCTTTCTCTTTGAGTTGGTACTGTTATCTCAACAGCCTTGGCTTTCTGGGTGAAGGTCAGCAGCCATCCAGACAGGCATTGCAGAGTGATAGATTCTAGGGTCAGACAGGCTGGTGCCCTCCTTATGTTATTGACAAAGAAGAAAAAGAGCTCAGGGTCATAGTGGACCCCCTCATCATTCTGGCTTTGGAGATGTGAGACTGTACCTCTCCTTCTCATGAGACACAGGGAAGAATTCAGGGGGATAAGTATAGACTCTGCCAGTAACTCAGACCGTCTTGGCCTGCATCTCCAAGCATCCAGAGGGTTGTGAGGTGGGTGGGGCTGGTGAAAAGTGCTGAGGTCACCCTCATGCCTCCCAGGCCTACCTCAGGCATCTTGGAGAGGGGCTGCAGAGAGCTGACTCCTCAGGGGAGCACCTGTGGTAGTCCCCCAGCCCTCAACCTTCACTCCCCTGGCCGAGCTCTCCTAGGCTCTTGGCCGCCTCTCTCCAGCCGCCCACATGACCATGGCCACTATCACAGGTCTGAATAGCACATGGCCTTCTGGGAGGCGAGTGGGGTTTGAGTCTCTTCGATTTTACAGATGAGGAACATGAGCTTGGGGAGGCGAAGGACAAAGCCAGGCCTGCAAGACATTGAACTTCACCTCTACCAGGAGGATGACATCATCCTCATTTCTCAGATGAGGAAACTGAGGCTCAGAGAGATGCAGTGGCCCACCAAGGCTGGGGGCAGGAATGCTGGACACCCACTCTGGGCCCTGCATTGCCCTGGTTGCCTGTGTGGCCCCAGCCCTCCTGGGCCATTTTGATCTGTTTTTTGCATTTGGGGCAAGTGTATGAGAGCATGTTTGGAGAACTATGCTTTACAGCAAGAAGGTTTGAAGTCACCAGACTCAGCCTTTCAGCGTAGGAGGGAGAACGAGGCTGGAGATGGCGAGGCAGGAGGTTGGCTCACATGCAGGGCCGGGAGTCTCCCTGGGCAGCAGAGGGTCTGGGCAGGACACGGATGTCCACACGGTTATTAAGAAGAGGTGGCTGGGCACCCTGCCCAAAATGTCCTTGGTCACCCACTCACGTTCCAGGAGGCAACTGGGCATTAGGGAGCGAATTCTTCAGGCCTCCTGAGGAGCTTTCATTAGCCACGCACACAGATGGAGAGCAGCGGTGCCCAGGAGGCCGGAAACGGCCCCTTGCTCCTCGCCAGTGGATCAAATGTTCCCTGGCTGGGTGGATATGGGTATTAGCCCTCTCTTGTCCCCCAAACGCTGATGCCTGGTCTCATCTTGGAAAAACTGTCTCTGTGGCAGTGCCAGGCAGCTGGGCTCTCACGGAGGGGGCCGCTTGGCCTCAGGACCCAGAGCAGCCGTGGCCAGATTTTCCTGTAGTCCATCCAGGCTGCCCTGACCACCAGGTTGTGGCCACACCTGGGACACCAGACATGCACGGTGGGCCTGGCCTGGTGGCTCACCCCAATGCTAACTTGGCGGCTGGCTGGGGCTGGAGGCCTGAGAAGGGGCAGTGGTCTCTGGCTTCCTGGATGGAGTCTGAGAGGCAAGGAGTGCCGAGAGCCCTGTCCAGTGCAAGGGGACATGCGCACAGAAGACAAAGAGGAGGCAGACCACGATGGCTGGGGCAGCGGCAAGGGGTGGGCATGAAGGAAGCTTCTGGAAGCTTCTGGGGAAGGGAGGGGGTCAACTGCTGGCTCTTCAAGAGACCCTGCTAGAGCTGACCTACAAGCTACAGACCCTCCAGTGCACGTGTACTCACATCATGTACCCTCGCACACACCTGCGCACACACTCACACGCTCCCCCATGTACACACAGGCCCAGGCCATGCCCCTAGAGGAATGGACTGTGTCCAGAGCCACTGGGGGCAGAGTCCAGTCAGCACATGTCGGGGAGGCAGGCAGGCTTCCTGGTGCATAGCCATGGAGGCAGCCTTCCCTGGGCTAGAACGCCTTGGAAGTCCCACCCTGCACCCAGGCACAATGAGGCCTTCCCCTGGCACAGCACAGGCTGGGCCCGGCAGAGCTGAGCTGGACAAAAGTGATGCCCAGTTCTCTGTGGTCTGCTCCATTCGTCTGGGCTGGGTCTCAGGACGCCCCATCCCCCAAGTGCCCCTGTGTCTGGGGTTCTGCCTCTCTGCCTCACGGGGACGGAGTGGACCCATGAGGAGGGGGTTTTGATTGGGGGTCTGGCGGTGACCGGTGCTTTGCTTGGTTACCGATCATGGGACCGCCAGCCTCAGCCTACTTGTCTTTCCGCGCAGGCGTCTCCTCTGCACCCAGTTCCTGGCAAGTCAGTCTGGTGAACTGGCTGCACGGGCTGGGCTGAGGCTTCTGTGCCCGCGTCTGTTTTAATGACGTCCTCTAAGGAGGTTCAGGCTGGCTGCAGACTCTGACATGAAGGCGTGTCCTTCTAGCAGGAGGTCACTGGGGGACTGTGTCTTCCTGGGGTCTTCATTCCCATATGGGCCCCATCCCTTGAAACAATTAATGGAGGCCTGCCAGCCGCTGGTGCTGGGCTGGTGTTGGGGCCGTCACACAGAGGGGCGAGCCTGGGACGCTCTGACGCACTCCTCCTTGCCTGAGCACAGCTCCAGCCAGGGGGACTGAGGGAAAGCTTCCCAGAGGAGGTGACCCTGGCATTGGGTTCCCGGGGGTGAAGATTTTGACAATCAGCAAGGAGAGCGTTCTAGACGAGGAAGCTGCGTGGTGAGGTGAGGAGGAAGGCACGGCCCACAGTCCTGGAACTCTGGGAGCTGGGGCTCTTCTTAGGAGGCTCCTTGAGCACTTTTAAGCCTGATAAGAGCTATGATTCCAGAGGGCTGAGAGCACTTAGCTCTTACGCCCGTGTCCTCCTACGGAACACAGTGCTGATACCAGTATCAGTTGAATACGTGAACATGCAAACTGCCCCCCACCCCCCGCTCCAACACACACACACACAGACACAGACACTCTTCCAGAAACAGAATGCTCAATGCTGCCTGACACACAGTGACAGAAGAACAACTGGGGGGAAATACTCCTTCTACCTCAGGACCTTTGCACACACTGTCCACCTGATGGGGATGCTATGCCACGTCTGCTCCCACTCCATTCTCGGGGCCTGCTGTGTCTCTCCTATTCCCGCGGCGTCCCTCCTGCCATGCACGGAGCTGTCCCTTGGCAAATATTTATTGCTTGAATTCATGTGCTCCAAACACAGAAATATATGCTCCATACCATTTAGTACATGAAGTTGCTGAAGTGAACATCCACACAGGGCTCCTGGCTGATGACAGAAGACTAAGACAAGAAAAGGGGAAAAGTGAGGCAAAAATGCACCAGGCTTCTGTTCAGCAATGTGTCTCCACTTAGAGAAACGGCCGCTGGCTGCCTGTCTAAGCCACTACTCCTTGCTCAGAGAACAAGAAGTTCCTTACCTCTCTGCACATGCAGAGCAATCCTGCAGCCTCAGTTTCCCCATCTGCAACATGGGGACAGTGATGAGCCTACAGTGTTGTTGTGAGGATGGGTCATAATAACATGGATAAAACACTCAGCGTGGTGCCTGGCACAGAGCAGAGCCCTGGAAGTGGTGATGGTCACAGTGGTAAGGGCCACTCACCTGGAACCCAGAATGTGGCCCTTCCAGGGATGGTGGCAAGCCTCTGGCCACCTTGGCAGTGTTAAAACACCAGCCTTTGGTCTCCAGCCAAGATCTGCCTCTCCGGGGCCCACCCCATGCCTGGCATCCTGGGCTTGCTCTTGGGCTACTTGAAATCAACCTGATCCTTCTTATCTATCCAGACTCAGTTTCCCCACCTGGTAAATTGGGGCCAGTTGAACAGGCCAACATTCCCTGACAAACAGCCTCTCGTTCTATTGCCTCCTGCTACAAGTGCACTGTTCACTTTCTGCAAAACAAAACAAAACAAAACAAAAAACAAACAAACCCCCCCCAAAAAAAACTCTGCTGCTTCCTGGCATTCTTGGGGCTTGCTCTTCTGGGGGTGGACTGAGGGTGGGCCTCTTTTCAGGGATGCCGGCTCTGTGACCTCCCCCAGGGACCATCTCCACTGGGGCAGCTAGAAGGGGAGAAGCCGGCTCGACTTCCCACTCCCCACACGCCTGCCACTTCCAACGCAGAAGCAATTTGCTTTCATTATGAAGGCCACGGCAGAGTCTGTTTGCAGAAGGACTCAGCTTCTCAGCTGCCTGTACTGCGGGGAACATTTTCCTTAATTATTTTTTTATAGCCTAACTTTTGTGTGAGAGGGTTTGTTATTATCCCTGCCTCACTTGAGAGTCATAAGCCCGCAAGAAGAACCATAAATAAAACTTTACTTAATATTCAAAGTCCGCACGATGGGATGATGGATCGGGGGTGGGCAGGCGGCCCCCCCACGTCGGCGGAGGTGCACCCGGCTTTCTGCCGGAAGGCAATTACTTTCAGCTCCTTGTAATCAGAACCGCTTCCTACCTCTGCATTTTGTTTTTCCAACTTTCTCATTTAAAACCAGAATGGACGACATTGTATCCCATTTGTATTGTGTCGAGGGAGATTACTTGGGGCACTGCTGTGCCCAGGGCCACTGGGATGACAATATTTTACCTGAGAATCCACCTCTGAAACATTGAAGCATGGCGGCAGCAAAAGCAGGGCCATGATTTGATCCCCAGATTCTGAAGCGTGGGGGACAAATGCCTGGCGGTGGAATTAATTTTTCTTGAGGAATAGGAGAGCTATGACTTTTCCTTCTATTATTTCAAAACCTGGAAGCCGACTCTCTAGGGACCTGAGCTACCACAGGTAAAGTAGAAATGGAGGGGGCTGTTGTGGAATACGCCAGGGTTCTTTATTCCTCTTCTGCAGGGATGTGCTGTGTGACCTTCTACAAGTTCCTGACACTCTCTGGGCTGCAGTCACCTTATTCAGAAAATAGAGACGCTAGACAAGAAAATGATGCCAATATCACCCTTTTCCGAGCTGCCATTTTGTTGAGCACCTACTAGGTGCTGGACATTTTGCTAGGCCCTTTGTGCACACTGCCATGAGAAATCCACAGCAACCCCAGAGATGGGTTCATCAATGACTCACCAGCAAATACTTCCTGAGGCCCCGCTGCATGCCGAGTTTGGGCGTAGATGCTGGGCACACCTTGATGAACAAGGGAGGTAAGGCTGTGAATCTCCTAGACCTTTCTGTCTAGAAGAAGAGTTGGAGAATAAACGTGGAAACAAGCAAGATCTTTCTGGAGAAAATGCAATCAGATGATGTGCTAGATGGTAACAGAGAGAGGTCGAATGAGAGAGAGGCTGTGACAGCCTCTCTGAGAAGCTGAAACCCAAGCAGAACCCGAACATGAGGAGAGACTCAGATACATAAAGACTGGGAAAAGGATTCAGGTAGAGGGAACAGTGCGTGCAAAGGCCCTGAGTGGGTGCAGTAGATACCACAGGCCTCCTCACTCGAGACCACTCCAAGCACCTCCTGCCCTCTCATGCCACAGAGCTCAGAAAGCTAAAGCAATGTTCCCCAGAGGTCCCGGGGCCAAGGTCCCGCATGGGCCTGGGTGACCCCTGCAGAAGCTTCTGAGCAAGACTGAGCGGGGAAAGAAAGGCAATGTCAGAACACCACCCTCCAGTGAGCATGGAGACAGAGTCTCATCCTGGCGTGCCAGGTGCTGAGCAGAGTGACGGCAGCAGAGGGGCTTCTTAGGGCAGCTGGGGGCCCTGCCTGTGCCCTCGCTCTTTGTCCTCGCTGCCCTCTGGCCTGACATCCCATTGGCATCACACACAACGCCTCCCCGAGGTGCTCTTGTGCACACAGCAGGTCAAAGTGCCAGAGAATTAGATCCTGTCCCCTTGGGAACAGCTCTAAGCAGTGAGCCCTTAGGAGCATGCTCCAAGCTGTGTCCACCCGGGATCCAGAGGCCCTGGGACGGAGTGCCACTGTGGAAGCAGTGACAGCTTGATGAAGCTCCCCGGGCTGGCCCCTTCCTCCCTGCCTTTTTCCCCGTTCCCTGCAGTCCTGCAATCACCTCCCACATAAGCCACGTGCCCTTGCTGGAATCCTTGTCTCTGGGTCTGCGTCTGAGCACCTGCATGGCACATGCTTGTGTGTTTCTTTCAGCTGATTTTGTTTCCACAAGGGCAGAGTCAAGCTTGGTTTCCTGGAGATCTCACAAGGCTTCAGGCACCCCCTGAGCAGCCCCATTCTGATGAAATTCGAGAGAGGGATCCCGATGTTGACAACTAAGACCTGCTGGATACTCTAGGTGTCTACTCTCATCCGCCCCTTTCTCCAGGCGAGCTCATGAGACTTGGGGATGGCGCTGTCATGGCTCTCGGGGTGATGGATTCTCAGGCTCCTGCCTTGGTCCTGGGCTGGCCCATCTGGACCCGAGATCCCTCATCCTTTGGTAAATGTGCTCTTTGCAAGAACTGAAAAGGTTAATGGGGCTTCTGCAGGCTCCCAGCCAGCTGCTAGGTAGCAGCTTGGACAGCCAGACGATGTAGCTCATTAGGTAGCTGATTACCGATGAGGACGGCAGCATATCTCACTCCTCAGGCGGAGAGGCGGCCACGAGCCGGCTGCCAGCCTTCTGATGATAGGGTGGCATTGTTTGCTTAGCTCAGGCAAACACGCTGCTCTGTACCTGGCCGGAGGTTGGGGGTTGGGCTCAGGGACTCAGAGAGGAAGCAGCTCAGCTTCTCTCCAGGGGCACCCAGCAGACAGTGAAAGCGGCAGCCAAAGCCCCTGGTAACAGGAGACAGAGGGCTCCTGCTGCCCCGACCGCCCTCGGCCCACAGATGCGGGGGTGGGAGCCCACTAACATCCTGCAGGCAGCGAGAGATGTGAGGGAGAAGAGCGAGCCCAGGGTCCCCAGGGCTTCATGAAGCTGTGGAACCAACACCAGCAACTGTCCACCTCCGGGCTTCTTGCTAAGTGAGAAAAAAAAAAGTCTCGTGTGTTTAAGCCAACATTGATTGAGTTTGCTGTAACTTGCCTCCAATATCATTCCTAATTTATAAGCTCATGTGCTGGCCCACAGAAGCAATCTGAACAAATTCTGAAAGTTTAAATCACTTGAGTCATGTTAAAAACAGTGCAGGGCCTCCTTTATGTCCTCAGTAAGTAACCTCCTCCAGGCCCCCACCCCAACCTTGGCCGTCCCTTGGTTAAAGCGTTTTACCACGTTGTCATATACATGAGCAGCATGTGCCTTGGACTGGGAGCTCTTGAGGCCAGCCCAGTGCCTGGCACAGAGGCCGACTTGGGGAGATGGTCAGACGGTGTCTGCTGAATGGCTGAATGGTGTGCGTGAGTGAGTGAAATGGGATTCTTACGAGAAGGGCTGATTCAAGACCCTTTCCAATTCTGTGAGCCCACAATTCCTCGCTGAATTTGGGGCTAGTGAGGGAAGAACTGGGAGTTGAGTTGGTGCTGAACTAAAGCCCTGGTTTGTGGTGTTTGCCAATTTCCTGGTGTACATACTCCCACCATGGCTGGTTCAAGCTGCCAAATGTTTAAAAAACAGCTCATAAGATCTCTTGAAAATGTAACAGCGGGTTCTTACGAGCCAGTCAAGCCATCTCCAGCCCTGCATTTACTTCTACTCATTTTCCTTCCTTCCGAGCAGGAGGCGCGAGGGAGTCCATCTCTGCAACGGAGACTGAGGGGGAAAGGGGCCAGAGGGTGGGCATGCGGATGTAGTAAGGCGCTTGGAGTTTGTCCTAAGGGCAATGTTATTTATTTTTAAGTGTGTTCAGACTGGCATTTTACTGTACTCCTGAGTGCAGAGAGGAGGGGATTAGAGCCAAGTTGCCATAGGCAGGCAGGGGAGCTGGGACGCTGCTGGTCCTGTCCCAGTGGAGAAGGAGTGGGGGATTGAGAATTGCTGAGAAGTGGCCGTGCTGCAGCCTCATGCTGGCCTGACCGTGGCTGGCCCAGGGGCTGTTACAGGAGCTGGGCCACTGGATGAGTGTTGGTGCCATTTTCTGAGATGGAAAGAAAAAAAAAAATGAGAGGAAGAGTAAGATTTAGGGGAAAGAAGAGGAAACTCTTGAGTTCCCGCCTATTTTCCTCCTGAATTCTCCCCTTTGGGGAGCTCTATTCTGGGGCCTGGAGGGCTCTTGCATAAGGCACAGCCTGCCATTTGGTTAGTAGGGGAAAGGGTGGAGGAATGGATGAGAGGTTAAGCAGGCAGTTACTGACTACAGCTGTGTGTGTACAGGGACTTCTGGAGGGTCCTGACATGAGGGGATGCAGTGAGGACACCCCACAGTGCCTGATGCAGAAACAAGGGGCCCAACTTGAGACGTGCAACAGATCAACCCTGAGAGGACTTCGAACTCCAGGGAGCAAAATGAGTGTGACGGCAAGCAACCTGCGGTCCCCCGGCTGGGACCCTGGCTGGGCTCTGAGATGCTCGCCACTGGGTTTGGGGGGCGAAGGCCAGCTCAGGGCTTTTTCTGGGGGCACACGACACACTCGTTTCCCAGGCCAGACAGGTACACAGGATTAATAAGGCCAACACGCTCTCCTGGGGGTGTGCAGCTGAGCTAGCCTTGCTCCAAGTGAACCATCAATCACTCCCCCCTAATAGCTCTGCAGGCTGCCGCTCTCCCCGCCGAATTTAAAGCGAGAATCCAGGCTGCTGGGAGGAAGATGCTGCAGCCCTTCACCACCGTAATTATGAAGTCTTGGTGGGGAGAGATGTTTATCTTTAATGTTAAGTGAACAGAGCAGGAGACCAAACGTCCTGCCCGCGTGTGTGCAGCCATGTGCAGAAAACAGCCTGGAAACAGGGCTGCCTGAGACCCTGTCACTTTCAAAGTGGGGAAGGAGAAATGGGCCGGGGGCACTTCTTACCATTAAAACTGCAATTAGTAATATTGATACCTTATTCTTTTATTTTAAAATGTTATCTTTTCTCTTTACCTTAAAAGGAATCAGTTCACTGTGAAATAGGTGGGAAATATATGAACACAAAGAAGGAAATTCAGACCCCATAAGACCCTGCTGCAGGCAGATGACCAGGGTGGGTGTTTTCGCTCTGGGTTTTGTCCCATGGCTCCATGCATGCACATTTGCTTCACATTGCTGTTTTTACATAGTGGAGATGAATCACTGTATTTTTAATATGTATTTTTAAGTCAGCGACTAGTCCCAGGAGGGGGGTTGAACTGAGAATGCATATTTTGTTAATTTGCCCAGTAAATCCGATTTTCCAATTCCCCTTACAGGGAGAGAAAGGAGAATATTTTACTCACTTTCAGTCATTATCGACTATCCCCCCAAAGCTGGCAATATCGACCCTGCCTTCTAGCACACTTCCGGAGCCTGTCCGGCACGCGGGGTTGACGCTGGGCGCTCCGAGGGGGCTGGAACCCTCACCCCGGCTCACGCTGGCCTGAGATGAAGAGGCAGCTACAAAGTGCTGAGGCTCAGGTGGTGTCCCTGGAGGAGGCCTCTCTGTGGTTCTTCCAACTATGGTTCCCTGTGGCTCAGAAAGTCAGAACTAAGGTTGGTGAAGCTCTGTCCTGGAAAGGTATTCTGGGTGGGGGAATAGCCTAAACAAAGGTGGGGGAGGCAGGAGCGCAGATGAAGAGGAGGCAGTTCAGCTGGCTGGGAACGCAGCCAACTTTTCTTTGGGTGTAGTCTTTTGTGACCGGGTCATCCTGAAGAGTTACTTGGACTCTGAAGAGGCTCCCTGGTTACTCCCCACTTTTCCTCAAAGCTCCAGTGCTGCTTCCTATGGGAAGCCTTCCGTGGTTTCTCTGACAGAGACACTCCCCTACTCCAGGCCTGCAGCACTCACCTGCATCTCACACTGCGATGCAAAATTTGTGTGATTAATGGGATCAAATGTGCCCCCCTCCCCTGGACTTTACAGGGTGCTGAGGCTGCTGGCTTGCTGTTCCCAGTGCCAAGCCCGGGGCCTGGGTGCTCAGCCATATGGAAGGAAGGTGCTCACAGTCCCCACAATCTGTCAAACCACACTTGGGGTGGAGGGACCATGACTGTGGCCCTCACACCCCTGCCCCTCCAACTCCTGCCTGGCTGGAGCACCTGCCTGGACCTGCTTGGCCTCTCAGCTACTTTGTTGCGAGGTTCTAGGCATGGAGATGAGTTTCTAGTGATTCCGGCTTTTTTTCCTCCCTTTTTTCCTAGTGACCTTCCCGTGTAATTAAAAGACAGCTATTCGGCTGGGTGCGTGGCTCATGCCTGTAATTCCAGCACTTTGGGAGGCCAAGGCGGGTGGATCACCTGAGGTCAGGAGTTCGAGACCAGCCTGACTAACATGGAGAAACTCCGTCTCTACTAAAAAGACAAAATTAGCTGGGTGTGGTGGCAGGCGCCTGTAATCCCAGCTACTCGGGAAGCTGGGGCAGGAGAATCATTTGAACCCGGGAGGTGGAGGTTGAGGTGAGCCAAGATCACACCACTGCACTCCAGCCTGGGCAGCAAGAGCAAAACTCCGTCTTAAAAAAAAAAAAAAAAAAAAAGACAGCTATTCTAGGAGACGAGCAGCCAGCAGCAGAAACGCTGCTCTCTGCACATGTGTACGGAAATTTATTGTCTAGAGTACAGAATTCCGCTTGAGGCTCCAGTGTCAAAACAGACTCTGGGGTGAAGACCCGGCCCAGCCTCCCTCCTCAAGCCTGCTCTGAGCCCACCCTTATCCTCATGGTGGCTTCTCGAAGCTCTCGCCACCCCACGTGGTGAGGTGACAGCCTCCATTTCTAAGGATCACTAACTGCCAGTTTGGTAACATCCACAGAATCTGTGAGCCTCATGCCAGGGGGCAACCCTGGCCGACAGCCACGGTGTCCGCCTGGAACCTGCCCTGGAGACGTTGGAAGTTGTGAAGCCCATACTCCTTCCACCGGCCATGCTGCTGGTGCTGGGAGCCCCAGGGAGCGCAGCGGCACAGCTCCCACCTCCCTGACACAGAAGCCCAAGCCTGTACTCCTGCCTGGCCTGGCCGTTTGAGAGGCCCCTTCCTTCCCCTAGAACCGGAAACTCCAGGCAATGTCAAGGTCATGCCCAGGCTGGAGGAAGTGCCTGTAAGCGGCCCAGCTCAGAGCATGGCGGGTGCAGCCCCCAGCAGAGAGAGCGGGGTTCAACTTCCAGTACCCACTCATTGGCCGCGTGCCTCTAGCACAAAGCCATCCTTCACCCCACTCTGGTCTACAGAATCCCGGGAAATATATTTCCTGGTTGGAAATCCTTTGTTAGTTGGGCCTTTGTGGTACTGGCATGTGTGAGCCCCTTTCGGCACCTCTGGAAACGGCACCCCCCGAAAGTCGCTGGGTCTCAGGGTGGAGGGTTAGGAGGCCTGGCTGGCCTCGGAGCCTCTGCCTGGCCAGGCCTCCGCCCCTTGGCTCGCCACAGCCCGCAGCTGCTGAGGATAATGCACGCGCTGGCCGGGGCCCAGCTCCCCTAAGCCATGGAGAATTGCAGTTTAGCAAGTTTGTCAAATCTGCCTGAGGCAGGAGCCCAGAGCCACATCTGCAGCGTCCAGGCATCCCAGCGGCTTCCTTATCACGTCCGCCTCCACCCAGGGCCTCTTCCCACAGGCCTGGATTAGGCCCCCGGCAGCTGGGCAGGGGTTGGGGCCAGGAGAGCAGGGGATGCTGAGCTGGGGCCCAGGGCCCCAGCCAGAGGGGCCCTGGTCTGTTCTGCCCCAACTTCCTTGTGTGGCCCTGAGGAGGGAGCTGCAGCCTTCTGGGTGGATGGGTCCTCCTCCCCATCCATGGGGTCCTGGAGGTGACAACCACAGCCAGGCAAACCCATACCCCCAGGCTAGGAAAGAACAACTGGGCAAGGCTCACGCTGAGGGACCCAGGGGTGGCTCTGAGGGTGCTGGGAGAGCTCAGGCCCCTCAGGAAGGGGATGGGTAGAGGGGGCATGGGCAGTGGGCCCTGTGCCAGCAAAGCACAGCATCTGGAGGAGGGTAGAGACAGGAATACTGTGGGGAGGTGGCAGGCAAGGTCTTAAGAACCACCCTATGTCGGTGACACTGGGTCTGGTGAGCTGTTGGGCTGGAGCAGGAAAGCCAGGAGGGACCTGAGGTCTCAACAGGGTGCAAGAAGTCCCCTCCCCTGCATTCGCAGCCTGGAGCCCAAGGATGTGGCATTCAGAGGTATCTGCTTGGACCATCAAAGCATCTGTGAGGTCTATCAGGCACTTCCATGGCTGGGAAACATCAGTGGCCCCTTCCCCAAGAGGGACACTGCAGACTTCATGAACCACGGCGCCGAAGGGCCCAACCACTTCCTTTAGCCCCTCAGGGTAAGCCCAGCCAGGTTGCTGGGGCATTCACAAGGTCCCAGATGCCCACCCAGTGACTTGCTTACCTCCGGGACTAGAGAGCTCACTACCTCACTGGACGTCCATTCCTTTATGGAGGAGCTCTCATAGCTAGGAAAGGGCTTTAGGGCTTTTTAGTACTGTTCCTGGGCCACAGCACATCTGGAGGTGGCAATCATGACCTTCTGGGCCTCTTTCCTCCACACCAAGTCTCAGGGCTTCTCCTATCTGTTCCTTGCAAGACCCACCTCAGTGCCCTCTCCTGAACAGGCATCAGTTGTCATTTTCTCCCAGAACTGAGTGTTAGTGCCTAGGTACAGTCGGCAGCCGACTCTCACCTCCCCAGCTATGAATACCATGCTCCTGTTAATTGAGCCCTAGGCGATCTGTGGTGTTTTTTTTTTTTTTTTTCCTGATTGATCCATCACCCTGTTGAGTCTTGCAGCATGGTGTTGGTCTTTCTGGTGGTAATTGTGAATGAAGCAGGGGGATGACACATCCAGCTTGGGGAAACTGAGGCCCAGAGGGACAAGGCCTGGCTAAAAGTTACACAGTTCATGGCAGGGCTCAGGGGAGAGCCACACCTCCTGACCTCTGCCAGCAGCCTGCCAGCGAGCACACGGTTCCTCCATCTAGTCCAAAAGACGGGCCTATATCCACTCTCCCTCCTCCCTCCGCCCTTCCTGAGGCCCTCTCAGCCCTCAGCCAAGGCAGGGAAGGTAGAATGTGAGTGTCCCGTGGGTCCTCAGATGGTCTTGATTACCGACAGAAGGAGAAAGGCCTTTGCCCTGTGTCCTGCTAACTGTTCCAGGGAATCCAGTGCGTCCAGAGGCCTGGGGGCCAAGATCTCACACAGCTGACCGCGTCCAGCACGTTCTGCAGACTCTGGGTGTTTCCAGAGATTGCTGGGCCTGCACATTCCTTCCCGCTGAGGGAACTCCCCAGCAAGGCAGAGAGGGGCGGCCAGCTCCAGGAGGAGCCTTGTGGTGGGAAAGGAAAGAGCTCGTGTCCACAGGGCGGCTAATGTGTACCAGGTGCTGGCGAGTGTCTCTCTTGTGACACAAGAAAGTGGGTGCCACGCTCTTCTTCTCTTGCAGAGGGGATGTGCTTTAGAGGGGAGACGATAACGGTGGCCTCCTTACAGGCTGTTGACAACTGACTTTGTTTATGTGAGAGCTCAGCTCAGAGCCTGGGACCAGAGGATATTCACCAGGAATCTTACCGCCTTTGTCCCAAGTCACATGGCTAGGTGGCAGCAGACCAGGGATTTGAACCTGTGTCCAGTAGACAACCCAGGGTTGTTCCTTTGTGGTAAAGGCCACGTTGTTTGGGGATGGTCCTCCCTTCCTGCACTGCCACCAGCCTGATCCCCAACCCAGAGGCTTCCAAGTGTTCATGACGCTAGTTTGAGTGTCCCAAGGACCGGTGGGTGCGAGGTGACAGCCCCTCCCTCCAGTACCTGCTGAGGACGCCTGTCTGTGGGAAGCTGAGGATGACCACCCCTGAACTGGGGTCCCCTTCTCTCCGCCTCCCCCCATTGCCAGAGGCCACGTGGGTGTCCTGCGGGCAGGGTTCCGACACCACCACAGAGGGCTGGCCGGCAGCCCGCAAGTTTCCACCGACTAATAAGTTTTACAAACCTCCAGCCTCATAAAAAAGCTCACAGTGGCCTGAACAACCATGGCCAAGAATCTTGTGGGAAAGCGGATGGCCTTGAGGCCAGGCACAGGCGATCTCGGCCAGAGGCCACTTCCTGCCTCTACTCAGACCATTCCTAAGGCTTTCCTAAGGCTTTCCTAAGGCTTCAGATGCGACCATGCCGCTGTGGCCCCCTGGATAAAGGCTATGCTCCTCCCTCCAGGGACCGGAAGAGGCCCTCAGCCCCGGCTACCGTGCCTCAGCCACCCCACACCCTCCTGCTGCTGATGAGCTGTCTCTGCAGTCCTGCTGCTGAGTGCAGGCCTTTGCATGGGCCTGAATGTCCTTCCTGTCCCACCATGAGGGACACAGAGATAACTGACACGTCCTTATCCCAGAGGGCTAAGAGCTCAGAGCCTGGGATCCCGGGGGGACACGGCATGTGATTGGACAGTGATATTACAGGCTCTGACTGGGACCTGGGAGGGAGTGGCATGGGGTCCACATCTGGCCTCTTGTCCAAACGTGGGCCAGGGTAGCAAGGGAGCATCCTGGCTGCAGGGAACAGCAGGCTCCAGGCAGAAGGATCCATGATGCAAACACCCTGAGTAGCCCGCTGGGGACCAGAGGAGCTGATGTGGCCAGTGCCCGGAGCAGAGGCGAGGGGGCACAGGCGGGGCAGTGAGCTGAAGGAGTGTGTGGGTTGTGGCAGAATTTTCAAAAAGGTGTGAGGTGGGGGACACATGCGTGGAGGCTGAGCTTTCAGGAGAGAGGGGCATTGGGTTTGTGATTCTGGGGTGGGCCTCTGGGTATGAGCTGGAATTTGGGCACGTAAGAGCCTTGGGCACGTGGGATCTTCAGTGCTAGGAGGGTGAGGTCACTGGTAGCATGGCAAGAGTGGAGGGCATGGAGCCAGGACTGGCCCTCAGAGTGGCAGCTTTCGGAGGCAATGGCAAAAGCCAGGCCTTCGGAGAAGGGGTCTCCAAAGAGGAGGGGAGACTCGGGTCCCAAAGCCACAGGAAGAAGTGTTTCAGCAGGAGGGACCAGTCGGCTGCCTGGGGTGGCCACAACAGGAGCCGGGAGGAGCGTCATCCGGCCTGGCAACCTGGGTCCTTGGCTTCCTTGGGAGTGTGGGTAGAAGCTGGCAGGGGGCAGTGGCATTGGGTGTGAGCAGCTATGAGAAGATGGGGAGGACTGGCTGAGCTGAGGGGAGGTGGGGGCGGGGAACTGCCTCCTGCCCCGTGACCCTGATGCTCACAGGGGCACTCTAAGGGGGGATGGTTCACTCCATCCCCTGCCAGGGTTTGTCTGTGGGGTCTCCGGGGCTCTGCAGGACTTTGATGGACTTCCGGGGAGGCAGCTGGGGTTGTGGAGGGGATGCTGCTGCCCCCCGGAGCTGAGCTCAGTCCCCATGCCCTGCTCATCTTGCTGCAAGCTGCCTGGGCTCCGGCTTGCTCATCTGCACTGTGAAAGTGCCAATGGGAACGTGCCATGTGCTCTGGGTTGTGGAGAGTACTGGACACCAAAGGTACCCACAGGCAGGTTTCTCTGTCCCCGAAGTAGGTGGCCGGAGTCTCATAGCTTCTGATGGAGACTCAGCACTCAGCCTGGACGGACCTCGGGGAGTTGACGTATGGGCCCGTCCCTTGGCAGACTCGGAGTTGGCCCTTCTGTAAGTGCGCATTCAATCACATGAAAAGTGCCCAGGTCTGAGGAATCATCTGTTATCCGAGTCTCTTGGCAGCCATCTCTGCTCAATGCACTGGAGAGGCTGGGAACCACAGAGGGGCTGACGGGGCGGGCTAGCCTCCAGGAGGACCACGGCTTTGGTTTTCCATCTGTAAGTGGGACTGTGGCTACGTGAAAGCAAGCCTGGAGGCCCGCGCCCCCTGAATCCTGATGAAAGGGTCTTCTGCTGCCTGACTATGGGAGGGAGGGGCCATGTTGACCTGGAGCATGTTGACGCTGCCAGGAACTTCCAGCTGGACACAAAGGCCAGTCTTTCCCTTTGCAAGGGTCTCCCTTCAGCTGGCCTCAAAGAGAGGCTTCCAGGACCAGAGGGAGGGAACAGGGAGAGCCAGAGCCCACCTCCTCCCAACTCTGCACACATTGCCCACGGCACTTCCATTTCTCCTCTGGAAACCTCTCCCAAGGATTGAAGAGAAGCTGGACCCACCCAACTCCACACACAGTCTGAAGATACGCTTCCTGTCTGTGCACACGTGATCACAGCAGCATCACACACAGCAGCCAGAAGGTGGACACAGCCGAGTAGCCACTGAAGGGTGGATGGAGAAACAAAATATGGTCAGTTCACACAATGGAATACTATTCAGCCCTGAAAAGGAAGGAAATTCTGGCCCAGGCTACAACATGGGTGAACCTTAAGGACATTATGTTGGGTGAAATAAGCCTGTCACAAAAAGTTAAATATGATTCCCTTTATATGAAGGAGTCAAAATCATACAGACAGAAAGTAGGACGGTGGCTGCCAGGGCTGGGGGAGGGGGAATAGGGAGTTAGTGTTTAATCTTTTGGGGCTTCAGTTTCGCAGGACGAAATGAATTCTGGAGACAGATAGTGGTGATGATTGCACACCAGTGGAAATGTGCTTAATACCACTGAACTGTACACTTAAAAATGGTTAAGACGGTAAAGATTCTCTTACCACAATTTAAAAATCAAGATTTAGGCTGGGTGTGGTGGCTCACACCTGTAATCCCAGCACTTTGGGAGGCCAAGGCAGGAGGATCACCTGAGGCCTGAGGTCGGGAGTTCGAGACCAGCCTGACCAATATGGTGAAACCCTGACTCTACTAAAAATACAAAATTAGCTGGGCATGGTGGTGCATGCCTATAATTCCAGCTACACAGGAGGCTGAAGCAGAAGAATCGCTTGAACCCGGGAGGCAGAGGTTGCAGTGAGCCAAGATTGTGCCATTGCACTCCAGCCTGGGCAACAAGAGCGAAACCTCTCAAAAAAAAAAAAAAAAAAAAAAATCAAGGTTTGTATTTCATTAAGAGTTCATTAAATCAGTATGGTTCACAATAACTGTGCTTTGCTGTCAAGCTATTACAAAGGGTCTCGTCAGAAGCCTGCATGTCACTCTCCTCTTCTTTTCTTCCTTTACCCTCATGCTTGTTGGCCAGTGCCCTCCCTTAAGGGACGAAAGCCCAGGGCTCCTGGCCTCCAGCCCAGAGCTCCAGGGAAGGGGCCAGCCACGTCTGGGCTGGGGAAGCGGCTGCAGAAGATAAGGGTTTTGGGGACAGGCTCCAAGCTAGAAAGCCAGGTAAGGCTCCCTGACGTCTGCTCAGCTGGACAAAAACAATTATGGGATGCACCAGAGTCGTGCAGCCCCTTTGGCCCCTGCAATATCAGACGCTTCAGAGACCTGACTGTCTCGCTGTTCGGCTGACACCGGCCTTAGAAGAACAAGCAGGTCGGAGGATGGAATTAATTTCCTAAAATTGAATGTCATGTTGAAAAGTCATCTCAGGATTTCTTGCCAGAGGGAAAGAAAATGGCCATTTGGTCTTTGCTCTCTCAATAGCCTGTTGCAGCCTGCCACTTACATCTTTAGTTTTGGGTTGAACCGCATGAAAGTGCCATTGTGTTAGGGCAGGAATCATAGAAATAAGCACGTCTATGTAGCGTAATTGAATACAAATAACTGTGAAAAGGTGGCTCCGGAGATGAAGGGAAGAAACAAGACAGACCTCGGCTCTCTATTTTCTGGGGAAGTATCAGTACTGAGATATCAGATCATTTTGCACGTAATGACACCCCAGTGCTGTGATGAAATTGTCACCAAGGCATTGGAGGACTTGAAAGTGATGCAGTCTCTTTGGAAATGAATAGGAAAGCACGTAGGAAGAGTTATCAAAGGCCAGATGCCCCTTGTTAAGCAGTCCTCCTCCTCCTGGAGATGTGCTTCTAAGAAAACCACCTTCAAAGAAGGGAAAAGTCGTTTGCCTGAAGGTATTCCAAGCGGTGTGAGTTTGACCCTGAAAATCGGAGGTGGCCTTTGCCCTGGGTAACACCAGGACAGCTAAACCCATAATAGGCGCCAGAGAAGGGGCGACAGGAACCCTTCGACAGAGAAGGGAAAATCAGACCAGCGTGGTGCCCAAGACCGCGGGTGAAAATGCCTCTCATGTTGACCCTGTCCCCGGAAGAGTTTCCAATTTTACTCGGGTTACTTGCATTGTAGCTAAAATCTGTCAGTTTCATCACTGGGAAGTGGAAGCTTCAGGGGTGAGACCTCTCTGTGTGTGTGTGTATATGTGTGCATGCTTTAAAAACCTCCAACAGGCCAGGCGCGGTGGCTCACACCTGTAATCCCAGAACTTTGGGAGGCCGAGGCAGGATTGCTTGAGTCTGGGAGCTTGAGGTCAGTCTGGGC
Source organism: Papio anubis (assembly GCF_008728515.1). NCBI lineage: Eukaryota > Metazoa > Chordata > Mammalia > Primates > Cercopithecidae > Papio > Papio anubis. The sequence continues at coordinate 5,868,697 of NC_044982.1, read as the reverse complement.
AACACAGTAAGAGCCCGTCACTACCAAAAAAAAAAAAAAAAAAAGAAAAAATATTAGCTGGGCATGGTGGACCTGTAGTCCCAGCTACTCTGGAGGTTGAGGTGGGAGGATCACTTGAGCCCAGGAATTAAGGTTTTAGTGAGCTATGATCACACTACTGCACTCCAGCCTGGGTGGCAGAGCGAGACCCTGTTTGGAAAAAAAAAAAAAAAAAACCCAAAACAATAAAACCTTCAAACAGAGTCAGCTAATGAAACAAGACAGAGGAGCAGGCAGAGATCAAATCCGGCCGTGCCTCTGGCTGTGGCGACAGAACGGGGAGGCTGGGTGGGGCGTGGGGTCAGACAGGTGCTTCCTCACTTCCTCAGAATGGGCTTTAATGCTTAAGGCTCTCATCCTTTTTTTAAAGGTAAAAACAAACAAACAAACAAACAAAACAACAACAAGAAAAAACAAGAAAACTGCACCTAGTCTGTGCTCAGACTTGTGGGGTTGGCTCACATTTCCTACCTGGCCAGGTGTCCTCTGGTACCTCCTGCACCCTCCCAGGGCCTTGAGGGAACCAAACCCTGCTACCGTTCCACCTCAGCCCCCTCCACCTCAGTCCCCTCCACCTCAGACCCCCTCCACCTCAGCTCCCCTCCACCTCAGCCCCCTCAACCTCAGCCCCTCTTGGCATGGTTTTCAGCATCGGTATAATCGCATCGGTCATCATCGTTGGAACAAGTCATCTGGTTTTCAATGGTGCGGATATCGTTCCATCGATTTATCGCATCGGTCATCATCATTTTATCATTTGATTTTATCATCGGTTATCATCGATTTTATCATCGGTCATCGCATCGATTTTATCGCACATCGATTTTATCGCATCGATTTTATCATGTTTAGGATGCATCAGCGTCGGATCATCGCATCGATTTTGCGCCGCCTGGGTATCGCATCGGTTTTATCGTCATCGGTATCATCACTTTATCGGTGCGGTGGCGATTTTACATCACTTATGGGATGCATCATATCGTTACATCGCGGTACATCCGCATCGAGGCGCCATCCGCATCGATTTATCCACTTTATCGGATCCACATCACATCGATTTTATCGCATCCGTCACATCGCATCGCGGTCACATCGCATCGGTATCGCATCGCGGTCGCATCATCGATTTTATCATCGATTTTGGTCGATTTTATCATCCGTCACGCATCATCGGTATCCATCGGTACATCGCATCGTTTATCGTCACATCATCGATTTATCATCTGGTCATCATCGGTACATCATGTTTATCCATCGATTTTATCGCATCGGTATTATCCATCGATCCCCCATCACTTTATCGTTTCAGTCATCACTTTATCGATCGTATCAACATGAGTCCATTCCGGATCCAGACGGCCTGTAATAACCCGGATGAGGGGTCGGATGGGACGGGTAGGGGAAGAGGGGAATCCTCCCGGCAGGAAACAGTCACTTGGCTGAAGGGGCCTGGGGGCTGCCTGGGGCTCACCCCCATCTGACCATGCCCACCATCCCACTCTCTCCACCACCCTCCCCAGGACTACAAACTCCTTGCACAAAGGAGGAGGGACAGCCTAGAGAGGCAGCCCCTCCTCCTGGTCCCGGGATCCAAGGCCCCCTCCTCTCTCCCTGGTTGCCTTGGACCAGTCATTCTTCTGGAGCCCCAGAGCAAAGGGGATCTCAGACAAATGCTCCATCCTGGGGCCTCCCTGCTGGATCTGACGTTTGGGTTGTTTTTAATTCTTGGATAGACAGATTTGCCACAGGGGAGAAATGACCTCTGCATGGGCTACTCCTGGTTTGGCTACCCAGGATGCAAGGGAGCGAGGCAGGAGAGACCATCTCTGTTTTACAGGGCTCTCCTGGTATCTTCAGGGAGTCCAGGGAAAGGCCAGCCTTGGTGCCAACGGCAGAAACTCCAGTGGCCCAGGCCAAGCCTGGGATTCCTGTGGTGCCCTCGGCTGGCAGCTAGCATGGTCTCAGGGGACTCATGTTGCCTCCAGGACTGGGAGCCCATGCAGAGGGGGTGAGTGGAGAGGCCGGGAGGCGGCAGGTGCAGATGCGTGTTTGAGGATTGCGTGCAGGGAGGGCGAGGCGGGGGCCCTTGATCAGTTAGGATCTGTCTGTTGTCAAATGCAGGGAATGAAGTGGCTCTCTCTCTTTCAGGCCAGTACAGGCCGGTGGAAGGGTTTCCAGTGGCCTTCCTGTGGCCTCGGCGTGGCCAGCTCTGGGCTGCTTCTGTGGCTAGCTCCAGGACTTTCCAGGCGCCACATCCCTGGCTCCATGGGAACCTCTCCAGGCCTGGGGCTAGCAGGACCCCTGGACATGTGCCCCTCTTTCTCTGGTTCACACAGCATCATCAGCTTGGCCCCCAGCATGTCCTCAGCCACCGTCGTCATCTTTCTATCCCTCGGTCATGGTCCCAGTTGAGGTCACATCCTACCCACAGGGGCCCTACTGTGCCCCAGGTCCCTCTGCCACCAAGCTCGGGTCCTCATCTCACGTTCACTCTGAGCCAAGGCAAGCTGTCTGGATTTCCACCCTGACCATGCCGCTGCCCTGCTCACAGCTGGGGCCCGACAGCCTCGGGATACAGCCCTTCATCCCCAATCCCAGCCGCTCCACCGGGCCTGCCTCCCTCCAGCCATGTGGCAGCCGTGCCTGTGGCCCCTCACTCCGGCCTTGGCACGCCTGTTCCCTGTACCGGGATGACCGCATCGTCCCCACCTCACCCTCTGCTTCCTGGCTACCTCTCTCCTCCCAGAGCTCCTCTCCTCCAGGAAGCCCTCCCTCACTACCTCCCTCCCGGAACTTCTCCTCCACTTTGGCGCTAACTGTCCCTTCCTGGCCACCACCCCCAGCCCAGTCTGACTGGAGTGTGGCTGGAGCTTCAGTCAGGGCAGTGCAGGTTAGCAAATGACTGTGGATGAGTGCCTGTGGGCATGCACGGGCTTCCAGTTGCCTCTGCAGGACTTGGGTGGGGGAGGAGGTGCAGCCCCCTCACCATAACACCGACCTTCACCAGCCCTCCACTTCCTGGTGAAAAGCAGACCTGTGGCCTCAGGCATCTGCAGCAAGGCCTCAGCTTGGGTCGCTTCTCTCCTGTCAGCGTGGGCCTAACTCATGTGGCTGCTGCGGCCCTGGCTGCTCCAGTCCGGGGGGATTAATTGGCCTGTTGCTGGAGGCAGGCAGAGGCTGGACAGTGGGTAGGCAGAGCAGGTGAGGGGGTCCCGAGGTCTGAGCCCCTGTGTTTGTGGGGTGAGGGCAGCGTCCCTGGAGGGAGGGGGTGCTTGTGGCCATAGGCGATGGTCCCTGGTGAGAGCCTCCGCAGGGACCCATCCACAGGGCGGCCACATTAGTATTCTCTGCACAAGAATTTGCAAAGGAATGACTCACACACTGGCTGACTAATTTGAAAGTAAGCTGCTTTGCCGCAAGAAGGTTCAGTGAATCTTAAAAAACTACGCGATGGAGATTTTATTCCTCGTCCTAGAACTTTCCTTCTGCTAGGAAGGTGGCTCTGGCTCTGTTTATGCCTTTGGTTTGCTCACCTGTGGCAGCTGTGGTTGGGGGATTGTGGGCAAACTGAGACTCACAGGCTTGGCTTGCTTCGCGCTCACAGGTCGCATGCCCTCGGCAAATCATTGAACCTCACCGGACAGCAAGGTGCACCCACCGCACAACACACACATTCGGTGGAATGGGGACCCAAGCCCTGCTGAAGCAGGTTGAGGACCTCCTCCCCCATGGGGTGGTGGGCTTCAAAGAGAGAGGTACACGAGGGGAAGGATTATTTTCCCCTTTTCCAGACAGGTAGCCCAGAGGTGCAGAGAGGTTAAGTCATTCATCTGAGGTCACACAGCTGCTAGGTATAGACAGTGGCGTCATACCCCGGGCTGGTCTCCGCCGTCAACCTTCCCAGCTTAGCTCCCCACCCTGAGTTACAGCAGTGGACAAGAGCAGAGCCTCAAGCTTGAGGGGATGATCCTTCCATCCCCTCCCCTCCCCTCCCCTCCCCTTCCCTTCCTCTTTTTTTGGACGGAGTTTTGCTGTTGCTGACCAGGCTGGAGTGAAATGGCACGATCTCGACTCACCGCAACCTCCACCTTCCGGGGTTCAAGTGATTCTCCTGCCTCAGCCTGCTGAGTAGCTGGGATTACAGGCATGAGCCACCATGCCCAGCTAATTTTGTATTTTTAGTAGAGACAGGATTTCTCCATGTTGGTCAGGCTGGTCTTGAACTCCCAACCTCAGGTGATCTGCCCAGCTCGGCCTCCCAAAGCACTGGGATTACAGGCGTGAGCCACCGCGCCCGGCTGAGGGGTGACTTTCATCTGTGTCCTGCGGGAGGCACGTTGCTCCGGAAGGGTCTCAAGCTGGGAAGTGGGCAATCGGGTCTGAGCATCCATCAGAAAGGGAGGGAGCACTCCAGGGGGCGCCGCGGGTGAGAGGTTGAGAGTGAAAGGTACTGAGCTGTGTGGGGGCAGAGAACGCACCTCGGAGGTGGACCCCAGCTCTGGTGTTGATGGGGGGAGCAGATGAAGGAAGGAGAATCCTAAAAGGGAACTCCCGAGACCCCGCATAGAACAATTCATCTCCTCTAGGGCCTGACCTCCCTTGACCCCCTACTTTCTTTCTTTCTTTCTTTTTTGAGACAGGGTCTCGCTCTATTGCTCAGGCTGGAGTGCAGTGGAATCATCTCGGCTCACTGCAGCCTCGACCTCCTGGGCTCAGGCCATCCTCCTACCTCAGACTCCCAGGTAGCTGGGACTAGAGGCGTGCACCACCATGCCTGGCTAAGTTTTCATTTTTTTCTAGAGACAGGTTCTTGTGATGTTGCCCAGGCTGGTCTTGAACTCCTGAACTCAAGTGATCCTCCTGCCTTGGCTTCCCAAAGTGCTGGGATTACAAGTGTGAGCCACCGCACCTGGCCAATTTCTGCTTTAAATTGTCCATACCTCATGGACTGGTCACCTCCCCTCCATAGCTTTGGTTTTCTCCTGAGCCCTTATCACCAACTGACACACTCTCTAGGTGTATTGTCCGTCTGCAGCACAGACAGTGGACACCCTGGGGCTGGGTGAACAGCGTCCACCTTCCTGCAGCAAAGCGTTCCCCCCAAGTCTCCCCTTGGGCAGCTGCTCAGGGTTAAGGGGTGTGTTGGAGCCCTGAGGGAGAGTGACCTCTGCAGCATCCCCTGAGCCTTTGCCCAGCTGACCTCAGGAAGGGAGGGGATGGAGGTGGTGGAGGCCACAGCATGAATCCCTGCACCCAGAGCCCTCAGGCTGCACGGCTTTGGGAAAGGCAGTTGCACATCCCGTGCCTCAGTTTCCTCACCTGCGCATGGGAATCATCATACGGGCTGGTCATCACGTGGTTCTTACTCTGCAGCACTCGCAGTAGCCCGCTTTAAAGACGGATGTGATGAATAAATGGATTAGTACACGCTGGGCACCTGGGACGGGCACGGAGGGAGTGCTGGATAACCTTTTGCTGTGAGGCCTCTGTTTTCTGACTCACTGTGTTTCTCTGGGCAAGTGGCTCTGCCTCTCTGAGACCCAGCTGCTTCATCTGCAAAGCTGTGATAACGCCAGTGCCTGTTTCCCAGGGAATTCGGGAGGTCTTGATGAGGTGGCTCATAGAAGACGCTTGGCACGGGGCCTGGCATCTTTTAAGTGTTCCCTTAGAGCTCACTGTGATGATTATGAAGTGGCAGTGCTGGGACTGGCGCCTGGCCCGGGCGGGCTTACCCGCCTCGCCGCACCGGCCTCCTCGGCAGCGGCCTCACCTTCCATGGGAAATTGTTTCTCTCTGGCAGCAGATGATGGGCAGAAAATTGAAAAACCTAGTCAAAGTAGCATATTCGTTTCCTAGAGCCCCCCTCCTTCCCATCACCGTAACACAAGCCGGAGATAATATCCTCCCAAATAGGTTTACTGAAGTCAACCCATTACAAGTGCGGACACGCTTGGAGATAACAGAAGCCTGCGAGTTCTTAATATCCTGCCTGGCATGCGGGAGGAATAAATGAGCAGCGAGGCCAGACAGCCCCGGCTGCAAATACTCTGCCACGTCCCTTGGCCATCCATCAGCCCGCGTGTCAGGTGGTGTCTTTGGCCCCGGGTTTGGGAAATATTGTCACCATAGGGATGGAGTCAAGTGCCTCCTTTCAAAAATAGATCTGCTTAAAATTTATTAACTTAGACAACTGCACCAGAAGAAACAATCAATTCCTTGAACTCTATAACCATGCACCTCGCATGGCTCCCTTCCTCAGTGCCAGTTCTGGTGATAAAGGCGGTTTGGGTCCAATGGGGAGGTAAATGGCCTGGAAGGGGAGGTACGAGAGGGTGCGAGGCGAGGTGTCTGGCTGTGATGTTCTGCAGCGAGCTGAGACCCAATTACTTTCTGACCCACTAGTCTCCAGAGCCAGTCATTCATCACACCAGCTGGGGCCAGGGGTCTCCTCAGTCCCTGCCCGGCGCCGGGCTGGGGCCAAGAGTGTAGAGAAAGCAAAAAGTGGTCCTGCCCCCAAGGAGACGCCATTAATTGAGAAGAGACAGTGACAAGCGTCTGGGATCACTCTTGGTGATGTCATCCTGAACATGGCTGTAAATTCCACTCATGCTCTGATGAGTCCTGAATTTATGTTGGCAGCCAGGACCTCTGCCTTGAACCCCAAACCCTGTCATCCAAAAATCCTCTCCATACCTTCACTGGGATGGCTAATGGGCATCCTCAACGCACCCCTGCCCCAGGCGGAGTCTCCAGTCCTCCCGGCGGACTGCTCCCCCGTAGCCAGCCCCATCTCCCGCAGCCAAAGTGGGGGTCCTCTTTGACTCCTCTCCTTCCCCAACACCCCACAGCCAGCCTGTGAAGAAGGCCTGTGAGACCTACCCTCTGAGACTAGCAGGTTCTGGTCATGCCTCGTGGCCTCTGTGGATGGCCGGGGCAGCTCCCACCTGGCCCCATGCTTCCACCCGTGCTGTGCCTTCCCATTCATCTCAACCTAGCGGCTGGAGGAATCCTGCAGAGGCCGGAGCTGCATCAACACCTCCTCTGTCCACAGCCCGCCGAAGGCTCCTGGGTCACCCGGCCAAACATGGCTCTTCGCCAGAACCTCTGAAGCCCTGGCCCTCTCCGGTACTTGCGCCTCCCTGAGGTCATTTCCTACCACTCGCCACCCCTCATTCCGCCGCAGCCACGTGCACTTCCCTTCTGCTCTGCAAACACACCAGCCACACTCCTGCCCCAGGGCCCTTGCCCTTGCTGGCACCTGGGTGTTCTTCTCTGGGTCTGCTCCCTTGGCCTGAAACTGCACCTTCCTCTGAGCACATTCCGCTTTCACTGGCTCGCTTGCCTTGTTCGAGGTCTGTCTCCACCGGCAGAAAGTGAGGCTGGGGTGAGTGAGGTCTGTGTGGTCATTGCTGAGCACCCAAGGCCTTGCTGGGCACATGCTGGGCACTCAGAAAGTGTGTGCTGAACGAGTGAATGGGTGAATCAATGACTGAATGACACTGTCCCCGAGAGGGCTGCCCACCCTCCCTGCCACTTCAGAGACTTCCGCTGTGGCTCTTCCACAGAGGCTGCGTCCTCTCCCAGTGGACAAGCTGGAGCCTGCCGCTGCTTGGCTCTGCCCCTGCCTGACCTGCCCCTGCTTGGCTCTGCCCCTGCCTGACCTGCCCCTGCTTGGCTCTGCCCCTACCTGGCCTGCCCCTACCTGACTCTGCCCTTGACTGGCTCTGCCCCTACCTGGATCTGCTCCTACCTGACTCTGCCCCTGTCTGGCTCTGCCCCTGCCTGGCCTGCCCCTACCTGGCTCTGCCCCTGCCTGGCCTGCCCCTGCTTGGCTCTGCCCCTACCTGGCTCTGCCCCTGCCTGGCTTTGTCCCTGCCTGGCTCTGCCCCTGCCTGGCTCTGCCCCTGCCTGGCTTTGTCCCTGCCTGGCCTGCCCCTACCTGGCTCTGCCCCTGCCTGGCTCTGCCCTTGTCATGGACAGTGTGGATACAGGCTCAACCCCCACCTGCCCCCGCCTGAGTCTGCAGCGACAGTGATGTCTCTCGAGGTCACTTCATCTTTGCAAAGACCTTCCTCCCTCCCTCTCCATGGCCAGAACATCTTCCTCCCTCCCTCTTCATGGCCAGAACATGTCAGCCTCTCCCTTACGCTTCCCTTCTGGAATGTTCCATCCAATAATTCCTCTTCCAACTGCCTGTCCCTCTGGAAACCTCAATTCACAATTAAAACCTCCCACTCTCTGGACCACCCCTAGCCGGCTCCTCCAGCATCGGTCACTGCCCCATGACCCGAGTGGGAACCTGGGGTTCCCGGTGCCTGCCCGGCCACCCCCTGCTCCCCCGCCCCCAGCCCCCTTCTCTGCAGCTCTTGAGTCTCCACGCCCCGTCCACCCCTCCTGTGCACCCACCCCTCCTGAGCAGCGGATGGTGAGGCGGGGACCCGGCCCTGCAGCCTGTGGGGCACAGCAGGCCCCCAAGGGAGGGTGAGGCTGGGCAGGGCAGTGGCCAGCCCTCATGCTGGAGTAAAGGGGTGCCACTTATGCATGCGACAAACCCCTTGAAGATGAGTCGCACAATCCCGGGCCTCTCGGAAGCTTCCAGGCTGCGTGCCCTGCGTTCTCTGTTGATACAGTTCGGTTCGATCCACTTAACAAACATTTACCCAGGGCACACAGAGCGGGGGCGGCCTTTGGGAGGTGCCCTTCCGCCCCACCCCTCGGAGCCGACCGCCTCTGCCCCTTCTCCTCTCCTTCTCTCTCATTCTCCTCCTTTGAGCCCTCTCCTTCTCCTCTCTCCTTCTTCTCCCTCCTCCCCATCTCTTTCTTCTCCTCCTCTGCCCCTTCTGGAGGCTCCTCCAGAGATCCCTTCCCCCATCTGACTCTCAGGGTCTCACCCTCTGCCTCAGCCCTGAGCTCCTGGCCGCCCTGCAGGGCTTGCTCTGAAGGAGGGATGGGGCGGGGAAGCAGGCTTCCTTGGGTCCACTTTGCATACGGCTGCTAACATGGCCAAGGAAAGGGAGACCCAGACAGAGGAAACTGCCTGGGCAAAGGCACATGGGTGGGAAGAAGGTGGGCTTCCCGGGACCAGAATACATAGCAGTCAGAAGGCAGCAGCAGCCATGCCTACACACACAACAGCGACTGGGGCCAGTGCCGCATTACACTCACGCCTTCTTGAGGGAGCGTGACTAGGGCTGCTCCTTGGTGGAGGGGCCAGGGACATCTGAGTGGGCTTGCAGAGATAGGCCTGCCATGGGGGCTAAGGACTGGGCCTGGTCTGGGACTGGCTGTAGGCGCTACTGCAGGGAGGATCCTGTCCACTCATCTTTGCGTCCCACAGTTGGGCCTGGGTTGTGGAAATGCTGGCAGTGGTCAGCTCCAGCCTGTGCTCACTATGTGTCCAGCGTCGATCCAGCATATTTGCACAGATGTAAACTAGGAAGATGCTGCTATTATTCCTATTTTACAGGTAGGGGAATGAAGGCACAGAGAGGTTTAGTAGCCTGGACAAGGACACACAGCAGAGCAGGGATTCAAAGTGTGGAAGTAGGTGACCTGCAAATGCTTGTAGGAATGACGAGTGAACAGACAGGCTGAAACTGTCCCCACATGCCTCTGACAAGACGGAGGGTGACCACAGCCAGGCTCTGGGCCAGGTGTGCCGGGGCAGAGACAGATGGTTTTCTTCTCCCAGCTTGTCCCTTGGCCTGGTGATGGGGAGAAGTGAATTCTCTTAGCTGACTATGTTCATTCATTTGCTCATCCGCTTGATTCATCCATTCATTTATTCATCAAGCACCAATCCGGCACTCAGGCCCTGGGGAATCAGGGGTGACAGACACAGTGCCTGTCCCCCCTGGTGTAGCAGCCTGGCCAGCAGGAACACATCTAGATGGGGCTCCACAAGAGGCAGAATGGTGTGGTCAGGGAGTGGTCCCCGAGGGGCCTCCGGGGATGAGGAGCATGCAGGCTGAGCTCATGCAAGGAAAACAGGCCGGGTCTCCTCTGTTCTGTCTGGGAGGCTCAGTGCTCTCCCACTCGCCTGGCGGGGCACGGACCTCCTGCTGCCCGGAGCCCTCCTGTCTCTGACTTTGTTTTCCTTCCTCTCATCTTTCTCGCCCACTTCTAATTTATCTGTCTGCGCCGGTGTCACTTCCTAAGCCCCCCTAAAGCCTCTGCAGAATGAAGTGGGGATAAATAACATGAACGCCGCCAGCAATGGCATGTTGGGACGGCCAGATCTGCCCAGAAGGTGACCAGAAAAACTTCAAGGACTTAATTGTTCCGATTGACTTGATTTTTCTATTCTAGCCAAGAGCCTCTAAGGCCGAAATGGTGCCCCTGTCTACACCTCCCTTCTTCCACCCTCCAATATTCTCTAAACCAAATTTAAAAAAAATATGTTTGTGTGGCTCAGGGAGGAGGGGTTCCTCTGAAGTTGTTGAATGAGAGTATTCGACCTTGAGAAAGTGGCCTCCAAGTCAACCGGCTTTGTAAGTCACTCTTCATTTAAGATAAAAAGTGAATTTGTTCATCTTATCCATGTTTTGTCCTTTGTTCTAAGACATTTTTTTCCCTGAACTCTCTCTGAACAAAAATAGCCATTTGACCGTGAGTTAGCAAGCCGGGGCCCTTCCGGCCCCTGCTAGCCGCCCCCGCTCACATCTGGAGAGCACAGCCACTTTCAACGCCCCTCCCTGTTTCCATCGGGGTTTCTCTAAAAGATGAGGGTTCTAAACGCTGTCGACAAAACCCATCACCTGCTCACCCTTCCTAACGGGCGCCAGCGCTCTGGGATGAGGTGTCTTCGGAGCAGCGCACTGTGGCTGCTGACAGATTCAGCAGGAGCCAGGCCAGGGAGAGGTTATCTTTTATGGACCTATCTCATCCACATTCTTTCACAAAAATCTGACTCTGTTGAAAATTCCTTTCCTAGTTATTTTATCATCAAATAAACATGTCTTCAAAATCACAGCCATAAACATGACATCCAAAGACCTAAAAAAAAAAGAAAAAGAAAAAAAAGGAATCCACATCACCAGCCTCCCTGTTAATCCAACATAAAGGAGTCAACTGACGTCACTGGTTGGTCGGGAGTTGAATGGAGGTAACTGAGGGCTACTCTGCAGCTCTGTTCTTCTCACTGACGCGTTCAGCCTTATCTGATGTTGAAGGCTTGAGGCAAGTGCCCTGGCTGCACCATCTTCCCCCGAGATTGTGGGAAGGCAGCTGCTCTTTGATCTCCCCGTGTGATTGTGCACGGACTGTGCTTTCCACAGGACTGATCCCAGCCAGGCACGCTCTGCACTCAGTAGCAAAACCCTCTGGTGCTGCTCCTTTGGAACATGCATGAGCAGCGTGTAAATATCACTGCCAGGGGCTTGTATCTTGCAGCGGCGGCTCAGAGTCTTCTTGTCTGAGATACTACCCAGGTTTCAGCAAGCACTGGGTTCATTTCCCAAGGATGAAACCCACATTTCAATCCAGCATCCAAGAACACCCACTCCTTTTCAGGTGGCTGCGGCTACCTCTGGATGTGTTCACTGTGCTGGGGAGAATGGGTCCACGTGAGCTGGCACTTACACACCCCATGGGCCAGGCCCCGTGCCAGGTGCCATGCAGGAAGGAACCCAGCTGGTTCTCACGGCACCCCAGGAACGAGACTAGTTCTTATATTGAGGTGAAATTCACATAACAGAAAATTAGGCCGGGTGAGGTGCCTCCTGCCTGTAATCCCAGCACTTTGGGAGGCCAAGGCGGGCGGATCGCTTGAGGCCAGGAGTTCAAGACCAACCTGGGCAACATGGTGAAATCCCATCTCTACAAAAAATACAAAAATTAGCCAGGCATGGTGGCACGCGCCTGTAGTCCCAGCTACTCAGGAGGCTGAGGTGTGAGGATCCCTTGAACCCAGGAGGTGGAGGCTGCAGTGAGCCGAGATCGTGCCACTCTCTGTCTATGTTGTGGCCTGTATCAGACTTGATTCCTTTATTTATTATTATTATTTTTTTGAGCAGAGTCTCACTCTGTCACCCAGGCTGGAATGCAGTGGCGTGATCTCAACTCACAGCAACCTCCGCCTTCCGGGTTCAAGCGATTCTCCTGCCTCAGCCTCCCAAGTAGCTGTGATTACGGGCATCTGCCAGCATGTCTGTCTAATTTTTGTATTTTTAATAGAGACAGGGTTTCACCATATTGGCCAGGCTAATCTCGAACTCCTGACCTCAGGTGATCCACCCACCTTGGCCTCCCAAAGTGCTGGGATTACAAGCATGAGTCACTGTGCCCGGTCACTTCATTCCCTTTTAAAACTGAGTTGGGTTTCTCCATTCATCCTTCCATGGACACGTGGGTTGCCTCCACTTTTTTGCGACTGTGAATAAGGCTGCTCTGAGCGTACATGCACATGTACCACTTTGGGAGCTATTGTTATCATCCCCATTCCACAGATGAGAAAACTGAGGTCCTGTGGTTCAGTGGCCTGTCAAACCCTTGTGGAGCTGGAGAGTTTGGGTGTTGCAGTAACCACAGAGACACGCAGTGTTGGACTTAGTGGACGTCAGAAGGTAAACCAGGGAAGTTGTGGACTTCCTAAATCCAGTCTTGTCAGTGCCCGTGTTATTTGCATGTGTCTTGTGGACAGGGTGGGATCCCAGCACTTTGGGAGGTAGAGGCAGGTGGATCACTTGAGGTCAGGAGTTCGAGACCAGCCTGGCCAACATGGTGAAACCCCATCTCTACTAAAATACAAAAAGTAGCTGGGCATGGTAGTGGGCACCTGTAATCCGAACTACTTGGGAGGCTGAGGCAGGAGAATTGCTTGAACCCGGGAGGTGAAGGTTGCCATGAGCTGAGATGGTGCCACTGCATTCTAGCCTGGAAAACAGAGCAAAATTCCGCCACACACACACACACACACACACACACACAAATGTAGTAACCTATTAATCCTCCCAGTAGCCCTATGTGACGGTGTCTCCAATGGGTTCCCACAACAGACCCTTAGCCTGGGATTTGTGTGCAAGCTGATGATTGAGGAATGGTTCCCGGGGCCCACCAGGGACTGGGGAGAAAGCCAGGCAGGGCTCTTCCAGACACACCTGGGCTCAGGCTCATGGCTCACCTGGGGGATCCTCACACCTCAGTCAAGGGCTGCAGAGGGCTTAACTTCCCAGGGTCTTTAGCTTCTTCCTGGGTGGGCACAGCAAGGAATGGTCTCTGAGGAATGCTGTGGGTGATGCCTATTGGGAGAACAGCTTGCTGGAGGGGCACGGGAGGGTGGTAAGAGAGCCTTTACCATTACCCCAGCACGGGTTACACAGCTCACCCAAGGTCACACAGTTGCTGCGGGGCAGGGCTGGGAGGGGGTGGCTGGGGCTGGAATTGAGGGGCTTTGTGGAAGTCAGGGGCTTTAGTGGGGAACCTCAAGTCCCAAAGACACTGGATCAGAAGATGACAAGCTTGTTTTTCAGGAGCCATGTGAGCCGTACAGTCCCGGGGAGAGGACCGAAGGCTGGGTCTCAGCCGAAGCCCTACCGGCCACTGGAGCACTGGACACCAGTGGCTTCACCCCTCAACGCCCGGCCACACGCACATCATCCGATCCCAACAGCCCAGGAGCTCCCAGGCCTCAACCCTTAGAAAGGCAGCATTTCACAACCTCGCTCCCCACCATGAGTCTCCATGGGTGCGGCTCCGGCTCACCCTGCGGCACTGGGCTGCAGCCCCTGGCAGTGTTTCTCTCTTCTCCTGGGCTGCAGAGGGCCAGGGTCTCCCAGAAAACCTTCTCCAACCCTGCTGGTCAAATTTGTTGAAAAACAGCTTTTTCAGAGATGGAGTTTATACATCATAAAGATCACTCATTTTAAGTGTCTAATTCAATAGTGTTTAGTGAATTTGCAGAATTGTACAACCCTTGCTGCAATCTAATTTTAGAACGTTTCCATCACCAAAAAGAAACCTTGCACTCTGCTAATTTGTTTTCTTCATATCTTCACTGTGGGGGCTCCCCTCCCCACTCTGTGAACAGTAGTGGATGCCTGTGCACTGTGTCCCCGCCAGGTTCTGATCCAGGGCTTTCTAAGCATGTATTCACTTACCTTCTGGGCAGCCAGGCGGGGCAGGTCCTCCTATGATCTGAGGCCAAAAGTGTCGAAGTACCCGCTTGTAGTGGGTGAGTGGTGGCCCCCAAAAATCCATGTCCACCTCCTAATTCCCAGAATCTGTGACTGTGGCCTTATTTGGAAAGAGGGTTTTTGCAGATGAAATTAAGTGAAGGATCTCAAGCTGAGATCATCCTGAATTATCTGGGAGGGCCCTAAATACAGTGACAAGAGTGGAAATAAACAAGGGCCGCTCAAATGAGAGAAGCAGAGGCCATTTATCCAGAGCTTTCTGCAGACTGGACTCAGTCACCACTACTTGTGTTGGGCAGAGACTCAAAGGTGGGAAGAGGAGTGGGAAGGCTTTGCAGGGAAAGCTGGAGCTGGTTTGGGTGTGCTCTGACCGGAGGCTGTTGGTGTCGGGGAACCGGAGCTGCCTACCTAGCATTGGGGCATCACCTGGGATGAGCTAGGGTGCATATTTGGCTCTCTCTGGTTGGCCATTAGTCAGAAGTGGGGACAAAAATAGGAAGCTGTCAGTTAGGAGTCAAGTCCTGGCCATTTGGGGTTAATTGTCACAGAAGCCACTGTTTAGCTTCCTGCATTGTCATTAAAGATGGCTATCTGGCCTCCTGCAAGCCTGGTTCACTGCAGACTGGCTTCCTCCACTGTTTCTGGTGGATGCAGGGTCAGTTTCCTGGCGAGTTGCTGCAGGTGTGGGTCAGCGTTCTGTTTTCAGAGCAGATCCCTGTGGGTAGGCCACAGGGAGGGGCACTAAGCTTCCTGGTGGCCAGTGTGAAGAGGGGGTAATGGCAGAGTGAGATAGAAGCAGAGCATGGACTTGGGGTCTGTCCGGGAACAGGCAAAAGCACTGTTGGGTAAGAACAACTTGAAAAGGGACAGCAAACCTCAATGGTATGGCCACTATCCCTTTGGATACTTAGTCTCTTGCAAGTGTCCTTAGACACACAGAGGAGGGACGCAGGTTGTGTGGAGACAGACGCAGGGGTTGGAGGGAGGCTGCCACAAGCCAAGGAGTGCCTGGAGGACCAGAGGCTGCAAGAGGCCCGAGAGGAGCCTCCCCTAGAGCCTCTGGAGAGAGCATGGCCCTGCCCACACCTGAGCTGTGAACTTGTGGCCTCCGGAACAGTGAGAGAATAGCCACTAAGGTGTGGAAATTTGTAATACGGCAGCTGAAGGAAATTTGCCCAAGGTGACACCGTTGGTGAATGGAAGGACTAGGATTTGAGCCCAGGCAGGGTTCTGGTGGGGAGCAGGAGTGGGGCTTGCCCATCCTGCCACAGCGAGGGAGGTGGATACGGGCTGCGGGAGGGCAGGAAGGGCTCTGTGGTTACCAGTTTGCAGCCCTAGGAGGATCCACACTCCTAGTGAAAGCCAGGCCACGAGGCTCTTTGCTGGTTGGAATCGGGAAACCTCAGGTCCCATTCATTCATCCAATCAATCATTCATTCATTCCACATTCACCCAGATCTGAAGATGGCCTTGATGGTTCATGAGTCATAGTTCTGAGCAGTGCCCTGGACCAAGCTTGTTCTTCAGATCCATCCTTGGCCCCATCAGGGGCTGGGCAGGTCAATGCCCTCTGCCCATAAGCCTGCAGGATCCCCTTGCAGGCTGTCAATCCTGAAGCCCCAGAACCGTGCAGGTTTCCTTCTGTGTTAATACTCTAAAAATGGAAGAAAAATCCATCTGTCACACAATGTCAGTGTTGATGGCCTTGATGTTATTCTTCTTTCACTCTGCTCCAGAATGGCTTTAAAGCGGCTTATCTAGCGACACCCACTCAGCCAGTTAACCTAGAGCGAGGCTGGGATGAGGGCAAACCGGGCAGGGGGAAGGAAGCTGGTGAGGCACACAGAGGCCAGTGGTAAGCTGCGCAGACCCTGTGGACAGGCCACAGGGAGGGGCACTAAGCTTCCTAGTGGCCAGTGGGAAGAGGGGGTCATGGCAGTGTGAGATAGAAGCAGAGCATGGGCTAGGGCTCTGTCCGGGGCAGGCAAAATCACTGTTGGGTAAGAACAACTTGAGAAGGGATGGCAAACGCCAGGCCGAGCCCCTGTCTCTGCTGGGCTGGCCAGAGTCTGGCTGGGAGGTGGGAGGCATATGTTTGGTTTTGTTTTCTGGCATCTTCCCCTGTGAGAAGCTCTCACTGTCTTGTCTGGGCGCACAGTCCAGTCGACCACAGGGCCCCACCTCATCCACAAGGTGGGATGTGACCTGGAGCTGGAGGTGGTGTGGATGGGTGGTGGGAATTGCTATGAGCTGGAACAGAGAGATGAGCTGCCATGTGCTGGGGGATTGTGAGCTACTGTGACAAAGTGAGCAGGAAGGGGCTGTCCCATCTTTCATGACATCGTGGAGGTGGTCATCTACTTCAAGAAAGAATGAGGCCAGGGCCCAAGGGAGAGCAGGGCTGAGTAGAAAGAAAAGGTGGTTAGATGAAGAGAGAACCCTGATAAGATCCGTCTGCTCCTGGATCCAGCCATGCCTGACATCCTAATACTTTCCCCAGACCCTTCAGTTAAGTGAGTCCACAAAGTACTAACAGATTACTTTAAACAAATTGCTTTTGCCAGGAACATCTCAATCATGTAGGTATCTAATCTGAAAAGGACAGAGCGGGAAGGGCCTGGGGAGGAGGAAGAGAGGAAGACTATTTAGCTGGCTTTAAATCCTGTTTCTCTCCTCTGTGCCTTTGGTGGCCTTTGGGCTGGGGGGAGGGGGCCCAACCGTACTCCCTGAAAGTGGGATCGAGTGCGCAGGGATAACGGGGCTGGCCTCGGCGGTCCTATGCAGGCCATTCGCTGTGGCTGGCACTGTGGAGGTACGTTTTGGGGAGTGGGGACAGACAGGTACTGACCTACAGAGCTCACAGTCTACTGGGCAGGGATCAACAGAGGCCCCCAAAAGAACATTGTGCACCTCTCACCCCTGGAGTCCAGCCACAGGATGCCAGCTAGTGCAGGAATAAGACTTTTTTTTCTCCTTAGAAAGTATTTTGTTTCTTCACCAAGACACAGAGAAGGAGCTGCTCCTGGTATTTCTAAAGCATGAATGGTTTGCTTTTAGCCATCTGGGGTCCTTCTCCTGGGGCAGGGCTTCTGACCTTGGCCTTTGGGGCTGGGTGATTCTTTGTGGCAGCCTGTCCTGTGCATCGTGGGGTGTTCAGCAGCACGTCTGGTCTCTACCCACTGGGCTCCAGCAGCCCTTTCTCAATTCCAGTTGAGACAACCAGAAATGCCGCCAGGCATTGCTAAATGTCCTTCATGCGTTGGACACAGAAAAGAGTAAACAAAGAAGTTAATTCTTCTTTCTTTCTTTCTTCCTTTTTTTTTTTTTTTTTTTTTGGTGATTTAAAATATTGTAGTAAACTTTATATAACATAAAATTGATGATTGTAACCATTTTAAAGTGGCACTAAGTACACTGACATTGTTGTAAAACCACCATTATCTATTTCCAGAATGTTTTCATCATCCTAAACAGCAACTCTGTTTCCATTAAACAATAGCTCTCTCATCTCCCCTCTCTCCAGCCCCTGGTAACTACCATTTCTACTTTCTGCCTATGAGTTTGACTACTTTGAGAACCTTGTATACTCATACGGTATTTGTCTTTTTGTGTCTGGCTGATGTCACTGACCATAAGGTCTTCGAGGATCATCCATTTGCAGCACGTGTCAGAATGTCCTTCCTTTTCCAGGCTGAGTAATGCTTCACTGTGTGCACACGCCACATTTTGTTAACCCATTCATCCACTGATGGACATTTGGGTGGTTTCCACCTTTTGGTTTTCATGAATTATGCTGCAATGAACGTCTACGTTGTGAAAGGTGTACAAGTATCCACTGGAGACCCTGCTTCCAGTTCTTTTGAGTGTATACTCAGCAGTGGAATTGCTGGATCATATGGCAATTTGGTGTTTAACTTTTTGAGGAGCCTCCATACTGTTTAGAAATTAATTCTTGATGGTTTCATTTCAAAATAGGCTTTTGAATTCCTGTGCTGAGGTGGAAGGAGTGCCATGGGCAGATGAGGAGGGCATGGGTACCCTGGGTCTCTGAGATAACACCGAAGGCCTGGTGCCCCCAGCAGCTGCCTGCTGTGCTAGCCCAATGCCGGGAAGAGGAGTGTGGGGAGTGAGGACAGAGGACCAAGAGTCAGCTCTTGCCACCCCCAGGATGGTCCTTAGAGGAGCTGAGTTGTAGAAAAACAAAGTCGCGTATCTGGCACCTGAGGCTCTGCTCGAGACTGGCCCTGTTTGCTGGGCCCCAGTGCTCCTCACCGTGGAGTGTGACCATGGTAGTTTTAGCCTGGAAATATCAGCAGGATGGGAGTGGCCCAGCACCTACACGGACCATAAAATTATTTTCATAAAGCAGCCATAGAACACCTCTCTGGGAACACCGAGAGGGCCTGTGAACCCTCCAAGATCAACACAGCCCCCCGCACCCGCCAAGGCCCCAAACAAGGAGGGCTGCTGTTGAGGCCAGACGGGGCGGCCGCTCGGAGCTGCGCATGTCTACCTGGAACAAGGCCTGCAGTCTCAGCCTGTCCATCTGCAGCCTTCTCTCGTGGGGCTGGTCAGTAGCAGGACCAGGTGTCGGGCAGGGGTTGATAAAGGCCGTCTGTCTGTCCGTTTCGGCCCCATGTTGACCATGGCTGGACTTCAGTAGTGCCCCAGTAAGGGATCTGGTCTCGAATACTCTTGAGTCTCCCTCAAGGGTGGGGCCTGCACAGTCCATGCTCCTTCCCAGAACCCTCCCTGCCTGCGTCTCCCGACAGCTGGGCACAGAAGGCAGCATGCTGCCCAGTTTATGGATGAGAAGTCTGGGCTTAGAGGCTAAGACTGAGGCAGCAGGACCCATGATCTGAATCCTGGGTCTCCATACCCAGCCCAGCCTTCGGCCCTCCCCAGCTTGGTTCCTGCACTCGGGGATCCTGTCTGCTTACTTCTGGGTGGATTTCTATCAGTGTCACCACTGCGCAAAGAGGACAGGCCAGACCAGGATGGAGGAACAGGCTGCTAAGGCTGGGGAGGGGTGGACGCCAGCTCCTGAAGACCACAGGCCACCTGACCTCTTAGGCGGGTGGGTGTGTGGTGAGAATCGGCGGTCTCCCTCCTGGCGGCACGACTTGAAAGGGAGGTGTCGATGCAGGAGTAACAACCCTGCAACTGTGGGTTTTAGTCTGGGCTCCCCGCTGGACTGGCCTGTGTACCCTTGGGCAAGGTCCTTAACCCCTCTGAGCCTTTTGCCTTTGGACAAAGGGGGACATGCCTATAAGATGGGGTGGTTGTGAGATACAATGTGGTATTACGGGTCCAGTCCATAGCACAGTGCCTGGCGCAAGGTTCGAGTGTGCAATAACTGTCCACTGCTGCTGGTGGAGGTGGCGGCCGCTGTCAACACAGAGGGTGTGAGTCTGGTGCTGGGTTGACAAAGGGCGGAAAGGATTCTGTGTGGCTCATCAAGAGGAGAAGTAGGACCCTTGACAGTTTTCCAGAGCCAGACCTTAACCAGAGAGAAGGGACAGGATGGGGCGTGGGCACTCTGAATCCCAGTGGGGGCCCTGACATTGCTGCTCCTGTCCCATGTGGGTGCCCCCTCCAGTCACCCTCTTCTGATGCGGTCTGGTGGGTATTGAGCCACCCGAGCTGGTCCAAGGGACAATGGGAGCAGGAGTGGTGAGCACATGTCCACCCTGGAGCCCAGATGTGAGGGAGCTGGAGGGCAGGTGGTGCCAACTAGAGGCAGAGCCAGTCTTGGTCCAGGTGAGTGAATCTAACCCACGTGAGCACTGACCTGGCTGAGGAGCTAAAAATTCCAAAGTGGACTGCAGATGCAGAGGGCTGGCTGGGTGTTGCGATGGAAGTGCTTGGTCTGGATGGATTTCAGGGGTCCAGGCCAATGTCTGTGGCAGGGCTTTCCTCACCACAGGGTGAAGCCACATGGTTGGGTCGATTCTGTTTAAAAAGGCGAGGTGGGGACCTCAGGGAGCCGGAGGTACATAACAATCTCCTGCCAGTCCCTGGCTCTCAGATGCCCACACAGTTCCTGGCACCTATACCAGGGTAGGGAAGGAGGAGGTTTTGAAATAGCATTTGCAGCGCTGATTGGGGCGTGGCTACCCGGGCCTTCTGGAATGCCCCCAGCTACAGAGTCTCTGGGAAACAGGGACTCAGTGACAGAATCTTTTTCTTCTTACACAAAATGGACCAGCGTGGACAACAAAGAGAGACCCCGTCTCTACAAAAAAGGAAAAGCTTAATGGGCATGGTGGTGCTTACCTGTGGTCCCAGCTCCTCCGGATCCTGAGGCTTGGGGGTCGCTCGAGCCCAGGAAGTTGAGGCTGCAGTGAGCCTTGGTCATGCCACTGCACTCCACTCCAGCCTGGGTGACAAAGCGAGACTGTTTTAAAACCAAACCAAACAAAATGGGGAACGAGAGAGGACCTGGCACATGGCGGGCACCCTCCCTCCTTCCTGGGAAGTGAGGACAACCCACTGCTATGCCCACTAATAGAGGGTTCTGGGCACCGACTCGTAAAGAGGCTTTATTAGCAGTCAAGTGCTATTAATAAATAAATCGCTACATCATTTTATAAGCTACAAGTGCTTGAAGAAAAGTAGTGGGAATGGGGATAGGGATACAGGGATGGGCTGGTGGGAGGGGAGGACAGTAGAAGACCTCGCTGAGAAGGTGAATTTGACCAAGACCTGAAGGAGGTGAAGGAGTGAGCCCTGGGCCACTGGAGAGGACTGAGCAGGCTGTGCACCCGGCTTGGGGCAGCAGCAAGGGGACCAGTGTGGCTAGTGGGGAGGCACCGGAGAGTGAGCAAGGAGAGAAGGGGCATCAGGTAACAGCCAGGAGCTCGGGGACAGGATAAGGAAGAGGGAGGCTCCATGGCAAAAGCCCCATGGTGAGGTATGAGGCGGCCTGGCTTGGAAAGGCCTGCCCTGCACAGGAGAAGCAGGGTGGCCAGCTGCGAGATTGTCGCCATCATCCAGACTAGAGCAGCTGTGGGCCTCGAGGGTGGTGGCATCGAGAGACGAAGTGGTGGGATTCCAGGCATGTTTTGAAGATAAAATCAGCAAGCCCTGCGGGAGAAGGAGAGTGGTCAGGAGGCCTCCAAGGTTTTTGGCCTGAGCCACGGAAACACTGTGGGGAATGCTCTCCCCCTGGGCCCGTGAAGGTGACGGGGCTTGGAGAATCAGGATGTGGAGACACAGTGTCAGTAGGGACCGGGGCCGAGATGACCTCCAACTTTGGGGGCAACAGCAGCTCTCATGGCTGCAGTCAGCATGTCTCCCTACCTCCAAACCACGAGGCACTGTCAGGCTTGGGGAAGGAGAGCTGCCTCGGGGCCAGAAGTGAAAGAGGGCAGGCTCAACTTGCAGGCAAACAGAGGGCGGCTGGGAGCCCGGGGAGCACTTAAGAAACGTTGGTGAATGAAACTTGAGACAGTTTCCTTTCTCCATAGATGTGTGCATGTACACACTGATACACTGACACACACACACTCTCACACCCTCACACACTGACACACACACACACACCTTCACATACACTCTCACACACTCACTGACACACACACTGACACACCTACACTCCTCTTACCTTTATTTCCCTTTAAATACACTTTTACACTTTTTCTTACATTCTTTCACTTACTTGATATTATTAATTTTGATACACTCTTTACATTTTACACTTTACATTTTTATTAATTTTTATTACTTTCTTACTTTACTTTACACACTTATTTACACCTTTGCCACTTCCTTTGTCTACACCTTTACATTATTATTGCCACGATTAACATACACACCCCTCACAGTCACTGTAACACACTCATATACAGTCACTGACACACACACTCACACCCTCATACACACACTGACACAATGACACACACACTCTCACACCCTAATACACACACAGTCACTGACACACACACACACACACCCCCTTATACACACACTCACTGTCACAATGACACATTCACACACTCACGCACACCCTCGTACACACTGACACACACACAGACACTGACTCTTATACACTCCCATCTGGATCACAAATATATCCATATTCATGAGTTTATTGACAACTTGTGTTTTTTTCTTTATATTTGTCTCTAAGTTTTCTAAAATAAATACATATTACTCATGTTAACAAACAAAATCCCTTTTTTCTGTTATAAGATTTCTATTATCTTAGAAACACAGATTCTACTTTTAAAACACTGTTGAAAAGTGATTAACCTGAAATATGGGAAAATCGTTAGACAACAATGACACGATGACAGACCTGCTTCTCCTAATCAAAAGTAAAATTTTAAATCCTAAATATCCCAAGTAAAAGATTAGCAGCCAGCTGTGGTACCAGCCATTCCACGAAATGCAGCCATTTATACTTTGTCTCTGCTGAATGTAGATAAACAGAGGGAATGTCTTCTGTATAAGAACCGACAAGAAACAAGATCATAGAGACAGAATGATCTCTGGTGTGTAAAACAAAACTGAAGGGAAATGAACAGAAAAAAGACTGGAAGGAAATACCTCTGTGTCAATGTTTCCTACGCAGAGGAACGATGGATGATTTATTTTGATTTTTCAGCCTCCCCTACATTTTCTTTAAATAGCATCTGTTGTTTTCAGAAAGGAAAACAACTCATTTTTAAAAATTCTACTCAGCCTTAAAATCCCACTTGAAAGATCAGCAGCTTGGTGGGATGTCTTCACCCCCTGCTAAGGGGCACCCCTTAGCCAGCAGGCGTTGCTCACCGCCCTCAAGGGGCTTTGGGTTCAGACGGGCAGCCGGGGAAGCGAATGCGATACCACCCTGGGCTTCCTCCGAGGGCTGTGGACATGCTGGGCATAGACAGGAGGTGGGAGGGGTGGAGTTGGCCTCACCTGGCCCACCAGGTGAGGGCTGGCGTCAGTTACCCGCCAAGGCCTCTGGGTGGCTCCCGCTCCCCTTGGCTGGGACACCACCCCTCTCCTGCCCCATACCTTCCCTGCTCCTTCTCAAATGTCCACCTCCCTGGCAGCTGAGGGCCAAGGAGCAACTGGGCCAGGAGGGCCTGGAAGCGCCTCTTCTCCTCATTCCACTCAAGATGGCTCTGGGCACAGAAAAGGACCCCTCTGTGCCCCAAATCCCCACATGTTGGGAACAAGGGCAGTGCTGGAAACAGGCTCATATTTGCACGGGGGTGGGGAGGGGGTGAAAGGTCTGGGCCGTGTGTCACCTGGGGGCTGGGCCAAGGGGGGCACATCATGCTGTGACATGGTGAAGGTGGGCAGGGTAGACCCGAGGGGGAGCGGGACAGTGGGCTCCTCCTTCCTCACGTCCCACGCTGTGCGGTGGCCCCTGACTTGGCCCCCTCTCCCCGGCTCTGTACTCCCAAACATCACGATGCGCCCCTCCCGTGCGCCCTCCAGCCAAGGTGGCCCGGCCTTGGCCGTTATGACGTTATGACGCCAGGGGAGCCGTTTGGCCGGCTCGGCCTCGGGTGATGGGAACTTTCACTGCCCAGCCCTGTGGTCTGGGTTCTGTCTAACGCAGCTGTCTGTGCAGCTCCCAGGAGGGGTGAGAGCAGCCAGCCACCTGGCTGAACTCGCTGGGAACCGACGTCAGGAGCGGTCGCTAGGCTGCAGTGGGCCTCACGGGGGCCTGGACGGGGAGAGCGGCTCCGTGGGCCCCGGGGCCTTCCCTCTCCACGCAGTGGCGATCCCTGTGATGGGTGGGACAGAGACCCCCGTTGTCCCTATCACCGCTCCCGCCTCCACTGGCCGGGCCTGAGGACAGTTGAGGGGCTCTGCGGGCCCTGGGCGCCCCCCCAAGCCCCACCCTCCTCCCTGCGGCCCCGCCGGCCCCCAGGCCTCCCCTGGCCTGGCCTTCCTTGCTGGGGGAAGGGGCCAGCGGGAGGAAGTCATCCGCTGTATTGTCGTCTTAATGCCTGTGCGATGAGGTGTGAAATTCTATGTTCCCAAAATTTGTTATCAGCCTCGCTCCCGTCCTCCGGAGCGGGCTGTGCGGAGGCAGCCGGGAGAACAGGCCGCTCCGGGGACAAGAGTGATGGGAGCGCCCTGGCCCCGCGGAATCCATCACTCCGGACGGAACCTTCAGCAGGCTTCATTAGGCTCGAAACGATCATGAATATCCTCCCCTCACCTGTTCTCATTAATAATGGCTTCCCTCTTATCTTTTTCTGCCACGCTTACCATTCTTTTAAGAAACGTACACAACCCGGGGAGAAAGCCCGGCGCCTGCCCAGGAGCCCAGCCGCAGCCTCCGCACCCGCCCCTCCTCCCCAGCGCGCGCCGGCAGGGGGCGCGGCGGGCTCGCCGCGGAGAGCGGGAGCTGGGGCCGCGCGGGGCGGGAGTCCTGCCCCTCGGTTGGGGGGCACACGGGGCTGGGACTGCGGCCGGGTAGACCACCAGGTAGGTGGGGAAAGTCAAGCCTTCTGGAACCTTCCAGCCCCGCGCAGCGTTCCCGATCCCCTCTGGCTGTGCTTTCCCCTGAGACAAATGCAGGCCTTCTCTAACCATTTGCCTTTTTCGCTTGGTTTTATATTTTATTTTTATTTATTTGTTTGTTTATTTTTGAGATGGAGTCTCTTTCACCGAGGCTGGAGTGCAGTGGTGCAATCTCAGCTCACTGCAACCTCCGCCTCCCAGATTCAAGTGATTCTCCTGCCTCAGTCTCCAGAGTAGCTGGGATTACAGGTGCCCGCCACCATGTCTGGATAATCTTTGTATTTTTACTAGAGAGAGGGTTTCATCATGTTGGCCAGGCTGGTCTCAAACTCCTGACCTCAGGTGATCCGCCTGCCTCGGCCTCCCAAAGTGCTGGGATTACATGTGTGAGCCACTGCACTCCGGGCCAGTTTCCTTTTATGTTAAAAGTAGTTTCAGTTATAAAATAGATGGCCCTCTCTTTTGAAGTACAAAGCAGGTCGTCGTCTTCCCGTTTGGGGTTCCCCAGCCATTCCCAAAGCCCAGGGCTAGTCAGTTTCTCCTGTGATCCCCGGAAGCGTCTAGGCATGTGCAAACAGATCAGTAGGAAAGGGGATCTCGTATGTATTCTTTCTCACTTTATATACATGAGTTCGTTTTACACACACTGTTCTGCAACTCCTTTTTGTTCACCTCACAATCAATGTAGGAGATATTCCAAACGTAATTTTCCCTGTTTTCTGTGGAAAGCTATGCAGCGAGAGCCTAGGGGAGTGAGGTTTTGGGGAGACGGGGAGAAGTGGCCTGCAGCTTCTCCTCCTGGCTTTCTTCCTCCTGCCCCTCCTCCAGGCCCCCAGCCCCCCATTTCTGCCTTCCTTGCTGCTCCACTTGGCCTAGCCATGACCTGTGTGGTCGTCAGTGTCTTGTGCTCTTGCTTCCGCCATGGCTGCCAGAGTGACCGCACTGCAGCTTTTTGAAGCTCTGACTTTGCCTTTCGTCTTCTCAGAGCCTGTCTGAGGGTCCCCGAAGACACTGCCCAGCGGCCTGGCATTCAGGACCCCAGCTGGGCAGCCCTGCCGACTTTCGGCCTCCTCAGGGACAGCTGCTCCCCTCACTCTGCTGGGCCTTGGACTTGTCTCCCAGAATAGCCAGGCACATTGGCGCCCTAGCCTTCCCTGGCTCAAGCTTGTCCTACTGCCGGGAAGGCCTCCCCCTCCCCTGCATTTGGCAAACTCATGTGTACCCTTCAAGGCCCATCCCCAAGGTCACCTCCACTGGGAAGCCTTCCAAATGCTCTCAGGCCCTGCCTGGTTCGCCTTAGCAGTCCTGCAGCTCGGCTGGCGGGAGAGGCCCCCTGGGACCTGCCTGGGCTCTGTTTGGCTCTGGGCGGCTGCGCTTGGACCTGGGGCTTTTGGTCAGATGTGCTCTCCTGTCCTTCCTCCTGTGCCTGCCAGCTTCCAACGGGCACTTACTAGGGCCCGGTGGACCTAGGAGACTGGTCCTATATGATTCCCACGCTACAGGCACCACTCCAAAGCTCAGAGAGGTGCAGGCAGTGTGCCCCGGGCCCACAGGCCATCTGTCTGTCTGTCTGCTCTTCCACATTAGCCTCCTTTCACTAAATCCCAGCTTCCTCCAGCAGCAAGAAGCCCGCTCCCCAGGGGCAGTGCCGAAGGAAGGCATGCCTGCCTGAAATCTGTCCTCAAGGTCCCAGGCCGGCTGGGGCCCCAGGGGGAAGTCTCGGGTTTGGTAATCGTGTTCCGGCCTTGAGCTGCTGCTCTTCCTGTGAACATGCCAAGGGGCCTCTGCCTTCCTCAGGAGAAAGAGGTGGCCTGGACCTCTCGGTACCCAGACCGCCCTGGAGAACAGGCTTGTGTTTTGACAAGTGACAGGGTTGAGGAAGCTCCTCAGGTAGAGGGAACAATGGGAACTGAGGCCTCGAGGCCTAGAGGGGAGTGGGAAATTGGGGAGTGGTCAGCCCCAGAGGCAGGAGGGCTCTGAGACTGAGAGGGCACATGGAGAGGGGACGGAGGTCCTCACTGCAGGATGCTTGGCTTGGGCAGACAGAGAGGGGGCATATGTGACCCAGGTGTTAGGACTGGGTTGTGGGAGGGGAGCAGGTACCAGGATCCAGGCCACCTTTAGGTTTGTGATAATCACCTCCAGAGCCAGAGGGTGAAACTGAGGCCTGAGTGGGAGGGAGGTGCAGTGATGTGCCCAGCAGTGGGACAGGGCACCTGGGTGTCCCACAGGCCTTCTCCCCGCTGGCCCATGGGTTCCTGGTGGGCTGTCCCCAGACTTCGGTCCCTGCCCCAGGGCCACAGAGGCAGTGTGCAGGAACACAGCCGCTTCTGGGCCCTCCGGGCCCTCGTGTCACTTGTTCCACAGTCATTATCTGCAGACTTGCTAATTAGTCGGTAACTACACACCCTGAAAAATGTGGCTGTCCCGATGACACGGTCCGCCCTCCAGCGCTGTGCTGCCTCTTTTCCGCAAGGCTGGGGGAAGAAAAACCAGCGGCCTCCCTTCTCTGGAGGAAGAGTCACCTGCAGGTGTTTCTACAAAGTCGGGGCCAGAGAACATAGGAATAAATGCCACGATTCATGTTTGCAAACCCCTCCTGCCAGCTTCTGTCTTGACAAGCAAGGAGGGCTGGGGAGGAGGCAGGCAGAGGTGGAACCTGGGAATGCGGCCAAGGGCTTGGTTCAAGGCAGTGTTCCCTATCACAGGCAGAACTGTGCAGGCCCCATGACAACTGGGGGGGGCTCCGGATATGCACAGGTGGTCCAACTGGCCACTCATCACCTGGCCACCCCCAAGCAGGTGGTCTGGGTCCCCAGGGCCACCCAGCAGGGAGGCACCTCCACTCTTGAGAGAGGCTTGGTGACCTTAAAGGCCAGTGGGAACATTCCTAATTCTTGTAATAACCATAACTGGGACAAATGGTGATAACCCAGGTGTCGCTGCTCTGCTGCCAAGCTGTCCTTCCATGCCCAGCCCACCACGGCCATGCCAGAGCTCCGAGGGGGTTCTTCTCAGGGTAAGAGTCCTTAACCCCATCTTACAGATGTGCCCACTGCAGTCGGCAGAAGTTCAAGACACCCCTTTAATCAAAGGCACCAGCCAGGTGGTGTGGGGGAGACTGGGTACTGGGTTTCCCACCGCTGACTTGGACTGAGGCTTGGCGTGGGGGTTGGTGGGACAGGGAGTAGGTATTTTCAGGGTTGGGGGAATCTCTGAGGTCACGTGTAGAGGATAATCATCTCCTCTGGTTTCTGACAAAACCCAACCCTGCCCAAGGAGGTCTGGCAACCTCCCCTCCTCTGTGTGTGAGTGTGTGTGTGTGTGTGTGTGTGTGTGTGTGTGTAGTCTTTTTGATATTTATTAAGCATCTACTTAAGTATCCCTGTGGAATACTCTGCAGCTCCTCCCCCTTAGACTCGGGCTAAGGAGAGGAGCACTCATCCTCGGGAGCACCCAGCCGCCTCCAGGGACCCTCCCAAGGCAGAGGCAGGAGGAAGAGTGCAGGTCCAGGAGGGGCTGGATGGAGCCTGGGGGGTTGCGGAGAAGTGAGACCAGAAGGCAGGCCTAGGGTGCGATTTTCTCATGACCTTCTCTCAAATGAGGAGCTGATGGAGAGGTTCATGCTGGGGCTCGGAAGTGGGGCCATGATCATGGAGAAAAGACAGGACTGATGGGGAGACAGAGGGAGATGCAGAGGGAGAGCCTGCTGACCCCTCCGAGGGCCCTGGAAGAATGGCTGCAGTGCCCTCCGCACAGGGGCAGGAGAGAGAGAAAGTGGAGCTGGACATGTGAGAGCAGGAGAGGGAAGACCGAACAAGGGACAGGTGGAGATCTAGGCTGAGCAGCTGTCACTGGGGGCGGGCAGGAATGGACCCTGGCCTGGTCCCAGGCACCACAAGGAGGACAGTGCTGCACATCTGTGAGGGGGACTTCCTGGAGGAGGTGGCAGGGTCTGGGATGGGGCCAGGCTCCGGGGAGGTGCATGTGGGGTCCCTGCTGCAGCCCCTCCATGTTGGGTCATGAACTCCCTGGTCTCCAGGTCTGGATGCATTGCTGCCCTTGGCTTCCAGCGTGGAGCCTGCTCGTGGCCCCAGGGGGAAGGGCCCTCCCTCGGGGTGCAGCCAGCTATCCTCTGCAACCTCAGAGTGGTGTTTTAATTAGTCAAGTCCGCAAATCATTGTTTACTGCTCTCCACACACGAAGGGTTTATTAAAAGCTGGGCCAAGTTAAAAATATTGGCAACAGGGACATGCAGGCCGTCGGAGCCGCTGAAACAGGCGCCCTGAACCACGAGGAAGCCGCGGTGGCTCCTCCCCAGGGAATCCCTGCCCACGTCCTGTCGGTGGCCCAGCTGGCAGACAACCCGTCAGCCACGTGGAGGGAGACAGGGCGGCCCCTTGCAGCTGTGCCAGCACCGCTCAGCCTGTGCCGAGCACCAGCGCGTGACCAGGTCTCACCTCCCTGGGTGCTGAAAAGGCCTGGCAAGGTGGAGGTGGGGCCCCTCCTCACCCCACTCCACCCCTCCAGGAGCTTCCACTCCCTGGGAAGCGTGTATGGTTAGCCACACCCAATCACCCAGCCACCAGCCTCAGAAACCCTTGGGGCCTGACAGCAGCAAGGATCGTGGTGGACAGCTCTGCCTGGCAGGGGTGTTCAGGGAAGACCTCCAGGAGGAGGTGGCACTCAGCATGGGGTGGGCTCGCCATTGGTGAACTGGGAAGATGGCATTTCAGGGGAGTCACAGAAAGGTTGCCTAGGCCTTGGAGGCAGGGAGGTGCCGTCCTTCATGCTACGGGCATGAGGAGGGTGGTGGAGTCAGGGAGCCCTGTGGGAGAAGCCTTCGGTACCCTGCCTGGAGATGAGCCCTGCAGACTTGCTCTGCCCGGATCGCCAAGAGGACTCGAGAGTCAACAGGTCCATAGGGAGGGTGGGCCACAGAGCCCACAGCCGCCAGCCCCCACTGCCTTTCTAGAAGGAGCCAGGGGAGGGCTGCTCTGACTCTTGTGGGGGCCCTCTATGTTTGAACAGTGGCAAAAACTGAACTGCGACAAGCATTAGGGCTTCCGAAGATCAGCTGCCACGCACAGCTCTGGGTAAGAGTCCTTTGCTGGGCCTCAGTTTACCCATACGTACAACAATGAGAGAGACAGCTCTCCTATAGCACCACGTCCATCCCTCCATCATATACTGACTCAACAAACACTCCCTGGACCCTCACTGCACGGCTGGGGCACAGAGGGGAACCCGACATAAGCTGGGGCCTTTGGAGTCTTCCTTCCACCCCGCACAGTGCAGAGTGTCTCCCTGGCCACTAAGGGCAGAGCCTGATGAGTTTGGGGTTCTGAGGAATAAATAAAATCAATGTGAAATCACTTTGAAAGTCTAAAGGCACAATTAAGGCTTGTGCTCCTCCCGTGAGGACAGTGGCGTCATCAAGCTACCTACAGCCTGGGCTGCTCAGAGCCTTTCTCTTTGCTGACGTGCAGGAAGGGGAAGCAGAGTCACAGAGCATCTGCTGCGCCCCAGACGGCTGCGGGCCACCTCATCCACATGGGCGCAGCTAACTCAATTTTATGCATACAGATTAGTGGAGGTGTCGGTTCAAATCCTCGTCTCCCCAGCAGACCAGGAACCGCAGAGGATGGAGACTGTGTTCTCCTCATTCAATTAATCAATTATGCCCTCGCTCAGCATCTGCAGCCTCTCAGGCTGTAAACACCCTAGAGTCTCTCCTATATTTAAATGAAGACACACGTACACATTCACATACATACACATACACACTCTCTCACATACTCATATACACACACACTCCCCCATACACACAATCACACACACATACTCTCTCTCTCTCTCACTTGTGCATCCTGAAGCTCTTTGCTAGCGAACGCCCCTCTCCTTGTTGCCTCCAACCCAGGCCCCCTGCTCACTCCCTGGCCTGTCACTCTGCCTGTGACTCCTCCTCCTCCCACTTGCTCTAGAGGCATCTCCCTAAGGCCCCAGTGACTAATCTCAATCTTTATCTTAACTGATTTCCCTGTGGGCATTTTGGACCCATGGCCACTCTCTCACTCTTTCTTTCTTGGAGTCTGGAATTCCTCTCTGTTTCTGTAAAGACAAGGGTTTTCAGAGTGTTTATGGGCATCGAGGAAGGAGTCAGTGCAGTGACAGCGGCTGGAAATGCAGGACCAAGAGAGGACAATGGGGCAGTTGACCAAGAAGAGATCCCCCAACCTCTGCACCCACCTGTCTCTGGGCAGCTGCTTCTGTTTCTCTTGTGCATTCTTCTTCTGTTTGCTTTGTGCATTCTTCTTTCCCAGTCCGCATTCTTCTTTCCCAGTCCCAATGCTGTTGCATTGCAGGGTTTCATTCCCACCTCAGTCTCTCGACTCACCGTCTTCCTGGTCACGCTTCCATCACCACCATCATGGTCTCACCCTAAGTGTCCTCTGACTGCAGACTGTCCCCCAGTCCTTCTCCCACCTGGTCCAGGGATACCCCACCCACCAAGGCCATTACAGCAACAAGGCTCTATCTCTGCCCCATCCCAGCAGCCAGGTGTTGGGCACAGGTAAGAAGTCAGAGTCAAGGAAGATCAAGTGGGGAAACTGAGGCCCAGAGATGGGAAAGGCTTTGCCCAAAATTACCTAGGACTTTACCCAAATCCTGACACGGGGACTGTAGTGGCTCTTCTGCCCACTTTTAGCTCTTGCAGATGTTACCCCCCCCACTGAGTGTGGATCTCTGCTGTCTAGTGGCTGGGGTGCTACCCACCTTCATGGTCCAGTAAGGTTCCTCTCATCACAGGAGGCCATGTGGCTGTGGCCACACCTGGCACTCAGCAGCCCTGGGTCCTGGCAGACCTGCCTGAAAGAGGCCCTGGAGGAGAAAGGAACCCCCACCCCAGACTGGCAACCTCCTGGCTGAGCAGTTCATCAGCGCAGCTAACTCTGGCTGCCCACCCAGTGTGAATGTCACTAAGTCAACCGGTTCCCAGGGGGAAGCTGGAACCTCTTCCACAGCCCAGCACTGCTTCAGACTGACATATACCCGAGAGCAGTGAGGGTCAGGAGCCTGAGGCCTGGGCTCCAGCCAGAAGGCCTGGGCTCAAATCCCAGCTCTGCCACGGAGAGGCTTCTCTAGCTTCAGTTTCCCCTACTGAGAAGGAGGCCATTGGGTTCGGTGAAGCTCTGGGTTGCTCACATACTTTTCCTTGGGTCCCTTGCAGAACCTCCCTCTGTCTTCCACCCCGTCTGTGCATGGGGTGGCCTGCCTGGATGGTCTCTATCAGCTGGCTCCAGCCAGGTGGGACTACAGGAGCCCCAACAGATCAGGGGAGGGAGGAGAGCAAGGTCAGGTTCCCTGCACAGAGACTGGAGGCTCCCCAACCAAAGGCCACACTCATCCACCCTCTCCACCTGACTCTCGCGGTTTCTGGTTCAGGTAATTGCACTCTTCTCTCGAGCTGCAGGCCTACGGGGTAACGGGGCCTGCTGTTACCCCTCCGGCTTCCTTACACCCTGCCCACATCTCTGTAAATAGGCCCTTTATTCAACGTTCTTCAAATTAACCATCTTGTGTGCACCATCTGTTTCCTGCTGGGACCCTGTCTGAGTCACACAGGCCTCACCGTTTCTGGTCTCCTTGTTAACTCAAGCCGTCAAGGTGGGAGAGAAGAGGCTGGGTGCAGATCCCCACGAGTGGTCCTTGACGACCTGTGGAAACCATTCCTGCCCAGGGCAGTGGCAAGGCCTGGGGGCCAGCCTAACGGGCTGCAGCTACCAGCCCTGGACCCAGACAGCAGCTGGCCTGAGCACCCCTCTGCAGGTCTCCCAGCCCTTCCCCATCCTGCCAGTGTCACCAGCATCCTCGTCAGGACCAGGAGCAGATCCCAAACACATACGAAGCAACCAGGACTGGGCAGGAGTGTCCCGTCCGGGCTCTCATCTCCCCTGCATAGCTCCTCCAGGTCAGGTGGTCGTCCCACAGGGAAATAAGCAGAGAGTTTGGACCATTTCCCCAAGCCCAGCTGCCACCCACCTACTGCCTCCCTTCACCCACCCAACCTCCTCCTGCTACCCTGCCTTCCACAGAAAAAATACTGAATATACTGAAAATACTTTTCTAGTGAGCAGGACCCTCCCCCACAAGAAACCACGGTGAGGATGTGCTTGCAGGGTTCCCACAGTGGCATGTGTGGATCAATTGGGACCTTGTTGCTGGCCACAGACAGCTAAGGCTATTGCCCAGCGCTCATGGAGAGAGTGAAGAAATGGGTAAAACACAATCAGAAATAATTGGCTGATCCGAGAGAGGCAGGAAAAAGCCACTGAAAAGGAGGAGGGTCTAAAGGCTGAGGGCGAATCTTTGCAAGGAAGAGCATCTCCCCAGGCTTTAAGAGACCATTTCCAATCTCCACATCGCTATCCCGGCCAAATGCTTCCTTATCGATTCCTTGATACGATGGTGCAATTCAATCCCACAAATACTTAATGAGAACCTACTGTGCACCTAATTCTGAGCCTGGAGCCCAGGGAGAGCTGAAATGAGTTTGAGAAGGGCACCTTTCCCTGCTCTTCCTTCCTCTCCCCTACCCTCCCTTCCTTCTTTCCTGCCCCCTTCCTCTCTCTTTTCCTTCTGCGAAGGGTTTAAGTAGCAGGTTGCTCTGGATAGTCATGCATCTAGAAAACCTCCCTCTGAACCCTGGCCTGTCGCCGAGAGGATGGGGGAGACAGGCAGGCCTAGGGTTGATACAGCCATTAGGGAGAGAGGCTTGGACCAGGGTGGTGGCGAAGAGAATGGGGTTATGGAGATGGACTGGAGAGCGACTGGGGAGCAACAGTTCCTGGCGCTTGGGGCCTGTGTGCACAGAGAGAGGGTAAAGCTACGGGAGCCAGGAGTCTAAGCCCTCACTCGCTGGGCTGACTGCAGGGTGGTGGAGGCCCTGGAGGAGGTGTGAGGGGGGCAAATGGGAGATGACGGTTTCAGAGAGACCTCCAGAGGGGATACCTGGGAGGCCATGGTGCTCTAATCCCGGCCCCAGTTCTAGAGTGATGAAGGTAGAGAGAGCTGGACCTTAGTGAGCACATCTGCAGGTGGACGGGCAGACCAGCGTCTAGCGCAGGGAGAAGGAAGGAAGGAGAAAGTGAAGGTGGGGAGAGGATGTGACCAGCCTAGGAGACAGTCCTGCTGTTTTCCCAAATTCTCTGAAGCAGTGAAGTGACAGCACCCGCTGGGCTCCAACTTGAACTCTATTGTTGCGATGCAGTTGCTTCTGTTTTCAGTCTGTGGGCTTTTTGGCCAGACCTTGGAGAGACCCATTTAAACGAAGGAACCTGAGAGTTCCTCAAAGGACATTTTATGGTCAACTTTTATAATCCTCCTGCCTGGGCACCACTCCCCAACATTCTAGTCTTGCTCTGCCCATTCCTTGCTCTGTGACCCATGGAGAATTGCTCTGCCTGTCTGCACTCCAGCATCCAGCTCTCTCTGGCTGAGAGGAGAGTCCCCACTGCTAGAGCGGGAGAAGAAACACACAGACCTGGACAGGGATCAAACTAAGGCTCATTACAAACAGAGCAAACTTGAATTTGGGTACTAAGCAACCCCGGGTGGGGTGAGGGGGCGAGGAGGTGAG
Source organism: Papio anubis (assembly GCF_008728515.1). Lineage (NCBI taxonomy): Eukaryota > Metazoa > Chordata > Mammalia > Primates > Cercopithecidae > Papio > Papio anubis. Next base: position 5,834,416 of record NC_044982.1, on the reverse strand, counting down.
GGGAATGGGGTTCCACTCACACTGGGCATCCCTGCCCTCCATCCCTAGCTGGATCTTGGCTGCAGACAGTCAGGTTGGGCCTCTGGAGGTGCAGTGTTGCCATAGGAACAGGCTCATGAAGAGCGTCTCAGAGGAACCAGGTGCTCGGTGGTGGTGGGCAGGGGCAGGTGGTAGTAGGGGGTGCTGGAGATTATCTCGACACAGCTGCTCCCCACATTCCTAGTGAAGGAACTGAGGGCCCTGGTGGGGAAAGAACTAGGTGGAGGCATCGCTGCAACCCTGAGGGCTCTCCTGTTTGCAAGTCCAAGGGGGCAGTGATCCCCTGGAACCCAGAGATCAGAGGTGGCAAGAGGACGGGTGGTAGGGGAGGGCCACCAGGCCGTGGACAGTTGCTAGGACACAGTATCTTTCTGAGGGGCCCATGGTAACCTTCAGAGAACACTTTGTGCCTCATTCATTTATTCATTAATTCACTTAATCCATAAACACCTCGAGGGCAGCGCCACAGGCCTCTGGCTGCGGGGTGCCTGGCTGAGCAAGAAGCGTCTGGCCTTGCTAGGGTCAGACATACGTGCGAAATCCATTAACACCAGGCAGGAAGATGTGTTCAGGGCTGAGATGATGCCCAGGGTGGCTGGGGGGGCCAGGACCCTCGGTGGGCGGGTGAGTGGGCGGGAGCCAGGGGACTTGGCAGGCATGGGATTGGGGGAAAGGCCGTGGAGGATGAGGTGAGACAGGAACAAACCTCTGTCCCTCTCACCTCCCCCCTGTGCCTGTCCCCTCCTTGGGGACCAGGCAATGTCTTCCTTCTCAGGAAATCCCTAACTCCTTGAACACAGTAGGACACCAAAAACTGTTTTTAAAAGTATATAATTGAATGAAAATGCTAATGCTTCCTTACAAATAAGAGAATAAATATAGTACGGGAACATCTTAAATTCCTCGAGAGCTGTGTGTTTTCACATCCCTCAACTTGACAGAGCTGCCTGTCACCAGGTGTGGCGGGCCGTGCCGCGCCACTCATCCTCGCTTTTACAGGCGCAGCGCAGTGAGGTCATGATTCTGCCACAGTCACCCCACAAACTCCTAAGCAGGGGCCGGGATAAGGCCTCTCCCCAGGGGATCCGGGCTTGAGAAAAGGATATCTTCTGTGGCTAAAGAAAGTGTCCTGTTTATATGTCATCACAGGGCCTGTTGCCTGTGCCTCTGAGGGTCTTCACGAGCTGGATCCTACTGGGGAGGTGGGTGGTGGGGGCTGGTGCCCCACTGGACAGGAGGGGTTAGGTGGCCCAGCCTGATTCCCAAGACATAGCATCAAGTCTGGGCATGACATGTTCGAGGGTCGACTCTGGTATGAGAAAAGAGGGCTTCTTGTTCCATGGACTGTTTGCCAGGGCAAAGGAAGCTGCAGAATATTCCAGAATAGTTAAGAGATTTATGTCCAAAATGTTGAAAGTTTTGCAACATTCTGCCTCATTCTTCACCATGCTAACTTTGCCCTCACTAACGGAACATCTCATGCGCATGCATACACACACTCACGTCTCGTTCACACATCCGTGCCTGTACAGCTCTCTCTGCCTGGAATGGCCTCCCCCAACTCTTCTGGAGAACTTCTGTGTACTCTGCACACACAGCTGAGGACTAACCCTCTGAGAGATGCATGCTCGCCCTTCCCGTGTGTGGCCAGTCCCAGCATCCACGACCCTGCATCTCAGAGGATGTCTAAGCACTGAGTCCGCACTTGAACTCTCTGAGATGAGAAACCACCTTCAAATCCATCATTGCACCCCTTTCCAGGGACCCCGCCGAGCCTCGGCACCCAGTAGGAGCTCAGTCAATCCTGGGCAGATGAAAGGTTACATTTAAAGAGGTGAGCCTCTGTTTTATGGAAAATTAACTGCTGGGAATTTTTGATGAATGAAGAATTCCTGCATTTTTGGCCAAAGCCTGCGTGGACAAGCTGAGTGATGAAAAGGCTCCTTTTTCCTCCAGCCCCCGATTTCCTCCCTCCTGGGTGGGAATGAGTCTGCCTATAAGCTCTGGGGGTGGGGTGGGGAGTTGTTACTAACCCCTCCAAGCCCCTGGGAGCCCCCCACGCACAGCATGACTCAGTGGTGCTCTTTAAGAGGATCATGTGATGGATGATGCGGACAGTCACACTGTGGACTTACATCCCTGTCGATTCCAATGGCAAGGGAGGAAACGAGAACTCTGTTTTTAAATCCTATCAGCAATGACAATAAATTGGTTCTGTCGTTCTGTCTGGGGAAGAGGTGAGACCCCACAGAAGCCAACTCTAAATATGGACCCAAACCAATGAGTCCCCCCCTCTGCACCCCAGCTCTCCGGTATTTTTCCTTCCCGGAAGCTTGCTGTGGGCCTGGGGGAGTCATACGCAGGGCTGTTTCAGGGACTCAGGGATACGGGCTGGCTCTGTGCCCCCACTCACAGCCCCCTGTGGCGCTGGAGAACCCTGCAGTGGGCCTGGAACTGTCATACGCCTCTTCAGGCCCTGAGCACAAGGCCAGGCTCAGCAGGTGCCCCTCTGCAGCTGTACTCCCAGCTCGGCTGAGCACGATGCCGCTTCACACTGAAGACCTTCTCTCTGATTGAATCTGAAACCAAATCTTCATGTTCTGGAAAATGCACCAGGGTACGTCTTTCATTTCCCTCCACCCTCTGCCCCCAGGTCCCCTCTCCTCAGCAGAAGAAAAGAGAATTTGTCTCCAAAGATGGACTTCAGGTTTGGAAAAATACTCTCAAAGGCGGCAGCTGTGTGTCTCTTCGGTGTTTGCATGAAACCCTCACGGCCTCCTAGGTTGTGAAGCTGCCTCCTTCCACACAAAGAGGGGAGGGCAGGCTCCTAGGGGAGCCCATTCTCCTCCAGGCTCCATGCACTCTGACCACTCTGCTGGGCTGGGCAGACAGCCTCGCACTGGGATTCTGAGTAGACCCGGGTTCAAATCCCAGCTCTGCTACTTGTTAGCCATGCACCTCTCTCGGGCTCCCCCAGCCTCAGTGTGCTCATCTCTGAAATGGGCCTTGCAGTCCTCACCTAGCCCAGGCAGTGAGGAGGCTCTGATGAGACAGGGTTAAATTAGAGTCTAAATCCAAGGGAGAAGTAAGGGACATGCAGAAAGGGCAATACCTGCTTGCCTATAAGCCCTCAACCCAAGGACGGTGGCTTCTTGGTGGGGGAGACTCCTCCCCAGCTGTCTCCTGGATGTTCCGGTTCTAGGACCGTAACTAGGCCACCCGAGTCTCTGGGCACTGGTCCTCCCCTTGGTCAGTCCCTTGGGGAGGAAGAGCAGGCAGATCTGGAGGAGCCCACCCTCCTCCTCTCCTGGAGGGAGGATGGAGAAAGTTGGGTGTGGGGACAGGGGACAAAGGCATGTCTTGTCTGTAGGATGCCGACTAGGACTGGATCAGTGGGGGCTCAGACCCCCCCAAAAAATAAAAACCTAGTCTAGGCAGAAGCAAAGCCTCAAGGCATGGAGATCCCCACCAAGGCTGTGCGGGTGGTATGCAGAGCAGAACGTGAAGGTGGGGTGAAGCCCCCTCACCGGCCACCCCTGCTCTCTCTCCCACCCCTGCTGGTGCCCAGGGCTAGTGAGTCTCAGAGGCCCCTCTAGCTCCACCCAGCTGAGCTGCCCTGAGCAGTGTTTCTGCCTTTAATCAGGGGCGAAGTGGTCTGGGGCTGGCTGGAGGAGTTAGTGTTTAGAAAAGGAGGAGGGGGAGCAGACAGGAGGGGAGAGCAGAGGAAGGGAGAGCAGAGGAGTGGGGAGAAAAAGGGCTGGAGACAGCACTTCTTTCCTTCCCGTGGAAAACTTTCACTCATCACTAGCCCCCTTGCTGCCCCAGGGAAGCCCAGCAAGACTGCTTCCGGACAGGTTCCCCTTGCTTTCGGCTCTTGCCTGTGGGGCGTGGGGCCACAGGCAGAGCCTTAGGCTTGGCTACAGGGAGGGAGTCCAGCTCATGAATCTCAGTCTGGCCTCAGAGTTGGCAGGGTCAGTCCCTGCAACCTGTGTAGATCGCCTGCTACGCCATTCTGTGAGGACCCGTGGGCTACTGGCCTCATCTTTGTAATCCCGGGGCCTGTACACGGAGCATGGCTCTTGAGAGAAGAGGAAGGGGGAGGAGGGGAAGGATGTGCAGATAGAGGAGGGGGCGTCCAGCTCCTCCAGCCCGCCGCTCGGCAGCCCCAGGGTCTGCTTGCAAACAGCAGACTGTACTGCTTCTCCCCAAGGGACTACATTGGCATTTTCGCGCCTTCTGTGCAGACTTAAAGTCTGTGACAGTCACCAACCTCCCCTCCCCACCGCTCCTAAGCTACGCTTTCTCAGTGTCTGCTTGCTGAAAAGAAAGCTCCAGCCTCCTGAATTTACAAACGCTTTATTGAGATCAGAGCAAGGCAACAGAAAGCTTCTTGGCTTGTGGGTCCCGTGAGACAGGAAAGTCCCCTCCCGTCCCTGAAGTGTCCCTGCAGGGGGCTCTTGAAGAGGGCCCGGGGCCAGTGGAGCCTGGTCGCCAGCTTGGAGATCCTCTAGCTGGCTGGGGCAAGGGCTCTGGGCTGCAGCTGTTGGAGGAATGGCTGGAAGGGGTTCTGACCAGGCCCTGTCAGCACAGTGCTTTTCTGCTTACAAAAACCCGAGTTCCCTTCAGAGACAGGTGGGACATCTCTGTTTATGGGCTAAGAAACAGGGCTCCCAGAGGGAAGTGACTGGCCCAGGGCCCAGGAGCCTTGGTGGGCATGAAATGGAGATAGGATTAGAGAGCAGGTGCCCCCCAAGCGAAGGCAGTGCCCTTTCAGCATAAGCCTGTGACATTTGGACAGACTCCCTTGGGCGAGAATACCCTCCTCTGGCCTCCCTCCCTTTCCTAAACTGGGGAGGGCTGCGGTGGAGCGGGGGTGGGTCCGGGGAAGAATCTGGTTGGGGAAGGGAGGAGTCTAGGTGTGCTTGGGGGTGGGGAAACTCGAAGTCCACTGGGGCCCTCTAAGTGCTCCATGCAGTCCAGAGATTCTCCTCTCTGCGGGACTTTGGCAGGAGCCTGGGAGGCCCTCGCCCCTGGGTTACCCAGCCCTGAGATCCTCCACCCCTCCTTGGCTTCTAGCAGAGAACTCAGCTCTTCCAGGTCTGCCTGCTGTTGGGATGATTTCGGAGGCTGAAGTCAGGGGCCTTGGAGGGAGGGAAGAGAGGAACCCTGGTCAGGAAGACCTTGGCAATCACCATGCAGTGGACATTGGCACTTCCAGGGTTGAGTCTGTCAGCCACTCTCGTTCTAGGCCAAGGGCCTTGGGCAAAGGACCTTTCGTCACTGGAGTTGGTTTCTTGACTTGAGGAAAGAGTCCACGGAAGAGAGCAGGGTCACAGGAATGCAAGGGCATGTGGCAGGCACACAGTGGGCACCCCAGCTGCTCCCTCCAGCCTGTCCCCAAAGCCATTCCCAGCAGCCCCTACCCATCTGGGCGTTCTGCAGATAACATCAGGGAAGGGACACCATTCACCAGGGTCTGGGAATTTCCCTCCAGCCTCCTCGGAGCCAGCCCAGAACAGCTCTGGTCTCTGTCTATCCCTGTGCCCATCCTGAGTGCCTTACTGGAGCAACTGACTTAGGGCTGGTGGGCCTGGGGACGCCCATGGGCCTGCCTTCCCACATCTATGGCTAGGATGGGAAACGTGTTCTCAGACCTGCCAGGGCTGGGCTAGAGGGCCAGGAGGCCAAAACATCCAGCTTCCAGGTTCAAAGTGGCAAGATCACACCCCGCTGCAGCACTGCGAGGAAGGGGAGGCCGGGAGCTGGGTGGGCACCCAGTCCCTGCATCTAGGATATTATTAATTAATTATGTAAATTAAGTATTGTAAACCACCCACCCAAAGATCAGGATGCCTGGGACCCTTCCGCCAGGAGGTTAAACATCTTTAATCCCTTCCTACCCCTCTCCCTCCCTATCTTTCTGAGCCTCCCCCATACAGACTGGGTCAGGGGGTGCAGAGCTTTCCTCTACACCAGGGCTCTAAGCCTAGGCTGGGGGTAATGGTGAGGAGGGGTGCCTGAGGAGCACCCCCTCTCCCTGGGAGCTCTGCAGAGGAAGAGGGTCTCTGGCAATTGGCATCCTCTACCTGCACCTCTCCGGCTGGCGACCCCTCAGAGAAGTTCTCCCAGTGGGTCTGGAATACGTGCGGAGTGCCTGGAGTGCTATTGTGTGTATGTGAGAGCACATTGGTGAGGCTGCCCACGCATGCCACTGTGGACAAAGACAGATGCGACCGTGTGTGTGTGTGTGTTGGGGACTGCGTATGTATTTTTGTCAGTGTGTGACCACGAGTCGGCTGGGTATGTGTGCTTGTGGGTATCAGGTGCGTGGCTGTGCATACATGTGTGCGTAAGAGTCGGTGCATTTGTGTTTCAGCGCGGCTAAGGCCCTGACTGAGATGCTGTGTGTGCGGGGGTGGGTGTGACTGAATGCAGGCACGAGTGACCGTCTGTTTACAAGTGTGTTTGTGTGTTTGGGTGTGCAGGTGGTTCTGCCTACGCGTCTGTGTGCAGGGGATTGGCACATGGGAGAGGATGCCCATGGTTGGGTAACCGAGGGTCCGCTTGCCCCTCTGCCGCCCAGGACTGTGTCTATAGGCCTTCTGGGCTACAGTGTGTTTGGGTTGCCGTGTGCGTTTGCGTTGCGGGGTGTGGGTTGCCACAGGGGCAACTGTATTTTTCTGCGTCTTCATGGCTAGGGGTACCGGGGGTGTCGGGCTTTTCCTGGGTGTTTTTCTGTGTGCGTGTGTGATTATGTGCTTAGTTCACATCTTCATAGTGCGCCTTTGTGTTTTCCTGGGTATCTAACCATTGTACGTGTGCCCGGGACGTCAGCAATAAGTGTTTCGGTGTTCCTGCGTGCGGACTTGTGCTCTCCGGGGAGGTCTGCGGCCCAGGTTCGATTCCTGCGACTTGTCCTAGGCAGGCCTGTGTGTGCGCGGCCGCATGCTGTCCTGTGGGGGGGAACGTGTGCCAAACGCTCGCGGGGTACCTGTGCCCGTCTAGCCAAGAGTGCACCCGTGTGCGCCAGCGGGCTTCCGGGACGCTGCAGTGGTGGGGGGCGGCCCTGTGAGGGGCGGGGGTCACCGGGACTGGCCGGCGCCGGCCCCGTGTGCGCAGAGGCGGGGGCGGGGGGCGGGGGCCGCGGGGGGGGAGGCGGTACGAAAAGGGCGGCGCGCGCGGCGGCGGCGGCAGCTCCCCGGCAGCGGCGGTGGAGAGCGCAGCGCGCAGCCCGGTGCAGCCCTGGCTTTCCCCTCGCTGCGCGCCCGCGCCCCCTTCCGCGTCCGCAACCAGAAGCCCAGTGCGGCGCCAGGAGCCGGACCCGCGCCCGCACCGCTCCCGGGACCGCGACCCCGGCCGCCCCGAGATGACCGCGACCGAAGCCCTCCTGCGCGTCCTCTTGCTCCTGCTGGCTTTCGGCCACAGCACCCATGGTGAGCCCCCCGGCGGCCCGGCTCGCGCCCCCTCTGGGGAAGCCTGCGACGCCCCGCCGGCCGCCCGGTGCCCCGCACGCCCCGTCTCGTGCGCCCCAACTCCTCCCGTCCCGCCTAGCCCTAAACCCCGCGCTGTGCCTGCCTCGCCCTCCCCGCCACCCTCGCTTGCCAAGGCCCGACCCTGGGGTCCCAGGGCGCAGGGGATGTGTGAGACCCCCAGCCCCTTCCCGCCCCGCAGAAGTGGCGCCAGAGGGGTGTCGGTGCGCTGAGCAAGGAGGTATGGAAAAATGAGGTGCTGTTGTGGAGTCTTCTACGAAAATACTCTGGGGTGCAACTTTGGGGTGTCCCTGTGTGAGCGTTAGGGAACAGGTCTCGGGGCGGGGGTAGGGGGCGACTTTGCCGTCTTAACCCCCAATTCCCAGAGAAGCCCAGCCTGAGCCCTTACTGCGTGGCGCGTTTCTCTAGGTGAGGGGCTGCGACACTTCTGTCTGCAGCGGCCATCTGTCTCTGACAGCGAGTGAGTTGCCCCCTTCCCGCAGCGCCCCCCCACTTATTGCACCAGTAGTTGTGAGGGGGCTGTCTAGGAAGCTGTGGAGCTGGTTGAGTAAATGCACACAGTAGGTGCCTATTAAAGTGTCAGAATCTCTAAGCAGTGTTGCAACCTCAGCCCGCTAAGCAAAACCCTGTGTCGTCATCGTTTTCTTAATGCGAAGAGTCTGGGGTAGGGGAAAGGGGGGAAGATTTTACCTGGGTGCCCAGCTTAATAGGGATGAACCTTCAAAAGAATCCAGACGCCTTACTGGGGAGCCCACCAGGTGAACCTGTCTGGGCTTTCCCAGAGCTGAACACCTCAAAATCTGCTCCCCTTTTCAGCTCAGGTTGCAAAAGTGATGGTCAGGGTCAGGCTGCGTGTCCCGGGGGTCAACATATTTCCCTCCACTGTCCCCATCCCCACTGTTAGGAGGACTTGAGGTGTCGTATTTGCTTTTGGGGGTCGGGAGAGAAGGTGTTTCTCATGCTCCTAAGAACTAGGGAGTGTACTGTGGTCATTTCATCACTGGGAACGTGGCAGAGATTTTTCTCCTGCGTGCATTGAGCCCCATCCATACTCGGATTGGAAGTGCCTACTGTGTGCCGGACTGGTAGGACCCAAGAGGGCTGTTGGTGCCCTCGGGGACAGTGGTGGGCTGTGTGGGAGAAGACAGGCTTTGCCTTGGCTTGGGGCCTGGTGGGGTGATTGTATAACCTTTCTTGTATCTCAGGGGCTGAATGCTTCCCGGCCTGCAACCCCCAAAATGGATTCTGCGAGGATGACAATGTTTGCAGGTAATAGAGTGGCTCCATAGAGGCAGCTTGTGGGGGCCACGCAGCAGCCTGGGGAGTCATGAAGTCAGGCAGAAAAAACAGGGGACTTGGCCACTGCGCTGCAGCAAACAGCTTCCTGGCCCCTTCAGAAAACTGGTGGGGGCAAGCGGGGGAGATGAGGGCAGGGGGTGGGGGCAGCCATAGCTCCCGTCTGCATTCTCAGAGGTGGGGTGGCAGGTGAGACCTCTGCAGGCCACTGCGGCAAAACGCAGCACTCCCCCGGGATCTCGGGGCCCCTCCAGGACGGCCCCTGAGCTTGGCATGCATTCTCTGTCAGTTTCCCCATTCAGGTGACTGATGGTTCCTTCCCAGGACCACTGGCTGGCACTGTGCAAAGACCCCCAAGGATCCTTGGTTCCACAGAAAGTAGCCTGAGCTCCCTCTCTACCCCTGCCCTCTTCATATGTCCCCACCTTTCTCCCCCACCCCTTGCAGGTGCCAGCCTGGCTGGCAGGGTCCCCTGTGTGACCAGTGCGTGACCTCTCCCGGCTGCCTTCACGGACTCTGTGAAGAACCCTGGCAGTGCATTTGCACCGACGGCTGGGATGGGGAGCTCTGCGATAGAGGTTGGCACTCACCTTTGTTTGCTTCAGCCCTGCATCCTTACCTGCCTGCCCTAGTCCCCACCACCTCCTCCCAGTCTCCTGTTGCTGGCGGCCCTCACTTCCTCATTCCTGCACACCTCGTGCCCTGTATTCTAACGATCTGTTTATAAATTTCCTGCGGGTACCGAATGCCTCCTCAGAGGTAGGGACTGTATTTTGCTCTCCTCTGCACCATCAGCACCCAGCACCTAGAGAAGATGTGGGGTGGGGGCCGGGGAGCTTCCTGTTGAATAAAGAGTCACAAAATACACACACAGCTGGGCCGGTGGGACCACAGACCTCAGGCCGCCTGTCCAGGTCACGGAAGCCCAGAGATGGACAGGGCTCTGGGGATCTCGGAGCTAAGACTCCCTAGAAAAGCACACGCAAGACCGTAAAGAGGCTGCAAACAAACAAATGGGGTGGGGGGTGGCCAGCACTGCTCAAGGATTGAGGGGCAGGTGCTGAGTCACGGCCAGAAGGACAGGGCTGGGGGGCCTGGACTGAGCGGGTCAGGTATAGGGGGAGGCTGGGGTTGGGAAAAGCTGAGAAAGGGTTAAAGTGAAGATGGGTGTTATCTGTTGATTTCATTAATTTATGCAATCTTTGCCTCCGTTACCCTAAGCAATTGAGAGTTGGCTGTCACTGCATTTTCAGGCTGCGAAGTGTCCGTCTAAGCCCATTTTCATTTGGCAAAACCTGCCCTAACGTCTGGGCAAACTGAAGTCCACAAAAAAACTCCCAGCTGCGCAGCCTGCCCTCAGGGCCTCTGTCCCTCGGTCCCCGACATTAGTAAAGAGGTACAGATAGGGAAACGGAGGATCAGAGAAACACAAGTGTCTGCTAAGTGATATGAAAGAAGTTGGGAGAAAAGCCAGCTACAACCCTTTCCCCCAGCCCCAGAAAGAGAGTTCATTTTTGTCTTTGATTGCAACTAACATCCTCCCTTAAGGAACACTTAAGAGCGTTTTGTTATGGCCCCTGCCCTATACAGGCAGGGCAGCCGTGGCTCTGAAGCTGAGCTCCCTCACACTCCAAATTGTCTCTGGTCCTTCATTCCTGCCCCCCTAATACGGTGCAAGGTTCCCCGTGGCTGACTCATGCTGTGGCCGGCGTCTCTGCTGCCCCTCACAGAAGCAGTGGCAGCAGCTCTGAGCTGTTTGGGGATCTGGGGGATCCCAGCAAAGCCACCATGTGGGAGCAGGGTTAGGGTTTTAGCCTGGAGCCCATCTTCTTTGGTATCTAAATGCAGTACAGCCTTGCTGAAATTTTCCAGACAAATGCCTCCCTTCCCATGGGCCCTTGGTATGTCCCCTCCCCACCAGGTTGACAAATGCAGCCAGCTTGGGGATGGCCAGAGAGTCTAGGGTCCCAGAGAAGACACAGCCCTCCCTCCCCCTGTTTGCCCATCTTTGAGGCTGCCGTGGCCACAGCTGCTGTCCTGGCAGAGACCCCCAAGCAGCCTTCTCCTCAGAGCAGCTTAATTCACCCCTGCCTTGGGGTTGGAGACTCAGGAGGGCTGATCCAGGATTGGCGTAGCAGGGAGAGCTGCAGGGACAAGCTGAGGGTGGTCGCCAGCTTTTTAGCTTAAATTTAAGATTCTGAGTGACAGGAGAGCCGGTTGCAGAGAATTAGGAGCCTGACGCGGAGTTGCCGCGTGCTGATGCCTCGCCGGTGCCGTCCCATAAAGATAAATCCTCTTTATGTGTCCTTGCACCAAGCTGGGCTTCCGTGGAACGCCACAGGGTAGTCCATCAACGCGGCGTTCAGGCTCTTCCTTCTTGATTGATTGCAGTCTCCCCTCCACAAGGGTGTGGATCTCTCTGAGAGGGAACAAAAAATACGCACGTGTGTGGCTTCAGCACGGGGGATTTCCTCCCCGCACCCCCACCAGCCTGCCTTAGCTTGCTGTGTCTCTCACTGGCCCTGGCTTTCTGTTTGGCAGGTGCAGCAGCTCAAATTATAGAAAATCAAAGCTGAAGAGTCCCTCAGAGATTGGCCAAGGAAAGACCCTCTTTTTATAAGTAGGGAAACTGAGGCACAGAATGGGGAGGAGCTGAACTCTGCTGCCACATGGCAGCAGGCTGGATACAGGGCAGGACAGGGGTCCCTTCCTGGCCCCAGTGGGGAGCTGGGGTCTCCACCGTCAGAGAGCCCCTGGCGCGGGCCCTTGTGTTCAGCTTGTCCCTGGCTTGCTGAACCTGAATAATGAAGTGTGCCTGATGGAAGGTGTTAAAAGATGGTGGGAATATTCCAGTGCTCATGGAAGCCTGCACTGATAGGAGAGCGCTCAATAGTTCTAATTTTCCTGGCTTTAAAAGATGCAGCCTTTTTACCAGGGACCCCTTGAGTTCAGAGCCTGAGTGCAGAAAGTGACCACAGGGACACGTGTAGTGCTGGGGCTAACAGGTGTCTTGATTCCTGACTGAGGGGGGTCTTTACATCTCCATCCCCCTCACTGCCCCTCTTTGACGGAAAAGTATGAAGAGCTGGTGGTTTTTCTGAGGGTTGGGCTGTATTCGTCCCCCAGCTGGCCAGGACCCCTCCCCCAACAGGAGAGGCTGGAGGTGCGTGCAGTCTTGTCTGGTGGAGACAGGCCTGAGGGAATCTCAGCTAGGCATGCTGTTGCAGGGAGGAGCGTGATGTCCACAGTGAACGTCACGGACATGTTGCTGGATATGGGGTGACCTGGTGCCAGGCAAAGGGAACAGCTATCCTGGCTTGAGTACCAGTGGCCACGACTCTGATCTGTGACCTTAGACAAGGAAACCCCATTCAGCTTCCTGAGCCTCAGCTAACTCCGTGGGATTTTTTGAGGGAGCTCCCTACACCGTCTTACTCCAGACCCCACTTGGTGGCCACAGAGCCGTTTTAAAGCCCACCGGGGTCCGCATCACGCTTGTGTATGGAGAGGAAACTAAGTTCTTGTCTTCTCCATCACCCTGCAGATGTTCGGGCCTGCTCCTCGACCCCCTGTGCTAACAATGGGACCTGCGTGAGCCTGGACGATGGCCTCTATGAATGCTCCTGTGCCCCTGGGTACTCGGGAAAGGACTGCCAGAAAAAGGATGGGCCTTGTGTGATCAATGGGTAAATATCCTTCCCGACGATGTGTGATCTAATGAATGCTGCTTTTCACGCACCCGCTAAAGACCCTTTCAGCCTAACCCTGTTGGACCTGTCGTCTGACAAAAGATGAAGTAGGCACTCATCCTGGCAGCCCGTGGGGGACAGCCCTGGATGGGGGTGTTTAGGGGGGAATGTGTCATTGCCGTAATTTTTTCAAATGATCCCGAAGGCGATTTCATATTCCCCTGATGTTCGCACGTCCTGATGCGTGTGACTGACAGTCGATTGGAATGGTGAACTGACACTCCGAGCTGCATAATTTTCTAAAGGCAACATAATGAGAGATTGGAGCTCCGCGGGGCTGAGGCTGTTTGAAACCCGCTTGCCGTATCTCAGGGGTGGTTTTGGGGAACTGGTGGGCTCTGCAGTTGGATTTTCTGGGATGTCTGTGGAGGGAGTTGCCAGGCTGAGAGGTGAAGTGATTGGGTTTCTGCCAGCACAAGAGGAGGTGGGCCGGCTGTCAGCTCTCCTCAGTGGGGAGGGAGGCTTTGGGACCCCTGGGCAGTGGATGCAACGGAATGGCCACTGTCTTCACTTGGACCTCCCTGAGCAATGCTTCCCAGTGGCTCAGCCGCTCTCCACCCGTTATCTCTGTGGCGGCCCTGAGCCATCCCTCCTCCCCATTGGATGGGGCTTAGCCTGAAGCCAAGGGAGATCTTGACAGAGGCAGAGTCCGAATATAAGAATCCAAACTTGAACCCAGTCCTGGGCCTGTAGTTGGGGGGCGGGGGTGTCCCTTTCCTCTGAAGAAACAGAAGCTAACATGCAAATAAGCTTATCTTGACCGACATTGCAGGGTGGCAGAGACCGCGGTAGTCTGTAACAGCTGTAAGCGGACATTAACGAGGCTTCCGAAGATCAGTCTTCAGACGGGGTCAGAGTGGGGGCCGGTGACAACTGAGCTCCATTTCTGCTTATTAGCAAGAAGGATAAAAAGATAACAAGAGCTTTAAAATATTTTGTTTTTCTCGCTAACGGACTTAAACCAGTGTGTCAAAATAGAGCCTGAGGTCCTTGAAATTCCTTCAGAGCCCGGCTCCCATGGAGCCCGCACCCTGAAGCAGCAATGCTGATTTCTTGTGTTTATTGCCCCTTCTTCCCTGGAGTTTTGGCATTTATCAGATGACAAAGGGCTCGCTCGTTTAAAAGCACTTACATTAAATGCTCCTTGCGCTCCGCTTTGAGCAAACAGCTTTGGTTTGCAAGCTGCACTTGGGTGAATGGACCACTATTAAACAGCCTGGCACAGACACCGGCTCGTGCCAGCATAGACAGACCTCGTATTGCTTTCTCTTTGAGAGTCCCCAAGCGCTTCCTGCACAATAGCCTGTGGATCCACTCTGCTAATGATGATGATAATAATAATAATGAGGGTTGGCAGCGACAGTGGCCATAGGCAGGAAGGACGACAGCGGGTCCCGGGATAGGGTGAGGGGTGCCCCTTGCTTGGTTCTTCTGCCCCAGCAGCCCAGGGATGGACCTAAGGGAGGGGGGTTTGCTCTAGTCCTGGGCTGTCACTGACTTTTCCTCTTCTAGCCTCAGTTTCCCCAGCTGGTTAGTGACTAACCAACAGTCCTCTGGTTGGAGAGGTGCAGAAAGAGGTGGGAGAGGACGTGAGCGTCCTGGCATGGGAGGTCAGGTGTGTCCCAGGTTAGCATCGAGATGGGGGTGAGGTGGGCACCCACCCACCCCTAGAGCTGCTGGTGAGCCTCTTGCAGACAGGGGTCATGACCCTGGGCACCTCTCTGTGCCTCCCTGGCTGGCGTTCCCTCCTTCCCTCCCTCATTCACCTGATGTGTTTTGAGCATCTGCCCCTTAATTAGGCCAGAGACCTTCTGCCCTGAGCCCCGTGCCCTGCAGCACTGTCGTAGCCCAGCCCCCAAGGCCCTTTACTGTGTCCCTGTTGTGTTGCAGCTCCCCGTGCCAGCACGGAGGCACCTGCGTGGATGATGAGGGCCGGGCCTCCCATGCCTCCTGCCTGTGCCCCCCTGGCTTCTCAGGCAATTTCTGCGAGATCGTGGCCAACAGCTGCACCCCCAACCCATGCGAGAACGATGGCGTCTGCACCGACATCGGGGGCGACTTCCGCTGCCGGTGCCCGGCCGGCTTCATCGACAAGACCTGCAGCCGCCCGGTGACCAACTGCGCCAGCGGCCCGTGCCAGAATGGGGGCACCTGCCTGCAGCACACCCAGGTGAGCTACGAGTGTCTGTGCAAGCCCGAGTTCACAGGTCTCACCTGTGTCAAGAAGCGCGCGCTGAGCCCCCAGCAGGTCACCCATCTGCCCAGCGGCTACGGGCTGACCTACCGCCTGACCCCTGGGGTGCACGAGCTGCCGGTACCGCAGCCCGAGCACCGCATCCTGAAGGTGTCCATGAAAGAGCTCAACAAGAATACCCCTCTCCTCACCGAGGGCCAGGCCATCTGCTTCACCATCCTGGGCGTGCTCACCAGCCTGGTGGTGCTGGGCACCGTGGGCATCGTCTTCCTCAACAAGTGCGAGACCTGGGTGTCCAACCTGCGCTACAACCGCATGCTGCGGAAGAAGAAGAACCTGCTGCTTCAGTACAACAGCGGGGAAGACCTGGCTGTTAACATCATCTTCCCCGAGAAGATCGACATGACCACCTTCAGCAAGGAGGCCGGCAGCGAGGAGATCTAAGCAGCCCTCCCACAGCCCCCCCTAGATTCTTGGAGTTCCGCAGAGCTCACTAGATGCGGTCTGTCCTAATCTTTGTGCTGGAGTTCGCGCTTTCTTGTGTCAAATGTGGTGAACGCTACGCTTACATATATTGTCTTTGTGTTGCTGTGTGACAAGCGTAATGCTAAAACAATCCTCTTTCTCTCTCTTAATGCATGATACAGAATAATAATAAGAATTTCATCTTTAAACAAGTAAGAGAAATAAGTATGTTATTCTAAACTCTAAACTTAATGAAATATCAAAAAAGACCAAAAAAAAACAAGGCAACAGAACCAGGGCTCAGTGCCGACGCCCCTCCCCTGGGGGTCTCGGCCACGGAGTCCTCGTGAAACCGTTACGAGTGCTGTACATGACCACCCACTGTGCAAAGGGCTACGATTACTTTCGTTCGTTAATTCTCACACACCACATCCGACTCGCACTCACATCCAGCTCAACACCGCTACCTTTAGATCTTTCCGATTGATTTGAGATTTAGCGGAGTGCAGCGGCTGTGTGTCAGGCAGAGAGAGCCCCAGGTTGGCTGCTGGGGGGCTGGGTCCCTGTCCCAGCCCTGCCACTAACTCGCTGTGTGATCCTTGGCGAGTCCCTATCCCAATCCTGGGCCCACTTTCTCGCCCCTCTCGAGGGAGGGGTTTGAACACCGACCATCACAGTCCTCTCTGGCTCTAAAACTCTGAATTAGGAACGAGGGGGTATGAACCAAAACACTTCCTGACCCCCAAAATTAGGATCTGATGAAGACTGAGTCTCATCCTGGGATCCGAAAGGTTTTGGCCTATCCTGGATGAACACTTGATGTGGAAATTTATCCTAACTGCGTTTCTCAAAGTGGGGAGCCTCCTGGCCCACTTCCCATTTGGGAAAAAATAGCCCCTTTGGGTCATCATGTGCCATCTGGAGTTGCCACTTAGGCAGCCAGCCCTCTCCCACCCCTCCTTGCCCACCCAGAGCCCCAACGCCATGCCTGCCCCTACCCTATCCCTTGAGACTTGAATGCACTTTGAGCCGCAAGTGCCCCTGGCAGAATCTGAGCAGCAACACAGCCCTCACCAAGGTTTTCACGGGGATTAGTGGAAATTGTCACTTGTGGGGCGCTTACTAGTTCTGTGGCAAATGTGGTCCAAGACCTGGCCCACACAGCCACGGGTTGACATTTGTGTTGCTGAGTTAATAATTCTCAGATCTCAAAAGACCTAGCCAGCTTCTGAATTTTGTATTTGACTTTTTTTTTTTAACAAAGAGCATCTATTTTTTTGTGCAAAAATAGAAAGAAATGGGACAGAGCTCTGTTTAGCTTTTCAGCTTTTGAGGTTGGGCAGCTAAACAGCCCTTGGGTACCAGATAGGAATATTTTGCTTCTTAGATGATTTAGATAAGAATCTAGACTCTTAGCTTTTGTGAGCGTTGCCTGCCGTGTTTACCTTGCTCCAGGTGTTTATTTCTGTCATCATCACCTTCGTCATCTGCAGTCAGTCACATCAGTCACCCGCACACAACTCACAGTCACCCACCCATTGGTTACCTGCGCCATCGTCATGACACGATATCGACCTCATCGCCTCATCGTCCTCCAACCACCGCCCAAGCCCCCTCATCCTGACTTAAAGCCCGACCAGCATCTGCCCAAACTCCCAACACCCCACTCCCCCCAACCAAGCCATTGGTCTCTTCACACCCAGTCCTTTGTCATCCTGATTCCAAGCCCCGCCCTACCCTCACCACCTACGTCATCTGCACTCTGCAGAGTCCCTCCTACCTGCCTCTGTCCCCGCCAGACCCCTCCCTGCTTTCAGCCCTGAGTCTCCAGCCCCTCCCAGCCTCACCCCTACAACCCAGTAACCTCCTGACCACTGTCATCACTGCCAAGCCCCTTCCCCTTCCCCTCCAGCTCCCGTCCCCACCACCCCTCCTGTCCCCCCATCCTTCCTCTCCTGTTAGCGCACCCCTCCTTTCCTATCACCCCTACCCTTCCCCTCCGATCCCCCTCATCCTTCCCCTCCGATCCCCCCACCCTTCCCCTCCCAACCCCTCATCCTTCCCCTCTGATCCCCCCCAGCCCTCCGTTTCTATCACCCCCACCCTTCCCCTCCCTTCCCTCACCCCAAATCCCTGGATCCTCCGCCCCAATCTCTGACAACCACCCCAAGTCCGTCTTCCTCCCCAATGAAGTCATTCAAGTCACCATCTCATCTCATTTTGAGTTCGTTTTAAGAAATAAAAAAATTTAAAAGACAAAAAAAAAGAATTGTTGGCATGTGTCAGGCGGGCGTCTGGTACCCCGCCTGGCCTCTCTCAGCGTGAGACCTGGACTGAGTCTGCTAACGATTCTGTTCCTCAGTTTCCCCAAATATAAAATTCTAAGATTGGTGAGACGATCAAATTCTCTATGTTTTCGATCTTGATGCTGTAGAGAACAGCCATGTTCCCCTAATAACAAGAAAAAGACGTCCCACGGTCGAGGTATCCTTGACCAACTCCCCATTCATTCATTTGCTCACCGTCCGCAACTCATCTGATCAGGAAGCATTTCCAGGCACCTGCGGAGCACTAGGCAGTGTGCGGGAGCTGCGGGGCAGGCAGGACGAGGGGGCAGTCTGGAGGGGGGCGGACACACAGCTGTCCCCAGGGAGCCCAGCGCGGTGCTGGTCACATACCGTGGGAGTGGAGGGTCCTGAGCAGACACCTCCCTTGGAGAAGGGCCACCATCTCACCTTCCCACGCAACAAATTATCTATTACCAGCACACGATGAGGCCGTCCCTCCCAAATTCCACAGTGCCCACCACTCGCACTACCCCCCCGTGCCACAGGAGCAGCATCAGCAGCCTCGCCACGGTCTTCACGTCATGCAGAAATGGCCATTCCATGTTCTATGGCCACCAGATTCTGCTGAGAGTGTCGGGATCCTTGACTGCCCGGCCACACCTTGTGTGTGTCTGGTGTAGTATGTAGTTTACGAAACCAACGGAAAAGCTCAAAACAGCGACCCAAGACATAATCACTAATTCGGTCCCAAATTAGGATAGGAGGAGGAGGAGTGTCAATTTTGTCACCAAAATGTTTAAAAAAATGTCCTTGTCGCTCTTTTTAGCTTTCCCGTTTACTACCGGTCCAGACATGCAAAAAAACCTTGTTTATTGAAAAAAATAAACAACAAGGGCTAGTCTTGTGTCTGTGTCATTGATTTCGCGTGTGCCGGGCTACGCTGGTCCCCTCCCATAGGGGCCTCAGGCTCCGGGCAGGGCGGGCAGGGCGGGCAGGGGCTCATGCTTTCCAGGGCTCTGCTTTGGCCTAACACCCAGCCCCTCTCATGTGGCCAGGAGGCCTCAGGGCTAAAGGGTGAGCCCGCCCAGGTCTGTGCACACCCCTTCTAGACCACACTCTTGGAACCTGGGAGTTTCTGGTTCAGAGGGTCCTGAGATGACCTCCAAGGCCCACATGGGCCTTGTGCCTGTCTGTTTCCTGAGGTGGCTCTTTGTGGGTGGCCTGGAGGGAGCTGGGTCATGAAGGTGACAGGTGCAGGGGAGGGGGTTCCATGTGGGAGCATGAGAGTGACCATGCTCAGGGCCAGTTCCCCCCACGCACCAAGGTCCAGCGCAGAACTCAGAGGGGAGTCCAAGTGCCCCACGCTGGTGTGGGGCCTTCCGGGGCTTAGTGAAGGGGCAGTCGCCCAGGAGAGGGGCTAGGACACGGTCTACGTGCTACTTAGTGAGGGGCCTTGCAGCCTTTCAAAACTTCCCATGGCAGCTGGATGGGCTTCCCTGGGCTCCTCAGGCAGGCCATGTACATCCCTCCCAGCGCGAGTGTGCTCAGCTCAGGATTCCAGTCCCAGAATGCCAGAGCCAGAGCGGCCAGCTGAACCCAGGACAGAGGAGCCCAGGTCTCATTCCTTGACCCTAGTGGCCTGGGAGGCAGCCCAGGGTTTGGGTCCCCTCTCCACTTCCCCAGGGCCCATCCTTCCTCTCTCAGACTCTCCCTGGCCAGGCTGCTGCCACCCTCTCCAGCTCTCCAACCCTAGGTCCTGGGCTCCCCTGACACCCGCCTCCCTCCTTGGCCACCATAGCGGCCATGGTCCTGCCTCCTCCCCATCTCCTTCTGCCCTCTGCCCTCATAGCTGGGGCTCAGGCCCACTGTGCCCCTCAGTGTCCCTCTGGTCTCCCCACCCAAGGTCCTCTCTGGCTCTAAAACCCGGAATTAGGAACCAGGAGGTATGACCCAAAACACTTCCTGGCCCCCAAAATTAGGACTGATGAAGACCAAGTCTCATCCCGGGATCCGAAAGGTTCTTCCCCTCCTGGATGAACACTGGACATTGAAATTCATCCTAACTGCATTTCTCAAAGTGGGGGCTTCCTGGCCCACCTCCTGTTTCAGAAAAATCAGCCTGTTTGAGTCATAATGTGCCATCTGGAGTTGCCACTTAGGCAGCCTGCCCCGTATCCCTCGATCTCACCCACCTACCCTCACCCACCCAGGGCGCCGACTCCACACCTGCCTCCCACCCTCAATGCGGCAGAGCCCACCAGACGGACAGGCAGGGGCTAAACGCCAGACACGGATGCTGTCCTGAAACCTCTAGGGAAATAACATGACCACACTGAAGGTTCCCGAGTTAATAAATGCAGAAACATTGATGAAAGGGGTGAGTTTTCTAGGAAAATATTAATCCTCCAAATTCCTCAACGCAGCCAGCAGGAACAGAGTGATCCCCTGGGGGAAGACCCCATGGCAGGCAAGGCCAACCTGGTTTAGAGGCCACATTTGACCCTTCAAGGGAAGGGGGAAGGGTCAGGCTAGAGGAACTGTTCCACAGCAGACAAAAAGAAAAGAGGAAGGCCTTCCAATTTCATTTCCAGAGCTAGGAGAACCCCCAGGCTGAAACCTGACAAAGGTCACAAAACTTGAAAAGAAGTCACTGTCCTCACCCCTGAATAGAGAAACAAAATTTCCAGTGAAATAACAGCACAGCAAGGCAGCCACCTTTTTTGTGTATTTGTTTGTGGGTTTGTTCTGTTTTGTTTTGTTTTGAGACAGAGTCTCACTTTGTCATCCAGGCTGCAGTGCAGTGGGGCGATATCGGCTCACTGCAACCTCCACCTCCTGGGTTCAACAGATTCTTGTGCCTCAGGTGGGCGCCACCAAGCCCAGCTAATTTTTGTATTTCCAGTAGAGATGGGGTTTCACCATGTTGCCCAAGCTGGTCTCGAACTCCTGACCTCAGGTGATCTGCCTGCCTCAGCCTCCCAAAGTGCTGAGATTGCAGGTGTGAGCCACCGCGCCCGGCCTGCAGCCAGGTATTCTTTTTTAAATGTGTGGTCATGTGTAGCATTTTCTAGGAAAGCAGGTTTAATTTAACATTAGGAAATGCAGTAGTTGTGTTGAGCCTGGAGTGGTCGTAGAAGGAGGGGACAGTGATGGTCACCTAGAGTCCCTACTAGACAACCCTGGAGCCAGGCTTGGACTTGGGAGAAGAAACCCTGATTACAGGCCCAGTGGCCAAGAAGAGCCCAGGGGTGGGGATGGTCCAGAGGCAGAGGGTGAGCTTGGGGTTTGAGGGATTACTGCTGTGAGGGGCCTTTGCACAGTGCCCTGGGCTAGGGAGCAGCAGCAGAAAAATCCCCAGTGAACTCCACATAGAGGAAGAGGCCCCGTGCAGCACCTGGAGCAGGTGCATGGAAGGTTCCTGAAGGAGAGCTGAGAAGGAGGGAGTGGGGAGGGGATGCGGAAACTGGGGATAAGACAGAGAGGGGGGCTCTATGGGAGCCTACGTGGTCAGGACCCATTCAGACCCCTGACACAGGCTAACAGCTGGGCAGCTTAAGGCAGGAGCTCAACTAACTGGGCCCCTGGGCCTGGGAGTGCCTGTCAATCCACACTGCAGGTGATAGGCTTTGGGTCTTAGGCCCTGTGGCTTTCTTTCTTCAGTGACTCTCTCCCACAGCTGAGGAAGAAGAAAATATTGGCTCCCCACGTCACCCAGCCAAGACCCTCATTCAGTGAATCCCACATATCCTGTTCACAGGAAGGAGAGGGCCCAGTCCTGACTCACAGCTGGGGAGGAGACATGAAGATCCCAGCTCACTCAGACTGGCTGGTGGCTCAGTTGCACCCAGAAGTGCATCCGGCTGTGGTCACTGGGGCGCCATGGCCATGACAAAGATGCAAACACTGGAGTTGACCAAATTTCAACTCGAGCACAGGTCACAGGAAAAAAGCTACATGATACCAATGCAATAGGTGCCAGAGGGAATCTGATAAAATCAAAACAAATCCCAGCAAACTAGGAAAAAAGTATATATCTCCTTAATGGTCAGAAAGGGCATCTGTCTTAAACTAACGTTTACTATTCTATTAGTCAGTAAAACCTAAAGGTAAGTAAGGCCATGGGTTATACAGCAGTTAAGGGCACTGGTTTTACATGTTGACTCTGTCCCTTGGGCCCATAATATCTTCATATTTGCTTCCTCACCTGCAAAGGAGTAGTCATGGAGAGCAATGAGTACCAGTGTTGCTCTAGGACTTCTAGCCCATGTAATAAGACAAGAAAAAGCAAAACATGGAAAGGAGATTAAATGATGATGATGATTGTCTACCAAAAACCTCAAGAGAATGACCTGAAAGAACAATACGAGAAGTCAGTTAGTAGGATACACATGCTACCTACACAAACCTAAATACCAATAGCAACTCATTGCTAAAAAATAAGGATTTGAGTAATTAGAACTTACTATTATAAACTTGTCAATTATCCCCAACATTAATTTATAAAATTTTAATGTTATCTATTTGCATTAGGTCCTTAGACAATAGAATTCTGAAGTTTATCTGAAAAAATAAGATAGCGAGAACAGGCAAGGAAAAAAAGTAATGAAGGGGCAGCTTGCACCATCGGATATTAAAACAGAGAGCTAAAAAAAAATTGTGTGTCTCAGGACTGATACAGAGTCAATACTTAACATTGGTTTTCTAGGAATGAGGGGATAAATGAAGGAATGCAAGAATGATAGCTTTTGAAGGCATCTAGATCCGCTGCTTCAGCTACTTATTTACAAATGCAGAAACCGAGACCAAAAGAATGACCAGCCTAAGCTTCCTAACTGAGGACAATTTTTCCCCCCAGGAGACATTTGGCAATGTCTGGGACATTTTTCTTTTCTTTTTCCTTTTTTTGACATGGAGTAAAAAACTCCATGACACGGAGTCAAAAACTCCATGACACGGAGTCAGAGACTCACTCTGTCACCCAGGCTGGAGTGGCGTGGCACAATCTCGGCTCACTGCAACCTCCACCTCCTAGGTTTGAGTGATTCTCCTGCCTCGGCCTTTCAAGTAGCTAGGATTACAGGTGCATGCCATCACACCCGGCTAATTTTTGTATTTTTAGTAGAGATGGGGTTTTGCCATGTTGGCCAGGCTGGTCTCGAACTCCTGACCTCAAGTGATCTGCCCACCTTGGCCTCCCAAAGTGCTGGGATTACAGGCATGAGCCTCCACGCCCTGCCTTGGAGACATTTTTCATTGTCAAAACTGGGTGGCATCCAAAGGATAGAGGACAGGGATGCTGCTAACCAGCCTGCAAAGCACAGGACGTCTCTGCAACAAAGAATCATTTGGTCCCAAATGTCAATAATGCCCAGGTTGCAAAACTCTGGTGTAAGGTTGGTGAAAGGGCAGAAGTGGAGCCGTTAAGAATAACAGTACACAACTGTGTCAGGCTCTGTGCCAAGTACTCCAAATGCATAATCTCAGACAGTTCATTCAACAACCTACAGGGTGAATAATATTGTCTTCTGTTCCCCATGATGAAATTGAGGCTCAGAAAAGTGAAACACATGTTCATGCTCACCTGGTTAGGAGTGGTAGGGCTGAGCCCTGTGTCCAGACCTCCAGAGGGTACATGCCAATTCTCTCTCCACTACCTGATGCTGCCTTCTGATTTTTAAACATAATTTATTCCAAATTTTCTTAGAATTAGCAACGGTGCTTCGCCGGGAGCTTCAGGGAAATAGACCATCTCAGGCAGCATCACTTCCTGCAGGTCATCAGTAAGAATCCCAGGAGAATGAGGTTCCATCCTTGGTCACTTCAGGGTGGAACTTCTGTGAGTACCTCCTTTTCCACCCATCCACTCATTGTGGAATAACCCACTCTACTCCGAATGCCCCCCTTCCCCTGCCTAGTGGAGTTAAGATGTCACTTTGCCAAGTTGAAGATAAGGATGGAATCAAAACCCTTTGCTGCAATTAATATCAATCATAACAACACCCAATTTTGTTTTGTTTTATTTTGAGATGAGATCTGACTCTGTCCCCCAGGCTGGAGGACAATGGCACCATCACAGCTCACTGCAACCTCCACTTCTCAGGCTCAAGTGATCCTCCTCACCTCAGTCTCCCCAGGACCTGGGACTACAGGTGTGAGCCACTACACATGGCTAATTTTTGTATTTTTTGTAGAGACAGGGTTTCACTATATCGTCCAAGCTGGTCTCAAGCTTGTGGGCTCAAGCAATCCACCTGCCTTGGCCTCCCAAAGTGCTGGGATTTCAACCACGAGCCACTGCACCTGGCCCCAGTATTTTTTTTAATGCTAAGGCACTGCAGTTAGCACTTTATTTTTTATTTTATTTTATTTTATTTATTTATTTATTTATTTATTTATTTATTTATTTATTTATTTTGAGACAGAGTCTCGCTCTGTCACCCAGGCTGGAGTGCAGTGGTACAATCTTGGCTCACTGTAAGCTCCACCTTCCAGGTCCATGCCATTCTCCTGCCTCAGCCTCCCAACTAGCTGGGACTACAGGCGCCTGCCACCATGCCCGGCTAACGTTTTGTGTTTTTAGCAGAGATGGGGTTTCACCGTGTTAGCCAGGATGGTCTCGATCTCCTGACCTCGTGATCCGCCCGCCGCCTCGGCCTGCCGAAGTGCTGAGAGGCATGAGCCACCGCGCTTGGCCTTCACTTTATCAGACTTTTCAGGGATTATTAGATACTGGCTCTGAATTACACTGATTTCTGAAGACCTAAAGCATCGCTGTGGTCCATCAGTCAGAAAAGGGGCTTTGGAAGTCATCAATGGAGTGATCAATGGAGTTTTATTCAAATCTGTCTCACCATGGGCCTGGCGGGTCCCTAAACCCACCCCAGTTCTAGAACTCAAAATCAGGATGGACACACTCAACAGCTGGCAGAATCTTCACACTGATTCTCTGACCCATGGAGAGGGGGCTATTATGATAGCAAAGGCCACATGGAAGAAGCTACTAGAACTGCTCGACCTACGAAAATAGTACACGAGAAGTAATACTGTATTCTTGGAGGGATGGCAGAGATTAGTGCCCTCATCAAGGAACTTGAAAAATGAAAGGGTGGTGATTCCTATAATATCTTCATCCAACCCACCTATTTGGCCTGAGTAGAAAACAGATGGATCTTAGAGAAATTAGAGTAAATTATTATAAATATTCCAATTTGCAGCTGCTGTTCCAGATGTGGTTCCGTTGCTGGAGCGAATCAACACATCATCAGACATGGGGAATGCTGCTGTTGAGCTGGTGCGTGTCTCTTTTTCTCTATACCTGCTAGTGAAGAGCAGCAAAATAAGTTTGCTTACCAATCGTATTGTTGGTAAGGCCAGCAGCTCATCATCACCATCCTACCAGAGGGGTAAACCATCTCTGCAACTCTACGGCGTAATCTACCCCCAGGAACTTTGATTGTCTTTCCTTTACAAGGGCATCGCACTGCTTCATTATTTTGAAGTTATTCCGCTGACTGGACCTGGTTAGCAGGACGCATTGGTAAGACACTTGCATGCCAGAGGGTGGGAAATAAATCTCACAAAACTTCGGGGACTTTCCAGCTTAGTGAAAATTCTAGGACTCCAGTAGTTTTGGAGCATGTTGAAAGATTCTTTCCAAGGTGAAAGGAAAGTTGCTTCATCTGGTATCTCCTATCGGCATGAAAGAGACACAGCTTCCAGTGCAGCTCTCTGGATTTCAGAGGCAGCATATACATAGTCATGCATCGCATGAGGATGTCTCGGTCAGTCACAGACTGTGCATATGAAGGTGGTTCCATAAGATTAGAATGGAGAAGAAACGTTCTCATGCCTAGTGACGTCATAGCTGTTGTGATGATGTCGTGGTGTAATGCATTACTCGCATGTTTGTGTGATGGTGCTGGTGTAAACAAACCTACTGCACCACCAGTTCTATCAATCTACCAAATGTAGCTATGGACGGTACAAAATACTTGATAATGAGAATAAATAACTATGTTACAGGTTTATGCATTTACTCTATTATACTTTAATTTTTTAATTTTATTTTTATTTATTTATTTCTTTTTCCTGAGACGGAGTCTTGCTCTGTCACCCCAGCTGGAGCACAGTTCCGCGATCTTGGCTCACTGCAACCTCCACCTCCCAGGTTCAAGCGATTCTCCTGCCTCAGCCTCTCGAGTAGCTAGGATTACAGGTGACCGTCAACACGCCCGGCTAATTTTTTGTATTTTTAGTAAAGACGGGGTTTCACCCTGTTGGCCAGGCTGGTCTCGAACTCTTGACCTCATGATCCTCTCGCCTTGGCCTCCCAAAGTGCTGGGATTACAGGCGTGAGCCACCGCACCTGGTTCTATTATACCTTTAATCATTTAGAGTGTACTACTTTTACTTATAAAAAAAGTGGGGCCAGGCAGGGTGGCTCATGCCTGTAATCCCAGCACTTTGGGAGGCCAAGGCGAGAGGATCATGAGGTCAAGAGCTCGAGACCAGCCTGGTCAACAGGGTGAAACCCCGTCTTTACTAAAAATACAAAAAATTAGCCAGGCATGGTGGTGTGCGCCTGTAGTCCCAGCTACTTGGGAGGCTGAGGCAGGAGGATTGCTTGAACCCAGGAGACGGAGGTTGCAATGAGCCGAGATCGCACCATTGCACTCAAGCCTTGGCGACAGAGCGAGCCTCCATCTCAAAAAAAAACAACAGAAACAAACAAACAAACAAAAAAACAAAGTGAACGGTGAAACATCCTCAGGCAGGTCCTTCAGGAGGCATCCAGAAGAAGGCACTGTTGTAGGAGATGGCAGCTCCATGCCTGTTACTGCCCCTGAAGACCTTCCAGGGGGAAAAGCTGCGGAGGTGGAAGGCAGTGATACTGATGATCCTGACCCTGGGCAGGCCTAGGCTCATGTGTGTGTTTGGGTTTTTGTTTTTAAGAAAAAAGTTTAAAAAGTAGGAAAAAAAATTTAATAGAAAAAAGCTTATAGAAAAAGGATGTAAAGAAAAAATATTTTTGTACAGCTGTACAATGTTTGTGTTTCAAGCTAAGTGTTAGTACTAAAGAGTCAAGAAGTTAAAAGCGACTAAAGTGTTTACAAATTTAAAGAGTTATAGTAAGCTAAGCCTGGTTTATTATTGAAGGAAAAAAGCATTTTAAAATAAATTTAGTGTGGCCTAAGTGTTGGGTGTGTATAAAGTCTACAGTAGTGTGCAGTAATGTCCTAGGCCTTCCCATTCACTCACTCAGAGCAACTTTCAGACCTGCAAGCTCCACTCATGGTAAGTGCTCTAGACAGGTGGACTAGTTTTTATTTTATTTATTTATTTATTTATTTATTTATTTATTTATTTTGAGATAGAGTCTCGCTCTGTCATTGCCCAGGCTGGAATGCAGCGGTGTGATCTTGGCTCACTGCAACCTCCGCCTCCTGGGTTCAAGTGATTCTCCTGTCTCAGCCTCCCGAGTAGCTGGGACTGCAGGCACGTACCACCAGGCTCGGCTAATTTTTGTATTTTTAACAGAGGTGGGGTTTCGCCGAGTTGGCCAGGCTGGTCTCAGACTCCTGATCTCAGGTGATCCACCTGCCTCAACCTCCCAAAGTGCTGGGATTTACAAGCGTGAGCCATCCCGCCTGGCCAGTTTTTATTTATTTATTTATTTATTTATTTATTTATTTATTTTTTTTGAGACGGAGTCTCGCGCTGTCGCCCAGGCTGGAGTGCAGTGGCGCGATCTCGGCTCACTGCAAGCTCCGCCTCCCGGGTTCACGCCATTCTCCTGCCTCAGCCTCCTGAGTAGCTGGGACTACAGGCGCCCACCACCGCGCCCGGCTAATTTTTTGTATTTTTAGTAGAGACGGGGTTTCACTGTGGTCTCGATCTCCTGACCTTGTGATCCGCCCGCCTCGGCCTCCCAAAGTGCTGGGATTACAGGCGTGAGCCACCGCGCCCGGCCTTTATTTTTTATACTGTATTTTTACTGTACCTTTTCTGTGTTTAGATACACACAGACTTACATTTTGTTACAATTGCCTGTAGTGGTCAGTACAGTCACATGCAGTACAGGTCTGTAACCTAGGAGCAATAGACCATACCACCTCGCTCCGGTGTGTAGTAGGCCGCACCATTTACGTTTGTATGAGTGCACTCTATGATATTTGCACAACAACGCGATTGTTTAATGATGCGTTTCTTAGAACATATCCCTTTGGTTAAGTGAGGTATGACTGTGCTTCACTGGGGCGTGCTATTCTGACTCATTTACTGAGTAATGTGAAAATCTGCCAATTTTGAGTGAGACCCAGAACAAAAGACGGCTGCTCAGCAGATTCAGGCTGCCGCGCCAGTGGCTCTGCCTCTTGGGCCATATGACCCAGCAGATGCAGTGGTGTCTGCGGTGTCAGGGGCACTTCACTGGGGGGCTGTTTCAAGCTTTTGGCACCCCCTCCCAGGTGGATCACAGTGTAGACCGTCCACATTTTGGAGTGAGGTGCTGCCCTCCTTTGTGGAGAACCGCTCTCCACTTGGGTGTCATTGAAAAACCACCTTTGACTTGCTCCTGGGCTTCCATAGAGATTGAATGCTTTTTTTTTTTTTTATTTTCAGACAAAGCCTTGCTCTGTTTCCCAGGCTGGAGTGCAGTGGCGTGATCTCAGCTCACTGCAACCTCCAACTCCTTGGTTCAAGCAATTCTCCTACCTCAGCCTTCCAAGTAGCTGGGATTACAGGTGCCCGACACCATGCCGGCTAATTTTTATGTTTTTAGTAGAGATGGGATTTCACCATATTGGCCAGGCTGGTCTTGAACTTCTGACCTCAAGTGATGTCCTCACCTTAGCCTCCCAAAGTGCTGGGATTACAGGCATGAGCCATTGTGCCCAGCTGAGATTAAGCTCTTGATCATGGGCAGCCAAGTTACCAGTAGACCCGAGACACCCACTGTGAACTAAGTACAGTCTGACCCACACAGCCAAAAGGTTGGTCGTGCACAGTGGTGCTCCTGTGTCGCATGGAAATGAACATATAGGCTCAGGCTGGAGCAAATGCTTAAGGCAAAGCAAGTTGAGTGACAAAGAAGCAACTCGAGGCCCTGTGTGGTGGCTCACACCTATAATCCCAGAACTTTGGGAGGCCGAGGTAGGTGGATCATCTGAGGTCAGGAGTACGAGACTAGCCCGGGCAACATGGTGAAACCCCATCTCTACTAGAAACAGAAAAATTAGCCTGGTGTGGTGGTGGGCGCCTGCAATCCCAGCTACTCAGGAGGCTAAGGCAGGAGAATCTCTTGAACCTGGGAGGCAGAGGTTGCAGTGAGCTGAGATAGTGCCACTGCACTCCAGCCTGGGTGATGGAGTGAGACTCTGTCTCAAAAAAGGCAAAAAAAAAAAAAAAAGAAGAAGAAGAAGAAGAAGAAGAAGAAGGAGTGACTCTGATACTCCGAAGCCTGCAGCCCCTATTCTCAGCTGTACCACCTTCTCTCTATCAATCTGTATTGATGGTCTTGGGGAGGTCCCCATGATCAGATCACTGAGGAAGGCATTTCCATCCTGGTTTATAGACGGTTCTGTGTGACATACAGATCCTACCCTAGTGCAGACAGCTACAACAGGTGGCCCTGCTCTGAAATGGCCCCGAAGGCCTGTGGTGAGGGGACATCCTACCAATTGGCAGAATCTGGGTTGTTCATTTTGTTCGAAAAGAGAGCTGGCCAGAGATATAGGTCTGTATTGATTTGTGGGCTACGGCTAATGGTTTGGCTAAGTGGTTAGGGAATTGGAATTGGAATACAATTGAGAAACCGGTGAGAAGAAGGTCTGAGGAAGTGGGTAAGCGGATAGACTCCTCCAAATCAGCACAGAGTGTGAAGATATTTATGTTTCATGCGAAAGTTATCAAAGTGTGGTCTCGGCAGAAGAAGATTTTATTAACCAAGTGGATGGGATGACCTGTTTTGGGGACGGCAGACAGTCTCCTCTCTGGGCTACGCTTGAATTTGTCATACAGGCTCCTGAGCAAAGTAGGAAGGGGTGGAAGTTGCACACTGTCAGCCATGTCTGCTTCCATTGCACAAAGCCAATCATCTACAGCCACTGCTGTAGAAGCAACTGCTTCTACAACTGAGAGCCCGATCAGCCACCAGCAGAGACCAGGACTGAATCCTGCCATGGTCTGCTTCCCGGGGACCGGCCAACCACCTAGAGGCAGATGACTGCACTGGGCTACTTCATCATGGAAAGGGTAGCACTTTGTACTTGCTGGAATAGATATTGACTCTGGATGGAATTTACCTTCCTTGCCCTCAATGCTCCTGCCAAAATGTACACCCATGGACCTACGAAGTCCTTTCGGCATTGACACAGCAATGACTCCCTTGAGCTTGTCTCAGTCCTTTTAGTATTCCCATGAGGAATATGAGAGACTGGATAATTTATAAAGCAAGATATTTATTCGGCTTATAATTCTGCACACCGTACAAGAAGCATGGTGCTGGCTGGGCATGGTGGCTCGTGCCTATAATCCCAACACTGTGGGAGGCTGAGGCGGGTGTATCACCTGAGGTCAGGAGTTCAAGACCAGCCTGGCCAACGTGGCGAAACCCCCCCTTTACCAAAAATACAAAAATTAGCTGGATGTGGTGACATGTGCCTGTAATCTCAGCTACTCAGAAGGCTGAGGCAGGAGAATCACTTGAACCCAGGAGGTGGAGGTTGTAGTGAGCCAAGATCGCACCACTGCACTCCAGCCTGAGTGACAGAGCAAGACTCCACCTCAAATATATATATACACACATATATACACACACACACACACACACACACGCACACACACACGGTGCTGGCAGCTGCATCTGGTGAGGGCCTCATGGTTCTTCCACTCCTGGTGGAAGGTGAGGAGGAGCCAGCGTGTGCAGAGATCACATAGCAGCAAGTAAGGCAGAAGGAGGGCGCCAGCCAGGTGTGGTGGCTCATGCCTATAATCCCAGCACTTGGAAGGCCAAGTTGGGAGGATCCCTTGACCCCAGTACTTTAAGACCAGCCTAGGCAACATAGTGAAACTTCGTCTTTACAAAAAAAAAAAAAAAAAAAAAAATTAGCCAGGTGTGGGAGCCTATGCCTGTGGTTCCAGCTACTTGGGAGGCTGAGGCAGGAGGATCACCTGAGTCAGGGAGATTGAAGCAGCAGTGAGGCGAGCCGTGCTCATGCCACTGCACCCCAGCCTGGGCAACAGAGCAAGACATTCTCTCAAAAGAATGAAAAATAAAATTAAAAATAAAAAAGAAGGAGGGTGCCAGGCTCTTTTCAACAACCAGTTCCCGTGGAAACTCAGAGCCCCTTCATGAGGGATCTGCTCCTCCGACCAAAACACCCCCCACCAGGCCTCCACAGTTAACACTTGGGGTCAAATTTCAAGAGACTTGATGGAGCCAAACAAACCCTATGCAAACTATAGCAAAGCTGGATGTTGAAACTGCCATCCGGCCACTTTGAGCTCCTCATACCGCTGAGTCAACAAGCAAAGAATAGGGGTTACGGTACTGGTTGTTGTGATTGATCCTGATCAATCCCGACCAAGGAGAGATTGGATTGCCAATGCACATGTGAATTGCAGGAGACCCTTGCGTGTTTCCTATTCCTCCCCTGCCCTGTGATTAAAACCAATGAAAATCTTTACCAGCCCGATTCAGGCAGAACCTCCAATGGCCCAAAGTCTTCATGAATAAATGCTTGGGGCACTCCACAAAGCAAAGAACCATGAGTAGCTGGAATGCTCGCTAAAGCCAAAGGGAATGTGAAATGCACATTGGAAGGAGTTAGTTATCAATGCCTGTTATGATGATGGAACCAGTGGCAGAAATGAGGACTGTAATAACTATGGGTCTTTCTTCCTTATTTTGAATATGTTTATATGTATGTGTATTTTTTGTTTTCTTTTCTTATCTCATCATCTAGCATAAGATGTGGAACCAGTAGTTAGCTTCATATCTCAGTATCTAAGCTGCAGAATTTAAAACAGGGAGTGTGAATAAGCTAGAAGAATCAACTTTGTCCAAAGGGGAAAAAAGGACTTTGTGTCCTCTTCCGGGGAAAGGTTAGTGTATTTTTAAGTATAGGCAGGGCTGTTGTGTAAGGTGTAGCTGTAATCCAGAAGGATGACTTTGTGAGTCTCATTCATACTTTAGGGAGGAGATGTTGCCTGGATGTCAAGTTGCAAGAGGTGGACTTTGGTCCATCGGCTTAGCAAGGCTGAGTTAAGTTACCCAGAACTTCCTTTCCTGTGTATTTTTGGTGAGAGTGGGCCACAGTATTGACTCTGGGGAGACTGGGAGGGCAGGGTGAAGGAACAGCCGTTGTATAACTCACCTATGAGGTTGCTGATATTCCGATCACCTCATTGACATGAGACTGGCTGGGCTCATGGCTGTGCCACGCCCCCGGATCCTCCTTCTGCTTCCCTGGCTCCTGGACCGGGCATGTGTGTTTCGCTCTGCAATGAAAGCCCTGGGATCCTATGGGCTACTCATACCAATTTTAGAGGCAAAAAGAACTGAGCCGGGTGTGCTTGTCCTTGTGGGGCCAGCTCTGCTATGGATCCCGGCTCACTCTTGATCTGCCCACTTTACATTCCTCTTCCCTTCCCCACTCACCGCCTGCCTTCTCTTCTCCAAGCTCCAGCCTCAGATGCAAAGACAACAGACTTACAGAGACTGCCTAGCCAGGCCCCACAGTTGTGTGAGGTCAAATCCTTGCAATGAATCCCTTTCTCCCTCTCTGTCCGAGTGGCTCGGCTCCACCGATGGGGCCCTGGCTCATATAATTTCTAAGCCATTGCTCTCAACTACTATGTGACTCAAACCCACCATTGCAGTGGGTGTTAGAGGAGGCCAGTGCAACAAGACACATGCGAAAGGGTTTTCACCTTCGTTCAGTTAGGAAATGTGTCCCAGCCACTTCTAGGAGCAGTGCCCAATGTGGGTACTGCAGATACATCAGACTCAGTCCATCATTTGAAGTTGTTTCCAGCTTAGGCCTTGTAAATTCTATATAATTGTCAGAAGTTATTATAAAAATCCCAGAGGTGGCAGTTCTTGTGCAAGCAACATTTTTCATCATTGGTATACAATGATGAGACATTGACATATAAAAAGGTTTAATTACCTATTCATAAAACAGTTGCCCTCAATTTTAACATCTGTCAATTAGACTTTTTTGTGTGTGCCACCCTTTTCTCCCTGTCTGCTGCCGGAAAAATAGAGGAGGAGGATTCATTCATGTTAATTGTTGGGCTTAATTATGTTTTTTGGTTTTGGTTTTTTTTTTTTTTTTAAGACACAGCTTCATTCTGTTGTCCAGGCTAGAGCGCAGTGGCATGATCGTAACTTACTGCAGCCTCAAACTTCTGGGCTCAAGTGATCTTGTCTCAGCCTCCTGAGTAGCTAGGACTACAGGTGTGTGCCACCATACCTGGCTAATTTTTTTTTTTTTGGTAGAGGCAGAGGTCTGACTATGTTGCCCAGGGTGGTCTCAAACTCCTGGCCTCAAGTGATCCTCTTGCCTCAACCTCCAAGTAGCTGGCACTACAAGTGTGTGCCACCACACCTGACTAATTTTTAAATTTTTTGTAGAGACGACTTGTTGCTGTGTTGCCCAGGCTTAATTATGCATGACTGAAACAAGAGAGTGAGATACCAATCGTTGCAGGTTGAGCTCTCCTGGAATTATACTCTGAGTGGAAATTTAAGTACAAGTGATGTTTTGAGAAATGTTCTCATGATTAACACCTCCCGAGGCAGGGCTCAAGGAACCAGGAAGGGCAGTGGGATGAGTTGAATTGCTCTGCAGTTGCCACAAAGTCTCAGACAATCCTCATGGAGCTTTAGACATCCTCTCAGAGTTGTCCCACATTGGGGTAGGGGTTGGAGATGAGTCTTTGTGTCTCCATATTGAACTCTCATTGGATATGCATTGCCCCAGGAGAGGGACTTTGACCACGGGCAGTGAGGCTTTCTTCAGCCAGAGGCATGGCACCAGGGAGAGGTGGGCCCAGCTGAGTGCTGTCAGCCACCAATCATTCCAGCAGCTGGGGAAATTAATGCTTCAGTCCCAGATGGCACAGGCTACAGTCCACACCGCGCTCTACTTGACTCCCCTTATTCCATTCGGTAATTCTTGAGAGTGACTCCTCCAGGATTCTGTGGGCCTCTTCTCCCGGGGACAACTCACAAGAGGAGCATTGGTGGGATGAACCGACTACCCCGACCACAGCAGCTGATCTTTAACCACGACTGACACTCAATGTCTCCCACCTCCACCACCCATTCCAGGTTGTTCTCATCCCGATGTAGTACCTGTAATGATCCAGGCGGCTCATAGGGTTAAGTGACTCAGACCCTCATTTCTGAGGGGTCTGAAACCTTGGTCACTATGCACTGCTCTGGTCATGACTGTGGCACTTGCCCACTTATGATCAAATTGGGCCAAAGTGTGCCAAGAAATGCCCAGAAAATAACCTGGGTGCCAGATGTGTTCCTTCCTGGCTCCATAATGTACTAGAAACCCTATCTCTTTCTGATGATCAGGGTCGATTTCTCCTGCCAGAATTGTGACCCGTTTCCTTGCCTACTGGTCTCTTGATAGGAGCAGCCTGAAGTGACGGGCAGCAGTGGAGCTTAAAGTTAAATGGGGAGAGGCCGGTAGTGGCTCACGCCTGTAATCCCAGCACTTTGGGAGGCGGAGGCAGGCTGATCAAGATGTCAGGAGATGGAGACCATCCTGGCTAACACGGTGAAACCCAGTCTCTACTAAAAATACAAAAAATTAGCCAGGCATGGTAGCAGGGGCCTGTAGTCCCAGCTACTTTGGAAGCTGAGGCAGGAGTATTGCTTGAACCGGGAGGTGGAGGCTGCAGTGAGCCGAGATCGCACCACTGCACTCCAGGCTGGGCGACAGAGCAAGACTCTGTCTCAAAAAAAAAAAAAGTTAAACGGGGAGAAAGGTGGGAGGAGGACCACAGCAAATCCTGTCCCCATAAGAGCAATGATAAAATTGGGCAAAATTGCCAAAAACAACCATTTCGGAACTCTGGACATTAACCAAAGGCAAATAACAAATGGAAAGACATTTATTTTAAAAAACCCCTGAGCCTTTGTTGATAGTGGCGGGATCTGTGCCATTTCCACGCGGGGCTGCTCCCCGCCACGTCTCTCTGAACTCCGCGTGGCAGCCAGGAACCCGGAAGTCTTGCTGCTGCTGGACGGGCTGATCTAATTTGGAGCTCCGTAGAAAAGCACCATGTCCAGAAACACCGTCAAAAGCAAAGGCCATCTCTGCAGCCGACAATCAAGGAAGGCCCATGTCACAGCTGCCTAAGTCTGTGATACTGATTTGGGAAAGCAGCAACCAGCCAAAAATTTACAAGAAAGAGCTGGGAAATAAGACAACTACAGAGGGTTTGATAAACCTGACATATTCCTAAGAATCTGGAAGGCTGTGCACGTGCCCAAGGTGTAGGAATGTGCAGGAGAGACTGGAGACAGCCCAGTTACCTGTTTGTTCCTGGCTGACCACGAGGCCCTGCACCAACAGCGAGTGAAGGTGGGCGCACTTGTAAACTGTCTGTACTCTGAGCGCGTGCCTCACCACACCAAAGGGCGGAAACGTTACTGGCTGAAGGTGTTTAAGCAAAACCTCAGACCAATCATTGGCTGCCTATTAAAGATGCTTACCCAGATTATGCTTAATCTATAGAAAAGGTTTAAAATGAAGGCAGGAATTAAGCAAACAAATAAACAAACAAACAAGATTTCCATGTTTGCACACTGGAGAGGAGACCGGCTCTAAATAATTTATTCAGGCAAGTCACTAAACACACAAATAAATGCAGCAATAGCCTCTAGGGGAGACAAATCAGAACTCAGATTTGTTATAATATTTTTCCAAAGCTTTCAGTTTCCAAAAACATGGTGAAACAGACAAATACATAGAAAAATGTGGTCATATGCAGAAAAGAAGCAGTGGATATAAGCTATCTCTGAACAAGCTCAGATATTGGACTTGGTAGACAATGACTTAAAGGAAACTATGTTTAAATAATTAAAGCAGCCAGGTGGGCTGGTACATGCCTGTAATCCCAGCTCCTCAGGAGGCCGAGGTGGGAGGATCACTTGAGGCCAGGAATTTGAGACCAGGCTGGGCAACATAGCAAAACTCCATTTCCAAAAACCCAAAACCCAGAAAACAAAGAAATAAAGCAAAGTATGACATTAATGTCTAACCAACAGAGAAAGTCAACAAAAAGACACAAAGTATTAATGAGAACTAATAGAAACTTTGGAATTGAAAAGTATAATAACTGAAATGAAAATGTACTAGAGGTGCTCAACAGCAGGTTTGAGCTAGAGGAAGAAGGACTCAGCAAAGTCGAAGACAAAGCAATAGAAACCATTTAGTCTCAAGAACAGAAAGAAAAAAGAACAGAATAAAATGAATAGCACCTCCCAGAGACTTGTGGGACACCATGAAGTGAAAGGGGTAAAACCTTTCTTTTTTTTAAAGAATAGCTGAAAATGTCCCAAATTTGCTTAAAAATATCAATATGTGTATACAATAAGCTTAACAAACTCCAAGTGGGATGTCTTGGTCTGTTTGGCTGCTTTAACAAAATTCCATCAACTGGGTGGATTAGATACAGCAGAAATTTATTTCTCACAGTTCCAGAGACTGGGAAGTCTAAGATCAAGGTGCCAGCAGATTCAGTGTCTTGTGAGGGCTGGCTTTCTGGTTCACAGATGGTGGCTTTTCACTGTGTCTTCGTGTGGTAGAAGGGGTGAAGAAGCTCTCCTAGGCCTATTTTATAAGGACTCTGACCCCATTCACAAAGGCTCTGCCCTCATAGCCTACTTTATCTCCTAATACCAGAAAGCCCACCTCCTACTACCATGGGGGTTAGGATTTCAGCATATAAATTTCAGCATATAAATTTTGTGAGACACAAACCTTCAGACCATAGCATAGGATAAACTCAAAGAAATCTACACTTAGACACACCATAGGCGAAGACTGTGACTATAACATATGTCATCAAAGGCAAAGTCTTCAAGGCAACAACAGTAAAATGACTCATCATGTATAAGAGAACCACAATCAGATTACAGCTAATTTATCTTCAGAAACAATGGAAGCTGGAAGGCAGTAGGATATTCAAAGTGTTGAAAGAAGAAACCAATCAATCAAGAATTTAGATCCATCAAAATTATCCTTCAAACCTGAAGGCAAAATAAAGACATCCCAAGATAAACAGACTGGAAGGATCCTTTGCTAGCAGACCTGCCTTGCAAAAAATGCTAAAGGAAGTCCTTCAGGCTAAAAAAAATCACATAATACAATAACTTGAATCTCCATGAAGAAATAAAGAGCACTTGTGAAGATTATTATGTAGGTCAATGTAAATGACAGCATAAATATGTTTTTACTTGTTTCTTCTCTTAATTGATGTAAAACATAACTGAATAAAGCAATAATTATAAAACTGTATTGTTAGACTTGT
This sequence comes from Papio anubis, assembly GCF_008728515.1. Taxonomy (NCBI): domain Eukaryota; kingdom Metazoa; phylum Chordata; class Mammalia; order Primates; family Cercopithecidae; genus Papio; species Papio anubis. Next base: position 5,797,338 of record NC_044982.1, on the reverse strand, counting down.
AATATATCAAGATGCATTTTATATGACAGCATTAGCACAAAGAAATGAGAAAAGAAGGGAGATATATTGGAACAAAGTTTCTATATCTTATTGGAATAAAGTTAGTTTTAATCCCATACAGATTATTTTAAATTAAAGTGCATATTGTAATGTTCTGAATAACTTTTAAGAAAATAAAATGTAAAATATAGTGAAAATAAGGAATTAAAATGGTACACTGTGAAATATCTATTTAACACAAAAGAATGCAGCAACAGGAAGAGAGAAACAAAAGACTTCAGAAATATAGAAAACAAATAGCAAAATGTCAAATGTAAATTAAACCATATCAATAGTTACATCAAATACAAACACTCAAATCCAAAGACAGATTGTCACATTGTACAAATAGCAAAATGTCAGATGTAAATTAAACCATATCAGTAATTACATCAAATATAAACACTCAAATCAAAAGATAGAGATTGCCAGATTGTACAAAAAAACAGAATCCAACTATATGCTATTTACAAAAAAAAAGACACTTTATTAGATTCAAAAACATGAATAGGTTGAAAGTAAAAGAACAGAAAAGATACACCAAGAAAACAGTAACTATAAGAGAACTGAGGTGGCCATATATATATATACACACACATATATATATACACACACACACACACACATACGCGCATGCGCGCACACACACACACACACACATATATATATATATAGAGAGAGAGATTGTTTGTTTTGAGGTGGGAGTCTCAACTGCCTGCCCTGAAACGAGTGTGGACCTGGCTCACTGCAACCTCTGCCTCCCGGTTCAAGCTGCATTCTTCCTGCCTCAGCCTCCTGAGGAGCTAGGATTACATATGCACCACCAGCTAATTTTTGTATTTTCAGAGGAGACAGGGTTTCACCATGTTGGTTAGGCTAGTTTTGAACTCCTGACCTCATGATCCATGGAGTGGCTATATTAATATCAGGAAAATAGACCTTTAAGACAAAAAGAAGTTACCAAGTGCCACAATAATAATAATATACAGAGTTTTTTTAGATTGAGTCTGGGCCAGTCAGCCCCAGGTTGGAATGCAGGGCCGGATCTCGCCTCCTCACTGTAAGCTCCGGCCTGGTTTACGCATTCTCCTCAGCCTCCCGAGAAGCTGGGACTACAGGCTCTACCACCTTGCCTGGGTTTTTGTATTTTTTAGTAGAGACGGGAGCCACCCCAGGATGGTCTCGATCTTCGACCTCATGGATTCCGGCCTGCCTCGCCTCCCTAAAGTGCTGGGATTACAGGCTTGAGCCACCGCGCCCGGCCGAGACATTTTGTAATGATGAAAGAGTCAGTCAAGAGGACATAAAAATCCTAAACCTTCATGTGCCTAATAAGAGTTTCAAAATACATGAAACAAAAACTGATATAAATACAAAGAGAAATAGATAACTTTCCACTTACAGAAGATTTCAATACTCCTTTGCTATGGTCTGAATGCATCCTCCCAAAATTCATGTTGAAACTTAATTACCAATGTGATATTAAGAGGTGGGTCCTGTAGGAGGTGATTAAATCATGGGAGTAGAGCTGTTAGGAATGGGATTAGTGACCTTATGAAAAAGATGCTGCTCCTTTGGCCATGTGAGGACCCCCCAGCCCACTGGAGAGGATGCCACATATGGAACAGGCCCTTGGCAGACACCAAATCTGTGACTCCGTAATCTTGGACTTCCCAACCTCCAGAACCGTGAGAAACAAATTTCTATTGTTTATAAATTATCCAACCTAAGGTATTTTGTTAATAGGGCAGGTATACAGAAAATTAGTAAGGTTATAGAAGCCTTGAACCACCCGATCAATCAGCTTCCCCCCCAAACTGATCTCTATAGAACACTCCATCCAGCAGCAGCAGAACAGCCACTCTTTCCAAGGGTACAGGATACATTCTCCAGGGTGGACCAAGGTCTAAGTCACAAAACATGTCTCAGTAAATTAAAAAAGATGAAATCATAAAAAGTATGTGCTTCAATCACAGCAGAATTAAATGAGAAAACGACAACAGAAAGAAATTCAGGAAATCCAAAGTATTTTGAACTGAATGAGAACAAAAACACGACATATCAAAATTTCCTGATTCAGTTAATGGAGTGCTTGAAAGAGAATACACAGTCTATGTTAGGAAAGGGGGATCTCAAATCAGCCGTCTAACCTCTCACCTTACCAATCTACCTAAGAAAGAACACACTAAATCCAAGGCAAGCAGAATGAAGGAAATAAAGAAAAGAGTGGAAAGCAAGTTTGTAGAAAAGGGATAAACCACAGAGAAAATCAAAGAAACCAAAAGTTTGGTTTTTGAAAAGATCAACAAAATTTTTAAAAACCTTTAGCTAATGTGATCAAGAAAAACAAGAGACTGCTCAGATCACCAAAATCAGTAATGAAAGAGAGACATAACCTCTGACCCTAGAGAATTCATAACAAATTATAAGGGAATACTGTGGACAACTTTACCCCAACAAATTAAGCAATTGAGTAAATGGATAAACATCTAGAAAAACACAAATCCCCAAAATTCACTCTAGAAGAAGTAGAAAATCTGAATATACTTAGAATAAGCCAAAAACCTGGTACTTTTAAAAGTCTCTCCACAAAGGAAAACCTGAGCCTAGAGAGCCTCACTAATGAATTCTACCAAATGTTTAAAGAACAAATAATGTCAGGCCAGGCGTGGTGGCTCACACCTGTGATCCCAGCACTTTGGGAGGCCGAGGCGGGCAGATCACGAGGTCAGGAGTTCGAGACCAGCCTGACCAACATGGTGAAACCCCGTCTCTACTAAAAATATAAAAATTAGCTGGGTGTGGTGGTGTACACCTGTAATCCCATCTACTCAGGAGGATGAAGCAGGAGGATTGCTTGAACCCGGGAGGGGGAGATTGCAGTGAGCTGAAATTGCGCCACTGCACTCCAGACTGGGCAACAAAGTGAGACTCCATCTCAAAAAGTTAAAAAAGAAGTTAAAAAGGAAGAATCAATGTCTCCCTTCCACAAATTCTTCCCAAAGATGGAGGACAAAGGGACACTTTTGTACTTCTTTGAGGCCAGTATTACCTTGGTCCCAAAGCTAGACAAAGACATCACAAAAAAATAATATTACAAACCAATACCTCTCATGAATATAGAGGAAAAAACCCTTGATGAAATATCAAAGTGAATTCACCACTATATAAAAAGGATTACATATCATGACCAAATGAAATTTGTCTAAAAAATACAAGAGTGAATTAACATTCGTAAATCAATTCATGTAATGCACTGTGTTAAAACAATGAGGAGCAAAACCCACATGACCATCTCAATAGACAGAGAAAAACTCATTTGACAAAATTCAGCTTGTATTCACAATTAAAAAAGAAAAATAAACCTCTCAGCAAACCTGGAATAGATGGGAACTTTATTAACCTGATAAAGAGAGGCTATAAAAATCCTATACCTAACGTCAGACTTAATGGTGACAGAATAACTGCTTCCTCCTTAACATGAGGAGCAAGGCAAGGATTTTCACTCTTGCCCCTTCTATTTAATGTTGCACTGGAGGTTTTAGACAGTTCAGTCAGATGTAATAAATAAAGACATCCAGATTGGAAAGGAGCAGGTAAAACTGTCTTTATCTAGATGACATGATCTCGTATGGGGAAAATCCTACGGAATTCACAAAAACACTCTGATAATCAATAAATAAATTCCGCAAGGACACAAGATCAATATACAAAAATCAACTGCATTTCTTCATATTAACAGTGAACAATCTGGAAATGAAATTAAGAAAGTGACTCCATTCAACAGCATCAAAAAGAATAAAATACTCAGAAATAAATTTAATAAAAGAAGCGTAAGATTTGTACACCGAAAACCATAAAACATTGCCAAGGGAAATTAAAGTATACCTAAATAAATGGAGACGTTTCATATTCATGGATTAGAAGAATCAATATTGTTAAGATGGCAATTCTCCTCAAACTGATCTATAGAGTCAACGCAATCCCTACCAAAATCCCGGAAGGCTTTTTCACAGAAATTGACAAGCTGATTTTAAAAGTTATATGGAAATGAAAAGACCCAGAATAGCAAAAACAATTTTAAAAAAGAACAAAACAAGAGGGCTTTCATTTCCCACTTCCAAAATGCACTTTACGGCTTTGGTAACAGAGGCAGCGTTACCTGGTGTAAGAAAGGGCATGCTGTGTAGATAAACGGAACAAAGCTGAGAGTCCATGAGAAGCTGTGACATTTACGGTCAATTGAGTTTTGATAAAGGTGCCAATGTCGTTCAATGGCAAAGGCTAGGGTTTTAAGAAATGGTGCTGGGACAGCTGAATATCCACATGCAGGAAAGCAAACTTCATACCATTCACAAAAGAAAAAAAAAAAATCGCCCAAAATGACTGTAGGCCTAAATATAAGTGCTTACACTATAAACTTTCCTCTTAATTTTAATGTTTTTGAGACAGGGTGTCACTCTGTCACCTAAGCTGGAGCACAGTGGCATGAACACGGCTCACTGTAGCCTCAATCTCCTAGACTGAAGAGATCCTCCTACCTCAGCCTCCTGAGTAGCTGGGATCACAGGTATGTGCCACCATGCCCAGCTAATTTTTTAATTTTTTTTTTTTTTAGATGGAGTTTCGCTCTCATTGCCCAGGATGGAGTACAATGACACGATCTTGGCTCACCGCAACCTCTGCCTCCTTGGTTCAAGTGATTCTCCTGCCTCAGCCTCCCGAGTAGGCGACATAGGCATGCGCCAATTACGTCCAGCTACTCTTTGTTGTTTTGAGACGGAGTCTCTGTCGCTCAGGCTGGAATGCAGTGGCCGATCTCAGCTCACTCGCAAGCTCCTCGGCCCGGCTTACGCCGCCATTCTCCTGCCTGCCAGCCTCCCGGAGCAATTTGCGCCTACCACCCGTTCGCTGCTTTGTATTTTAGTAGAGACGGGTTTCACCCCAGGATGGTTCTCGATTCATGACCTCGCGTGATCCGCTCGCCTCGGCCTCCCAAAGTGCTGGGATTACAGGCTTGAGCCAATCGCTACCGCCTAATTTTGTATTTTTAGTAGAGATGGGGTTTCTCCATGTTGGTCAGGCTGGTCTTGAACTCCCAACCTCAGGTGATCTGCCTGCCTCGGCCTCCCAAAGTGCTGGGATTACAGGCGTGAGCAACCACACCAGGCCTATAAAACTTTTAGAGGAACACACAGCAGAAAATCCTTATAACATTGGGTTAGACAAAGCTTTCTCAGATTCAACATTAAAAGCATACTGTGTAAAGTAAAAAATTGGTAAATCAGTCTTCATCAAAATGAAAAAATGCTTGCAATTCAAAAGACATCATTAGGAAAATGAAGAGACAAGTCATAGATTGAAAAAATTTTTGTAAATTGTGTATTTGATAAAGAACTTGTGTCCAGAACATACAGATGACTCAACAAGAAGACAAACATCCAATTAAAAAATAGGGAAAGGATTTTAATAGACATTTCACCAAAAAGATAAACAAATGACTAATAAGCGCTTGAAGAGATGCTCAACATCATTAGTCATGAGGGAAATGCAAATGTGAACCACAATGAGATACCACTTCATACACACTAGAATGGCTATAATTAAATAGGCAGACAATAACAAATGCCAGTTAGAGTGTGTGGAAATGGGCTTTCTCATACATGGCTGGAGGAAATGTAAAACAGTATAGCTACTTGGGAAAGTGGTTTAACTTTTTCTTTAAAAGTTAAACATTTACCTATTGGGTACAATGTTCACTATTTGGGTGATGTGTACATGAAAAGCCCAGTCTTCACCACTACGCAATATATCCATGGACCAAAACTGCACTCATACCCCCTAAATCTATGCAAAAAAAAAGTTAAATATAAATTTACTAAATGACCCAACTGTTCCTCTCCAAAATAGCTACTCAAGACAAATGAAAACATAAGTTCACACAAAACTTGCATGTAGATGTTCATGGTAGCTTAATTTCTAATAGCCAAAAAAAAAAAAAAAAAAAAAAGGTAGAAATAACCCAAATGTCCATCAACTGGTAAACTGACAAACAAAATGTGGTCTAGCCATCCAATGGAATACTCTTTATCAAAAGAAAGGGAGGAAGTGCTGATGCAGGCTACAACATGGAGGAAACTCCAAACATTGTAAGCTAAAGGAAGCCAGACACCAAAGACCACATACTGTATGATGCAATGTGTATGAAATATCCAGAAAGAGCAAATAGAGAGAGACGGAAAGTACATAGGCATTTGCCTCGGGCTAGGGGCTGAATGAAGAGTAACTGTAAATGGGGCTGAGGGATCTTCTTGAGGTGATGGAAAGGTTCTAAATCTGGATTACAAGGATGGTTGTAAAACACAGCACATTTATTGAAAATCATTGACTTGCATACTTAAAATGGGTGAACTTTATGATGCAATGAAGCTGTAAAAATAAAGTTTAATGAGACTATTTCTGTGTTCCCTGGCAGAAGAATTTTCCCTTTGAGAACCAGGACCTCCCTGATCACAGGGCTTTGAGTTGCAGGAATAAGAATCACAAACTCTTCAAATAGGTTGTAGGAGGGACTATTACAAGCAGGGCTATTCCAGCTTCTGCTCCTTGGTTCCTGGACCTATGTGGTATACAGGTAACATTCCTATTTGATCTACCAGGGGCAGAACACCCTATCATGGCCATCCATTTAGGCAATTTGCACCCTGGAGGACATGGGCTCATCTTCAGGCTGGCATCTCAGCTTTGCCTAAAACAAACCATTCCACTTCCTATCAGTCCACAGCATTTGGATGGCAGGGTCTGTAACTGATGGTGTATCCTGTGGTTATGCACATGTGGTCACACCTCTTTTGCTGTGATTTTATGTGGGAGTCCCTGTTGGTGTATCAAGCACTGTAAATCTTTAGATGGGGTGAGGTGGGCAAGGGATTGGGGTGCAGGGTGAGGTGGGAGCTGTCTGTGACTTTGTGGCCAGGAAAAGCAAACCACCTCCTGGATGTGATGGTGAATTTTATGTGTCAGCTTGGAAGAGGTTAACATTTCAGCTGGGGAACCTGAGGTACAGCGGACTGCCCTCTGCAATGTGGTGAGTGGCATCCTATCAGGTGAAGGCTTGGGTAGGGCGAGACTGAGCAAGGGGAATCCTCCAGAACAGCGGTTCCCAGACTTTTTGGCACCAGGGACTGGTTTCATGGAAGACAATTTTTTCCATGACCGGGGATGGGGGATGGTTTTGGGATGATTCAATCTCATTACATTTATTGTGCACTTTTATTTTTATTATTGTTATACTATAATGTACAATGAACTAATTATACAACTCACCATAATGTAGAATCAGTGGGAGCCCTGAGCTTGTTTTCCTGCAGCTAGAAAGTCCCTTCTAGGGTTGATGGGAGACAGTGACAGATCATCAGGCATTAGATTCTCATAAGCAGTGCTCAACCTAGATCCCTCGCATGCACGGTTCACGATAGGGTTCGTGCTCCTAAGAGAATCTGATGCCATTGCTGATCTGACAGGAGGCAGAGCTCAGCAGGTAATGCAAGCCATGGGGAAAGACTGTAAATACAGATGAAGCTTCCTTGGCTTGCTCACCTACCCGCCACTCTCACCCCTGCTCCAGAAGGCTGCCTTCAGACATCTGCACCGTCAGCTCTCCTGGGACTCCAGGCTGTCAGCCACCTGAGCACTTGAGCCAATTCCATATACTAAATCTCTCTCTATATACAGTTGGCCCTTGAACAACAGGGGGGTTTGGTACACCGACCCCACCCCTCCATGTGGTAGAAAATCCACGTATAACTTTTGACTCCCCCGAAACTTAATTACTAATAGACAACATACTGTTGACAGGCCGCCTTCCTGATAACACAATTATCACATACTTTGTATGTTATATGTATTATATACTGTATTCTTACAATAAAGTAAGCTAGAGAAAAGAAAATGTTATTAAGAAAAATTGTAAGAAACAGAAAATATATTCACTGTCAAATAAGTGGAAGTGGTCATCAGGATCTTCATTTTCATCATCTTCATGTTGGGTAGACTGAGGAGGAGGAGAAACAGGTGGGATTGGTCTTGCTGTCTCAGACAGGGCAGAGGCAGGAGAAAATCTTCATAGGAGTGAACCCTTGGGCTGGGTGTGGTGGCTCACCCTGGAATTCTAATGCTTTGGGAGCCCAAAGTGAGAGGATTGCTTGAGGCCAGGATTTTGAGACCAGCCTGTGCATCACAGCAAGATCTCATTTCTACCAAAAAAAAAAAAAAAAAAAAAATGTAACCGGGTGTGGTGGCATGCACTTGTGGTCCCAGTTACTCGGCAAACTGAGGTGGGAGGATTGCTCAAGTCCAGAAGTTCGAGGCTGCTGTGAGCTGTGATGGTGCCACTGCATTCCAATCTGGGTGACAGAGGGAGATCCTGTCTCTAAAAACAACAACAAAAAACCCCCAAAACCCCAAAGCGAACCCATGCAGTTCAGCCCCGTACTGTTCAAGGATGAACCGTATATACATATCCTATTGGTCCTGTTTTTCTAGAGAACTGACTAGTCCCCTGCGTATGTGTCCATTCTAGTCGTGATGAACAGCTGCCTTTTCCAGGGTGGAAGGGTGCGGTGCAGTCCATTTGCCTCCATGCAGCTGGCAGATGTCCTCAAAGGCTCTGCCGTTGCTGGGAGCTCACTGTGGGTTTCTGCTGCTGGCAGGTGGGACATTCAGCCTCAGGAGCCCCTGGGGCTGTAGCAGCCTACGTCAATGGGAGGCCATGTGGCCAGGCCCATGACTATGGTCACAGCACGGGGTGGCCGATGACAGAGGCTGGCTGACATCAGCTGGCCAAGTCATTCTGTCTCCTGAGGTCTGCGTTACCTTTTCCATTGTAGAGTGCTCAGTGGGCATTCACATGAATAGACCTCTGGCCACATGACACCCTTTCCAAAAACATGCCCACCTGCCTCTTCCACAGACCTTCCCCTCCCTGATCTGCCAATCCTTTTCTTTCTAGTCTCTGAGAAGTCAATCAAACTATTCTTCACTGGTCAAGAATCCTGTATGAGCCTTCCTTGAGCCAGGATGCTTTTCATACAAAGTGGATGACAGGGAGCCCCATCTGAAGCTCTGCCCACTGGGAAGATCTGCCCTCACCACTGCATTCATAGAGCATGCTTCAGTCAAAAAGGCTCCACTCACTTCCGCTCCCTCTCTCTTGGGACACTTGGTTTGGATCCCGGGGCCACCAGGTAGAAAATCCAACTGCTCTGAAGCTTCGTCCTTGGACAGACCCACAGAGACACCCATATAGAGACACATGTCCAAGGAGCACCGGCTCTTTCAGCTCCTAGCCACTTGCCTTCCCAGCCCAGGTGCCAGGCTCTGAGTGAGTGAGCTTTCAGATGATTCCAGCCCCAGCCCTAACCCAGATATGTCAGATTTGCCTAGGTTTTGGGAATCCAACCTCTTTTCCAGCTCTGTAATACTTAGAATTAAGTCCTAGGTCAGATCCTCAGCTTTTCTGCCCTCCAGCTGCAGGAGATGAGAGTCTCTAATTTATATGATACTAAGGAGACCCTCTGGTTATCGCAATTAGCCTTTAATTGGTGATTAACCACCCTCAGTCTTTGATTGTCTTTCTCCGACGCTGCAGTTGCTCCCAGCAACAGCCATCCAACTCACAGCCCTGTGATGAGTATTTCCCTCGTTCTCCTCACATACCTGATCCATTGTGTTAGCTGTACATTCCTTTCTGCTGGTCTTAATTGCACCTCTACCCCATGCCAGGGACCATCAATGCTCCCCTGTTGCCGGTGATAGAGTCCTCATTGCCAGCCATCTGGTGACTGAGCCAGCTCCAAAATCCCACTTCAGAGATTGTTGGACCACTCCTGGTACCATCTGTTGCAAGTTGGGTTCCCTGGCATTTGGTCTCTGAGACGAAATTTGCAGGGAGAGTCCTTTGGACCAACCTACTGGGACAGGGACTAAAGGAATGAGGACAGAGGAGAAGCAGCTAAGCTGCAGGGCCATCAAAACAAGGGCCTGGTCAATCCCACGGGGCCTCTGAACGGGATGGCCCACCAAAGTCGGCCCCCCTGGGGGAAAGGGTGCAGAGTTTTTGGACCCCCATACCTACTGGTCATTATATGTGGACTGCCCTGGCAAGGGGGTGTGACCTTGGGTGAGGCAAGTCTGTTAGGATGGGGGCAACCCCAGAGAAGACTCAGCTGAGAGCTATAAGCTCTAAGCCAACTGCACACTCAGCATCTGGGAGTGAGCGCCTCCGTCCTGGGTGGTGAGCGTGAAGCTGGGCCATATGTCACAGCATCGAGCACATCAGCAGAAGCTTTCTCAGCCTATCTGATATTGGGTTAGAACCCAAGCTTGGACTCTGGCGTAGAGATCTAAGATGCATTTGGGTAACTTCCAGGAAATCCTAGAAAAACAGTCATGAGATCACCATCTTGGTGATCAAAACTTTTTTAGAGACGAGAGTCTTGCTACATTGCCCGAGCTGGTCTTGAACTCCTGGGCTCAAGGGATCCTGCCTCCTCAGCCTCCTGAGTAGTTGGGATTACAGGCACGGACCACTATACCCTGATGTGGTAATCAATTTTAATGGACTTTGTATTCCACGTTTGGAAAGAATGAAGTGTGCAGTGATAAAGGTGGTAAATTTGTTTTAATGCTGGGAAAATAAAATGCCTCAAAGCCACACTTCCACATCCAGGTGTAACTAAGCGGAAAGAAACAGGAATGTTCTTTTTAAAAATAGCACTGTATACACTGCATTTATCAAACTGTATATTCATTGATTTGTTTATTAGCAAAGTCTCGTGAGCACCCTCCCATGTGCCAGACCCTGTACTAGGAGTTGAAAATCCACTCCTCAGGGTGTTGTTTGGACAACCCAACGTCCTTGCTTTGGAGATCCACTCGGACCTCTGCTTCCACTTCATCTAGCCAATCACAGAACACTCACCACCAGAGATGGCTCAAGGGGTGGACGCGTGTCCTAAACTGGAGCAATCCCTGCCCACGTGTTGACATACGGATGTAGGGAGGAAACACACCCTTTGCACTGGCACTGTGAACCTGGTGGTACATTATCAGCACAGAGCTCCTAGAGGAAGGATCTAGGGCAGGAGGGAAAATGAGGTAAACCAAGAGGGAAGCAGAGATAAAAACGAGGCAGAGAAAGGATGGAAAGAGAGAGAAGAAAAGAGGAGAAAAGAGAAACAGTGTTTGAGCCTCTTTATGTTACAATTCTCAATTCTTACATTCTCTTTCTATCTGAAGCTAGTCTGAGTTGTGTTTCCGTTGCTTGCAACCCCAAGGACCCTCACTGAAGTTCCACATTGGGGTCTGCAGCTGGTCCTGGCTGTTGGTTCCCTGCAAGGCACACATGCTCCGATTTACCAAGAGCGCCCGAGCACATGGTCCCTTTACCCTGTGGCTAGGAGCTATAGTGCATTTGTCTCCTTTTACAGAAGATACAGGCTCCATGAGTTTCAGCGAGATTTTTTAAATGTGACGGATGGGAAAGTGTGTTGTAAGCTAAAAAGTACTGTTCTTATGGGACCTTTTATTGCTACTGATGGTGACTCCCCAAGGTCACCTGCAAAACTGGGCACCTCATTCAAGATGCCTCGAGTCTTTAAGAGCATGGCACTGGGTGCTCTGCAAAGGCAGGGGTAAGTTTTTCACTCGCCAGTGTCCAAGAGCCCAGCACAGGGATGGCACAGAGCAGGTGCCCGTCAAAATCTTTCTGACTGTCCCAAGTAGTTGGAGTCTAGTCCCTACTCAGAGGAGACTGCAGTTTAGTAGCAGTCACCACATTTGCAGAGATGCAGGCAAGAAGGAGAATGCTGCGTGCTGGGGTATCAGCCAGGATGCCTGGTCTGGATCTGGGGTTGCCATGAATCCTTTGTGTGACTGTACTGTCCTTTTGTTGTCCGGGGCCTTTGGTCCTCCCCCTGTAAAATGAAAAGGGTGGCCAATGATGCTGGTTCTGTCCAGATCCCCTGGGCTCTCACCACTTCCATGGACACTGAGCAGAAGGTTCTTGACTCTGCTGGGCATGTTTCCTGGCTGGTGGAGAGTGTGGCACGCTGGACGTGCAAGGAGTTAACGCCGCCAGAGCAGTCCTCCTTGCTCCTCTGGCAGGACACCACTGAGGTGATTCTAGGCTGTCTCCCAGGAGTCTGCAGTGGTATTGAGCCCCAGTTCCCCACAGGGGAACCTGTTCTGTCGCTCTCCCTACACCGGCTCCTTCCCTTACCAGGTACAGGTCTCCACACCCCTCCAGTGCTTCTGAGAATCGTTTCCTAAATAAACCAGCCCTGCTTGTTCAAGGAGATTCGTAATGGTAAGGACCTTCTCACCCGCTGATAAAGGAACCCAACCCAAATGGCTTCAGTAAAAAGAAAGAGAGGGCCGGACGCAGTGGCTCATGCCTGTAATCCCAGCACTTTGGGAGGCAGAGGTGGGCAGATGGCCTGAGCCCAGGAGTTTGAAACCAGCTTGGCCAACATGGTGAAACCCCATCTCTCCTAAAAATAAAAAAAATTAGCCGACTGTGGCGGCACACACCTGTAGTCCCAGCTACTCAGGAGGCTGAGGCAGGAGGATCGCTTGAGCCTGGGAAGTAGAGGTTGCAGTGAGCCAAGATCACACCACTGTGCTCCAGCCTGAATAACAGAGTAAGACCCTGTCTCAAAATAAATAAATAAATAAAAGAGAGGGAATTGACCGACTCCGGTGCAGAGCAGCACAGGAATGGCCACACCAGTTTTTCTCTCCCATCTTGTTTGTTCTTCCTGGCTGCATTCCCAGGCAGAGCCTCTCCACTCCTTGTCCCCGGCAGCTCTGGGCTCACGTCCTTCTAGCATCAAGTTTTGACGAGAGACACTTGTGTCTCTGTCCCAGGAATAAGAACACCAGTCCTAGCATCAAGAGTGACTGGCTTGGCTTGGGCTCTGAACCTCTTCCACGGTGGGCACAGGGGCAGGGCATTCTCTGGTCAGCTGGGGATGGGGTTCTGCCACTCAAACCCCAAGGACTCGTGGCGGGGAGGGTTGGGATGGAAGTACTGCCTGCTGAACCAAGGGGGCAAAGGTTGAGTATGCAAAGCCATCCAGGGCCACTGCAGACTCTCCCAGCTTGAACATTCTTCCCCCACTCCTTCCCCAAAGAGTTCACTCAGCAAACATTTACCCAGCCCCTATGGCGGGGGCTGGATGGTAGAGACACAAAGCACACACGATCGAGTTGAAGATGGATGTCTCTCTGGGGCAGACACGTGGCAGAACAGGACACAGTCTTTGGAACCCCGCCACTTCCTGGGCGTTAGCCCTCTGGGCCTCAGTTCTCCTAATGGTCAAATGGAGCAGTCGTGACAGGACCAGGGTGACACCCGGCTTCCGTGCTGGGCCCCTCGGTGGACGCTCAGCTACTGCTTGTCTTTCTTCCTTTCAAGCGTTTAGAGAACAGAGGCAAGATGTAAGTGAGATTTCCAAATGAGCTGCTTACGTGCGGCCCCTTCGGGGACTTGCAAATGCTTTCCGCCCGTCAGCCTGGACTGTGTCCGGCATGCGAGGTGCCACGTCCTCCTTCCTGTTGACAGGCGGCTGACGATCAATCGGTGCTAATGAAGCTCTGGTTGTGAGCTCCAGCGTGAGGACAGGCCTCCTGAGCACTCTCCAGACCCACTCTCCAGGCCCACTTTCCTCCCTGTTGAAAATAATCAGTGCTGAGATGTTCCGTGTGTGGCAGGAGAAAATGAGACAGTCTCGCATCCAGGCTTTTTGCAATGTGCAGGGCACGCCTGCCCAGACACCCTTGAGTAAAAGGGAAAAAATGAAATTGATGAAATGTGGAATAATTTGAAGAAATTAGACCTAGTTTGTCCAAGATTAAGGATAGTTCTTAATTAAGTGGCCCAATCTTTCTTGCTGGGGGGAAAAAAAAAAAATCATTTCAGCCCTTTAATTTCCTTAAGCCTCCCTGTAAGGATGGGTGTGCAAATGTGGGGGTGGTTATGAGATTGTTGTATTTTAATCACCCACGACTGGGCTTGCCAGAAGACACTGCAGACATTTCGCAGAATTCTCAATCAGCCACTTTAAAAGCTCACCGAGAACTTTCTCTGGAAGTCCACCCGATTTTCCAGAGAGGAGGAAATTTCCATTCCCCTTGGTGCCTTTGGATATGCTAATCCCAGGCAGCTTCAGAGTGGGGGTCCAGGACCTTCACTGGCTGGACCCTCACATTGCGGTCCAGGTTCCTCAGAGACCCTCTTAGCTCCCCACAGGGTATATTTGCTTCACAGGTCCATGGGAAAACCACGAGAGGGCAGACGGGAGCTCTGGAGGTGGCTGAGAGCAGGAAGAAGGAAAGAACCTTCTAGAAGTTCCCACAGAAAGGAACAGGGGGCTTTAGAGTGGATGTGGGGTTGGGACAGGCGCCCCTAAGGAGGGCCCGTGCTCTCAGACATGGAAGGTGGGAGGAGTGGTCTGGGGACTGGGCAATGGCCCAGCAAGGTCACCATGGCAGCCCTGGGGCCCACTGAGAAGCACAGGCAAGGAAAGCAAGATTAGGATGAGTCCCTGGGGCCAGGTCTCACAGGGTCTTGGCAGCCTCTGTCCGGACCTGAGAGTTGATTCCTGCGGTTTTAAGCAGAGGAATGACAAGCTCTGATGGATGGTTCTTAGAGGTGCACTGACAGCTGGTAGGAGCTAGATTGTGAGAAGAGGGAGCCCCATGGCTGGGGCTGTGGCCGGAGCCCTGTGCAGGAAATGGCTGCTCAGCCGGGGTGGGTGGGGTTTGACGGGAGGCAGTGAAGAGCTGCTAGACTTGAGAGTGGCCAGGCTGAGCCCTGTGGAGTTGCCATGTTGGAAGGCAGTGTTGGGGTGCAGGGTGCAAAAATTCCCCTCCACGCCTTCAAGGGTTTTTGGTATGAGATTTAAAGTGATACAAGACAGATCAGCAGGAGAAACGCGCACAATTGACAGACCACACGACTCACAGGCATGGGAGCCTTCCTAAGGCCCGGAGGCGCAGTTACAGTTTGAACACGTACGCACTGCCTGAGACAAAGAGCAGGACGCTTGAAAATGGGCCAAGGCCTGGGGGCCCAGGCTGGGGGCTGGCTGGGTGGAGAAGTGGCTGGGAGGACGAGGATTAGTTTAACGAGGTTTGTTTGCGCAGAGTTCCCTTGGCCCCAGCTTCCTGTCCTTGAAGATAAGAGTGGCAGTTTCCTTTCAGCATGGGGAGGACATCTTTCACATGGGAATTTCATCTCCTGCTTTTGAGAAAGAAAATGAAGATCTGAGGGGGTCTTCTAGCACCTCCTGCTTTTCAGGTCCCTTTAACTCAGAATAGTCAACATGCTAGAGTGGCTTATTTTGGGGTGCAGATTCTTAATATTGGTTGAACCAACGTAGAATGAAAATGTTGAGGTGATGGATAGATGTGTGTGTGTGTTGTGTGTTTGGAGATGACCAGAATCCTCACAGAAAGCAGCAAGTGTTAGGGACTTGACTGTAGAAGGATTGGCGAGGTGTGTGTTGCGGGGAGGGTGGGTGGTAAGGTGACCCACAACAGCCGGGTGAGGTGGTGTGCAACTGTAGTCCTAGTTACTTGGGAGGTTGAGGTGGGAGGATTGCTTGAGCCCAGAAGTTTGAGTCCAGCCTGGGCAACATAGAGACCCTGTCTCTTGTAACACCTGGAGATGAACAACAGCAGGAAGCTGTAATGCACACATACACACACACACACACACACCCCAAGTCCTGAAGGGGCAGGGGAATCCTAGAGTCCAGAGAGAACTGGGGCCACAGTGGGGACAGAAGGGACCCAGCCACTGGCAGGACCAGGGCGCCCAAGGAAAGGGAGCAGGGAAGAAATCCCAGCCTCCCCGTCCTCCCGCTCTTCACTTGGAGCCTCTCTTGGCCAAAGCCAATAAGCAGATGCCAGGAGCCCGGAGGACCTCGTGCCGGGGCCAGCCTCCTGGGTGCACAGTGGGTGGGGCAGTGCCAAGCACAGGGGGGTCATTCTCTTG
Organism: Papio anubis; assembly: GCF_008728515.1. Classification (NCBI taxonomy): domain Eukaryota; kingdom Metazoa; phylum Chordata; class Mammalia; order Primates; family Cercopithecidae; genus Papio; species Papio anubis. The sequence goes on along the minus strand of NC_044982.1, from coordinate 5,781,239 downwards.
TTCATCTGTGATTGTGCCTCGACCTTCTCTTTTCCTCTGATCAGCGCTCTTCACAGTGCAGGGCCTCTCTGGAACGAAGAGCTTCTCTTGGGGCAGAGACCAACATGCTGCTCCCATCTAGGAGAAAGTCTCGCTCTGGGAGAAATGTTCACTGAGCCTCGAGGTGTGTTCCCAGGCGCTCCCAAGGATTTACACACCGCCCGCCCCAGGTGCTAAAGCAGCTCAGACCCCACTTTGAGCAGCTTATCCTATCCTCTCCCTCCCTCCCTCCTCACCCTGCTCTGTGTCCCTGGGAGGGAGAGCAGGTGGCTTGGGAGGTTGACCCATGTATTCCCTCCCTGCGGCCGTCCCTCCACAGACAGCCATTGCTTCTGTGTGTGGCGGGGCGTGGGGGGCTCTCCACACACCTGTCGCCCTCTCAGCCCAGAACTGTTCCCTTTGCTGGCCCTTCCAACAGAACCCATGCCCTGTAACCACTCAAGGCTTCCCCTATCCACACCTTCCTAAACTGTCCCTTTAGTATCGACTCTTGGAATGTGCCTCTGCTTCCCGCAGGCCCCTGAGCAATCCAACTGCCATCCTTTTGGTGAGGCTGTGGATGCTGAGAGAGGGGCTGTGGCTGGTGTGAGAGGGGAGGGGCAGCCCTAGGCAGGGGTTGAGGGATGGGAGGAGGCCAAGGAGAAGCGGCTGTGCAGACAGGGTTGCAGGTCCGGGGCTAAGGCAGGGTTCTGCTCTCCCTGTGACACAAGACACCCCAGGGAGAGGCAGGGGAGAGGAGAAGGTGAGACGTTGGCTGGCAGGGCCTGCCAGGGAGAGCATCTTCTGGGTCCATGGGGCCCGGAGAGACAGAGCAGAGTCTGGGGCTGTGTCTGGGCTCCGGGCCTGGCTGCCCGCTTCCCACACTGTCCTCCCTCTTTGAAAGGCCCTGGGATTAGGTTTGCCTGTTCAAACCACCCTCCCTCCCATCCCTGGCAAGCTGAGCCCCAACTCTGGGGCCCCTGGAGGCAGCAGCCCAGCCAGCCCATTCTGCCAACACCATCTGGGCCTACTTAGGCCTGTGGTTGGGGCAGGGGGGCAGAGATGCCCTGGCCAGGCAGTGTTCCCAGCATGGGGGGCCGGGGGTGTCCCACAGCTGGAGGGCCACCCCAGCCGGGCTCCACACGATGGCAGCATGTGCGCACCGAAGCCCGCCGGGACCGCCTCAGCTGGGCTGGGACCCAGCACTGCCCTGGGCTCTCTGGCCCTGCTCCCCACTTTTGGAGGTGGCTGCTGCCGAGTTGTCCCAAGTACTGTCTGGGAAACCTTTGCATCTCTCCTGGCCACCTGCTTCCCCTGGGGCCCATGACGACCCCTCAGGCCCCAGGTCCTTCATGGGCAGCTCATCCACAGGGAGGGTCCTCCCATGCGCAGGGGCAGGGTACAGGTGACCGGGGACCTCTGGTGCCCCTCACATGGGCTGGCATCCTCTCCACACCACCCAGAGCCTCCCCCAACCCCTAGCTGGCCTGATCTGTCTCCTTTTGCCTGAGGGTGCTGGCAGGCGCTGCCCAAGGAGCAGGTGTTTCTCTGAGAGGGTGGTGTGCCGGAAGGTGCAGCTTGGGGGGCCTGGCCCAGGAAAAATGGACAGATCCACCTGTAGGGCAGACAGGGAGGACCCAGACCCAGAGCTCCACCTGCAAGGTGAAAAGAAAACCAGGCAGCCCTTCGCCCTCCTGAGACAGTCCGGGCCCTTGGCTGGGTATAGGGTCCTGCCCTAGGTACTTCTCCACTTTCCTTCTCCCTGCCGGCTTCAGCATCTTCTCCTGTGCCCCAGAAAAATGCATACTCTCCCCACTTTGTTTCTCTGTCTTCTGCTTTTCTGCTCCAAATGTGCTCTGCTGTGAGCTTGGTCATACTCTACAGGACCCAGCGCCAAGGTCGGGAGCTGCGTCAGCCTTGGCCTCGGTGTCCCACCGCCCACGGAGCTGTTGGAAGGAAGGCTCAGCCTCCGGGGGAGGCAGGGAGCGCTCTCCCATGCCTGTGAGGTGTTCTAGGGGGCTAGCTGACTTCAGCTGAACAGTGGCCACAGCGTGGGCTGGCGGGTGGCAGGTGTAGGCTCCATGTCCCCAGTTGGCAGTGAGAGGGTGAGGAGCAAAGTGCCGGGGTCCTGCAGGCTCCTTCCCTGTGCCAGGAGAGGTTGCATTTCTCCACAGCAGGGTGCTCAGACAGGGGGGATTTTGCACTCAAGAGACAGTAGGCAATGCCTGGAGATGTATTTTTACATTTTAATTATTTAATGATTTTTTAAATTTAAAAATGTACTTTGATATTAATTTCATGTTTTATTGACATATAATAATTGTACATGTATATGGGGTACATGTGGCTTTGTTTTTTTTAGAGATAGGGTCTCAGTATGTTGCCCAGGTTGCTTCAAGCCATCCTCCCGCCTCGGCCTCACAAAGTGCTGGGATTACCAGTGTGAACCGCCGTGCCCAGCCCCTGTGATATTTTGATACAAGCATACAATGTGTAATGATCAAATTGGGATATTTAGGACCTCCATCACTTCAAACATGTATCACTTCTTTGTGTTGGGAACATTTCAACTCTTCTAGTTATTTTGAAATATACAGTAAATTACTGTTAACTATAGTCACCCTACTGTGTTATTATTGAACACTAGAACTCATTCCTTCCATTGAATTGGATTTTTGTGCCCATAAATTAAACTCCCTTCATCTCCCACCCTCATTTCCAGCCTTCTCTCTACCCCCATGAGACCCACTTCCGCAGCTCCCACATGGGAGTGAGAACATGCGGTGTTTGTCTCTCTCTGCCTGGTTTATTTCACTTAATGTCCTCTGGTTCTATCCACATTGCTGCAAAGGACAGGATTTCCTTCTTTTTGTGGCTGAATATTATTTCACTGCGTGTATATACCACATTTTCTTTATTCTTCATTTGCTGATGCGCACTTAGGTTGAATCCATATGTTGGCCATTGTGAATCTGCTGTAATAAACATGGGGGTGCAGTTATCTCTTTGATAAGCTCAGTTCCTTTAACTGGAGACATTTTTGATTGTCACAACTTGGGGCAGACATGGTGCTACCAACATCTGGTGAGCAGAGGCCCGGGACACTGCTAAGTATGCACAGTGCACAGGCAGTCACCATGGCAATGAATGATCCAGCCCCAAACGTCCACAGGTCTAGGACTGGGGCCCGGGAGAGCGGGGAGAGGGGTGTCCCAGGCTTCCCGGCAGGTGTGTGGGAGTCTTTCCAAGGACCTTTCCTGTGCTCAGAGCCTCTTTTTCCTCTTCAGAGTCCAATCTCAAGAACCAAAGGCCTGAACTGCCGATGAAGCTTCCTTCCCACCTCCTTGGCTTTGAGGAGCCTGGATGCCCTGCTCACTCTTCTCCTGCTGCGCCCACAGCAGGGCTGGTGAGCACGATGGGAGGGCACCTGGGTCCCTACCTGCCAGTACAGCTCCTGCGACTCCTCTGGGCTCAGTTTCCCTCTCTGTAGGGGGAAATGGCCAGGGTCAAGACCCTGGAGCTGGGCTCCTGCCAGCCCTGTTGCCAGGCTATAATGGCAGATGTCAGCCTGGGTGGAGGCCGTCCATCACTCTCAGGCCCACGCAGGCACTGACATCAGCTCCCAGCCATGGGAGACATGTGCACTGTTGATCCGGGGGCCCCTCGCAGGAATGAGCACTGTGAGTCCCGCCTGCCTTATTGATAACTACCAAGCATAAACAAGACGCCTGGAATGTTTAAATGACCGGGCCAGTCTGTTCTAGAAGATGCCTTACATATATCAAGGCTATTTTAGGGTGCAGCAGGCCGAGCAAGAGGAGGGTGAGGGGCTCTGTGCTGATCTGGTTACGACCATGTGTGGGGACAGCGAATGCCAGCATATCTGTCCAGTGACCTCACAGGAGCGGCAGACGGCTCATGACCCCCCGTGCAAAGTGTCCATGCTGGAGGCCCAGGGCAGGAATGGCGGGAAGGGGTGGGAGGAAGAGGAGTGGCGACTGGCAGAGGAAGGCCTGGGCTCTTAGGGGCTGTTTGGCAATCCCTCTTGAGCTGAGCGTGCCCCACCCCGAGATCCAAACCCACCAGCTGGGGGGAGAACACCCAAACAGCCTCGGGGGCTCAGGCTTGGGGGAACGAGAAGCCGGAAGGAGAGGGTGCAGGACCTGGCCTGCAGGAGTTCCCAGGGACAGGCTGCCTCCTGGCCAGGGGCCTGACTTGGGTACCTCACTCTCTGCTGCTTCTTGGTGACAGCAGAAAGGAGGAAAACGCTGACACTGTGGTGGGCTCTGGGAGGAGTCTGTGAGAATACTTTCATGGGGGTTGTGTCAATACCGCAGGCGTTCTGGCCCTGGTGTGTGCCCCTGCCACAGGTCCTGAGCTTCCTGGAACCTGCCCCAGCCCCTCCTGCACCTGCCTCTGTCTCTGCTTCGACTCTCCTTCTCACTGGGGGGCTCCCACTTTTCCCCCCTGACAAAGAAACTAGGTCCAAATGAGGCTGGCCAGCCTCTCCCATGCCCAGCCCCCTGTGCCAAGGAGTTGTGCTGGGGTTGGGGTCCCAGATGAGGAGGCTCCCCCCACCGTGGGCTGGAGGAGGCCCCTGGAGAGGGTGCAGAGCTGGCTCATTCCTGTGTGGGGGTAGGACGGATGGGACATCAGGTATGAGAGGCACACCCAGAGGCAGGCTGGGAGCCCTGAGGCAGGCTGGAAGTCCTGAGGCAGGCTGGGAGCCCTGAGGCAGGCTGGGAGTCCTGAGGCAGGCAAGGCTCATCCCGACCTCAGAGACATCCCTGTCCCCTCATCCCCTTTCCTGCGGGATTTCAGTTTTCCTAAGGGCTCCATGGGCAAGGCTTGCAGGGCAGCAGCATCATGGACTCCTTGCCATTTTGTAGGACCCTTGTCCCTATGAAGGGGCAATGTGGACATGGGGTCAGCAGTGTTCAAACGGTGACCCTGGGGCTGACACTTCAGAGACCCTCGTGTTGGGGGGTCAGGGCTTGTGGGGGTCCTTCTCGCCTTTCCCGGTACGACCTTTCTTTCTCCTGCTGCCAGGGCTGCCTGGTGGTGTCTTTTCTCCCCAACGAAGTGGTCCTGGTTTTCTCATTTCTCCGCTTGACCTGCTGTCCTTCCCCCTCTTCAATCTCAGAGAGCTAAATAGGCCATTTTCCTCTTCCCCAGCAAGCAGGGCCTGGAAGGGGTGGGACTAAGGCAAGGCTGTGCAAGTCTGGCCCCTTCCTTATCTGTTCAGGGCGCTTCACCCTATTCCTGCCGCCCAGAGTGGAGCAGCCCTTTCCATGGAGCTGTACCCCCAGGACCACCGGAAATTCACTGCTCCTGAAAACACCGGTGCTCCATGCACCTACCATGCTGCCCTGCAAGGCTTGCATTTCCCCCTCAATTTTTTTGTCTTTGCTTCCAAAGCACTTTGGGTCACCCCAACAGTGTCCTGCTGTGTTCCCTGTGTGAGCAGGGTGTGGGGAGAACGGGAGGATTGGACTCCGTGTCTGTTTTCCACCCTGGAGATGCAATCAATTAGGGAAGCAGCCCAGAGCGAGGTCACTCGTCCCCACCACGAAGGCTGTGCCTCTTCTCCACCCAGAGACATAATTGGGGCCCGTTTTCATCTATTTTAATTTGGTTGACAGACATCAGACCTAAAACAGACCTGCAGTTGGGAGAGGAAAATTCCTAAATGTTTTAATTTGCTCCATCCAACTCGAGCCAAAGAAGCCATAGGCTTACTTTTTCCACCTCCCGCCCCCCTGGAAGAGAGCGTATGCTCAAGTTCATCTCTGATACAGATCACCGCCTGCTCTCGGCGGCCCCTGGAATGGCCTTGCTCAGCACATAAAAAAAAGATCCTGACATTCTCTCTGTCCTCTTGACTCTTCCCAAAGTAGCATCTCTCGGCGGGCAGTATTGCCTTGTAAGGCAGGCAGCAGGCATGAGCCAATGGGTGTGCAGTCAGATCCTGGAGGACAGGGACAGGGACAGTCATAAATGGCACCAGGGATTAGCTCCGGCTCGCTGAGCGTTTGGGAGTGGGGAGGAATGAGGAGATGGCGCCAAAGGAGGGAGAGGTGTTGGTGTGCTTTTCGAATGCCAGAACTATAATTAAGGGGTGAGAAGATTCATGCTAACCCGTAACCAAGGCTGCAAGAGAAATCATGAAATCCAATAGCCCCAGGAGTCCGGATTTGGAATTGCATGTGGCACTAGCTTTGAAGCCTATTTCGGAGTTCAGCACATTTATCACGGGGTGCTCAGGCTCTGACAGCGTCAGGTGGCGAGTGGCCGTCTCATGGTGCCCAAAGTAGCTCTCACTCTCTCTCAAGCCACCTGTTTCGCGACTACCTCAAAAGACTTGGAGGGGCTTTCCAGAGAGCCCTGTGTGCATGGGTGTGTGGGCGGATGGGGGGTCTCATCCGAGCAGAGGGCTTTCCAAGGGCACGGGCCTGGGGTGCAGAGGAAGTTTCTAGGAGAGTCAACTGATGGCGGAGAGATCTTCTGTTCAGTTGAGCCCAGGGGGTGAGGGCAGTGGGTGCTTTTGTCCCCAGCCATGGGTTTGAAATGTGGCTTCCAAGTGGCATAAACTCAGGCCACTGTGAAATCTGGTGAAAGGTACCTGGAGGCTCATTCCTCCTTCTCCCTACCTGTGTATGTGCTGCGCATGTTTCTGTATCAAAAGCAGTAAATAAAAAGATTGGTCCTGTCTTCTCAACCCGCATGGACGTCCACAGCTCCCCTTGGAACACAGGGAGTCAGGCCTCCCGCTCCTCCCTCCCTCTCCTACCACAATCTCCGAGAGAGACGATTCCTGGAGAATCCACACAGACACACTCGGTTGTGGCCAAGCCATGTGGTCATGCTGTTGCCACAGGCGTTGGCCAAAATCCTTTCTTAGAAAGCGCGGGGCTTCGTGTTCCCCCCGCCATGGGAGGGTGTGGCCCTGCGCAGCACAGTGGCTCCGCTGCTCGCTTCCGGCTTGTTTCTGGGGGAAATGGGGTGGCCAGAGCAGGAACCCACCCGAGAGGGTCTTGTGCCTTTTAATGACCCCATGTTGGTCAACAGATGCTCAGCCAAGTCGGATGAGACCGGGTTCTGCCCTTGGCGTCCATGTTGCTAGCTGGGGCAGGCAAAGGCATGAACTTGCAAAGTCTCGGCTTAATTCCTGGCACTCTGAGGTCCACCTCCTTCCTGAGGCTGGTGGTTACCGTGCTAATCAGCTAGGCCGCAACGGCTATTAGACATGGCCGCGTGGGGAGTCCTGCCAGCCCAGCCCCGTCACCATGGGCTGCCTTGAGCAGCTCCCCCAGCACCAGGCACTCCAGATGCTGAGCAGCGGAGTCTGCCCACGAACGGTGGATGCACTCCCCCTGCTTCCATATTCAGGGGTCCCAGGCAAGGAGCCTGTCCTCACTATACCACACATGGAGGGAATGAGGCTGGACCACACCAAAATGTCCCTCCCGACGGAGCCTGGAGCTGCAGGTCTTGATGCCAAGAGGAGGTTTCCATTTGGTAAGTTTGCACCGTTCCTTCTTTACCCCGACCTTTGCCTCTGGTGGCCTCAAGTTCCCCTTGCGCCGTCCCACTCGAGGCCTGCTCCGGGCTGTGCTCACTCCCTACACTGTGCCGCCCTGGGCGCCGTTGCCAGGGTCACTCCCTGCATTGTGCTGCTCTGGGCGCCATTGCCAGGGCAGTCACCCTCCCTCCCAAGTTGCCTCTCCAAAGGAGCAGTGGCCAGCCCCTCCACAGCCCCACCCAAGTCCTCCCTAGGCTTTCCTTTGGAAGTCAGAGATTCTGGGCTCAAAAAGTACTCATTGCATCAGGGGCATTTCCAGCAAGAAGGCACCACTCTGCAGAAGGCCACATGACCACCTTCCAGCATCTTCTCCTGCTGCTCCTCACGACTCCTCCTGGGAGCAGCCTGCCTGTCCTCATCCTCAGCCAGACCCTTTCGGATGGGCTGCTGTGTGTTTCAGTGGGTTTTCTCTTCTCGTCTCTTGTTTTCTTTCTTCTTTTATTGAGGCATAATAGACATACGGAAAAGCACACATATTAGAAAGGCACCGACTGGTGAGCTGTCACAAAATAAGCACACCCGTGCCGTGCACCCTGATGCAGACACCGGGGACCCCAGCACCCGGCAGCTCCCTCCTGTTCCTTCCATCACTGCCACCCTACCACGAGGGTGACCCCCATTCTGATGTCTGATGCTGAACCAGTCAGATCCACGGCTGGGCTCTGCTTGTGCATATTCCTGCTATAAGTGCAGTCGTGTTGTCAGGGAGTGGATGCGGTGCCCTCAACCTCGTCACTCCATGGTGACCTGCTGTGGGACCATGCCAGGGTGCATTTCTCCTGTCTCCCCCCGATGGATGTATGGGTTGTCAATGGGGATCCAGTTTTATAAAGGGTGAAACTGAGGCTCAGTCCATCCAACCTCAAAGGCCTAACAAACAAGTGGAAGGTCAGGAACATGGGGTGCCACCAATCCAGCACATGCGTCCTGTTCTTGACGACACGAGAGATCCCAAGAATCAGGGACCTACTGATTCGTGTGTTCATGTGTGGCCCAGGCATGGGAGTGCTGCCCCTCAGGACTTACTACCAGAGCCCTGGGCTGCTCTCCCACTGCCCAGAGCACATGGCCCCTGGTGGGGGCGCTTCTCAGAGGACCTCCATGGGGTCTAGTCTCCCCTCTGGGGTTGCACCTGCCCCCTCCCCTTGGGATATTCAGTGGGGTAGAGATGGCAAATTCTTGGGGGGCTGAAGTAACAGAAACAGGGAAGACCACGTGGAAGTTGCAGTGGCAGGGGCCAGCGAAGACCCAAGCATGCCTTCCTTCCTTCATTAGTTCACCAGATATTTAGAGTGTTGTCCTGTTGCCAGGTATCTCCAGGCCTGTGCAGGAAAAGACAGAACGGGTTCCAACCCTGGAAAGGTGCTGAGCAGGCAAGAATGGGTGGGGACCAGAGAGCAAATTGGGCAGCAACAGGGACCTTGAGAGGGGAGGCTGCACCCAGAGGGGAGGGTGTGAGGCTGGGGGTGGAAGGGGTCGGTGGCACATGGAACCCCTGCAGGACAAGGCCTCCAAGGAGGGCTGTGGGGGAGTGCTGAGGGTGTTTGGAGCCCATTGAACTTCTTTTCTTTTAGGATTTTATTTATTTTATTTATTTATTTTTAGAAGGAGTCTTGCTCTGTCACCCAGGCTGGAGTGCAGTGGCGCGATCTCAGCTCACTGCAACCTCCACCTCCTGGGTTCAAGCGATTCTCCTGTCTCAGCTTCCCAAGTAGCTGGGATTACAGGCACCCGCCACCACACCTGGCTAATTTTTGTATTTTTAGTAGAGATGGAGTTTTGCCTTGTTGGCCAGGCTGGTCTCGAACTCCTGACCTCAGGTGATCTGCCTGCCTCAGCTTCCCAAAGTGCTGGGATTACAGGCATGAGCCACGGCGCCCAGCGTTCTTTTAGGATTTTAAAAAATAGTCGTAAAATCTGCATAATAGAAAATTTGCCATTCTGACCATTTTTAAGTGTACAGCTCAGTGGCGCTAAGTATATTCACATTGTTGCACCAACTATCGCCACCATTTGTCTTCAAAACTCTTTCATTATCCCAAACAGAAACTCTGTCCCCATTGAACACCCCTCCTCTCCCAGCCCCTGGGAAGCACCATTCAGCTTTTTGTCTCTGTGAATGTGACTACTCCAGGTCCCTCATATAAGTGGAATCGTACAGCGTTTGGCCTTTTGTGACTGGCTTATTTCACCCTACATTGTGTCCTCGTGGTTCATCCATAAAGTTTCCCAGGTGTGGTGGTGCATGCCTGTGGCCCCAGCTACTCAGAGGCTGAGGCAGGAGGATTGCTTGAGCCCAGGAGGTGGAGGCTGCAGTGAGCCTTGATCACACCACTGCCCTTCAGCCTGGGTGACCGAGTGAGACCCCAACTCAACAAACAAACAAACAAACAAACAACAAAAAACCGCTCATCCATGAAGTAGCATGAAGTGGCATGTGTCCACATTTTCTTCCACTTTAAGGCTGAATTACATTCCCTTGTATGGATTCCCCACATTTTGTTTGTCTGTGGGTGGACGAGGTTTGATTCTACGTCTGGGCTATTGTGAATCTGCCGCTGTGACACGGGTGTGCAAATATCTGTGCAAGTCTCTGCTTTCAGTCCTTCTGGGTGTATTCCTGGAAGTGGAATTGCTGGGTCACCTGAGCATTTTCAAGCCAGAAGTTCATGCCCAAGTTTGCATTTCAGAAAGCCCATTTAGGGGCCTACTTGGAGGGTGGGCTGCAGGAATGATGCTGGAGGCAGGGTCCCCTGGTGGGGGTGAGGCCCTGGTAAGAGACAATGAGGCTTGGACGAGGCCAGGGAGATGGGTGGGGAGGTGACACAGGAATGGGGGTCTTTTTCTGAGCTGGCCTGGTAACTCGTTGGCTGTGGGCAGCAAGGAGATGAGAGGGTGGAAATGGCCCAGTTACAGCTGGGAGGGCTGTGAGGCTGCTAATGACACCATTATCCCAGATGCAGGGTCCAGGGCTTCCCCCTAGGGCATGGAGGAAGGGGGAGATAATGAGTTCAATTTGGCTGATTTAATCATTTTTTTCCTTCATGAATTCAACAAACATTGCTGGAGGGCCCATTATGTGCTAAGCGCTGTGCTGGGTGCCCCATACACTGCGGAGGGAGAGGCAGCTGCCCCGGCTCCTGCGCAAGCTGTAGCCGTTATGCAAACACACGCTTCGTTTCAGATGCATTGAGATAAGGGGAGCATCAGGGCAGTGCTCAGTGCTGTGGGCACCCGGGGGCTGCAGGCCCCACGGGAGGGACAGACAGGTTTACAAGGAAAGTGAGGGGCAGGGTAGGGGTTTGTGGAGATGGGAGAGCTGGGCTACTGAGGCCTGGAAGGGCCATTTTAAGCCTCAAAGGCCAGGGACTGGCATGGAGGGGATGGAGCCTGTATGAGGCAGGATCGGGGAGAAAGAGGGTCAGGAGAAAGGCAGGGTGGAGGCCCTGGGGCCTCACAGCAGGGCTGAGGCTTTGCATGGGAGTGAGGTAACAGGGAACCATGGATGGTTCAGGAGGGAATGCTGTCACTTTGGGCAGACACCTGAACTGGGGTCCAGTTGGGGAGGTGAGAGAGAGGGTGGAGCCAGGCCACAGCAGAGGAGGACAGGAAGAGTGGGGGAAGGAGAGCCCCCAGATGCTCTCTGGGTTCCACAGCACAGATCAAGGTGAATTAAGGACCTTCTATTCCCACTACTTCCCCTTGAAAGACTCAAGGAGGTGGGCCTCCGGCCTGCCCATGCCCCTGCCTGCACCCCAAGGTGCAGTCTCCGTGTGGGAGAGAAGGCCCACAGGAAGCCCCAGTCTATCCACCATGCCTGGGGTTGGGGCAGAGCAGTGACCACAGTAGAAAGGCCTGTGCCATTCCTCCAAGCTGAGCCAGGGCTATCATTTCGGGCTCTTGGGGAGGGACAGCAGAGCAGGGTTGAGAGTGTAGTTGAGGAGGGGAACTGGGGTGGCGACCCATGAATTAGGGTCCATCGATCGGGAGGTCGAGGCTCCCGGAGCGGGCCAGCTGGCGGCCCCCACTCGCGGGGCTGCACACCTGCTGGGGAGGGGTTTTTTGATGGCGACGGCGTGAGGTGAGCGGGTTCGCTCTGGGCGGTCGAGGATTAGTGCCGACTGAGAGGGTCAGGTGCACCGGGGCTTTGTTCAGACCTGTTTGCCTTTTGTCCCCCGCCTGCAGAACGCCCAGGCTGCATGATGTCATTTCAGATGCATTAAGCTGGAACAGCTCAAAATTGAATAATTAATTACACTCAGCTTCAATCGCAGTGACTAATTGATCAGGGGCTGCCAGCAGACACCTGGACAGGATTAACTGTACACAATGAGGGCTGCGGGCAGGTGGTGGCCCCTCTGGGCCCCCAGTCCCTGTGTGTGACTTAATTAAGGCTGACTTGATTTCTCTGTTCTCGCTAGATATCTCAGGCAGGCCTCATCCAGGCCCAGGGGCTACGTGCGGGCCAGGCACCGAGTGTGGACACGTGCAAATGGGCTGAGGTCTGGAAGGATGCTAGCCCCTGACCACTGGACCATCCTGTTCGAGTCCCGAATCCCAATTCTGCCTCCAACTGTGATTATTTCTGTGGCCTTGGGCAAGTGTTTAATCTCATGGAGCCTTAGAGTCTCCTTGTCTGTCAAATGGGGGTTGTCATTGTTGTGTACAGCGCTGTGTTCGGCCCTGGGTGTAAACTGCTTTTGTCACTGGGATTTTTGGTTCCCTCTGGGGAGGTTGTCCTTGTTCTCACCTCCCTTGCTTGCCTCTGGCTGGAGCAGCTGGTGTTCCCAGACCTGTCCACCAGCCCTGATGCTCCTTATTTATTCCCTGGAGCCACCTTTCTGTGTACACAGCAGCATTCAGGTGCCTGGCTTACAATCCTGCTCTCTCAATGCGCAGCCATCATGCCAGGGGATTCACAACCATGTGGATGGCACATCCAGCTCCTGAAAGGGCCAGCAAGTACAGTTGTGCATGTTGTGCACTGCACAATTCAGACTTTGCTGTGAGTGGTGTAATGTGCAACTACACAATGGGACATACCAGCCTTATTGTCACACTGCAGAGTCTCTTTCTGTCTGTCTCCTCACTGTTTCTTGGTCTCCTTGAGTTCAGTAACCTCTGTCTCCATGCCTCCTCAACCCCACTCATGGAGTCATACCACGGGGGGACTGTCATGTGGAAATGGCAAACCCCAACACCTTCTGCCCCGCTGGCTCCCAGCACATCTGCCGGTGGGTGTGGAGAGCACTTGTCTCTTTGTTTCTACTCTCCCCTTTCCCTGCCCATCTGGCGGCTCCTCTTCTTGGTCTGCAGACACACTTGAGACCCTCCCCTGCTGGCATGCAAGCACCGTGGAGTGACTCAGGCTGCCCCTCCCAGCCTCGTCTCTCAAGTGGGCCTCCACTGCCCCAACTCTACTTCATACCAAATGCACTTCTCCCCCTGCCTTCTGCTCCCCTGCAGAATCCCACGGCATGGTATTCTCACTCCCCGTGACCAATCCAAGGGGCACTCTGTCCTCATCTCACTGCAGAGTCTGCAGCCTTGCTCGCCGCAGCCCCTCTGGCCCCTCCACATCCTTGGAACTCCCTCCTTCCTGACCCTGCCCAGCAGTCTCCTTGCTGTCCCTCTGCTTCATGTCCCTGGGCACTGTGCCCTGTATCCCCTTAACTGTTGCAATTGCCCTGGTCCCTGGCTTTGGCCTTCGGCTTTTCCCAGCTGACCAGCCACACAGACAACCACAATGAGCCCATTTTGTTTCTCGCCGGTTCTTTTTCTTTTTCCTCTAGAAAATGAGGCAGTCGTGGGCACATGGATGGCAAGGTCTTTTGCTCTTCTAAGTGGAGCAGACTAAAATGAGCCAACAGGCCCCCCATTGGCATGTGGGTGGGGGGCCTCAGCCATGATGGAGGAGGATGGAGTGGTGAATGAGCAGTGAAGTCTTCAGCTACTGGATACACGGCCCCAGGACCTTCCTCAACCTCCTCCTGACCTTTCCTTGGAGCACGGCGAGTCCCTGGCGCTCCTGGGCCTTTCATTCCCTTGTTCTTCCCGTTCTTGCCTTCTCATCTGGCACATTTGCCAGCCCTATGATCCCAGCACTGGCGTGCCCCGTCCATTGGAGCACAGGGCTGTGCCAAGTCCCTGTAGCTGAAGTCACTTGGAACTCAGGTCCCTTCTCAGCCACCTGGGCCTAAGGTGCCCGGTGTCCTGGCTCCATAGTGCCAAGGTTCTAATCCCCCGCTGGTCTCGGCCATTGTGCAGTGCAGGGAGTATGTTGGTACAACTTCCCCTCGCTTTTTTGGCAAAATTTATAGGTGGCTGAATATGAATTTCTTAAGACGGAGGTGGGAGGAGACCAAAGAAAATGTGCCCTCCTTTAAGTCCGTGTCTCGGTCACAACTGGACACTGCTCTGGATCGTGGGATGAGAGGAAACAGGAAAGGGCGTGCATCCTCCTCTCCCCAGACAATGGGGTCCATTATCCCTCCGGGGGGACATTCGGAGGCATCTGGGCCTGCTGTCCACCCACTTCCAAAGAAGGGAGGAGCTCGGCCAATCTAACCAGAAGCTGTCACTGGATGATGTCCTCCCTGGTGCCCAGCCAGCCCGGAGAGGGGCCGCCGAGCCCCGAGTCTGTGTCCTGCGTGCCGGGGATGTGGGTGGGGGACCTCCAAAGATCCAGTGGCAGTGGCCCTGGGCATGAGACTGGAGCCACAGGGTAGATAGGATGTGCTTCCCCAGACCCATGATTTTATCCAAAGGTAAGGAATTTGTTGTAAATCTTTGTTTTTTATGTGACAGAAGTGACTTCTTGTCACAGATTCAAATACAGAAGAATGTATGCTCCCCACCAAAATAATCACTGTTAACTGGTTGCTGTGGCTCCTTCCAAATATTTTTAGGCATATACAGCCATTTAAATAAATATGTACATATGCACATTTTTTTAAACAGATGGGATCGTCCCCCCTACACACACACGGTTCTTCAACTTGCCTTTGCTTTTGGCGATGCGCTCACTCCTCCCCGTGCCCATACACGCCGTTCCACTTCTCCCTGTCTATCAGCAGGAGAGTGAATAGTGTTCCTTAAATGGGTGTCACCATGGTTCATCCAGCCATTTCTCTAATGATGGACACAGAGGTCACTGCAATTTTTTATAATTACAAATAGTGCTGGAAGAAAAAAGCCCCAAACACCTCATCCATTTTAGCAGAACTCAGAAAAAGGGCATTTGAAATGTTGCATCTAAAAAGGTTACACCAATCTGCACCCTCAATAATGGTATGTGATTTTTAAAAATTATACTAAAACTAGCGAGGCTGCCGAATGGCACAGGAAGCAAAGCCCACACAAGTTTTTTGAACATAATATCGGATGCAGAGGGAGGTAAGCTGTCTCTTTCCTTCTCCGTGACCCTTTGAGGTTCTTTGGGGAGTGGAGCCCTGCTCTGTGGTGTAATAATTCTTGGGGTGGCTGTGACCCCCCATCTGTCTGTCAGAGGGTCCTGCCTGGTTCATCTGACTTCTCATTTATCAACCCATTGGACGGAGTTGACCCCACTGGGGGGTTTATGTATTTCTTAAAAGACCCCTTCCAAGTGAGGTAACTAAAGTGCCTGAGGTTTTGGGAGATGGAGGCTCATCAACAAAACCCCATTTCCAAGGGAAAAGCTGCTAACCCTCCCAAAAAGAGAGACCAGAACTTTCCCCCACATTTCTTCCCCATCCCTGAGGCATGCCCTTCTGGGTGGCAGGATTGCAGAGCGTCCTAGCTTTTCCAAAACCTCCCTCTTTGGAAGCGTATGGCTTTTGGAACTCAGAACCATCAAGGGAGACAGGAAGAATGTTTGCAATTCTTCAGCTGCCAGACCCCATCACAAAGATTCCCCCAGGCCCTAGGAGAGGGAGCTGGTACGGCGAGCCTCCTGCGGGCCCGGCCCACCATCTTTACTCTCTTGCCATCCTCAGAGCCTTTAAAACTACAGACTCTGCTTCAAGCAAAGTCACTGGGCGCCCGGTCCTGGACTACGCCATCCAGAAGTCAAAGGTCATTCTAACCCCTTTCCTGCAGTTTTGGGCTGGCTCAGCGGGGTGAAGGTCCCAAGGCAGTGCCTGCATTGACAGCGGAGGGTTCAGCACCCCTCCGGCAGTCCCGCAAGCCTCAAGAATGCACCTCCTTCAGGACGCAGCACTTAGCTTCCGTTTCCTAATGCAAGTCTCTGCCTCAGTTTCCCCATCTGCAAAGCAGAGCTGAGAACCTGTTTCACTCACCCCAAGGCCCGCATGAGCTAGGCTCTGGGGCTGACTCTCGGCATCTCCTTTGCTAATTGTTTGTCCCCACTGTGACTTGAATGAGAGCAGAGTGCGTCTCGGAGTCCCCTCACCCCGGCAACCCCAGTACCTAATAGTGCTCTCAGCCCAGTCACTCTTTGTAAAGGAATAAACAGGTGAATCCCAGGACCTACTACCCACCTTATAGTCTTGAGTGACATCCAGTCAGTGCCTGACCTGTGGAAAACACCCAGTAAATGGTCGGCCCCTAGAGCTATCCCCAAACACAAATCCTGCACGACTGTCACTGAATGGGGGTGCACGGGAGTTCCCCATTAATTGACATGGAAGAAACATTTTTTACTAATTTTGCACAAAGTTGGGTGTGCATGGGAGGGGCACCCTCTCTCTCTCTCGGCCTTCACAGCACCCACCGCCCTGTGCAAGCTCAGTCTGGCCCAGGATCCAACCTTCTTATGTATTTATTTAAACCCTGCCTCATTCCGGAGAGAATTTAAGGCCTCACCATGAATGCCATCTTTGTGTGGCCTTCCAGCGCCAAAGGCCGGGAAACCCAGGCCAGGCACGTCTGGAGGTGGGGCCCCCCTATGGCCTCAAGGCCTGGGCCAATCCTGCAGGGCGGCCCGGCCCCATTTCCTGCCATCTGTGGGGAGAGGCCTCCCCAGCCGACTGCCTCCCGCTGTCCTCTGACTCTCCCCATGCAGGGCCGCCCAGACCCTGCTCTGAGGCTCTCCTGCTCCTGGAACAAGCAGATCTTGCCAAGTTCCCTGTATTGGAAGATAAATCAAATTGAAATTCTCTTTAAAACCCATAGATGAAGAAGCACCTTGGTGTTCGTGTATTTTCGTACACAGAGCTGCCCTCCTATGACGGTGTTGGGAGACCAGCAGCCTGAAAGAGAGAGGGTTTTGGGGAGGACTTCCTGTCCAGAGCTCTGTGCATGTCTCAGGTCACTGGAGGGAGGGCATAGCCCCATCCTCACCTAGCACAGGGCAGGGCAAGGTTGAGAATGTCTGTACTGTGGGTCTCTGCCTAAAATCTGTCCCTGGATCCAGGAAAGCATCACTTGATCCGGGACGGCCGCCGCTCTCAACTCATCAAGATGTTACATCACCCTAACCTCTTGGCTGCCCCGTGGAATCCAGAGGATAGGTTTAAAGTCCAAGGGATATCTGGAGCTGATGAATTCAGATGCCTCTTAAGTAGGGATTGGGGTGCACATCCAGGATTAGGCCATCTCCTCAAATGTAAGGGCAGGTTTGAATGTAGATGGCTCTGTAGTGAGGATGAGCACAGCTCCAGAAAGCTGTGGCCACTGAGGACTTCTGCAGGGTGGTGTCGGGGGCCTGAGTGGCCTGCACCCAGAGGAGGCCCTCGTCCCAGATGGATGAAGGGGCTGTGAGCTCAGGCAAGACTGAGTGGCCTTCCCTTCCACGCTTGGTCTCAAATCCCTGAAATGCTTTGACTTCCAGGCCCGCAGCCCTCCAGGAGAATTGTTCAGACTTCAAAGACTGTTCCAAACGGAAAGAAAACCTCCAGAGACCACGGGACTCAGGAAACTTCTCCTAAAGGTCTCTTGTACCCCTGAAACTTCTGGTTGAAGAATGGGAAGAAGTCTGCAAAAACCAGAGTTGCTGTTGAGCCTGGTACTGGTCAGTTATGAACAAAAAGACCAATAAATGTAGGTCCCAGAGGGAGGCAGAGCTGAAACCAGACTCCAGGTACTTACACATTCCGGTCTGCACTGGCTCTGTCCTCCTCCCAGTGGCGCCTGCTCCACCTGTGACTCGGGGACATTTGGGGGGTCCTACCACCTGTTGGAAGTGTTCAAATGCCTGTAACCAAACCAGGTCCTGAACATAGCTTGGGACATGGCACTTCATGTTGGTGCCACCCTTGACTTCATGTTGGTGCCACCTTGACTGTCTGCTAGGGAGGTAGCCTTGGCATAGGATTTGAAAGGTGAACATTTCTGAACCCCCCAAAAAGATATGCTATGAATTTCAGACAAAGACAGACCTGAATTCAAAGACTGTGGGCACAAGCTGTCTCCTCTGGCCCTTGGCATTCTCTTCCCACGAGTGGCTAAAAGCTTTCAGGATGACGCATGTCAAGACAGTCTGCACACGGCTGCTGGCTGCTGATACGCACACGGACCTGCAGGCCAAGGCCCTGCTGCTGGCTCCTACCGCCCCGCCTGAGAACCAGGACAAATGAGATCCTGTTAAGAAACTGCAGATTGATGATATTTGTCCAAATTGTTGCAGGAAGGCAGGTTACAGCCATTTCCAGACAGGGGATCAGCTAGTTGGCCAGCTTCTATGGTCTAACAGAGGCAACCACTTTAGAGAAAACTTTCAGGGTGGTCCAGAGGTTACGGGCATGGACAGAAGGTCAGAAAGTGTCCACAGGACCTGGGCTTCAAGCCGTCAGAGTTTCTTCAGGGGCAGGAGTTCATGGGTAAGACCCTGTCCTCCATCTGCCTCCCAGCAGGGAATGGAAGAGGGTCTTGGGGTGGGCTGAGGAGCACAGGCAGGGCAGAAGGGATACTCCAGTAGTCCTGGCCACATGCTAAATGTGCATGAATTCCTGACACCTAAAATAGCCCAGGACATGGGACACAGCGCCAGGAAGCTCTTGTTCAACATCTCAGTCATTGGTGGCTTCAGGGCTGAGAATAAGAAACCATCATTTGCAGTTTCTAGAGTCCTAGAGGGGACAAACCTGATTCCAGATTGAGATAAAACTGGGAGAAATGGTAACAAATCCGGTCATCACTGGTTGTCTGAACTTGAGCGTGCTATTTCTTAGTTCTGTGTCTCTGTCTCCTTAGCCGTGAAACAAGGACAGTGAGCTCTTTTGTAGGATTCCTGTAAGCATCGGCCATAACAGACTGCACAGTCTGCAGTCAGCAGAGGTTGGGCCCTGCCTCCCACCAGATGAAGGCCCTGTCCGGCCCCCTGATCCCCAAGTCTGAAAATGATGAATCACGTACTCCGCTAGGAAATGCAGGCAGCTGCGGCTCTGCCCCGTTTTCGTCAGCTGGCTTTAGGCAGAAGTAAATTGCAGGCTTCAGAGGATATTGTGAATTTGCGCATAGCGGAATTCCGGGTATTCTGGGTCGATGGAAGAATTAAGTCCTGTCTGTGGGACTTTTGAAATGTGGAAGATGGCAAATAATTAAGGCACTTAATTGGGAGAAAGGCATGTCTCCAGGCCCTAAAGAGGGAAGGGCGGAGAAAAACGGGAATGAACAAGAAACATGAGGCTCAGAGGACTTAGGTGACTTGCCCCCAAACCCACAGAGAACAGGCAGCTGAGCAGAAACACAGGGCCAGGCCCGCCTGGCACCCAGGCTCCCCTCATCCGCCACAGGCTTGGGGAAGCGCAGGGATTAGCCCCTGTGACTCCAGGCGGAAACCTGCCACTCCTCACGGAGAGGCAGGGCACTGTGGACGTGGTGTATAATGTCCTGGTCTATTTTAGGGCCTCTGCTGTGAGCACAGGAATTCAGGCACATGGGCCCAGGGGCTGGGACCACCTGTCAGGTCCTTCCCGGCTGAAGGCGCGGGATGGGTGAACCAAGATTGGAAAAAGTCAGCGCCACCTCCGCTCCTCCAATTTTAGATCCACACCTGTCTTACTCCAGGACACAGAGCTATCCTCTGGGCACTTGACATGTCCTATTTAGGACAGACCCTCACCCATGGCCAGGCCAGCATCCTCTCAATCTATCATTAACCAGTACAGATGGCAGGAGGGAAACGCGGCTGGGTTTTACTTATAAGGCCCGAAGGGAGACGGAAAGGTCTTCCATGCTCCCTCTCTGTGTGGGCACACGGCAACGGGCCAGAAGTCAGGGGCTGGGGGCCAGGATGCCCCTAGAGGCCACCCAGCCTGGGAATTTCTGGAGTAGGGGTTTTAAGATCTCAAGGACAGTGAAATGGAGGCCCACGGCTGGAGCACATACTGGCTTCAGGCCGGCCCTTCGGTTTGCCGCCATCTGTCAGCTGAGCAGCTCGGGAAATCTGGCCCCTAATCTGTAAAATGGGGCCAAGAACCCACCTCGCCAGCGTCTTATGGAGATTAACTGATACCCTGGTGGCGCCATGGCCGGGCCCTGCCTGGGTACATGCTGTGTGAGGCCCAGCCTGCCCTACCTGGGTTGGCCGTGCTGTCCTGACCTGGTCCCGAGGGGTGAAGCCAGGGGTTTCAGGCCTTGCTGCCACTCCACAGGACGAGGGACATTCAGGAATAGATTTTGCTTAGGGAGCCCGGCCCCACCCTGCCCCTCTCCAGAGCAGGTCTCCTTTTTCTGCCTAAAGAAAAAGAGCAATTGGTAGAAACTTTCATCCTGCAAGGCAGAACCACCCTCCACATCTCTGTCATTCTCCCCACGAGTCTGTGCCCTCAGAGCTGCTGCCTTCTGCGCTGTGCAAAGCCTCTTTTCAGGGACTGCATCTGCCCTGCAGTCTTGACACTTCAGTGTCTTCCTAGTCCTGTCCCATCCCCACACTTCTCGCATCCACCCCACGGCGAACGCCTTCATGATTTGCTGGAGTCCTGGCCGTTTTGCTGAGCTGGGACTTGAGTGCTTGTGACCCTCCATACCACCTTAGATGCCATGCCTGGACTGTTTCTTGGTTTTCTGGAGAAAGTCAGGGGGCTGTTTGTACAGCCAAACAATGGGAGACCCTCCGCTGGCAGGTTCCATCCTTTTTGTCAGGCTACACGGAATACAGATAATTAAAGTTGGCAGGTCGGGGGCAGGGGGTGCTGGTCAGGGTGGGCACTGGGGAGCTGAGAAGATGTCTCAGCAATGTGGCTGCTGAATTCCCATTTCTGGTCGGGACGAAGTTGCAGGGAACAGCTACGTGTGTGAGAAGCAACCACCACCACTAGATGGAACAGATGGACCTGGCTCAGGACACTGGACGTTATGGAAAGGTAAAAACATGAATGAGTCCTGCCACTGCCCCGGCTTACTTCCCTGGGTGAGACACGAGGCTGTGGCTCAGGGATGGAAACTGTAGGCAGTATACTGCCTGAGGATTTCCTGAGTTCAGGAGACAGAGCTGAGAGTCTCCGGAGACTGAGGCAGCTACTGCTCTCAGGGCAGAGTCCTGGGGAGAAAAAGAGCTGCACGGAGAGAAGCCCTGGGGAATGACAGGGGGTCCCCCTCAAGGATCCAGCAGAGGCCTGATCAGTTCATGAGCATGTATTTTTGTAGAAACTCCATCTCCACAAAAATACAAAAATTAGCCAGGGGTGGTGGCGGGTGCCTGTAGTCCCAGCTACTCGGGAGGCTGGGGCAGGAGAATGGCGTGAACCCAGGAGGCGGAGCTTGCAGTGAGCCAGGATCGCGCCACTGCACTCCAGCTTGGGCGACAGAGCGAGACCCCGCCAAAAAAAAAAAAAAAAAAAAAAACCCCACAAAAAGATAAACTGGTATAATAAAAAATAAAAAGTAGGGCCGGGCGCGGTGGCTCAAGCCTGTAATCCCAGCACTTTGGGAGGCCGAGACGGGCGGATCACGAGGTCAGGAGATCGAGACCATCCTGGCTAACACGGTGAAACCCCGTCTCTACTAAAAAAATACAAAAAAACTAGCCGGGCGAGCTGGCGGGCGCCTGTAGTCCCAGCTACTCCGGAGGCTGAGGCAGGAGAATGGCGGGAACCCGGGAGGCGGAGCTTGCAGTGAGCTGAGATCCGGCCACAGCACTCCAGCCTGGGTGACAGAGCAAGACTCCGTCTCAAAAAAAAAAAAAAAATAAAAAATAAAAAAAAAAAAATAAAAAGTAGTCCCAAGAATGCAGAAAAAGAGGAGAAAGAAAACAAAGAGTGGTAGGATAGAAAATAAATAGTAAGGGGGCCGGGCGTGGCGGCTCATGCCTGTAATCCCAGCACTTTGGGAGGCCGAAGTGGGTGGATCAGGAGGTCAGCAGTTCGAGACCAGCCTGACCAACATGGTGAAACCCCATCTTTACTAAAAATACAAAAAACTTCGCTGGGCCTCGTGGCGGGCGCCTGTAATCCCAGCAACTTGGGAGGCTGAGGCAGGAGACTCGCTTGAAACCAGAAGGTGGAGGTTGCAGTGAGCTGAGATTGTGCCATTGCACTCTAGCCTGGGCATTAAGAGCAAAACTCTGTCTCAAAAAAAAGAAAGAAAGAAAGAAAGAAAATAGTAAGACAATAGGCTTAAACTTAGCTAAAGTTGATAATCACATTAAATTGATAAACGCTCCCATTCATAGATAAGCAAGACCCAGTGCTGCCTACAGCAAATGCCCCTCTGGGATAAAGACACAAATAGGTTAAAAGTAAAAGGATGAGACCGGGCGCAGTGGCTCGTGCCTGTAATCTCAGAATTTTGGGACCTCAAGGAGGGTGGATCACCTGAGATCAGGAGCTTCAGACCACCCTGACCAACATGCAGAAACCCTGTCTCTACTAAAAATACAAAAATTTTAGCTGGGTGTGGTGGCATGCCCCTGTAATCCCAGCTACTCGGGAGGCTGAGGCAGGAGAATTGCTTGAACCCAAGAGGCAGAGGTTTCAGTGAACCGAGAACATGCCATTGCACTCCAGCCTAGGCAACAGAGCAAGACTCCATCTCAAAAAAAAAAAAAAAAAAAAAGTAAAAGCATGGAAAAAGATAAACCATGATAGTGCACATCAAAAGAAAGTTGGAGTGGCTATATCAATATTAGACTGGTAGTTTTCAGAGCAAAGAGTATCACCAGTGCTAAAAAAGTTCATTTTATAGTGATAAAGGTCATTAATCCAGAGGACACAGCAACCCCACATAGCTCTGTTTCTTTCTTTTTTTTTTTTTTTTTTTGTGAGGGGGAGTCTCGCTCTGCCACCCAGGCTGGAGTCCAGCGGTGCGATCTCAGCTCACTGCAAGCTCCACCTCCCGGGTTTACGCCATTCTCCTGCCTCAGCCTCCCGAGTAGCTGGGACCACAGGTGCCCGCCACCACGCTTGGCCAATTTTTTGTATTTTTAGTAGAGACGGGGTTTCACCGGGTTAGCCAGGATGGTCTTGATCTCCTGACCTCATGATACGCCCGCCTCGGCCTCCCAAAGTGCTGGGATTACAGGTGTGAGCCACCGTGCCCGGCCCCAGATAGCTCTGTTTCTAATAACAGAGCTGCAAAATACATGAAATAAAGTCTGGGAGAGCTGCAAGGAGAAATTGTCAAGTCTGCAATTAGAGTTGGATATTTCAATATCCCTTTTTCAAAACTTGATGGAACAAGGATCTAGCACACTTGAATAACACTATCAGCCAACTTGACCTGACTGACATTTATAGACCACTCCTCCCAACAACAGCAGCATACAAATTCCGTTCAAGCGCACATGGAACATTTATAAAGACAGATCATATTCTGCGTCATAAAATAAGTCTCAGTATATTTAAAAGGATACAAGTCACACAAAGTATATTCTCTGACCACAGTGGAATGAAATTAGAAATCAATAACAGACAGATGTCTGGGAAATTCCCAAGCACTTGGGAACTAAATAACACATTTCTAAATAACTCATGAGTCAAAGAGGAATAAAAAGAGAAAGCAGAAAGTATTTTGCACTGAATAAAAGTTAAAATACAACATAGAGGCCGGTCGCGGTGGCTCACGCCTGTAATCCCAGCACTTTGGGAGCCCGAGGCAGGCGGATCACCTAAGGTCAGGAGTTCAAGACCAGCCTAATCAACATGATGAAACCCCATTTCTACTAAAAATACAAAATTAGCCAGGTGTGGTGGTGGGCACCTGTAATCCTAGCTACTCGGGAGGCTGAGGCAGGAGAATTGCTTGAACCTGGGAGGCAGAGGTTACAGTGAGTTGAAATTGTGCCATTGCACTCTAGCCCAGGTGACAGAGCGAGGCTCCATCTCAAAACAAAACAATCAAACAAAAAACACAGAATTTGTGAGATGTCTCTTAAGTTGTACAAAGGCAGACATTCTTAAATTTCTTTTAAAAAAACACACTATACGCCAGCTGCAGTGGCTCATACCTGTAATCCCAGTACTTTAGGAGGCTGAGGTGGGTGGGTCACCTGAGGTTGGGAGTTCGAGACCAGCCTGACCAACAAGGAGAAACTCCATCTCTACTAAAAATACAAAATTAGCTGGGCGTGGTGGTGCCTGCCTGTAATCCCAGCTACTCGGGAGGCTGAGGCAGGAGATGCTTGAACCTGGGAGGCGTAGGCTGCAGTGAGCCGAGATCGTGTCATTGCACTTCAGCCTGGGCAACAAGAGTGAAACTGTCTCAAAACAAAAACAAAACATACACACACACTATGAAAGCTCATTTAGGTAGACACAGATCACCTAAATAGTTGTATGTACATGAAAAAAAATTGTTGTTAGAAACTTTCCACCAGAAGGCCTGGCATGGTGGCTCACGCCTGTAATGCAAACATTTTAGGAGGCCCAGGTGGCAGGATTGCTTGAGGCCAGGAGTTCAAGACCAGCTTGGAGAACACAGCAAGACTCCATCTGTACAAAAAAAAAAAAAAAAAAATTAGCCTAGCATTGTGGCACATGCCTGTGGTCCCAGCTACTTGGTACGCTGAGGCAGGACAATCACTCGAGCCCAACAAGTTGAAGCTGCAGTGAACTATGATTCTGCCACTATACTCTAGCCTGGGCAACAGGGCAAGAGTCTGTCCCTAAAAATAAAAATTAAAGTAAAAAAGAAACTTTCCCACAGAGAGAATTCCAGGCCCAGATGGCTCTGATAGTAAATTCTACCAAACATTTAAGGAAGAAATAATTCCAATTCTACAAAAACTATTTAGAGGATTCAAGAGGAGGGAATGCATTCTAACTTATTCTAAGAGGCCAGCATTAACCTGGTTTTATGAAAACCAGATAAAGTTATTATGAAAAAAGAAAACTGTAGACCACTATCTCTTATTAACATAGACACAAAAATCTTTAGCAAATTTTAACAAATTGAATCAAAAATATATAATATGAAAAAGATTTATTATCAAATGTGGTATTTTAAGAATACAGAATTGGTTTAACATTTGAAAATCCGTCATCAATGTGGCCAGGTGCAGTGACTCACTCCTGTAATCACAGCACTTTGGGAGGCCGAGATGGAAGGACTGCTTGAGCACAGGAGTTCAAGACCAACGTGGGCAAAACAGTGAGACCCTGTCTCTACTAAAAATAGAAAAAAATTAGCCGGGTGTGGTGGTGCATACCTGTGTTCCCAACTACTCGGGAGGCTGAGATGGGAGGATTGCTTGAGCCCAGGCAGGAGGTGGAGGTTGCAGTGAGCCGAGATTGTGCCACTGCAGCCTGAGAGTGATGGAGGGAGATCTGAGTCTCAAAAAGAAAAAAAGGCGGTAGCAGTGGCTCCAGCCTCCGTCTGGCACCCCTGGGAGGCCGAGATGGGGATCGAGGTCAGGAGATCGAGACCATCCTGGCTAACACAGTGACCCGTCTCTACTAAAAAATACAAAAAAAAAAAAACCTTGGTGGTGAGGCTGTAGTCCCAGCTACTGGAGGCTGAGGCAGGAGAATGGCGTAAACCTGGGAGGCCGAGGCTTGCAGTGAGAGCTGAGATCCGGCCACTGCCTTCCAGCCTGAGGCGACAGAGAGACTCGATCTCAAAAAAAAAAAAAAAAAGAAAAAAAAGAAGAATATCCATCAATGTAATTCACCATGTTAATGCATTAAAAACCAGGCGAGCGTGGCTCAAGCCTGTAATCCCAGCCTTACTGGGAGGCCGAGGCGGAGGCGGATCCCGAGGTCAGGGTCGAGAGACCATCTGGCTAACACAGTAAAACCCGTCTCTACTAAAATACAAAAAGCTAAGCGGCCGGTGGGCGGGCCCTGTGATCCCAGCTACTTTCGGAGCCTGAAGACTAGGAAGAATGCGTGAACCGGGGCCGGAGCTTGCAGTGAGCTGAGATCCGGCCACTGCACTCCAGCCTGGGCGACAGAGCGAGACTCCGTCTCAAAAAAAAAAAAAAAAAAAAAAGAAAGAAATGAAAGGCATTCAATTGAAAAGAAAGCAGTAACACTTTATTTGCAGATGGCATGATCATCTATGTTGGAAATCTCATGGAATCTATTACAACAAAGCTCCTCGAATCAATAAGTGAGTGTAGCAAGATTGCAGGATTCAAGATGAATATAAAAAAAAATTAATTGCATCTCTACATATTAGTAACAAATAATCAGAACTTGAAACAAAAAATGCCAATAATGCAAAAGTACATGAAATACTTAGGGATAAATCTGATGAGAGATATGAAAGGTCTGTACAAGAAAAACTACAAAACATTGCTGAGAGAAATTAAAGATGTAAAGATGTAAATAGAGAGATACACTTTGTTCATGGGCTGGATGCCTTAATGTTAGTAAGATGTCGTTTCTCCTCAAACTATTCTACAAATCAACACAATGCCAATCGAAATCCCAGCAGGGCTTTTAAAAATAAAAATTGATAAACTCATTCTAAGTTGGTTCTAGAATTCATATGGCAATGCAAAAAGACCCAGAATAGTCAAAGCAATTCTGAGAAAGAATTTTCATTATTTATTAGGATAATGCCACTCAAAGCAATTCTGAAGAAGAATAAAATTGGTAGGCTGATACAGCCTGATTTCCAGGCTCATTAAAAAGCTATGGTAATTTTTTACAGTGTAGTCTTGGTAAGAAGAGAGACAAACAGATCAATGGGACAAGACAGAGAACACAGAGACAGATCTACACACATAAAGACTCCTGATTTTTGACAAACACGCAAAGGCAATTAGAAAAGAATGGACAGTATTTTCAACAAATGATACTGAACAATTAGATACTCACATGCAAGAAAAAAAAAAAAAACAGCCTGGTGCGGTGGCTCATGCCTGCAATCCTAGCACTTCAGGAGGCTGAGGTGGGCAGATCACTTGAGCTCAGGAGTTTGAGACCAGCCTGGGCAAAATGGCAAAAAATACAAAAATATTAGCCGGGTGGGTGATGTGTGCCTGTAGTTCCAGCTACTTGCAGGGATGAGGTGGGAAGATCACTTGAGCCCAGGAGGTCGAGGCTGCAGTGAGCTGAGATCGTACCACTGCACTCCAGCCTGGGTGTCAAAGGGAAACCCTGTCTCAAAAAACAAAACAAAACAACAATAACAAAAAAAAACCCAAACTCCAAATTCATACCATACAACAAATACAAAGCTTACCTCAAAATACATTATATACCCAAATGTAAAACCTAAGATGGTAAAACTTCTATATGAACATACAGGAGAAAATCTTTGTGACCCTGGTTTAAGATTTCTTAATGATGGGCCAGGCGCAGTGGCTCATGCCTGTAACTCCAGCACTTTGGGAGGCTGAGGCAGGCGGATCACGAGGTCAGGAGATCGAGACCATCCTGGCTAACACAGTGAAACCCCTCTCTACTGAAAATACAAAAAATTAGCCAGGCGTGGTGGTGGCCACCTGTAGTCCCAGCTACTCGGGAGGCTGAGGCAGGAAAATGGTGTGAACTCGGGAGGC
The DNA here is from genome assembly GCF_008728515.1 of Papio anubis. NCBI lineage: Eukaryota > Metazoa > Chordata > Mammalia > Primates > Cercopithecidae > Papio > Papio anubis. Next base: position 5,753,811 of record NC_044982.1, on the reverse strand, counting down.
AGAACTTGCAGTGAGCCGAGACCGTACCACTGCACTCCAGCCTGGGTGACAGAGTGAGACTCCGTCTAAAAATAAAATAGAATAAAATAATTCTTAATGATGATACCATAAAATAATAAATTGATAAATACGTCATTAAAATCAAAGCTTCTCTCCCTGCAACACTTTTAAGAGAATGAAAAGATAAGCCATAGACCTTAGAAAATATTTGCGGCCGGGCGCGGTGGCTCAAGCCTATAATCCCAGCACTTTGGGAGGCCGAGACGGGCGAATCACGAGGTCAGGAGATCGAGACCATCCTGGCTAACACGGTGAAACCCTGTCTTTACTAAAAAATACAAAAAACTAGCCAGGCGAGGTGGCGGGCGCTTGTAGTCTCAGCTACTCAGGAGGCTAAGGCAGGAGAATGGCGTAAACCCGGGAGGCGGAGCTTGCAGTGAGCTGAGATCCGGCCACTGCACTCCAGCCTGGGCGACAGAGCCAGACTCCGTCTCAAAAAAAAAAAAAAAAAAAAAAGAAAAAAAGAAAATATTTGCAATGTGTGTATTTGAAAAAGAACTTTCATCCAGAATATATAGACTCTTAAAGCTTAATAATATGAAAACTAACAGGCTGGGCACAGTGGCTCACAGCTGGAATCCCAGCATTTTGGGAGACTCAGGTAGGCAGATCACTTGAGTCTAAGAGTTCAAGATCAGCCTGGGCAACATGGCAAAACCCTGTCCCCCAAAAATACAAAAATTAACTGGGCATGGTGGTGTGCACCTGTAGTCCCTGCTACTTGGGAGGGTGAGGCAGGAAGATCTTTGAGCCTGGGAGGCTGAGGCTGCAGTGAGCCTTTCTTTTTTTTTTTGAGACAGGGTCTCACTCTGTCGCTCAGACTGGAGTGCAGTTGCATGATCTCCGCTTAAGTGAATCTTGTGCCTCAGCCTCCTGAGTAGCTGAGATTACAGACCTGCGACACCATACTCAGCTAACTTTTGTACTTTTAGTAGAGTCGGGCTTTTACCATGTTGGCCAAGCTGGTCTCAAACTCCTGGCCTCATGTCATCTGCCCACCTTGGCCTCCCAAAGTGCTGGGATTATAGGCATGAGCCACTGTGCCAGGCCTTCAGTGAGCCATGATCATGCCACTGCACTCCAGCCTGGGTGACAAAGTGAGACCTTATGTCAAAAATAAAAAAGAATGAAAGAAAGAAAGAAAACAAACACCTCAATTTAAAAAATGGGCAGAAGATTGGAGCATATGCTTCACCAGTGAAGATCCGTGGATGGCAAATAAGTATACAAAAATCTGTTCAGCATCATTATTTTACAGGAAAATGTCAATTAAAACCATGATAAGATCCCATCACACAGCTATTAAACTGACACAGATTTCAGAGATTGACCCTATGAAGTGTGGGTGAAGACGCGCAGGAACTGAAACTGTAATATATCACTGAGGGGGTTGTAAAATGGTGCAGACACTTTAGAAAATAATTTGGCAGTTTTTAAAAGAAATGAACGATACATGATAGTCCTTCCACTCCTAAAGATTACCCATGAGACATGAAAGCAGATATCCAAGCAAAGACTGAGACCTAAAGGGTCACCCCAGCTTTATTTGTAATAGCTCCAAACTGGAAACAGCCCGAATGTCCATCAACAGGTAAACAGATCAACAGATGGTGGCATTTTCCAACAATGGAGTTCTCGGGAATGGAAAGAATGAACTGCTCATGTAGGCAACAATGTAGATGCATCTCAAAATAATTAACGTGCGGGGAGAGAAACCAGGCTCAAAAGAGTACATTTTTATTAAACTCTGGAAAATTCCAAGGAGTCTATAGAGACAGCACACACACAGTGCGGCAGGGCGGTCACCTGAGGAAAGGGGGCCAGCTTCTGGGGACGATGATCTGTTCCCTGTCCTGAGCGTGGTGATGGTGCTATGATTGTATACCTAAGTCAAAATGGACTCCTTAGTACAGTTTAAATATAAGCAGTTTGTTGTATGCCAAGTCTACCTCCATCAAATTAAAAAATACAGCTACAAACCTTCGTCCTTTTGGTACTGCTGGGATGGGGTTAAACAGGTCTCCAGGTTTCCAGTGAACCTAACTTCTGGAGAGTTAGGCTTGGAGGCGTCTTCCTTGCCCTCAGTAATTACATGATGGGACTGAGAACCTCGGCTTGGCTGTTGCATCGCCCTGCCCTGCTGGAGGGAGAACACAGCTGGCTAAGTGTGGGTTTGCCAGGAGATGGAAGAATGAGGGCTGTGGTCCCCTTCATCCTCTCTGGGGAAATCTTAGTGGGACCCACAGGGTGAGCAAGAGAGGACTGAGATGAGGCTGATGGCATGTGTTGTGGGGCACTACCAATAGATAACTCTACACACAGTTTCCATCCTCCACCCACATCACTCTGACATTCACTCGTGCCTGAAAATGCTCTAGAAGGCTCTTACAGAGCCTACCCAAGAGAATCTTATTGGCAGAGAATGTCTCCGTGGGAAAGGGAACCTGTGGGGCGGCCCCGTGGCTGGCTACAGGGCCGAAGGCTATGCCCTGGAGCCACCAACAAATAAGAAAACAGCAGAGTTTGCTAGATCCAGAAGCCCATTCCCCGCCCATCTCCCTCTGGTGTGGACCAGTAAACACCTGTTACTGTCAGTAGTTCCAGCTGGAGTGTCCTGCCCACAGAGGAAGTTACCTTCACTTTTTACTCACAGGATTCTCTGCGGTCCAGCTCTCTGATAGCCGGGACGAAGCACATGAGAAATGAAATTAAAATAACAGAGGCTGGCACAGTGACTCACACCTGTAATCCCAGCACTTTGACAGGCCAAGGTGGGAGGACGGCTTGAGGGTAGGAGTTTGAGACTAGCCTGGGCAACATGGCAAAACCCCATCTCTATACAAAAGTAACTAAATATATAATTAATTAAAAATAAATAAAATTGCAGCATTATTGTGAGGCCTGAAGGAGAGATGGTTTCGTCCAGAGCTTGTGCCTGGCCTGTGGGGAGGATTGGCAGGGAGGGCCCTGGCCGGGAGGCTGTGAGAAGAGGACATCCCAGCCGAGCTGTCTTTCTACGGGTATGAGGACAGTGTGGAGGGCATCCGGGGAAGTGGCTTCTTGGGAAGTGGCTTCCTGGCTCCCTGACTTTTGCTTGCTCCGCATCTCCTGTCCTCTTGGTTGGCTGTGCTGACCTAGGACTAGGGAGGCCCCTGGCCCAGGCAGGAAACAAAATGGGACACGTGCCCATGGAGCTGCATGCAGCGGCCTGCACTGCTAGATCCAAGCTGTCCCCCTGCACAGGGCTTAAGACGAAGGTGCTTGCTCAGCCATCTCTGGGCTGCCCCTGGGTGCACCTTCCTTCTGAGGCACCCTCCTTTCTCCCTGACACCTCCCTCAGGGGCTGCTCCTACCCTGCACAGAGAGAGCCCCAACAAGCGTTCCCTCTGTTACCTTCTCCTTCCAGTCTTGAGGACACTGGCCAGCCCTGTCTGTGGGCCACACCACTGGGTGGTGACAGGCATTGTGTTCCAGCGTCCACCACCTGCTTCCCATGTCCTCCCTGACCCCTGGGTGCTGGCCCTGGCATGGCTGCCAACCTTCCCTCGGGGACCCAAGGAAAGCTGTGGGGCCGAGCTTCGCCCTGCGTTCTGCAGATCTCCCTGATAAACGGCTTCCTGGTCCTCCTTGGAAGGCAGGGGCCGCCAGGCGCTCCCCTGGACCTGACGGGGAAGCCATCTTGCTTGCATCCGTGGACCATCTACCCACGGTGGAGCCCTAGGGATGAGGAGGGACATGAAGTTGGGTGGTGAAGGGGAGACCCCATGGGAGGTGAGAAGCACGCCCAGGGAGGAAGGTGAATGAAGTCCCTTTTTTTTTTTTCCAGGCCTCTTCCAGTCCATGCCACGTGACCCACAAGAAAGAACAGAGCTGGGACGCAGGTCCCCGGGACTGGCATCTTCGTGCTGCATCACACAGCAGCCTTTCAGCACCTTCTCTGTTCAAGGGAAACCAACAAACCTGCTCCTTGGACTTTGTGGTACTGAGGCTACCACTCTGGGGAACATTCCATCCTGTTCGGGACCCAGGAGGGCTCATCACGTATTCATCTCACCCCTTTGCATTTGAAAAGAGAAGGTTTTCAGGCGAGGTGAGCTTGCATTCAAAGGAAAGCGCATCTCTCAAAGTCAGCAAATGCCCCCAATCCTTTTTGGGGTTCAGCTTTTACTCCATGCTGTCTGTAATCTACCTTCTCCGTCGAGCTGGTCAGGGAGGGATGGCTTCACAAGACACAAAGGTGAATCTGCCCGCATCTTCCCTGGTCTTCCCCTCAGGCCACAAGGACACCCCTAGGCCTGTTAGAGCTGGGGGCAGCTTAAAACCGAGCATGTCTCCCAGCTCTCCAGGGGTGACATTGAGCTCTATGGAGAAGCCCTCTCCTCCAGGACTGTCTTCTGAAATACCAGGAACCCAGCCGCCTGTGACAGGGCACCCCCAAGGAAGCAGAACGGGGAGAGAGTTTAGAAAGGGGTTCGGAAACCACACTTCTCACAGTCACAGATCATCGCATTCTTTGGTTTTTATTTTGTGTTTTCTCTTTTCTTCTTGTCTCTCTCTCTCTCTCTCTTTTTTTTTTTTTTAACAGGAAACAAGAATTATTCCTGTAATTGTCTTAAAGGTTAAAATATTATGACAGTTCCCTGATGGGGCTGTTGGGAGAATTACATGCGACAGGGCTCCAGGGAACGTCAGGGTGGCTTTGGGGACCGTTGAGGCTGTGTACGAAAAAGGACGGCACTTCTGCCACCAGGATCCTTTCCCTCAGTCGTCCACAGGGAGCTGTTGGGCCCCTCAGTTTGTCACTCATCAAATCCTGGCTCCTGGCATCTTCCATGCATCAGAATCCCTTACCAAGTCCTCCAGGGAGACCCTGCCTGCATCCTAATGGCACACCTGAGTCTCTGAGTGGAATTTTCAGTCATCAAGAACTTTCCGGGCCAAATTCCTACTAGAATATTTAAGTGCTCTGGATCTGCCAAGCCCCTGCCCCCAAACTCCTTTCTCCAGCAAGGGCTTGTGGTCCCTGAGCCCGCAACCTCCACGTCGAATGTTGAGAAGCTCCTCGCAGCTGCCCTCCCCAGCCCTGTCTCCACGGTTCTGTGATGGGGGATTTTGCACCCCAAAAGTTGCCTTTTCAGCAGCACACAGAGGCCTGGGACTGTCACAGGACTGGGATCTAAGCTTAGCGCTGCCAGTGGAAGAAGTCAAGTGACTTCACTTCTTTTCTTTTCTTTTTTGAGACTGAGTCTCGCTTTGTCACCCAGGCTGGAGTGCAGTGGCGCGATCTCGGTTGACTGCAACCTTCGCCTCCCAGGTTCAAGTGATTCTCCTGCTTCAGCCTCCGGAGTAGCTGGGATTACAGGCATGTGCCACCACATGCCTATTTTTTGTATTTTTAGTAGAGACAGGGTTTCACCATGTTGGCCAGGCTGGTCTCAAACTCCTGACCTCAGGTGATCCTCCTGCCTCAGCCTCCCAAAGTGCTGGGATTACAGGTGTGAGCCACCATGCCAGAGCCACCGTACCCGGCAGCTTTTCTAGTCAGTCACCTATAATATTGGAGAATAAAAAAAATACACCTCCAGGGACTCATGTGAGGATGCAGCGAAATAAATGTCAGGTCAATTCCCCCTGAGATCTCAGCGAATTAAAGAGCTGGCAACGATCTGGCAACCTGGGGATCCCTGAAGAGCAATCCTCACAGTAGAGTTGGGTGGATGCCTCCCCAGCCCCCAGGAGACAGTGTTGAGACGGCCCAGCTCCTAGCCTGAGCTATCCAATCCTCTGAGCTCCTCTCCCAGCCTGGGGCAGGGGTGGTGCTGGCTTAGCAGGAAGTGAATGGAAGCAAAATGCCCTGGGGGTGGTGGTCTTTGGTGTGAGGAGTGGCTCCTGGCTGTTGCTTTAAGGAGAGAAGCACTGGCTGGGTGTGCTGGTTTATGCCTGTAATCCCAGCCCTTCGGGAGGCTGAGGCGGGTGGATCACCTGGAGGTCAGGAGTTCAAGACCAGCCTGGCCAACATGGCGGAACCCCATTTCTACAAAAATACAAAAATTAGGCTGAGCGCGGAGGCTCACGCCTGTAATCCCAGCACTTCAGGAGGCCGAGGCAGGTGGATCCCCTGAGGTCAGGAGTTTGAGACCAGCCTGGCTAAATGGTGAAACCCCATCTCCACCAAAAAACACAAGAATTAGCTGGGCATGATGACAGGCACTTGTAATCCCAGCTACTTGGGGGGCTGAGGCAAAAGAATCGCTCAAACCTGGGAGAAGGAGGCCGCAGTGAGCTGAGATGGCGCCACTTCACTCCAGCCTGAGCGACAGAGTGAGACTCTGTCTCAAAAATAAAATAATAATAATAATAATAAAAGAAGAGAAGATCGGCTGCGATGGTTCATGCCTGTAATCCCATCACTTTGGGAGGCCGAGGGGGGCGAATCACTTGAGGTTGGGCGTTCGAGACTAGCCTGACCCACATGGAGAAACCCCATCTGTACTAAAAATACAAAATTAGCTGAGCGTGGTGGTGCATGCCTATAATCCCAGTTACTCGGGAGGCTGAGACAGGAGAATCGCTTGAACCCGGGAGGCGGAGGTTGCGGTGAGCTGAGATCGCGCCATTGCACTCCAGCCTGGGCAACGAGAGCAAAACTCCATCTGAGAAAAAAAAAAAAAAAAAAAAGACGAAGAGAAACAAGCAGAATTCATTTTCCACCCCTCTAACCTGGTCGTGCTAGCTTGAAAATGTCCGAAGGTGGTGGGGTTGAGAAGGTAAGTGATCACGATGGGAGGCCTGCCCAGCCCCAACCCCTTCTTAAGTGCAACCCTGGGGACTGTGGAGTCAGACTTTAGGGTCACCCTAAGGCTGCTGAGATAGAGGGCAGAGACCCAACCTGCAGTGTTGCGGTTTGCCCTGTAACATGCCGCGGAGTGCCGGGCTCACTCGGCCCACCGGTCACTGGCACGCTTGCTTCTCGCCACTATTCATGGTGTTGTGGTCTCCTGGTTCCCATGCCTGGCAGGGCTTTGGTACCCAGTGATCTCGAGTGGCCATGTGCGTTGACTCTCTGCATCAGTTGACTGCAGGAGGGTACCCGTGCCCCTTATAGTGCTGGCATCAACATCCTAGGAGCTACATTGTGTTTCATTCATTTGCTTAGTGGCTGGGAATGGGGTTTGGGATTGCTGGCAGACTTTGCCCATACTTAGGGAAACGTTCCTCCATGATCCCAAAGAGCTTTGCCCTTCTGGCCCCGGGCAAGAACAAGATAAATATGCTTAGTACTTGCTCCCACTTTGAACTTGGCAAATTTCAATCCCGAACCACCCTTGAGAGCCTGTCTGGAGCTATTCGGCTCCTTTAAGAAGGGAAACCCCACAGGGTTGGAGAAGATCAACAGCCCAAGGAATTACCTTCTGCTCTCCTGCTGCCTTGCAAATAGCTCTGTCAGCTGGGGGCCTGAGCACTGGAACTGGCAAAGCGCCCCTATGGAATGAGAATGGGCTCCTCCCCTGGGGAAGAGTACACTCCTCTTTTGTGTTTTTGGCCCTAGGGACTGTAGAATCGAGTTCCGCATTTTTGATGTAATTTGACGTTTGCAGGACCCCTCGAGACCTCCAACAGCACTGAGCCCAGGAGCAGGATTGGGCTACTGGCTACTAGGTGACTAGGAAGTGAGGATTTCATGCCCCAGATCCTAAATAGGGGATCACAAAGTTTTCAGGTCTGTGAGAGGCTATTTTCCTCCTACCATGATTCGCCAGTGGTGCATGGTTCGCCAGTGGCGCATGGTTCGCCAGTGGCCCGCGGTCTGGAACACTGTAACCGTGTGGGTACAATGACATTCCCTGGGTTCTTCTTTTCTCCCTGCTCCACTGCTGCCAGACTGTGTTTTGCTGCTGCCTTTTTTTTTTTTTTCCCAGATGGGGTCTTGTAATGTTGCTGAGGCTGGCCTCGAACTCCTGGCCTCAACGGATCCTTCTGTGTCAGCCTTTCGAGTAGCTGGGATCACAGGTGCGAGCCACCATGTCTGGCTCAGACTGTGGTTTGTGCCCTCAGTTCACCATGAATTGTCAGGCGTTCATTCATCTCTGATCCTTGGAGTGGTGTGTGGCTGTTCCCCTGATCTAGGGGACTGGTGTCACCAGAAAGGCTTTCCTCACCCACACCCAACTGTCCAGGGTTTGCTCTGTGCGTCTCCTACCTGGAATGAGAGGACTAGAACAGCAACAACAACCCTTCCCTGGGATGACCTTGGTAAATTTCACCCTTCCAGCAGCTCTTTAAAGCCTGCAGGGGATGTTCCTTTAAGAAGAGGAATGCTAAAAAGCCCACCGAATTTCAGAGGAGGATTCCCACTCCTCTTACTGTTTTGCAAATGTCTTTATCTTCCTGAAGCCTGCGCTCTGGGGCTAGCAAAGCGCTCTCCTGGTCCCCTCCGCCCTGAGGGAGACTTGTTGTCCTCCTCTCTTCTTCTCTGGGGACCAAGGAATTGAGTTTTGGGGTATTTGAGGAGATTTGGCATCTGCAGCTTCATGCCAAGATGCTAACTACTCCTTGGACAAGAGAGCACATAGTCCTACCACTGAACTGGGTTCCCGGTAGCCCGCGGTTCGCCATTTGCCCGCGGTTCACTGATACACTTTAATTTGCTACAAAGGATCTGAGCTGCCCTGACCCGCTAGGCTTCCTGGCCCTTCTTTGCTACAGGCAGTTTTCTGCACTATCGTTCACTGTGGTTCACCACACTTCACCCTGGTTTGCAACTTAATGCGTCTCTGAGATTCTCAGATCCACAGGTTATCATTGCTGGGTATCTGCGTGAAATAATGCCAACCACTAATCCCCGGGGAACTTTTTGCACCCTTTCGAGTATTTGCTGAAATTCTGCAGTAGGAATTGCCCCAGACCTTCATCCTGGCTTAGGGAAACCGTTCTGAAGGTCCCAAAAACCCAGTTCTCTTGTCGATAGCCCACCCGTGACCCCAGTTCTTTTCCTTGATGGTTTTTGCAACCCTGACCTGCTCAGTGAGCGAGAGGTGCCAGCCAGTCTGGTGTTCTGTAAAACTGGAGAACGGAAGACCCATTTCCTTGCATTGTTGTACTGAATAAATGGAATGAATTTCATGATATAGTTACTGAAAACACTACGAATTGTATAAGCGTTTTGGTACCCATTCCCCTTTAGAACCACAAAATCCCTGATCTGCAGCTGGGGCTTGGGTGACCACACTACACTAGCTTTTCTTCATGTGTTGGGCGGACAGGTGAACCAGGCGAACTTTGCCCGGGTAGCTCCTTAATGTCTTGTGTCCACTCTGAGGCCATCTCGTGTGGGATGAGGCAGGATAGGAAAAGCAACAACCATCTTCCCTGCCACCCCAAGATGAATTCTGTAAATTCTGTTCCTTACAGCCTGCCTAAGGACACCCTGTTTTGTTTTCTTTTTTTCAGATGGAGTCTCTGTTGCCCAGGCTGGAATGCAGTGGCACGATCTCAGCTCACTGCAAGCTCCACCTCCTTGGTTCACGCCATTGTCCTGCCTCAACCTCCCGAGTAGCTGGGACTACAGGCACCCGCCACCACGCCCGGCTAATTTTTAGTAGAGATGGGGTTTCACCGTGTTAGCCAGGATGGTCTCGATCTCCTGACCTCATGATTCACCCACATCAGCCTCCCAAAGTGCTGGGATTACAGGCGTGAGCCACTGCGCCTGGCCTGGACACCCTGTTTTTTAAGAAGAGTAAGATAGGGTAGAGTTTAAAAGACTAAATTAAAAAAAAAAAAAAAAGAAAGAAAAGAAAGAAGGAGAAAACCAAATTGAACACTCTTGAACATCAGGGATGGGGCTACCCCCACCTGGCGCTGCTTGTTATGGAAATGACTGTCACCCGAGGAGGCCGGCAAATGTACCTGGCAGCTGGCTTGATCTTCCCTGAGAATGAAACCTGTTTCAGGTCTGGGTCTGAGTTATTTGGGGTCTGAGAATTTTGGGGTCTCTGAGATTTGACACCTTTAGCTTCACCCCAAGAGTGCTAGCTGCTCTGCTTCCCCAAGTAGAGGGTGGGCACCCCATCTTGCGAACTGGGTCATTGTTTACACCCCAGGCTGGAATTGCTAAGAGTTTGTGGATCTGTGAGAAATGACTTTGCTCACTGGGCTGGGGCTTGCCTGTTACCCGTGGCTTGCCAGTTGCCCACGGCTTGCCAGTTGCCCGCGGCTCGCCGATTGCCCGCGGCTCGCCAGTTGCCCGCGGCTCGCAGTTGCCCGCGGCTCACCAGTTGCCTGTGGCTCACCAGCTGCCCGTGGCTCACAGTTGCCCGAGGTTCACAGTTGCCCAAGGCTTGCTAATTGCCGGTGATTTGCCAATTGTGAGTGGTTCGCCAGTTGCCCGCGGTCCGCTGAACCCGTAATCCCGTGGTACTGTAACTGGTCACAATGGACGTGCCTTCTAGGCTTCCTGGCTCTCTTTTGCCGAAATGCAGTTCTCAGCAGTGCAGTTTGCTGTGATTCACCACAATTCGCCATGGTTTGTGATTTCATGGGTCTTGGTGATTCTCAGACCACAGGTTATCTACGGTCCTCAGGCAACTTCCTGCTTGCCCCTTTGGAGGAAAGCTGCTGCCAAATTGCTCCAGGCTCGTGTCCTGCACCTCCCCCATCTGAAACTCTACATTTCAAGAGAAATGGAATCTTGATGCTTAGGCAACCCTCCCCCAAAGCTCCTGGTTACAGTGAATTAGCCAGAACTCAAGGAATCCCTGCTGGAGGCCAATGGTGGGGGATGGTGGAGTCAGAAGTGGGAAGGGCGGCACCTCCCATTCCCAGGTCCGCTTCTGCTCTCTCTGAGCTGTTTGAGCAGAGGTGGTGAAGACTGGGGGTCCTATCATTGAGGCCTAGGTTGATGTGGTACTTCTGCAGGCGCAACCCTGAGCTATCATGAACTGCAGCCCCAGCCTCATTTTCATTACAACACACAGGAGCACGCCGTGGCCACACGCACACTCACACATATAATGCACATGCACACTTCTGTCTGGAGCATCGCCATGAGATAGATCTTGATTGTTTCCTGGATCAAAAGGTGCAGGGGCTCAAGCCCTGTGTTGTCTGAGGAGGAGAATGAGTTATTCTCATTCCCCGCTGTTGGACAGAGCTGTGGATCTTGCTTTTCCAAAAGGGAGAGCAGCAAGGCTGTCAGGAGACAGAAGAGGCTGGGAAGACCTGAGCTCACTGGGCAGAGGACTCCTTGGTTCTGTGGCCCCTGAAGCGTCTGTCTCAGTGGGATGAAGTGTCTATCTCAGGGGAGAAGTCATAGCTTGAAGAACTCTCCTCTGCCCTTGACTTGCCCTACCTTCCCTGGGCTCTTTGTCATCTTGTTTGTGTCAATAAGGGTGGATCTTGTCCTCTGTTTGAAGCAAGAAAAGGAAGTATCTGAATGGTTAGCCCTGAGGGAGCCTTTTCCTTTCGACCTTTAACATTTGATCTGTTGTTGCCAGTGATGGCAGGAGAGAGATGACTCTACAGGACCTGGCATGGCAGGCCCCAGTGCTGGACCTACTTGTCCTCTCAATGTCTCAAGTTGGTCACTTCCCTTGGGGCAGGGGAAGGAGGAGAATGACCTGGATGGTCACAGATTGGCACTATCTCAGTGCTCCCATAGAGAGCTGGAGCAAGTCTCTGGGCCTCTGTGAACCTCCCTTGAGGCATCTGTAAAAGTGGAGGATGGACGCTCTGTTGGGCAGGATTTGGGGGTAAAAATAAATTTTAAGAGGAGCCCCGAACTAGTAGCATGGGGAGCCCTAAAGAGCCCTGCTCTCCACTGGATGGAGAGCTGGCCCTTCCCAGGCCCCAGGAGGCAACACCGACTTTGCTGAGCTCCAAGCCTATCATGGGCTCTCCCACACAGCCTGGGGCGAGGAGTGGAATCTGCTTAGCCCAGGCCGTGGATGGAAGCAAACTCCCCTAAGGAAGGTGGTATTCGTCTCCCTGGCCATTCCCAGTTGGAGTTGATTTGTTCCTTTAAGAAGGGGAAGGATTCTCTGAGCACTGGAGTTTTCAGGTCCCTTCCCAGTCTTGCCAGTTTGCAAATGACTCTGTTTTGGGGGAGGGCTGAGACTGAAAGCCTGTCCATCTCCGTCCTCTGAGTCTGAGACTGGAGACTGGGCTTTAGGACCTCTGGGTCTTGAGGAGGCTTGGCACCTGCAGAATCCACTCCAGCACTGCCTGAAACCTCTCGAGCACTTCTTGCCAGCCACATGTACCCTTTAAGCAAATGAAAAGGGGACTTGGGGATGCACAGATGTGTGACTGGGCTGCTTGGTGGCTTTGCAAATAGGATCGAAGAATGCTTTAGGTTCCCTATCGGTGATTTCAAGCCAGCGGTGGACCACGGCCGGTGCACCGGGGCCTGCCAGTCTGCTCTGCTGTGGCTCAGTAGGATTCACTGTTGCTGCCCCACGGCCCTGAGGTCCCATGGTTGGTGATGCACAGGCACCCGGTGGCCCTCACTGTGGGGTTGATGTTGATGATCTTTGGGCTGTGATTTGCGGTGTCCCACCATGATTCCTGTGGCAGCGGGTCCGGATTGGCATGCTCCTCCTGGGTGTTTGCTGAAGAGTTTGAATGGAAGCTGCCACAAGCCTTTCTCCCAAGTTAGGGAAACTGAGAGGCCCCAAGACCCAGCTCCTCTGTGGAGAGTCAACTCGAACTGTGATTTCTGAATTGAGCCGTGTACACCAGAGAGCAGCTAGGGTACCGTGATGCCCCTTTCCTGAGCCAAGTGTGTGTGTGTGTGTGTGTGTGTGTGTGTGTGTGTGTGTGTGTGTGTTGGGGCGGTGCGGGGGGGCGGTGCTTATGAGCCTTCTCACAACTGAAGGGAGAATGCTAACTTTCCGATTGGGAGACTGTGCGCAGATGACACCCCATCTTCCTTTGGGGTTCTCTGTTATCTGTGTGGCCAAGAACTCGGTTCAACTCAGTTCACTGGACCTGAAGTTTCCAGTGTCCCTGCCCTCCCAGGGGCCAAAGGGGATGGAAGGATTGTGAATCCAATTCAGCAGGGAGATGCCTCTTGGCACAGATGCCAGGCCTGCTTCTTGCATGGTAGATCTGTGCCTCAGTTTCCTCATCTGTAAAGCAGGCATGGTCAAGTACCTACCTCTTGGGTGAAGATTAAATGAGCTATTAAGTATAAAAAGCTCTTCAAACCCTGCCTGGCGCATACTAAGTGCATGCTAAATGCTGTGCTCAGTTTGCAGACTGATAACGCCGTGCTGGATGTCCTTGTTGCTCTGCGTCTCTTTGCGCTGTGCAAGTATTTCTGCAGGAACAATTTCTAGGAGTGAACGTCTGGGCTGAGACTCATGTGCATTGAAATGCTGGGTACATATTGCCAGAATGCCAACTGAGAAGTCACACCTAGTTAGACTGCAAACATAGTGTAAAGTTGATGAGAGAAGCTTCGTGGGATGGCGTGGCCTTCTAATGGTATCTTAAGGAACTAACAGAAGTTCCGCCGGAATCTTTTGATATGGTCTCTCCCAATCCAGGCATTCCTCGGACCAGGTGGCTCCTGAGCCACCCAAGGCTGTAGGATGGGCGTGAGAGGTGCTAGAGAGTCACAAAACTGAAGTTGCCTGAGCTGGGGGCCTAAAGCAAACACAGCCTCCGCACACAGTCTTGCTGGGGGGATTTGAATCTTGGTGTAGAGTGGGAGGATGGGGAGTTTCCACTTTATTTAAAGGGAACATGAGTTTAAATGTGAATATCTTGATCTAAGGGAACACAGCTCGGCTTCTGTGCTCTGTTCAGCAGAAACTTTTACTTGGGGGCTTGCTGGCCAGCCTGATCTCAGATCTCTGGCCCAGGGACCCCGACCCCAGCCTGCCAGGAATGTGGCCTATGGGGATGAGGCCATCTCGACCTGACACAAAGCATTCCTATAAATCATTCAAACCCTGTTTCTGCCGTGCATTGCCTTCCCCCATCATATGCAAATGAGTGATGGTTTCCGCCGAGCGCCCCAGCCCCCTTCCCCAGAGAGCTAAGCTGCAAAGCAGAGGGTGGTCCAGGAGGTGCTCCAGAAAAGTTGTAGGCTCAGCTGCTTCCTTCCTGCCTTCTGGTCAAACACATACCCTCACACAGTTCTTGTGCCTTCAAGCTCCTAACTCACAGAATACACAAGGACTTGGGATGCAGCCAGGAGGAGTGACCACGGGCTGCCCTGCGTCTCCCAGGTTCCTGGAGCTGTGTGGCTAGGGGCCCCTTGGAGCCAAAATAGTTTCTTATTGGGATTTCTGACCCATAGGCCTAGAACCCCCATTTCTCCTGGCCCACTCACTCACCAGGGAGGACATGGCACACGCAGAGTCAGCACGGCCACCAGGTTCCAGGCCCTTGTTACATCTTCGCCTTGTTCATTTGGGGTTGCTTATTTCAAGCCTTTCCCTCCAGGAAGCACTACCTTATGTTCTCAACAAGCCCCATGATGCCACGTGTATAATTTGAGATGCTATGATTGGGATGTGGGAGATGGAGCTAGCGCCTGCCTTCTTCCCCTTCCTGGCCCACATTTCTGTGGCCCTGAGATGGGCAGGAGGGCGCCTTCCCATTCCAGGTGGACATGCTCTTCTCCTTAGCACAGGATGGGAGGCCTGCGGAAACCCCTGCTGGGGAAGCAGTTACCGAGATGGGAGTTGGAGGGGTCTCACCAGGGAGTGCTGGTGACCTTGGGCCCTTCCTCTTCTCCCCTCATCTTCCTCCCTCTACCTCCTGCCACCACCCTCACCCTAGCCTCCTGCACAGCCTGGTGGGAGAGGGAAGCTTGTATAAGGTTCCCTGGCCACTTCCTGACCTCCTCAGTGGGGATCTTCAGTCTAGGTCCACTCAGATTTCTACACATTAGGGCCCCAATATGAGCTGTGGAAAACAGCCGTAAGTCTGGGCCTGGGTCATGCCTGCTGTTCAGGGTTTACCGGAGGGCCCTTTGTATAACTCCAAAGCAGGGGTCTGGGATTACACACTCAAGCCTTTCAGGAACAGCTCAGGCTGGGCAACCAGACAGTTTTGCTTGGATCTCTGGGGCGGCCACGTGGCCATACATTCAATGCTCTGAGATGCCTTTGCCCTAAGCTAGACAGGAAGTGACTTACAGCTGAAAACAGGATTTGAATGACTTCTGCTCCAGGGAGGCCCCTCAGTATAAACAGTGAGAATTTCTGGGAAATGTACATAAGGCTAGACTCGCGGGAATGGATGTGGGCCCAGATTCCCGACGCTCCCACTGAAGTGAGAGGTGCCAGCTCTTCCTGGGCATCCCAAACCTCTGTGGGCTCTCTCTTGTGGTTAAATGACAATGTTATCATTTCATTTCTCATTTCATCCTCCAGGGAGAGCATTCACTGAGTCTCAGGGCCTGGGCTGAGCAAGCGACCCATCTAAGATCTAAGCAGAGGTGTGCAGAGTGGAGCCTGAACACACTAGGTGTGCAGTTCAGCTCCCTTGTTGGCTCTGAGCTCAGTGAGGCAGGGTGCTTGTCTCATCACTTGTCATTTTATCCCTAGCCATTGGCATGTAAAATAATGCCAGCCCTAGGCACCCAGGAAGTGCTTCTTGAATGGAATGAATGAATGGATAAGTAAAACAATCTGAAATTGTCTTTTAAAGTTGACAGAACTCAGGCTAAACATGCAAATACTCTGCTGGTGTATTTTGGAGGAGCCCGTTCTGAGTGTGCCTGGCCGGGCTTCCCTGCCTATGTTCCCTGTGCCCCCTGCCTATGTTCCTTGTGCCCCCTGCTCCAGAGTTCCACCTCCCTAGCCCTGGACCTTGACCCTTAACGTCCCTATTTAGTTGGGTAATGTGGGAGGCTTTTAGAAAATAGTCTGTTGCCAGGTGCGGTGGCTCATGCCTGTAATCTCAGCACTTTGGGAGGCTGAGGCAGGAGGATCTCTTGAATCTGAGAGTTCCAGACCAGCCTGGGCAGCATAGAGAGACCCTGTCTCTTAAAAAAACAATCAATCAAACAAACAAACAAACAAACAAACTTGATGTGGTGGCAGGTGCCCGTAGTCCCAGCTACTTGGGATGCTGAGGCAGGAAGATTGCTTGAACCCAGGAGTTTGAGGCTGCAATGAGCCATGATTCCACCACTGTACTCCAGCCTGGGCAACAAAGTGAGACCTCGTCCCAAAAAAAGATAAATAAAAAGAAAATAGTCTGCTTTAGTCTGTGTTCAGAGCAAGTCTGTGGCATAAATATCAATTTTCCTATTTTTGCAGGGGGGAAACCTAGGCCTGGCAGGGCGAAGTGGGCAGGACCCTTCTCAAAGGGCCAGGGTGCTAGTAGCCACCGTCCTTCCCCCACCACCTCCAGGCCCCCAACCCCCACAGTTCACCATTGCAAACGCAGCTTTAGGTTGGGAGCTGGTGGAGCCAAAAGGCCGTTCAAAGGCAGCCTTCATTTGCTTTTCCTTATCATCACATGTGTGAGGGCAGCTCCGTTTACCTAGAGGCAGTCGCCTTTGAGCTCATCCTTTCCGCAAACACCTAAAGGGTATGTGGAACATTTGAGCCCCTGTCTCAGAGGGCGCAGCGTTTGCACAACATAAGCCCCGGCAGCTCAGTAGACGGGTGTGGGGGGTAGACTCAGGTTTCTGGGCGAAGCACTGAGAGCCAAGGTGACTTGCGGTGTTCTGGGATGACCTTTGGTGGCCTTCGGTCCCGTCCAGTGACCTGGGGTGGTGAAGTTACCCCAAATGGGAGGAAATGAACTCTGGGTAGGCTGAGGCTGCAGGACGTGTTGGCATGATGGCTGTAGAAAGTGCATGCATCAGGGGCTGGTGCACTTCTCGGCTGCTCTGAGAATCTTCCACTGCTCCGGCCTGGGATTCCCAGGAAGGGCGGGTGGTGGAGGCTAGAGAGGCGCACAGCCCTTGTCTGCCAGGCCTGGAGCTGTTCCTGCAAACAGGAGACCGATGTAAAGGTTCTGAGCTCTGCATTCTTGTGGACTGGGTGGCACTGTGAGGCCTGCTCTCCTTGGGGCAGTGGGGGCTGTCTGCAGGAGAAGGGAGGATGCCACTTGGGTTACTGAGCACCTACTGCCTCATTTAACCTTCTCAACACCCTTGGGAGTCTCGCTCTGTCACCCAGGCTGGAGTGCAGGTACTATTATCCCTGTTTTACAGGTGGAGAAATTGAGGTGTAGAGAGGTGAAAGGATCCCAGCCAAAGTCAAGTGGTGGTATCAGAATTCACGCCAGGCCGTCTGAGTTGGGAGCCTGTGTTCTCACTCACCTTGCCTGATGGCCTCCTCACTGCCAAATGTCCCATGCCAGGCTGCAGAGTCCCCACCCCAACCAGGAACAAGAGAGTCACAGGAAAGACGGCAGGGGCAGGCCAAGTGTCCTGGGAATATTTTTATCTGGAATATTTGTTTTCCCACTGAGCTTGTAAACGACATCTCAGATTCCACACTCTGAGACAGGAAGTCTTAAATAGGAAGACAGCACCCTACACAGCCCTTGTTGGCCACGAGGAAAGAGGGCGAGGGGCCAGGCGGCTGTGTTCGGGTGGTCAGCCTGGGCTGCCGATGACCAGCGAGGCTCAGCCCAAAGGCCTGGAGTGGGGACGCTTGTTTCTCTTTTCCCTCTGGCCGATTATGGGGACTGGCAGGGCCCGTCCCCAAAACCTCAGTGGGGCGCAGCTGTTTTGCATTTCAGAGGAAGCATTCAAGGCTGTTCCAGACTGTCCCACGTCCGTGGGAAGGGAAGGGTAGCAAGGCACCCACGGCACAGGCCTTTGCTCATGGATCTAGCTGATTCGTTGGATTAACTATTTTAATTTAATTTAATTTTTTTTTTTTTGAGATAGAGTTTCACCCTTGTTGCCCAGGCTGGAGTGCAATGGCACGATCTCGGCTCGCTGCAACCTCCTCCTCCTGCGTTCAAGCGATTCTCTTGCCTCAGCCTCCCTAGTAACTGGGATTACAGGCATGTGCCACACTGCCTGGCTAATTTTGTGTTTTTAATAGAGACGGGGTTTCTTCATGTTGGTCAGGCTGGTCTGGAACTCCTGACCTCAGGTGATCCACCTGCCTTGGCCTCCCAAAGTGCTGGGATTACAGGTGTGCGCCACTGTGCCCGGCCAAACTTTATTTATTTATTTATTTATTTATTTACTTACTTACTTATTTTTGAGATGGAGTCTCGCTCTGTCACCCAGGCTGGAGTGCAGTGGCACCATCTCGGCTCACTGCAACCTCTGTCTCCTGGGTTCAAGTGATTCTCCTGCCTCAGCCTCCTGATTAGCTGAGACTACAGCCACCCGCCACCAGGCCTGGCTAATTTTCGTATTTTTAGTAGAGACGGGGTTTCACCACGTTGACCAAGCTGGTCTCGAACTCCTGATCTCAAGTGATCTGCCTGCCTTGGCCTCCAAAAGTGCTGGGATTACAGGCATGAGCCACTGTGCCCAGCCAGATTGACTTTTACAAAATTACAAAATAAAATTTTTCTTCTTACAAAATCAATGCAAACTACATGGAAGACAAGAAGGCTCTTCATCCCCACCCCATGTCGTATGGCTGGGGCCTGCCATGAGCACAGCACACGTTTTCCCCCATTTAATCTTCTCAACTGAAGAAGATATTTTGTCCCCATTGTACAGATCATGACAATGAGGTTCAGAGAGGTTAAGCCACCAACCCAAGACCACACAGGTAGCAAGTGGACTAGCGCCTGCAGTCTGATCTCGGGGCCCAAACCTTCAATCACCAGGCAAGACTGCTGGTCACCTTGCGAGTTGCACTCACTGGTTTGAAAGAAAGACTGCAGTCAGCATTTGTGACACTGTGCTTATGGGGTGGTCAGCCCACCCGCCAGGTGCACGATGTGTGGCTCGGTAGACTCTGGGCAGCACAGGCCATTGCATGGAGTGGCACTCGCCCTGCGCTGCCATGTGCCGCGCTCTGTTTGATTCTCATCTCCTTTCAGCATCAGACAGCAGTGGCAGGCAGCGGTGGCAGACAGCGGTGGCAGACAATGGTGGCAGACAGCGGTGGTAGGCAGTGGTGGCAGAAAGCAGTGGCAGGCAGTGGTGGTAGGCAGGGATGGTAAACTGCCATGGTAGGCAGCAGTGGTAGGCAGCAGTGGTAGACTGCCATGGTAGGCAGTGGTGGTAGGCAGTGGCAGGCAGTGGTGGCAGGCAGTGATGGTAGCGTGGCATTAATCGCCGCAGGCGGCAGCGTGGCAGTGGTGGTGGTAGGCAGCGGTGGCAGGCAGTGGTGGTAGGCAGCGGTGGCAGGCAGTGGTGGCAGGGCATGTGGCAGGCAGTGGTGGAAACAGCGCAGTAGATCCGCCGCGGTAGGTGGAATGCATCATCCCATTCCCAGGATCATAATTCTCCCGTGGACTCTTCATGCGATTTTGAGCGACTCCCCATGAAGCAAAGAGTCCCCGCGGATCTGGGCTTTGGAGCAGCGAGATCTCTACTTTGCTGGCACCTCCTGGCCGCAATAGACATGGACATCAGCAAACTTAGGCTCAATGAGGGAGGACTGTGTGCCCTCTGGAACCCCTGACCACTGCCTCTGTGTGCACGGGCCTCTAATCACAGGGCATCTCCTGTGCACCCTTGGCTCCACCAGGAGTTGGTGGCTTCTGGGTTAGCTCTGAGACAGGGGTATCACCAGGCTTGGCTCAGGGAGGCCAACTGTGTGCTCTGGAGCCATCCAGACCCTGAATGTTTCAATTGAAAGTGCGCCCAGCATCGGCCCCCTTCCCTTCGACATTAAGACTTAAGACATTTCTAGTCCTTGTTGAAACCTAGGACAAATGCCTCCTCTAGGAGCCTCTTGGGTGGGGTGGGAGGTTTTCAACTGTCAGCAATCTTTTAGTTAAAAAAAAAAAGAAAAAAGAAAAAAAGAGCAAACTTTCCAGTCCTGTTCTACCTGGAACACATTTTCTCCTCTGGGGCCCCTCCCCAGGCCTCTCAGTTCTCTGTCAACACCGCGAAAGCCACCCCCTCCCTAGCCGCAGGCAGTTGAATGGAGCAGTTCTTTGCTCCACCGAAGGAAATATTTCCATGGAGTTGGGCCAAGAAAACCCCTTGCTTGAATCTGGGGCTGGCCCACACCCAAAGCCAGGGGGCCCCGGGTGGGGGTGGGGTGGGGCAATGTGGCTATCTTTTCCTAGTGTCAAGATGTGACTTCTAAAATCCCAACCATGGCAGTGGTCTGCTTTACCAAGACCCCGTTCTTGGCCTGCTTTGTCTTCTCGTAAATGGATTTCTCTAGGTCACTCCAGTAGGAATGAAATTATTGAGGTGCACTTTTTTTGCTTTTACCAGCTTGGAATTTGTTCACCTCTGTGACAGGTTCAGGAGAGTCCTTCCAAAAATTGGGCACAGCTAGGTGACTGCCACTGGCACCCACCTCTGTGCCCACCCCACAGCTACCACCCATGCATGAATGCCTCTATCCAGGAACTGGGCCTTATGCTATGCAGGACATGAATCCTGGGTCTCTTGATTTTGATTTACTTAATAAAAAAAGATTTTTTAATTGAGGTCAATAAAGAAGAGGCTAAAATGGTCACTTTTCTTGTACTGTTACATTAAAATGATTTTTTAAAAACAGTTATGTCGCCCAGGCTGGCCTTGAACTCCTAGGCTCAAATGATCCTCCCCACTTCAGCCTCCTGAGTAGCTAGGACTATAGGCACATGCCACTATGCCTGGCTTTGAACTGCAGCATTAAAACATACACATACTCTCTCTCTCTCTGTCTCTCTCTGTCTCTCTCTCTCTCTCCGAGGAACACATGCCAGTAAAGGAATTCGTAAAAGCAGAAAGGAAGAAGAAAAATCACTCAGAATCTATTCATCCAGCACAACTAATGGTACCATCTGGGGGCATTGCCTTCCAGCTCTTTTTCATTGGCACTAGTTATAAAAAGTAGTCCCAAAGAGCAATGTCCCCTGCTTGTCCACATACCACGCTCCTCCAGAGGCTGGTGAGGAAAAGGGCAACTCTATTGTTGAACATTTACTCTTGGGTTACTGTTGGTCAATGGGGAACGGCTGGAAGTCTAGCTAGCTCAAACACACAGATGTGCTGCCTTGAAACCCAGCAGTCTACCTGGAATTAAACTTCATCCTTGGCCTTCTGTGAGAGGCGTTGAACTTTATTTGTCTTTTAGTATCTACGATTTGGCAAACTGTTCTATGCAAGGTTGGGGCTGAGCCCAGAACTCTGGTTTTAAGGGGAGCAGAGTGTTCCCGGCACTGGGAGCTGGGGTCGGTGTGTTTTCTAGAAGAGCCGCTGTCAATTTCAAGGTCCCAGAAGATAGGCCTGGTGTGTTTGATCATTTCCTCCAAATCCTTGACTACTTGATGTCAAGCCTCACCTCTTATGAGAGGCAGAAGTTGTACTTGACAATGACAGGCTTCCCCTTGTCCCACAGGAAGGAAAAACTCAGCCCTATGGAAGACTGCCCAAGTGCTCAACTGCTTCTCTGACTTGAGCTGAGGTCAATGGCAGAGTGGGAGGGGGTTCAGCAATGTTCAGGGGTTTTGAATGACCAGTGGCTGGCACTAGAACTGGGGATTGGGACTGCAGTTGTAGCTTACAAGCAGCCTCCCTATCCCTGCAGCCCCCTGGGGGGAGTGCGGAAGAGGGGCTCAAGAGATCTCTGGTGCATGCTAAATTTCAGGGGTACGCAGAAAACTGGGACATTGGCTTAGAGGGGGAGGCACTTGGGGTTTGCTGTTTGTAAACGTTCGGAGTATGCTTTTTGAGAAGAGAGTGCATTTAACCATGCCTGGGAGATGGGTATAGGAGGACCTTGTCTTCATTTCCTGGCCGGCTCTTAGGAGGTTTGTCCCCTTGCCCATAAGTATGTACATGTGGATAGGAGGCTGCTCACACGGCTTTTGAGGGTTCTCAAGTATGAATTAAAAAAAGAAGAAAAATGTGTGCTTTGAATTAGATCTATGTGAAAAAGAAAAAAAAAAGGCAGCAAGCTAAGCCATGCGTCTGGGACACTGGCTGGCCTCCAGGATTTCAGGAGAGTTGGGTTTCAGCATGCACAGAGAGAAAGTGCTCCATTTCTCAAACCTGGATTTCCTTGTCTGTTTTCCCCTATAGATACAAATCTGAGCCCTTGAATGGCCTTTCTGAGCGAGGAAAGCATGTATAGCATTGCTCAGATTGAGAAATAGTTCAGATCCAAATATTACCATAGGTTTGGCTCCTTCAAGAATTCTTCCATTGCTTTGGACCAATAAATATTTAAAAAGTTAGGTTCTGAGCTCCAGAAAAGCCAACAAAAACATTTAAACATATGGATGTTTTTTTAAAATTGTGGTGAAACCACGTTCAGAGGAGATTAGTTTGCAGCAGTCTTTTCTTTCTTTGTCTCCCATTCCCGCCCCCCACCCCCCCATCATTTTCTTTCTTTTAGGAAGCCAGAAGGGTAAACATGTTGCCATGGAGTTCTGTTTAAAATAAAATACAATGGAAAGAAAAGCAGCATGATGAAGTAACCACATGGACTGCAGGATACACCTGATACTAATTACTGTCATGCAGAATGTTCTGGAAGACATTTGACTCGCCTGATGTATACATTCAAATCAAGCAAAGTAGGACTGGAAGACTCCTTGGGGACCATCTTGTCCAAGTCTTTCCTTTTTCCAGATGAGGAAGTAGGGGCCCAGCGAGAGGGAGGGCCTGGACCTCAGCCTTCCAGCGCGGAAGGAGAAGAGCCGGGATTCAAACCCGTGGTGCTTTGTAGGAAACCCATAATTTCCACGGTCTTTTTCCTTCAGCTGTCAGTAAGGCCCTGAAATAGAAGAGTGGGGTTTACTGTGAACCTCGAAGGAGCAGGCTCAAGAGCCAGAGGGCCCAGAATAGGGCAGGGCTGGCTTCTCACTGGGAGGCTCAACTTCCCGCAGGGGCGCCAGGCCTCGAGGGGAGAGACTGGATATTGGGCGTCTGGAAGTTTCTCCTTCTAGGGGCTCCAGGAGCAATCCAACAGAGGCCTGGGGCTCCCACCAGAACGTCAACTCATGTCCTTTTGGGGCTGCAGGGCTGACGCAGGCTGGCACTGTGTCTACGACAGCCCTCCGGGCCCCCGGGTGCGTGACTGCGGATGCTCTCTGGCGGCCACCACAGTTCCCACGCGCGGAGGGTGAATGCGAGCCCCTTGTCAATACGCGCCCCTCGCCTCTGCCCCCGAGAGGCTAGCAACCGGGCCTGCCGGCGTTTGATTGGCCGTGGGGGCTTGACGACAGGGGCTCCTGGCTGCTGATTGGCCCCGGCCAGCTCTGGCTGTTTCCTAGCTATTAATACTGTGGCTAATAAACGTTCTCCTGTTGACGCGGGTGCTCGGAGCCATGATTTTTTGAAGCGTTCTTGACGTCTGTGGCTGATGCGGGCGTTTCTGCTGTGCAAGGCCTGCTTCCGGGGCTCTAGTCCCTGGGGTTCCTGGCAAGCTCCACAGGCTGAAAAGGGGGTGTTTTCTTTCTCCCTCTTGTTACCTGACATATTAAAGCAGCGCCCCACGAGGACCCCAACGTCCCACGTCTCTATCTCCCCAACAGTGCGCCTGTTTGTGCAAAAACGAACCCCCTGCTCGCCCTCCCAAGGCTCAGCGTCTCTAGTGACCTGACGGTCAATGTTCACTTCCCTAGTCATTAACTGTGGACGTAGAAATAGCCTTTCTCCCTTCTGTTCAGCCCCGGAAGCTCCCGTCTGATTTACAGTCACCTCGTGGGATCGTTGGGCATGGGGGGCTCCCTCTGACGCCACTTGAGCCCCCCAGAGAAGTGCGGGGGAGCGGTTCTGACTTGATGCCCTCTGTGGGGCCTCTCTGCTGTCCTCTTTGGGGCCCCTTGCTCATCCTCACCCGCTTTCTGTCACCGGGCACTCCATCCTTGTCCTCCCGGCTGCCACCCACCTGTCACCCTAAGATAGATCCTCGGTCCTTTTCAACAGCATTTTGACCTTTGCGAGAGGACATTTGATTGACGGCCCTGCACGCTCTGCCACTCAGAGCCGGGCAGAGCTGCCGAGGGCTCCCACCTGTTAGGGATTAACTCTCATGTGCCAGCCCCGGAGCCGAGGCCGCGGCGGGGCTCGGCGCAACATGTGTCGCTGCCTGTTTTTCGGGGCGGTGGTGGCGGTGGGGCTCTTCCAAAGGGCATGTGTGTGGGGATCACCCCAACTTTGAGGAGTAGCCCAGGCATCTCCACATGGGACACAGTCCGCCCTCTAAAAGTACTTTCCTTAGAGGGCACGACTCCTGTCTGGATTCTCATTACAACCCTGGTGTGTGTGTAGGGGGGTACCCCTCGTCAAGGTGGAGGAAACGGACCCCGTGGAAGAGGAAGGGGCATAGCGGGTTCCGTGAACATGAGTTGTAAGCGGCAGAGCCGGGGACTCACAGCCAGGTTTTTCTGACTCGGAGACGCGGAGCTCTGTCTCCGGTGTCAAAGAGAACCAGTCAGAAACGCACGGGTGGGCTGGGAGGGGGTGACAGCCTCCGGCTTACATCTGGAAACCAGTTATGTCGCCCGGGCGTTTTATTTTCCTGAACAATAAGAGAAAGCATAATTTTCTTTCGCTAAGCCCGCATCCTCCGATGGATGTTCCAAAACCGCCAGGTGTGGAATCTGCGCCCCGACAGCCCCACCTTGGCCCTCGGCCGCCTGAGGACGGCCAGCTCTCGGGACCATTCCCCCCACACTTTGTGCCCGAATTCACCCTGCCTGGCGAGTCGAGCTCACGCAGGGAAAAAGCACCCGTGACCACAGGGTGTTGGTCATGGCGGCCAGGGGCACTGCGGCAGAATTTTTTCCTCCCTTCTTTGCTGCAATCTGGGTGCGGCTAGAGCAATTTGTCATAGAATCTGGGGGGCTCATTTTTCCGGCCAATCACTTTTAGAGAAATGAGCGCATTGCAGCAGAATGCGCTGACGTCAGAGACCACCCCTTCTGCGCCTCCATATAAACCCCACCCAGCCAGCCCCTAGCGCAGACGGCGGAGAGCGGACAGGGAGCGCGCCTTGGCTTGCTGGCCTTGGCTGCGGCTCCTCGGGAGAGCTGGGGTGCCCACGAGAGGATCCCTCACCTGGTGAGTGGTTGGCCATCCTTGCCGCAAAGGATGTGCCAAAGGAAGACGGCATCCCCTTCTGGGATGGGCTCTGTCCTCCTGGACACGCCGAGAGCCTGATCCCGGGTCTTACTGCTGGAGGCGGCCACTTCGCCTGGTCCCCGAGTGTCCGCAACAAAATTTTCAGAAGGAAAATCTTGAGGCACATTTCCCTGGGGGGAAGTCAGGGCTCCTCTCTGGGGGGGTCTAGTCCTTGAGGGTGGGCTGGGTGGCAGGGACTTCAGAGGAGCGGGAGGAATCAGACGGAACCCCTCTTGGATTCGGGTGTGTGGCAGTCACTGGGGGGCGAACCCCGGATTTCCTGTATTGGAAGCCGCCTCTAGAATCGCGTTAATAGTGGGAGATATGGCGGCGATGCCTTCTGCATGCCCCATGAATTAGGGGGGGCAGCACCCGAATAGAAGGGTCTCCCGGGCATATTTGCCTTGCCAGCTGTTGGCCAGGTTTTTGGTGGATCGTGGGCGGGAGGAGTGGAGGTTCCTCTTCACGAGGTTTTCCGAATCCAAATACACAGGTTTAGTGCAGTGTGGACCCCAGGCAAAATGTAGAGTAAAATTTCCACCCGATATCATCTGGTTCTGTCCTGATCAGCCACTTTCACAGTGGAGAGAGATGGCGCCCAAGTGCAAACCTGCCAGTAGCCCCCTAGGATCAGTCCCTGCGGAAGGGGGTCGTGGGATTGGGGACAGAGGCAGAATAGATGCAGGGGGTGGGTTGGGGCAGAAAGACGGCCGTATCCTTGGGTCTGGGAAGAGGGAGGAGAGAAATGAAGAAAAGAGGTGTGTTGCTGGGGTCTGGATGCTGGGAGCTGGGGATGGGGGGCCGCGGGGGTCTTCAGAGCGTTGCATGGTGGTCACTCGAAAATCCTGACATGTTGCAGGCTTGGACTTTTGGTCAAGTTGCCTTTTGCCATTTCCTTTGTCCGAGTCAAGCCCCCCCAGGCCGCCCCCTCCCACCCTGGGCCGGCGGGCCTGGTGGGGGCGCAGGCGGGTGGCTACGTGGCAGGTTTCTGGAAGGTTTCCTGGCTGGCCGCGAGAGGGCGCTGGCGGCACTGCGGAATTTTGGGGGGCGGGGTGGGGAGGGGAGGTGGCCTTTGTTCTCCTGATGGAGGGGGTCGGGCGCGGGATCCACTGGAGGATCCTGGATTCATTTACCCAAGAGGGAACAGTTTCGAGACCCTTGGATTCACTGCGGAGCGGCCGCAGAGGCTGGGGTCGGCCTTGGCGCCGTGGCTTCGGGTGTCGTGGAGGCGCACAGAGGCACGTTAGTTGATTTCCAGTGGTTTTTTATTTCGGGGGTCTTAGGAAAGTGTGGCTTATTTGAGCAGGATGGAGAGAGAGGCAGTGACAAGGTCAGTGAGGCGCCATCAGCGGGGTCTGGAAATTGTTGCTGTGGCGAAGGAGGGAGGCACGACTTTTAGGGGCGCGATGTCGACGCCTGGGGGCGAAGGCGGGGAGCGGCAGGGTGGCCCCCTTTGCGTTACTTTCCAGCGATGTCACAGGTTCTGTCTCTCGTTCCGAGACCACCCACATGCGTGACAGCGGTGTCTGGAGGACTGGGTCTTTCTGACTTTAGTGAACGTGTGTTTAATTAATTGGATTGCCGAAGGTGGGAGTTGGGATTTCTGCGTTTCCCTGTAGCAGGCGGAGCGGCGCTCCAGAGGGGCCTGGCGCGGGTCTGCTGGGTGGCCCACGTTCCTCCGGGGCTGGGGCCGGGTGACTGGGGGCGCAGGAGGCTCCTGGTGCGGGCGGGAGGCGCTGCGCCGCGGCCACAGGTGGGCTCTGGCTGGTGGTGACTGGAGAGGTGTCGAGGGGGCGTAGCGACCTGGCGCGGTGGCCTGGGGTGGGCTGTGGAGCCTTTCCTAGCCTGAGACCCGCTGGGCACCCACTGTCCATCCAGGCCCGCCGGCGCGGGCGGGGGCGCCGCAGGTGGCTGCGCTCCTGGGTTACGGGTGCGGGCCGCGCGCCCCCTAGCGGTGTGTGCCTGCCACGCTAACTTGGGTTTTGAGTTGCGCACGCGCACACAGCTAACACTTGTGACTTGTCAATCAAATCATCCTTACCCCCTCCCACTCCTCTCCTCCACCTCCCATTTCTCCTCTGCCTCCACCCTTTCTCATTTCCTCATCCCTCCTCCCCCTCCTATTTTTCCTCTCCCTCCTCCCTCTTTCATCGTTCCTCTTCCCTCCTCCCCCTTCCCCCTCATTTTCCTTATCTCTCTTTTCCCCTCCCCTTCCCTCCTCCCCTCTCCCTGACCCCCCTGCTTCCTCCCTCCATACCCCTCCCTCTTCCCTCCCAGCCCCTCCGTAAGCCTTCCTCACTCCTCCCCTTTGCCACTCCTCCCTGCCTTTCCCTCCGCCTGCCCCCTTTGGCTCTCTGCTGTTCCGGTGCTGGCCATTAGAGGTCACGAAGATGGTTTCTAACCTGCCGCCCTCCCATGCCATAGGGTCTCTCCTCAGGGATGACATCATACGTCCACCTCCTTGTCTTCAAGGACCACCTCCTCTTCATGCCGAGCTGCTACCAAGGGGCCTGCTGCCCATCTACGCCTTACGGTACCTCAACCCTCCTGCTATCGTTTCATATTCAACATGCCGGGTAGAATCTCCCAACCCCACCACTGTCCTTGCACCACCCCCAGACCCACTAGCAATTAAAAGACAATTTCAAATTTTTAACTAATCAGCTTTAATTGTAATTAATTAACTTAAACTGTAATTATGATCTAGGCTTGGGCTTTTAAGCAGGTTCTCTAACCTTTGATCAATTGCAGAGGGCACTAGGAGCACGGATTCCTGGATCCCACCAGCATACAAAGCAGCCACTGACTGACCCCCAGGACCAGGATGGCAAAGGATGAAGAGGACCGGAACTGACCAGCCAGCTGTCCCTCTTGCCTAAAGACTTAAACCAATGCCCTAGTGAGGGGGCATTGGGCATTAAGCCTTGACCTTTGCTATGCTCATGCTGTGACTCTATGAGTACTTTCCTATAAGTCTTTGTGTTCACCTGCTAGCAAACTGGAGTGTTTCCCTCCCCAAGGGGGTGTCAGTCTTTGTTGACTGACTCTGTCATCACCCTTACGATGTCTTGAATGGAAGGATCCCTTTGGGAACTTCTCAGGAGGGGGACCTGGGCCAAGGGCTTGACCAGCATCCTGCTGGCAACTCCAAGGCCCTGGGTGGGCTTCTGGAATGAGCATGCTACTGAATCACCAAAGGCATGTCCCACCTCTCTGGAGATCTTTCTGTCCTTTTCTGGGGAATGGGGTCGATGGGAGCAACCTCCTAGGGTTGTTGTGAGAATTAAATGAGATAAAAGAGGCCTCAGGCAGGATCTGGCATAGAGGAGGTGATCAGCAAATGTTTGTTGAAAAGGTTTGGCAGGTCAGTCCCTTCCCACCCCTCTTGCTTGTCTTACTCGTCTTATTTATTCTCCAACAGCACTCCAGGCAGCCCTTGTCCACGGGCTCTCCTTGCATCAGGTAGGGGCTTTGCAGAGACCATCGACGGGCTGACTTGAGTAAGAACACGAATTATGCATGTGGCCATTTCCAGAGCACTTTCTATGTGACATGAACATGTGATTTTTATGTAATATGTGTATGTAAATGAGGCAGCCTCATTTCCAGGTGAGGATGAATTTGTTAGTGTTGATTTGTGTAATTTAAAAAAGCTGAAAGGAAGAGAGGACCCGTGAGGACTGAACTCCCTGTCCCGTGGGGCAGGACTTACATTTACATTAAAGAAACTGAAACTTGGGGGGAGGTGTAAGTATTTGGTCACATAGCTGGCAAGAGAAGGGGTTGGAGTTGGACCCAGGGTGCCACGCTAGCTGCCCTCACCCCTGTTTCCCCTCTGGCCCAGCATTATACTAAGAGTCCTTTTATTTCAAACCAAATATTTGACAATGGGACAGACTGTTTGAAATCCCAGCTGCCTGGGGTGGTCTTGGGGGTCGGGGTGGCCCCAGTGCTGGTACCATGTGCTGACTTCACCTTTTAATAATGATGTGACCTTAAACAAGTCGCTTAACTTCTCTGAGTTTCAGTTTCTTTCATGGTCTAAATGGAGATTAAAACACACACACACACTCACACACACACACACACACACACACACACACACACACACACACACATACCCTCGTGTATGTACCCCACAGGGCGCTTTTGAAGACCAAATGCTGTAACTACTATGAAAGTGCTTTGTAAATTGCTGTGGAAATTGCAAGCTACTTAACCACCTGAGGCTGTCCCTCCTCGCTCACATGTCCAGCCCTATTCTCCCTTAGTGAGAACAGCACTGAGTAGGTGCTGTGTGTGTTTGTGTTCAATTAAGAAATTCCAGAATAAATAAAAATGAATTAATTCAACAAACATTTTCTGGAGCACCGACAATCTGCCCAGTGCACCAGGCTAGGTATCTGGTACAAAGATAATGAAAACAGTCTCTTGGAACCTAATTGGGGTCCTCATTTGATCAGGACTTTCTTTCGTCCCCTTTTAAGCCAACCAGTTTTGTCCGGACAAGACAAAACCAACTTGGGCTGCTTTAGAGAAGCCCAGCTCGGTGTAGACAATAGCTGCCCAGCCTCTGAAAGGGACTGATTGGATTATGTGGCAAATGGAGGTGCAAGGATGACTTGGACGGTGACAAACGAAGTGGGCGGAGACCTGCTTTGAGTTAATCCAGGCTATTAGGAGGGGACCTTTTGTCTTCCAGAGACTGGCAGCTTTTACCAGTGGTTTTTACATCCTTAATGTTCAGGACGAATAATTTATGGTCAGTGAAAATCCGGGCCCCAGTGAGATTCGAGTGGGCTGTAAAATCGGGAGTCCTGCTCCCAGTGAGTAATGGTAGTGAATGTTTCTGTCACTTTTTGCAACCGTCCATTCATTTGATCCTCACAACTCCCTGTCCTGAGTCAGGGCCGGCCACTGCCACTCCCAGGGAAACAGAGGCTGTCAAGAGGCTCTGTAGTTTGGGCCCCACTGGATCATTGAACTCCTGTTCCCTGAGTTCTAGAGGAAGAATTGTACCTGTCTCAGTCCCGGCCTCCTTCAGAAGGCCTCCCTCTGCATTTCTGACTTTGCTCTGCCTGCAGCCTGGAGCCTCCCAGGTCCCTGCTGTCATCTTTTCTAGCCACTACAGCCTCTGTCTTTCCTTTCACAGCCAAGCTTCTTGAAAGGCCTGTCTACACTTGCTGTCTTCCTTCCTCACCTCCAATTTCCTCTTCAACCCACTGCTTCCTGACTCGCTCTACTCCGTGGAAGGGCTCTCACAAAGGTAAAGATTTTTCTGTAGCTTAATCCTTGTCATGTTTTCAGCTCACGGACACGACGACACATTTTCATGCCTTCTCTCACAGGGCTCTGCGGCCCCGGTTCACTTCTGGGTCCTTACACTCCCCTTCACAGAGACACCTCCTCCCCCTTCTCTCGTTCTTAGCGTCCCCTAGGAACTTGCATACCCAGGTCTCTCGACTTCTGGACCTGCTTCTTACCACGCTGTCTTAAGCAGTCAGGAGTCGCTGACCTGGGTTTGAGTCCTAGTTAAATTACTTAGTGCTGAGACCTTGGGGTAGGTAAACTTTTCCAAGCCAGGTTTATCTCAGTTTCAAAATAGGGTTAATCATCTTTATCTGGCAGGTCAGGTGGGATGTCTCACAGGTAAGCACCAGATGCTACTTGAAGGGCTTGAAGCAAAGTCAATAAAGCATTCATGAGAAAAATACAACTGGAGGCACCACTAGATTTTCGTATACATTAGGTTCCCATGGGGAGGACTAAAGAGAAGAAAGAAGTGGAAAAGGGAGGGGCGTGGAGGAGAGACAGGAGAAGAGAATAACTAAACAAAGGCATTAAAGACAAAAAACAAGTAGGAAAGGGAGACTTGGAAAATATTAAAAGCCAAAAACACATCCAAAGACGGTTTCCCCTTACGTTAGGTTGGGCTAAAAGAAAGCAAACGGGAAGAAGGTTTTAAATTGATTATCCCAATGACAAATCCCAGGAAGCTTTCACATCAAATCACCCTAGTTTGGGTTTTTAACTCCTTCCACTGAGTTTAACCTCTTTACCTCCCACATCCTGGTAAAACCTGCCCCCTCCCCACCGCCCCCTTCGCTGGTGATTAAATCCTGAAGGTACACGAAGTATTTCAGTGAATGAATGGCTAACAGAAGAGGGCCTCCCCTCCCCCTTACCCCGGCGGTGTTTTTCAGTTTTATTCCACTTTCCGTCCTTTTCCCTTAATGAACACAGGGCTAATCTTGGGCCTTGTCGAAGGAAGAGGCTGCAGACGTTAATGAGGTTAGCTGCTGGATTCCAATATTCGTCGCATAAGGAGCCTTCTTTGTCTGCGAAGGAAAAACACACTGATTATCATAATGAGGTGAACTGGCCACTGCCGGGCCGGGGCGATGTGGCTTCTTAAGCCACACTTCTAATTTTTGGTGATGGAGTCGACGTTTCTTTTGCTCCTCATTTAAGTCTTTGCCTCTGTCCCAGCGCAAAGTCCATTCAGTGGGGTTGAAAGTTGCAGGCAGCTTTGAGAAGGGGGGCTTTGGACAGGGATGCATTGTAGAAAATGGCTTTGTTCGATCCTTTGCGCAGATGGAACTGGCCAGAGCATTCATTCCCTCTCTCCAAGAGCTGAGGACCAGGGGGACCACTGGTGATCAGTTCCCTACTCTAGCTCTCCTCTGACTTGTCTCAGGACCCACTGAGTACATCCAAAACTCACTCAAGATTAACAAGTGATAGGGAAGTAGTAACTCCTAGGCGTGGCCCTAGGGGAGTGACTGCAAAGTGAGTACCCATGGAATGCCTAGCCAGGTGAAGAAGTGAATGTATGTTGGCATCCCAGAGGGCCCCCCATAAGAGGGCATAGTTTGGGGTTCAGATTTGACTCCAGCAGACTGTTGAAACTGGGGCACAGTGGCTATTGATTAGTCAGGATCAATCAGTGGAGAGGAGATTTAAAACTCACATCTGGGAATGTAGCATCAGAACTTGTAGTTCTTTTTTTTTTTTTTTTTTTGAAACGGAGTCTCTGTCGCCCAGGCTGGAGTGCAGTGGCGTGATCTCAGCTCACTGCAACCTCTGCCTCCTAGGTTCAAGCAATTCTCCCACCTCAGCCTCCTGAGTAGCTGGGATTACAGGCACCCACCACCACAGCTGGCTACTGTTTGTATTTTTAGTAGAGATGGGGCTTCACCATGTTGGTCAGGCTGGTCTTGAACTCCTGACCTCGTGATCTACCCGCCTCGGCCTCCCAAAGTGCTGGGATTACAGGTGTGAACCACTGCGCCCGTCCTGTAGTAGTTCTTTTGCCCCTTAATATCCTCACCCACATGTCCTGTACCCCAACTGAGCCCTCATCCTCTTTTCTGATCTTTGAGCTCCCTAGAGCCCATAATTCTTTAGAGCAGGTATGTCCTGAGTCTGAAACATGCCCTTATTTGTCCCAAGCTCTGGACGTTTCTCACCCCAAGGCAGATCAATCATGATTAGATCACTCCAATTAACCTCAGGCTCCAGTTGGACCTTTAGCCAAATGGGAAAAAACTAGGGGATAAGGGGGGTAGTTGGAGCAAGAAAATGTTATTAGTTGAAACCTTATGGGGCCTTCCTTGATGAGTCTGTTGGCTAACGGTTCTCTGACATCATGAATTAGAATTGGATACTGTTTCCAAATTAGCAAAACCAACTCTACTCCAGTGCCCCATGAGAAAGAACGTGGAAGGATCTTCCATTGGCAGGTTGGGGCAAAAGCCTGAGGCAATCTTTCATCCCCTTTTGCCAAGGTGAGACTTTCCCAGTGATGTAGTTAGCCACTCTGTCTAGGGGAGTGTTGAGACTACGGGTGTACTGGGGTATAGACCTCTGAAGCTGAGATCACACGAAAACCTGGCCTCCCTGCCATGTAGCTGTTGGCGAGTAGAAAAATAGAGCACGCCTGATTCTAAATGAGAAGACTTTCTTCGATAGTAACGAAGAATCGACGGCACCCTCCTCACCCTCAGATACATGGCAATCATTAACACACAGGCCCCAAAGCCACTGTTAGTACTACAGTAGCTCCTGTGGACAGTCAAAAGCCTGGAGAGGGCATGGAAGAAATCAGTTAGCCCCGGGCAGGTTCTCTGGGGTTTTGTGCCCAAAGCTCCTGTAGCCTTAACAAACTTTTAAAAGTTAACTCCCCACGTCCCCATCCTGCTTGGGTTTCTGGACTTTTCTGAGGCGCTGGCAGAGGGATCTCATTGCTTCCTTGAGTGTAGGGGCAGCCCCTTTAACCTGGCTCCTTGAGTCACTGCTTTTTCTGCTTCTGTTGCCTTCTTCCTCGCCTGTCCTCTCTCTCAATGTCTCCCTCTTTTTGTCCCTCCCCAGTCCCTGACCTGGCCCTCCTGTGGTGCCCTTGGCCAGCCCCGTGCTTCCTCAGGGTGTCCCAGCACCAGCCTGGCACAGAGTGGGGCTCTGTTAGAGTATGTGGGATGTAGGGTTTTGCCAGGTGAGTGGATGGAAGGACTCGACCACCACAGCTGAGCCACCAGGTGGGCCACGCGAAGAGTTCTAGGTGCAAAGGCTGGAGGGTGGAATTCATTTTTGAGAAGGGTGTGAGCAGTTTCCGACCCTGGCCCCACTTGAACGGGGGCCTTGCTGGTTGCGTCCTTGCATTCACCTGCGCGGCCATCCATCATCCAACAGTTGATCCTAACTGAGCACATCCACAGCCCTGGCTCTGGCCTGGGCACCTGCCACCGTAGCCCATCCCTTGATGGCCTCTGTGTCCCCAGGAGGGCGGGCCGGGGGGTTGCCCAGGGGCTGGAGCAGTGGACTCCGGCTCCATAGAGGTCAGGCTGGAGGGTGTGAGGGCAGATTCAAGCTATCCCCAGGGCTCTGCTCTGGTCGGAGCCAGCACCTTCTCCCTCTCTGCCTTCCCTGCCCCATCCCTGATGCTGAGCTGTTCTGGACCCCTGGCCCTGAGTCTCTCAGGACCAAAGTGGGCATGGGAACAGCTGTAGTGTGTGCCCCCGGGCTTTGGCCACAGGTCTCCCTCTTGAGGTGTGGTTGTGACTGCGACCCTTCCCTTGCCAGGATCCCTTCCTCCCCCGGGGCTTGGTCCAGCTCCTTAACCCTCTAGCAGCTGCTGGGGCCCGTGTCCCATGCAGAGGACCAGCAGGGGAAACCTCCAGGGAGCATCTGCAGGCTCTGCCTCTGCCCAGCTACTGACTTGGCTCTCCCTGGTGGCTCTCCAACGGCCAGGTTCCTCACCCACCCGGCGCTCCGCTTGCTCTGTCTCCTGAGGTGGGCCTGACCCACCTCCCCTTCTCTGCCTCAATCCCTGGGCTCCGGGGCTCAGCTCCACAGCCCTCTGCCTAGCAGTCTGGTTCTCCCTGCCAACCCCATACCTGTGGTCACCTGGCCCTCCTGAGGTCTGAGTATCACCGCCCTGACCCAGGAGCCACTCCCACTCCAGCTGCCTGTTTCCAGCAGGTTCCCAGTGCCCCCGACAAGCCCCGGCTGGTGTCTCCATCTCCTGCCAAGCGTCCTCCAATGCCTCCTCCTGTGGGCCTGGCCTCAGGGCTATCAGACGCCTCTCCCTTCCCAGAGACCCCTCGTGATCGTGCCCTGGTGGGTGTTGCCCCTGCCTGCCCTTGTCTTCGCCATGGCCCTGAGAGTCCTGGGCTCTGCCCTGCCTGGTCCCTTGCTCCCCACTTGGTTCTGGGTTTGGGGCTGCCTCTAACCCAGCCCGTTGCTTCTTTGCACCTTTTCCTATCATTGGGCATCCCCCACTAGTCACCCCACTCCACTGAAAAGCAAAAAACTGCAGGTGAGGCCAAGCCCCGTGTCTTTCTTGGGCGTGTTTGGCTTTTCCAGGATGCTTGCCTTGCCGTGATTCTAACTCTCTGCCCTTCCCCAAGGCACGTGGGCCGTGGCCTGGCTGGGTCAGCTGAAGAACTGCTGATGGACGCCGCGGAAGAGGCCCCGATGGGGCCCATCACCCTGGACCCAAGTCTTCTTCCTGGCGGGCCTCTCATCTCCTTCGTGGTTTGGGGTGAGTTTCTTGCTTTCTTGAGACACCAGGATTTTATTAGCTCAGCTCATGTCTCTCCTCTCTGATCAAGAGTGTCAGCATTTAATCTGGGGAGGAGGCACACTCTTCACATCAGCCCGAGGGGTCTGGGGGCCGGAGAGCTGCCCGGAGTGGAGACCCTTGCTATATCCAGCAAGCAGGTGTGGGGGTCCAGCCTGGCTGATGGATGCTGTGGGCCGGCAATGGTAAGTGGGGAGTGTCCACCTCAATTCTAGACCCCCGAGAACGGCTCGGGCCAGACACACAGGAACCCTCAGTACGGTTTTGCTGAACACACTGTCAGAAGGGATCCAGAGGGCACTTGCCCTGCCCACACCCGGCCCAAGGACCCATTGAGAGAGGAGGAAATGGGAATGCTTGCCTGCTCCTCAGCCAGGAAGACACTTCTTTCCACCAGCCGTGGTAGCGTCCCGCTCTGTGAGAACCGTGGTTTCTCACACATGAGGCTTTGATAATGTCCTTTAATCAAATAGTGGTTTTTGAGCAAGTTCTTCTCTTTCCTCCTTTCCTCACCCCTGACGTTGCAATGAGATGGGAATGTTTTTGTTTGTTTAAATAAAATCAGCAATGGTAGAGAAGAAGAAAGCAGGGGATTGGAGCCACACAATTCTCGAGGACTCATCATTTGTTTATTTGTGTTTTACTAATTCAAGATGCATCCGGGAGCCGCCCAGGGCTCGGGCTTGGGGTTATTCTGGGGTGCCTAAGGTTGGGCTTTGCACTAAGGACCAGAGGGTCTAGTTGGGTGCCCTGGGAGCACCCATGCAGCAAGGTGGCTTGCACGGCAACCAAGCAAGGTGTCGTGGAGGGCAGGGGGCTCAGGGTTGCGTGTTGGACGGCCACGCCAGGGTGAAGGCTGGGCCGGCAGGAGGAGAGGAGGCTCAGCTCAGCTCAGGCCACTTTCCTTTCTGCTTCCCAGGGACTGATCCTGTGGCTCACTCAGGGCGACGGGGTGTTTTTAGAGCCAGCCGCCCTGGGAGGCAGTGTCAGGATCCTGGCATCCCTCATATCTGACGCCCCTGGGGTGGCCATTGGGGTGAATGAGTGCAGTTAGACTTCCAGAGAATCTGGGTGGGCGCTGAGAAAGTTCTGAACCATGGGGTGAGGCTGGCTCCATTCCCCTAGACATTTATGGAGCCTTGAGGGGGCTCTAGCACTGTCCTTGGCCCAGGTGACAATACTCCTCACTGGAGACCCACACATGGGGTCTCTGAGAAGGAAGTGGATGAACAGAGCTGCACACCAAGTGGGGCCCAGCCTCTAGTCCTCAGCCGTGTGCGTGCATTAGCCCGTGTGCAGTTCCCCGCCCCCCGTCCCCCGCCCTCCACCCCCCCACCCCCACCGCCACCCCCACCCCCAGAGTATCTCTGGTTTCCAGCGCAGCCTCCGTAATGCTCTTTAATCAAACAGAGGATTTGGAGACAGCTCTTCTGCAGCCCTGCCCTTCTCCCCTGAAATTGAAATGGGATGGGGATATTATTTTTAAACAAAATCTGGCAGCGTAGGCAGAGGGGGCAGAGGCGCTCTAACCTGGGGCTGTTGCCTTTGTCTGCTTGTTTCTGCTCTCTGGAGAGCCCCACAGCCTGGAGAGATGGGGGGAGTGTGTGCCCAGGGCTAAACCCAGGGAGGGGGCCCAGGAAGGCTCTGCCCTGTGACATTTACTCCAAGGCTAGCATTTGCTGAGCCACCTGCAAACACAGTGATGTGGAGAAGAGGCCTGGGAGGGGAGGTTTGCACAGGGGCAGGATGCTGGGGTCCTGGGGGCATCGTGTCCCAAGCTTACTAGAATGCATTTGAGTAGCTGGTCTGAGCCACATGCCATCAGCTCCTGGACTGGTTTCTCAGGGACATCTCAGGACTTTCCCAAGGTGGACTAAGGCCAGGGGCAAAGTCAAAGTGAAGGCCAGGGGCACACAGGTGAGGCCCAGACAGGATCAAGCTTTGGCAGCCCCTGGCTCTCAGGGGTTGAAATGGAACCCTCTTTGCACTGAGTTCTGTTTCAGGTGCTCATGAGTATTTCGGTCTCAGGCAAACATGTATTTGGGGTTTTGTGTGTCACTAGGTAGAAAATAGGTAAAAATATACCATGTTCTCAATTCAAGAAGTTGAAACGTGACTTACTACGTCAGCCTTGCTGATGATCTTCTCGGGAACTGTTGAAAGGCCATTATTATTATTTTTTGAGACGGAGTCTTGCTCTGTCGCCCAGGCTGGAGTGCAGTGGCGCGATCTCGGCTCACTGCAAGCTCCGCCTCCTGGGTTCACGCCATTCTCCTGCCTCAGCCTCCCGAGTAGCTGGGACTACAGGCGCCCGCCACCACGCCCGGCTAATTTTTGTATTTTTTTTTTTAGCAGAGACAAGGTTTCACCGTGTTAGCCAGGATGGTCTCTATCTCCTGACCTCGTGATCCGCCCGTCTTGGCCTCCCAAAGTGCTGGGATTACAGGCTTGAGCCACCGCGCCCGGCCTGAAAGGCCATTATTAAGTGCTGAAAGATATGATCATTTTCAGGAAAATTCTATTTTGATGGATTGGCCAATGCCTGAGCCATAGTGAGTGGAGATGAGACCCTGTCTGACCAGGCAGTGAGCCATAGAGGACCCTGTCACGTCGGCGGAGGGCGGTGAGGGGTCTCTGGCCATTTGTCATCGTGCTGAGTGGTTCCTGGGTCCACCTCTTGTGGGACTCTTCTGGGTGGGTGCAAGTGTCTGGGTAAAGATGGTGGTCTGGTGTGGAAACTGGCTCTCCTCTCGCACCTGCCCACTCTGGGTGGCTGGGAAAGGACACCAAGAGGGTAGCTCAGGCCTGAGCTCGTGGAAAGGAAGAAAACGCCCCCACATTCTGTCACCTGCGAGTTGCTCATTGCTGCTTCCAGGCCCCTGACCTCATGCCTCCTGCGTTGTGATTCAAACCCCAAATGTATTTCCAAGTACGTTTCTCCAAATAATGTCAAAACCTGGCAAGACTTAAGGGCAACAGGATGCATGTGTTTCTTATTCTTTCATTTACATGAAATAACTTAAATGTGTTTTTTATGAGCAATCTGACTTCCAGAAAGAATGAAAAGGAATATCTACCCATCTTTAATGAGCTTGCTAATGAATTATTCCTTGCAAAGAAGAAGGGAGCTTTCCACAGAAGGGGGTGTGGAAGGAGACAGATTCAGGTCCCAAAGGGTTAAAGGGCAGTGGACAATGTGGAAGCCAGCATTGTGAGCTGCAGTGGAAAAGCCCTGGGTTGCTGAGAGCGGCTTCTTTTTAGGAGACTGGAATTAATAAGTTGTGAATTGTCCCCTAGGACTGGTTCCCCCTCCCGGCTGTTTCTCTGAGCCCTGTCCCCTCTTCCCAAGGAGGAATAAGGAAGTCTAGCCTGGTCTCCCATCCCCGATTTGAGCGGATGGAAACGTCTAGAAAAGAGGTGTACCTTTCGAAACGAGGCCTCTCAAGTGTGGGGTTCCTGGTCTGGAAAGGAGAAGGATGAGTCTGCGGTAGGAGAGGGTCTTGTATGGAGCCCATTCAGAAAGGGTGGTCCCACACCTGGGCTGCCCACAGCTTCTTGGGGGAGGCTAAGGAAAGAGGAGCCACAGAACAGGCTTCCCTCCTTGGCATGGATGGGTCAGTGTTTCAGAGCCAGGAACGGT
This sequence comes from Papio anubis, assembly GCF_008728515.1. Taxonomy (NCBI): domain Eukaryota; kingdom Metazoa; phylum Chordata; class Mammalia; order Primates; family Cercopithecidae; genus Papio; species Papio anubis. The sequence continues at coordinate 5,714,847 of NC_044982.1, read as the reverse complement.
GGGAGTGCAGAGGGCCCCTCCCCTCCCACCTTCCCTCCCAGGAGCCCTGCAGGCACCGCAGCAGGACGGCACATTGCCAGAACAGGGGTCCCAGCTCCAGCCAGATCCAGTGGACATAGAGAGACCCCTTATCTGTGCCAAGACGAGCTCTGCGGTGCCTGAGAGGCCCGTAGATCTGGAATTCCTAGGGCCTTCTGGGTTTAAGTCAGGTCCTGAGGCCAGGGGCTGGGCCCCAATCCTCACCGTGGAAAACTGTGGTCACTTTACTCAGGACAAACTGTGATGAGGACTTGGGACATATCTCTGTCTGTCCTCTCAGCTCCTGTCACCCCCGAGCCCCTGGCGATCGTGGGCGGCCCGTGTACAGAGCAGGTGCTGGGTTGCTGGGGCCACCGTGGGCCTCCCGACATGAGGGACTGTGTGTGAGAGAGGAGTTCATTAAGGGAGAGGATGGTGGTGGAGGGTGTAGCCATGACTTTCTTAATTGCTCTCCAATTTCTTTGAGCTTAAAAATAAATCCAGATGGAGAGTTCTTAAGTCCCCTGCCCTGGGAGAAAGGAAGGCTGCCCACCACCTTCGGCTTGCCTCTACTCTGAGCAGTGAATAGGGTCTTTGGCAGGGGCTTAAGGAGGAGACTCTTAGCCTGGGAGCTCCCAGGGCCGTTTCAGATGGAAACAAAGGCTCGGGCCGAGAGGAATGTGGGGTAGCCCCCCGTGGGGAACAGCCACCTGGGGATCCTTGGGAGGGCTGAGCGTAGATGAGTTTTCCCAGGTCCTGTGAATGTGCCTTTTCAATGGAAGGTGCCTTTTCTTCAGATGAAAAGAAGGAAACGTCAATTACCTTCCCCTGAAACGGAGTGTGTGTGTGTTCCCTCCCAGGGCTTGCGTGGGGCCCCTTGCCCTTGTGTGCTGCACAATGATGCACTTAACCAGCCACCGGGTTCGCGCGACCCTGGGATGCTCACGCGCTCAGATTCTAGGGATTGCTTTTGAAAGTTTCTTAGCAAAGGGGAATCAGAGTGGTTGTGCCTGTAAACAAAAATTTGATCAACTGGGGCCTGATGCCCGACATATAGCCAAAGAGACAGAATGGGGCTGCGGGGAGAGAGGTCCGGGATGGAAAGTTGGGGAAGGAGGACAGTTGGGGGCCAAAGGTTGACCGCGTGTCTGCTCCAGCCTCCTCGCTCACAGCTGGGCTGTTCCTTCTGCCACTCCAGCCCTTACTCTGGACCCTCCTGGGAGCGGACACAGAATGATTCTGTACTCAGGAAGTTGGGGGCAGGGGGCTCAGAAATCCACAGGGCTGCTGTTTCATGGTTAGGGAGGAGAGGAGGGTGTCATCACGGCCCGGAGGGTTGGTGGGCAGCTGCGAGAGAGGGGACCCTTTGGGTTAGAGCGAAACTGTTTGGACCACCACTGCCCCAGACTGCCGTAAGGGTGAGGCCACTCCGGAGGCACAAGGGGCAAAGTCCCTGCCATGACAGGAGTGGGGCCCGGTCTCGGTCTTGGCTGGTCACAGACTTTGCTGCTGCTGGCTTCCGAGCCTCATTTGTTAAACTGGGTACTAGCCTGTCAGTTCTCCATATTCTCCAAGTCAGAAGGAGCCTGGGAGGTCAGTGCTGGAAAGCAAGGCCCCTGTTTCACCAGAGTGGGTCTCCACTCACCTCCTGGCTGGTCACATGTCGCTACTCGGGACTTGCCAGGTGGACAGAGGAGAGAGTTCTCAGCTCTCTCCCGCAACTCGGGAGCAGTCTTCCAGACACCTGGTTACAGCCTGTGCTCAGCCCTGACTGTGGGTGTGACCTTGGCCTCTGTCTCCAGTCCCCTAGGCCTCAGTTTTCCCATCTACAAAATGGGCGAGTACAGACCCGTGGTCGTCCAAGTGGCCTTGGCGCTCCTGCAGTCTCGGGGTTTCTTCGGGCCTCCCTGGAGGTCATTTGTGGTTTGTTTGCTGGGTCTTTGGAGTTGTTGGGACTTTGGGGGTCACTGGTCCACTGCCCCCTCTGCTTTAGAGATGGGGAAACCAGAGATCCCAGAGGCCCAGAGCCTTGCCCAAGGTTGCACAGTGAGCTGGCAGCAGGCCCTGGAGGTGAAACTCCTGCCAGTTGCCAGCTCCTGCGTGACCTGTGTGGTCAGGGGGTCACAGTCACCGGTCACTAGTGTGAGTCAGAGCCTGAAGAAGGTTCCCAGGGGCTGCCTGAGCTGGGGTGCAGGGATCCTGTTTTATGGGGTATTATTCCAAACAGGAAGGCTACTGGGCTGGTCTGGAACACCTTTTTGGTCTGTAGAGTGACTCTTGTGTAATGAGACTGGACTTGTGGCTTCAGAAGCAGGAGATGTTTGTTCCCCCCACCCCCGTGGCTCACCTTGTGCCTTTTGGGTCCTGAGACCCTCGCCAACGCCTCTGTTGGCACTATGGCCCAGTCAGCTGAGAACTTCCTGAAAAAGCCTACAGGATGACAACTTCTGGAAAAGTGATCATCACCCGCCTGCACTGGCTGCCCATCTTAGACTCAGCTTTGCAAACATTTCCAGCTATCTCTTTGTGCTGCAGTGTGTGGTAATGAACAGCTCACAAAACCTCGGGTCGGGCCTGCACCTGGTTATTACCATGGTGGGCTGCAGCTTTTGTTTTGTGACCTTGGTTGCTACAATACCTGCGAGCTGAAATGAGGAATCGAAAAATTGCCAGCTTCAATTAGACGGGCAGACTGCTTTCCCAAGGCTGCCTCCGCCACTCCAGCCATTAACGGTAAACAGGCACCAAAGAGGCCCTAATTCTCTCTAATTGCCCACTCCTGAAGCAAAGAGGTGAAATTCCAGGAAGAGGCATATGTAAACATCCTCTGTAACCTGACCAAGTAAAATTAGAGGGCTGATGGGGGCCTGCAAGAGAGAGAGGGGACATGATTTCAAAAGATGTCCCAATTACCTCTCCTGTTTTTATAAATGGGTCCGTAATGTCCGGGGCCCCAGCCTCACAAAGGTACAGGAAATTAGCTCTGCGAAGAGCTTGCATTTGTCCGGGGAAGTTGTAAGGAGGTGGTATTTACTCAACAGGTAGGAATTATGAGATCTGAGGCAAGACTGATTATTTGTTAACGACAGGCTCTATTTCTTGAGATCAACATTTTAATAAAAATCATCCTTTTAGGTCTTTTTCTGTTTGAAACAGCCATAAGTTATTTATAACAAAGACATGCCAGATCAATTAGGTGCTGTTTGCCTTCAGAAAAGAGTAACTTTTAAAATCCTAAGATGCAGAACTGGAGTTTTCTAATCCCGTTAAGCTGTGGAGGATGGTTTTGGAGTGTTCACCAACGCTTTCTGCGTGGGTCATGAGCTCACTGCACGCACTTATGAGGTCTTTGATCAAATGCTTGTGGCAATTACTCCTCTGGACTCTATAAGGAGGCCTCGTGTTTTTCTTTGGTTCCAGACAGTGACTCATCTCTGCAGCTTTTCTGACATTTGTTAAGATTCTAGCCCAGCACTGCGTTATTAACACATCACGGCAAGCCCAGAGCTGGCACACGCAGCTTTTAAACCAAGGCACGAATTTGTCGGGACTTCACTGTAGCAGAGAAGCCCGGGGTCTGCACACAGAGTTAATTAACGACAGTCAGGGACTCTGAGGGTTCATGGGGTCCCTGGAGCAGAAGCTGGAAAAAACCCAGATGCTCCTTCCTGCTTCTGATTTCCCCGCTCCTATTAAAAACACAAAAAAGAACAAAGCAAAAACAGCGAAACAAAGCGCTGGGCTCCGATTCCTGCGGGAAATGGCAGTGCCTTTGGTCTCGCTGTGTGTTCTTGGCCTGAGTCTTGTTGCCACCTTAAGACGTGGTGATGGTGAGAGGCCACCCCAGCCACGCGCAGTCTCAGAGGGAGGGTGGGAAACGGTCTCGAGTGGTGGTCAGTAGATAATGGGTGGTCTGGCAGCCTTTAGGTAACCGAAGCCTGCCCCTCAGTCACCCATGCACTGATCGCTGCTTCTCTAACACTTATTTTAAGACTTCTTGTTTCTTGGTTATCAAATTAACCAGTTATGGCAAAACAGGGTTTATGAAGGGCAAGGCCAGGGAAGTAGAGTTTAGGAGGATTTAGAGGCAAGAAGTGTCCCCATTGCCCTGGCTGGGTCTTGGACATCCTGGCTGGAGACATGACTGACTGGGAATAGAGAGGCAGAGGCAGCAGGGGTAGCCCAGATGGCAGGGGTGGGTTGGAAAGATCGCTGAGAGGCCTGGGGACAGGTGGTCTTGGGAGTCCCTAAAGACGTGCAGTGGGGCAGGCAGCTGGGGTCAGGTATCTCCCGAAACCGTTTGTTTGTTTGTTTGTTTTGAGACAGAGTCGTGCTCTGTCATCTAGGCTAGAGGGTAGTGGCGCAATCTTGCCTCACTGTAACCTCCGCCTCCTGCGTTCAAGCGATTCTCCTGTCTCAGCCTCCCGAGTAGCTGAGACTACGGGCACGCACCACCACGCCCAGCTAGTTTTTAGTAGAGATGGGGTTTCACCATGTTGGTCAGGCTGATCTCGAACTCCTGACTTCAGGTGATCCACCCGCCTTGGCCTCCCAAAGCGCTGGGATGACAGGCATGAGCCACCCCCCTGGGGCCGGGACCTGTGGTCTGTGGTTTCTGCCTTCCCCAGTTTCCCCACATCCCTCTCATGGCCTTTCTGTTTCCTGGGTGGCTTTGTGGTGGCATCCCATGGTCTCCCCCTGGCTTCCTATCTCCACCTGTGCCTAACCCAGGAAACAGTCCCTCTAGAGGGTGTTTTCAAACAGACCTTGGCCCTGTCCTCCTCCTGGCTCAACCCCTGGCTGCCCCATCACCCAGCTTGCCGCGCTGGTGGGATCTCAGCCATCTCAGGCTACCTTTCTATGACACCTCCTCACCTTAAGTAGACTCTGTGAACAGATTTTAAAAGCTATTCATTCAACACATTTTTTAAATGAATAAACTGTTTTTTTTTTTCTCTGTGTAGTTTTCAGTTTACAGAAACATTGGTGGGAAAGTACAGAGAATTCGCAGACCCTGTCCCCACCATCTCGCCTCTCAGTCACACGTTGCCTCCGTGTGGTGCGGTCTGTTTGTTCCAATCGATGGAACAACTCTGATACATGATTAACTAAAGGCCTTGGTTCGCATCATTAGGGCTCACTCTGGCACACATCCTGTGGGTCTGGACAAATGTGTCATGATACGTGTCTGACATTGCTGAAGTCAGCTTTTCTTGAAGCTTAAAAGTTTGGGAGTATTCTGAACCACGTTTGGCCCAGCCTGCTGCCCGATTAAAAAAGAAAAAACAAACAAACAAAAAAAACAAGTTAAAACGTAAGGCAAATCTTGACACTGAAGACTCAATGTGCCTGGCCATGGTGTTTCCCAGTACCTACCGCAATGTGAACAAAATTGCCGCAGTGGAGTTGTCTGTCCAAGCATACGACGTGTGTGCCATGATTTTGGGAAACCCTGCCCGTTAATAGCCCTGCAGCCCTCTGTGGGTTGCCCTCCCGGCTATACCCCGCTTCTCTGGTCTCCTCCAGGGCCTGCCATCCTGCTAACCAACCTGGGCACCTTGCTTCTTCCAGAGCACAGGTTCATGCCGTGTCTTCAGGGCCTGGGTCACTCCCCTTTCTCATCTATGCAGTGCCCTAAGCCTTTGGGTCCCACAGAGCACAACTTAGGTCCATGGATGGCACCAACCCAAGTCTGTTCCATACTTCCACTCCTGCCCCTTCTGCTCCATAGGCAGCTGGTGGGCAAGGGGAGTGAGGAGAGAAATGCATGGCCTCTCCAATTCCACACTTGCTGGAGGTTGGGGAGTCCCTGCTCCAGGCCACCCCTGCCCCCCCCACCCCGAGCTATTATCCTTATCCACCCTCTTCCTCCTCGCCAGCCTGAGTGAGGTTCCACTCTGTGACCTAATGCCTTCTCCTTACAGCCGAAGCCATCACCTGGATTCCTACGTGGGAACGGACCTCGGACGTGGGACCCCAGCCCCCCTCCAGCTCGAAATCGTAAGTGGCTGGAGCGTAAAGAGCACACACACGTGGCCTTGCTGCTGAGGGTGGGGCCTGCCTTCTGGAGCACACTGCTAGGCGGACCGCGTGGAGGGGCTGGTGGGCGCTGGCCGGGGGGTCTGTGCACGGGGAGGTGGGTGCCCATCGAGTCAAGCCAAGTGCAGACCTGGGGGCTCCTGTTTTCTAAGACAGGAACCCCCAGCCTCCTTGTGTTGTCTCTGTGGCAAAGGAATTCTATAGGCGGCTTCAAATGTCGGACCCCAAAAGAATTTCTTCTTTTTCACTCTTCTAAATGAATGGCTCTTTCATTATTGAGTCTCCCTTTGGCTCTTGTGCCGCAGGGCAGACTAGGATGGAAGTGCCCTGTGAGCTGGGGGGCCTTCAAAGGGCCAAGGAGAAAACGCAGGCCGAGGGACCAGCCTTCCAAATGGGCTTCGAGCTCCAATGACCTCCGCTCACCCCCTCGAAATGTCTGGAAAACATAATGGGCAGATTTTCTGTCTTCAAAGTTTCCGGCTAAACCTCTTCAAGTTCTTTATTGTTTGGGACTGAGACACTCAGCCATGGTAATGGGTAGTTTCTTTTGTATTTGCCTTGAAAGGCCAAAATATTTTTATATTGCCACAGACAAAGCCACCTATTTAAAAATGAACTCCATGTCCGTCGTTTCCCACCAGGAGACTATGTACCATGTGTGTGTCTCTATGTATTCTGGGGTCTTGAAACAGGTTTCTCATGGGGATGGTCATTCACCACGGTCCAGAGGGGCAGAACGGGGGGTGCTTGCCCTGCCCAGGGGGCCTGGGGAATGTGGGCCCTCATCTCAGATCTGCCCCCAGTATGTCTAGGACGTGAGCCCCAGAAGGATCTGGGAGTAAACTTAACATTCCCTGTGTCTCTGCTCTGCATCCGCCATTGGTGTGTGTTTCCGGACTGTGGGCTGTGTGTACCTTGGTGGGTGACTCAGTGAGAAGAAGCAGGAATGCCAAAGAGACTGTGAATGTTCTGGGTTTTGTTGTTGTTGTCGAGAGGTTGTTTCACTGGTATCTATTCCATTACATAGTAAATGACTGGATGAATGAATGAGTGAAGAAGAGGGAATGGATAAACAAGTAAATAGGTAAAGAAGTAAGCAAGCCAGGAGGAGAGTGTGTGTACCCAAGACCATGGTTCATCCACTTTGATGCCTGGGCAATCAATATACAAATAGAAAAAACCCATTGAATCACTAAGTGATAGGGCAACACACAAAGCAATATCAGGTGATTACGGACTAAGGGATATGTGTAATTCAAATATATGCCTCTGACATTTGACAATGAAAAAAGAACCTAAATAAAAGAAAGAATGGATGCTTGAGTAGTGAAGTGCAGAATGACACATAGATTTGGAGGCCTGTCAAAATGAAAGGATGCAAGTTAGGGAACAAGTGATCAAAAGGGAGAAGGGAAGGATTTTTAAAACAAACCAAAACAACAAATAAAAGATAGAAAGTTAAAAAAAAAAAACCAAAACAAAACTAGAGGATGAGTAACTCTATAAGGAGGACCATGTCAGGCTATTGTAAGCTAAACATTAGGACTAATACAAATAGTATATGCTCCTGGCGTAGAAAAATAAAGAAACCACAGAGAAAGAGTTCAAAGAATAGCAAAGAAAGAAAGAGGATCCAGTGGGCGAAATATGAGAGTGTACTTTTACCAAAAGTTATCTAAGCCTGAGCACTTGAAGTCTGCACAGAAATAAATCAATGACAAAAGAAAGAAAAAAGCCAAAAAGTCTATATTGCATGTGTGGATGAACGAATGAGCAGTGAGAATGCAGTGCCAGGCGACACGGTGTCGTGAGGGGTTTTGAGTCATCCAGTCCTGGGCACTGAGGTCTGTTAGATGAAAGGATATGAGAAAGATAGTGTTGATAAATAAAGAAATAGGAAAAAATGTAACAAATGTTAAGTACAGAAATACATTAATGGGTGATAAATAAAGATGTAAAAGAAGGCAGTGTGATAGGTGGTGGCAAAAGATCATCACAATTAAGGGCTATGGCTGGTCCACTTCTAGAAAACCACAGGCTATCCATTAAGTAATAAACATCTAAGTGAACAAGTCAGTGAGTATCTAAACAGATAAGGATGAGGCAAATGAGAAGACGTGGCCCCATGGGTCCTCCTGATGAGGGTGTTGGGGTCCCCCCTGGGCACCCCAGCTGCATGAGAATGAAGGACAGGAGGTATGGAAAGCTGTGACAGAAGAGAGAAAGGAACAGTAAAAAGAAATAACAGCCAAACGGAAAAATGGGTAAATCCACGAGAAGAGTTAGGCTAGGACTTGTCATAAGGGCACCTGATTCTACTAATAGAGGAATAAATGTCAAACAGAAAGAGAGAAAGCAGGAAAGAAGGATGCTATGAATGCAGGAAGGAAGGAATGAGTGAGACATGGAACCGCACGGCCAAGGATGGGCGTTTGCGGGTGGCTTTATGATGTGTACAGCCACTCCATGGCACTGAGCTCCGAAGACAGAGTGCAAGAGAGAACGAGTGAGAGAGTGAGAGAGAGAGAGACACACACACAATAAAAAACGGGAAGAAATGTGAAAAGGGAGAAAGGAAGAGAGAGGTAACATATTAAGAAATAAATACATGCAGGCAAATTTAAGACAGAGCCATGCTAGAACAGGAATGAAAGGCAGTGTGAACCAAGCAGGCCACTTAATTGGCATTGTTGCTGCTGGTATAGTCTGCCACCTACTCAGCTAAGGAACGGCTCAAAGCATACACATGGGAGGGAGGAGTGGGGCCACAGAGAGAGGGCCCATTAGTTGCAGATTATGATGTATCCAGTTAGATGCACCTGCCGTCTAGAAGTGTAAAAATAAGTATTTACATAGAAAGAAAGACTGAATGGATACATGGCGAATGCATGAATGAATGAATGACAGAAAAGATTCGCACTGACCGATGAGGAGGGCGTTGTAGACAAGGGTGGGGGTCATTGATCCTGGGTGCAGCTCTCCAAAAGAATGACAGAAAGAAAGAGGGAGTGGTGGAAAGAAACAATAGGATGGGAAAAAATGAAAATGGAATCAAAGGAAGTGAAAGAGATAATAAATAAGTAGATGGAACAAGTTGATCAAAGGGGGCTGGTTTAGCACAAGCCATCCACATTAATTCAGATCTGTGGCTCTGAAGTTTGTTTTAAAAATTACCACAAGTGAAAGACTGAATGAAAGAATAGATGCATGCATTCCATAGGAACGCAAGAAAAGGAGTAGGGAATGGAAAAATTGGAAGAATGAGAGAGGGAGAGATGTAAGAAAAGAAAAAACTGAAGGAGGCATATGAACGAAAAGGCACTTCCTGGACAAGCACTGAAATATAATGAGACAATTTTATCCATTAAATATAATAAATAGTAAACATTGAGGTTAATCAATAAAAGCACAAATACCTGAATAGAGGAGTGACTGTCTGAATGAATGAGAATGGATGATTTTCCCTATCCTCTGCACTCAAGGCCCAAAAGAATGAAAAGAGAAACCAAGAGAGGAGAGAATATGTAAACGTATGACAGGATGTGTATAAGCAATACAAACATATTGAATGAATAAATAAAGACATAAATATGTGGGAGAGTGGACCGTGCAAGGACAAAAACAGGAGAGAAGGCAGCAAGAATTATGACTAATTCAAAACTGGGTTCCTAAGATAGTTAAATAAATCCTGCACCAAATCCTCAGGGAGAGGAATTAACGAACAAAAGACAGCCCCACGCGGACCGGTGTGCAGAAGGCTCCGGGAACCGCAGATTATGGTTAATCCAATTCTGTGCACCTGAGGTCCATAAATAAAAGAACAAATATTGAAATGAAAGAATGACAGAAAGAATGAATGGACACATGAACGACTGAATTAGAAATGGAAATGCCTGGCACAGCCAGGAAGGAGCTGCCCATGGGATTCTCATTCATCTCACTCTGGGCACCTGGGGTCCATAAGCGTGAAAAGAGGCAAGAAGAGAAGTGTCAGGGAGTCAAAGATAGAGATAAGGAAAGGCAAAAATGAAACTAAATGAAAGCGAAAGGGAAAATAAAGAAAAACCAATAAAAAAGAGAACGAATATGTGGGTGTATCTGTAAGAGCAGGATCTGTTAGGATTAGTCATAAGGCTGTCGGTAATCCTGAAGATGGATGAGATAATCCAGGCCCAGGTTCCCGGGGGAGGGAAACTGGAGAAAATATAAAAAGAAGTGAAAAAGGAAAAAGGAAAGGTAATAAACAAACAACCAAAGTGATAAATGGATAGTTAAGGGAGGTTGTCTGAACAGGGATTATAATTAGTTTACATACGTACTCCTTAAATAGATAAATACATTACACCTTTCAAAGAATAAATGAAAAATAGAGAGACATACCTGGCTCCAAAACAAGGCTGTATCTTCTGCCACTGTAATAAAATAGATGCAATTGAGGTTCATAAATAAAAGAATAAATACTTAAACATAAAAGGTGACTAAATGCGGGGAAGAAAGATTGCAAATAAATACATGGGCCAAAGATGTTTGTTTTGCCCGTGGGGTTTTAATGAACACAATTAATAAGGAAAACAAATACCCAAAATAAGAAAGACGGACAAATGAGTGAGTGGATGACAGAGTGAATGGTGCTTAATGAAGGAGCAGTAGTGCTTCAGAGACCAGCGTGAAGATGATGACCAGGAGCCCTGATTCATTTGATTCTGTGCTCCTGACTTTATAAGAACCAGAGGATGGCTGGGAATGGTGGCTCATGCCTGTAATCCCAGCACTCTGGGAGGCCGAGGTGGGTGGATCATGAGGTCAGGAGTTTGAGACCAGCCAGTTTAAGATCAGCCTGGTCAACGTGGTGAAATTCCGTCTCTACTAAAAAAATACAAAAATTACAGGCGTGGTGGCACACGCCTGTAATCCCAGCTACTCGGGAGGCTGAGGGAGGAGAATTGCTTGAACCCGGGAACCCGGGAGGTGGAGGTTGTGGTGAGCCAAGATTGCACCACTGCACTCCAGCCTGGGCTACAGAGCAAGACTCTCAGATTTAAAAAAAAGAGAAGAAGAAGAAAGAACCAGAGAAATATAAGGAAGGTGAGAGAAAGAAAGAAAGATACAATTTGGGAAGCAATGAATAAAGAATAAAACAACAGTCAATAAATAGGACTTGTGAATGGAGGCCTTTAGGCCAAAGGTTCTGATTAATTTCAAGCTATGTTACTGATGTCCATAATCAAAGGACTCAGGTCTAAATGAATGAATGAATGATTGGAAGAAAGGGTGGTAGGAAGGTAGGAAGAAAGGAAGGAGGGAAAAAGGGAAGAGAGGAAGGAACATTCTTTCCAGTTCTGTGTTCTAGACAGTGGAATGAAGTGGTCCCCAGGGAGGGTGGCTGTTGGCATGTCATGTGCTTGTCACACGCACTTTCCCTGGCTCAGGAAGACCCTGGTCTTGGGGTGCTGTTGCCCTATCTTGGCTGTGTGGGACATTTCACTGCATCTGTCTCTTCCTCAGTTTCCCCATCTGTAAACTGGGAGTGGCACCAGCTGCCTACTTGGGTTGACCTTACGTGTCCCTGTTGACGGTACCCCATCTATGGCCTGGATAGGCAGGAAGGGCTTGGACCCTGGGCCCCGCAGAAGGTTGCATGAACAAGTGGTGTGAAGCCTGGTGGGTAGCTTGGCCCTTCCCTGGGCATGGGTCACCTGTGCAGGAGGTTTTGCCCGCCAGGGGGCAGCAGAGGGTCAGGGAGCAATAGGCCCTGGGTGGAGCATGGGCCCCGCCTGCTGTGTGCCCCCCTGGGTGTGGCGCCTACTCACATCCAGGGGTTGGTGCAGGAAAAGGCCAGAAGGTGGCCGGGGCACCTGAGAAGGGGGGACCCAGAAGCCCCGGGACCCAGGAGCCCTGGGCAAACCACCAGAAACCTTGTTCTTGCAACTCTCTGCAGTGTGCCCAGGCCACCCTCTGGCCTGGTCTTCCATGGGGCAGGGCATCCAAGCTTCTCAACTCAGGGTTTCCTGGGCAGCAGGTGCACCTCAGCACCCCTGGGGTTGCAGAAGTGGCCTGGGGACCCTGGCTCCCTTGACATGCCATCCTTAGAGCCTGATTCAAGGCCTCTCTGTCTTCTCAGCTGTTTCACGATGTGTTTTGTAACTTGGCGGGATCGCGTTTCACTGTGTTGAGGTTGTCTCTTCTCTGACTCACCCTCCAGGGGACTGCAGGGGCAAATCTGGAGAGTTGCTCATGCTGAAAGTCGTCCCCCAGGGCCTCCCAGGTTCTGTTGAGTCTCCTTTCTCTGTAGTGGAGGAAATGTGCGTAGTTCTGTGTTGTGTGCATGTGTTTGTCTGTAAAAGCAAGGACCAAAGTCTCCCTTGTGACCTCTCAATTCCTATTTGGGACATTTAAAAACACTGGATTCTTAACAAGTGCCTGGAGCAGTAGGAGCACAGCTTGGATGGACTCAGGACGATGGCAGGGAGCACGTGGGAGGCAGGGGAGTGGGGTGGGGCCAGGCGGTCTGGAGCGGTGGGGGTGGCGTCATGCTCAGAGTGACTCTGTAGACACTGGGTGGGATGGGGGGGTGTGGGTGCAGGCATGGATAGGGCTGTTACTCTAGCATGATGCTTGAGGTCTGAGCTGATGGCGGCAAAGTGGGGTGCTCAGGAATCAAAGCTATGGGGTTATAGACAGAATATGAAGAAGGGAGGGAAGCAAGAAGAAGGGGGTGGTTCTCACGCTTCTAGCTCCGGCCGAGTGGATGGCAACAGCATTTAGAAGGCGGAGGACATGGAATTCATGTGCCAGGAGCCACCTTCCGAGCCTCCAGTACCACGTGTCAGGGCCACATGAGCTGGGCCTCGTGGGCCTGATGTGGTGCTGGGGCCTCAGGGGTCTGCTCTTCTCCTCTTTCAGAATCTGGGGCTCCAGGCTCTGCCTTGGCTGGACTGAGGTCTGGGGGTGCACTTATTATCCCTGGGGACACCTGCTGAAGCTTCTCCCTGACAAGCCAAGTGTCGCTGTTGGATGAGGATGGGGCGGGAGGGGCTCAGGGCAGAAGACGACCAGGAGGGTCTTTCAAAAGAACTCATGTACAGCTGTTAAAAAAAGTAAGCAGAAGCTCAGGAAGACTTAAAGTGTGCAGAAGGTGGGGAAGGGAGGGCCCATTGCATGCACCAAGAGAAACTGGAGGGAACAGGTGACTTTGGCTGCTGGGAGAGCCTTATCCCAACATCTAGGGGCTGTCCTGATGGGTCACAGTGGGTCGAACTGAGCCAATGGGAGAAGCTCTGGGGGTAAGTGGGTTTGGGTTGCATGAATTCTCTGTGTCCTTTTGGAAACGCAGAGACCATGAGGGGGCATCAGGGCTCTTAGGGTCTTTGACCCTTAAGAGTTTTGCATCTGGAATTCAAAGGGTCTTTAGTTCTGGGATGCTGAGATTCGGGATAGGGTTCCTAACGGCACAAAAGCCAGGGATAAAATGTCTTTCACGTGCTCCCCACCTGGTTCTTTCTGAACCAGACCCACAAGGTCCGAGTTGCGATCCTAGCGCTCCTGTCTGGTCAGGGCCTATCTTTATGTGTTCGTTCAACTTTTAAAAATGAGAACAAATTCTGTCTCTTGACATTGTCGTTTGCATGCGCCCCACACACAAATCCTTTCCTGGTGACACCAGGAGCTACAACTCTCCTTGGCCTCCTCCTGTGACTCCCAACTCCCTCCTTGGGAAGCTTGGCCTCAGGGCCTCTGGGACAGACAGGTCCTAATGTAAATGGTATGGATGACATTTGACCTAGAGCAGTGGGAAACGCATCCACCACTCAACATTCTGACATGTCACCCATTTTACATTCTTACGGGCATTTTTTTTTTAAAAAAAGTGTCTATTTTTTAATGAGCATCCCTTCTTTAAAAAAACCTAATTGCCATTATTCACCACATACACTTTTTTTTTTTTCTGCATCCTGCCCCTTCTGTTTAATATTCTGTCATCAACATTTTCCCTTGTTCCATTCATCTTCATAACCTCACTGGCTGCGTTGTGCCTTGTTGAGTGGCTATGGCGTCATTCACAGAACCTTTCAGTTATTCTTATGTATAACCATCTTTTAAAAATATTATGAATAATGCCACAACTAACTGCTTAGAACACCCTTTTTTTCATTCTTAAGAATTATGTTCTTCCACCCAGAAATTATCATTGCTTCATTACAGATCAGTTTCCCCTGCTAGACTGTGAGCCCCATATGGGCAAGGAGCTTATTGAATTGGCCTTTGTATCTCTGATGCCCAACATGTCGTAGACTCTAAGTAAATGATGGAAGATTGGATGGAAGAATGGAGGAAGGAGTGAGTGAGTGAGCGTTTGGCTGATGGATAAGAGGGGGAAGGATGGGTGAATACATGGATTGGTGAATGAATGAATGAATGAATTTCCTTTGGTTAAGTCCCTTGAAGGAAAGGCTATGGATCTTTGTATGGATATTGATTAATTTCAGAAGGCTTACAGCATTTTACAATGTTCAGCTATGTATGACTATTTAATTAAGATCTGGCTGGTTTGTGTCTGTTCTAAAGTACTTTTGCATTACTTTAACTTGCATTGCCTTAATTACTAATGACGGGCGAACACTTTCACCTATGTTTGTTAACAAATTGTATTTTCTCTTCTGTGAACTGTTTGTCCAAGCCCCTTGGGTCATGGCTTTCGGAAGAGACTGGTCCCAGGTGTCCTTGGGATGTAGGGAGCCCTTACCTCACTGGAGGCATTCAAGGAACCAGCTAGGTAGCCCTCAGGGAAGATAGTGTTTAGGAGATTCCCATGGTGCGGGGTTGGCCTAGGTGGCCTTTCAGGTTCTTTACAGATCAGTTTTCCCTGCTAGACTGCGAGCCCCATGTGGGGCTTTGCTTATTAGGATTTGCTTATCCCTGGGAAGTGGGTGATGGGGACAAGGACACCTTCCATTGGCAGGTGGAGACACTGCAGGCTGGACCTCCTGGGGGTGCTCATGAACTCTGATCTTGCCCTCCATAAAACCCCTGTGGGACAGGAATAGCTCTCTGAACCTCCAAGGTCCAGACAACCACATCCTAGCACCCTGTACGATCAGTTGGTGGCCTTTCCACCAGCCCAGTCTTTGGGGTTTAACATTCTGGATCAGGACTGACGGGAGAATCCCCTTTTGTTTTTCTTCACCTGGGGCAATTACATTCCAAGGAGCAGAATAAGGGGCATGTTCTGCCCAAAGCATCAGGGCTCACAGGTCAGTCACAGCCATTTGGGGAGGGCACATCACCCAAGGAGGGCTCGCCCTTCTTTCCAGAGCATCCTCCGCTCTCAGCAGAGCTGCTTCTGCCCACCCATCCCTCTACTATAGCACTGAGCACTGTTTTCCTGTGTCAGAATCGCTCACCCACATGTTTAGCTTGGTATCCAAGCTTGGGAGGCTGACGATGACTTTCAACATGAATTGCTCCATCTACCCATCCATGCACTCGGCCTACTTATCTTGACCCCGTGCTTTTGGCTTTTTCTTCTCCTGAAAGCAAACCCTTTCATTTTGGGTGGGCTGTGTAGCACCATGGGCTGTGGTTATGAAGCAAACACCTTTTCTTGTAGCCCCTCCTCTGGGGTTACTGCTCTGAGCACATCCCAGCTGGATCTCATCTGCCACTGTCACCCACGGCTTCTTCCCCATGGTGCTTTCCATGTGTCATACACCACGACTATGACCCAGGGTCGGGGTCCCAGAGTAGCCCTGGGCCAAGCCCTCCACCCATGAGCGGAGAGGTCCTGCCCAGGCCTCGCCTTGCTTGGCGCATGGTCCCTGCCATGAGCTTTGCATTCAGCCTTTCAGCTTCCTCCACCAGATGGCAGTGGTTGTAACTCATCCATTCATTCCTTCATTCCTTCCTTCCTTCACTCACAGCCAATAAACATTAAAAAAAAATTAGCCAGTGCTATACTAGAGCTAGCTCCCAAGGACCCACTGCCACATTGCCTTTTGAAAGGAAACAATGAACATTTTGGTAAAGGGGCTTTGCTTGTGTGTCGGTGACAAGGTGAGATCCCTGAGTCAGCTCAGGCTCGTAGATTCGAGTTCTGTTGCAAGTTTCACTGCCCCTCTGACTTTGTCCCCTGTACAAGTAGGTTGATTAGGAATCAGCCAACTGTGTTCCCTGGGTGCTCAGAAATCACAGCCCATATCCTCGAGAGGCCAAAATGAGAGCCAGGGGTTCCGAGATGAGTGGCTGCTTCTGGCTGTGAGCAGGCTTTCAAGTCATTAGAACACTCTGGCCTTTCCTGGAGGTGATCTTGGAGCCATTCCTGCCCCTTTCAAGAGGAGTTAATGCCCAGCTCTATTTAGAGAAAATTGGGGGAGATGATTGCTCATGTGGGTGATAAGAATCACCTCCCGTGCAGGGGTCTGCGTGGAACACTCCATTGGCAACCCTGGGTGTCCAAGGCACGTGGCATTTTGCAAACTCAGGGCACAGCTCTGAGCTGTCCTGCAGGTCCCAGACCAGGTGAGAACTCCCTAAGTTCCTGCTGCCTCAGTAGGGGGTGAGGCATGGGTCTTGGGGCTTCCACCTGGAATTCTGAATGTTATTCATTGCATTGGAGAGGAAGGAGAGTAGGCAAAGCCAAGACCCGGGAGCTGGACAAACCTGTGTGGTTTAAAGTCACTGTGAGAGCTGGAGTTGAGCCTGCCCTCCGGGGAGGACTGCGGCACCTACCTCGCAGGGCTGTTGTGAGGAGCGATGTAACCGCCATTTTGAACTGTGATTCTGGAAGGGCGGTGTGCGTGTCCCCGGGGGTGTGCCAGGGGAGTGAGGATAAAAGGCCAGGGAGGCAGCCTGTCTCAGGCGGCTGAGTGGGAAAGTGTTTCTCTCTAAACATGGAGGGGTGTATGGTGGGACAGGAGGAATTTTGGCAGGAACTTTCATGCTAGGGGTTTGGGGGACTCTTTGGGCAATGCCCCTGGACCCCCCGGGGGTACGGTTCACGCTCACCTCTGAGAGGCTGGAAACGCCTGGCTGTGCTTTCTGAATGCTGTGTGCTTCCTGCCTCTGTGCCTGGCCTGTGGGCAGCACCTACTTGTGTCCGCCTTCAAAAGGCCCCTCTGGGTGGTGTCCTTTTCCCCAAAATATTAGGCACCAGCCATCAAAGACACTGCATTGTCCCCTCCTCCACCCCTCCCATAACTGACAACTTTTGGGCTCAAGTGCCGGCAGGCTGGGTGCCCAACACAGTGCCTGGCGAGTGGTAGCGCTTGCCTTTCTTTTCTGTTGAATGAATGGATAGCTAATGAAATTGTAACCAATGACAAGCCTTGATGTTTATAACCTTTACTAAGAGATTATTATTTTGCTCTTCATGAACCTGTTAACAACTGCCATATTGTATCTTACGGATGTTTGTATGCCATATTTGAAGAGCAGGAGCCTTGTTTCGGCATCATGTGATGGAACCTGAGCTGTCTGATGAGAATCTGTGTTTTGTGTTAGAAAGAGCCTGGGCCTTAGGATCTGGCAGACCCAGGGGCCACTTAATTAACCTTTTGCCTCTTTGACCCTTGATCTCCTTTTCTCTAAGCCATAGGTCACCAGAAAGCCTACCTCACAGGGCTGTTGTGAGGGCCGAGGGTGGGTGCACTGTAACAGTGCTGTGCAGATGCTGGCTTTCCCTGGGAATGGGCATATGGTGGGGTTTGTCTTGAAAGCATGAGTGATGGCTTTACTAGTCCTAAGTGAATAAAAAGTCAGCCCTGACCTTATGCTGGGATTGCATTTCCCACAGTCAGTGGCATGTGCAAACCAGTGGTGGAGCAGCCTGCAGGTGCTTAGCTATGTGGGCCCAGAGTAAATATTTGTTTGATTGATAAGTGATGGCTTTTTCCTTCCTCAGAGGTTACCCCGCCCCCCGTTCCACCATGGGCTGCTGCCTCTCCCCAGCAGGTTGTAGCTGGCAGGGTTTGCTGTACCTGTCGGTGCCATGAGGGGACGGTCTGTCTGCTTGGAGGGGCTTCTGCAAACATTCATGTATGCCCCTGGTTTCGTTTGTTAGGGAGGAGGAGTGGGGGTGGCCTAGGGAGAGGATGAGGAAGGGGTTCTGGGTGGCATCCTTGGGGTACTAACCCTCCCTTCACCCTGTGCTCTGAATTTCCTCATGGCCCTTTTCTTTCCCTGGTAGAAGGTGCAGAAGGTAGGCTTTGCCACCTTCCCTGGGTCTGGCACCAAGCTTGGGGGTCTTGTACACTTTCCCTTCTCTAACTGGGATGTGGGCCCATTTCCTAGATGAACTTGCTGAGACTCAGGACAGCTGGTATCAGAGCCGGGACTTCCCAGTCTTGCACAAACAACCTGTGCTTTTTTGAGTCCACCAACTAAGGCCTCCTACCTGGTCCGGTTCATCCCTGCCAGCGCCCAGCAGATGCAGCCTGGTGCGTCCCCACCCCTGCCAAGTGCCCAGGAGTGCTCTGGAAGAGGAGTGCAGGGATGAGGAAGGAGGCTGTGCCCTCCAGGGGACTCAGCTGCATTAGAGAAGGTGCTGCTGCGCTGGCGGGGGTCTCCGGACATCCCAGGCAGGGGTCGTTTCTGATCAGGGATCTCTTCACCAGACCACCGTATTCCTTTTCCAGCCCTTGTCTCTTGGCATGTGGGGGTGCAGTATTTGGCTCTCACATCCCCACATTCCAGCTGGTGGGGGTTTGAGCTGGATATTCCTTCTGCTCCCCACTCCCCACTCCTGGTCCCCACCCCATGCAAGGCTCCCTTGCCCCCACTCTTTGTCTCCAGCTTTCACAGCCTCAGTGGGCAGGCACCTGGGCCCCTTGCCGCCCCGGGTCTCATCCACCCGCCTCTTCTTTCTCAGCCTGAGCTTTACTGTGAGGTCTGGGAGTCACACCTTGGTCCCTGCCATGCCTGTCCCCAGGAGCACCCACATGGGTCCCCTGATTCTCCCCTCCCCTGGGCTTTGCTGAGGAGCCCTTGCAGTGTGGCCTTGGTGTCTGCCCCATGCCCATCCCCTGTTCTTGAGAACCTGGAAGCAGAGGGGGCCCCTCCTATTGCTCCCAAGGGGCTCCACAGTAGGAGATTCTGAGTCTGTGTTTAGGTGTCTATTCCTGGATGGGGCTTGGGGTCCCCTCAGGCCAGGCCTGTGTGTGACCTAAGGCTGGGGGGGCTCTATTAGGCACCTAGTGTCCCTTGGAGTTGGGCGGGGCTGGGTCCCGGACTCCTGAGGGCGAGTGGGGAGACAGGCTCAGGGAGATTTCCATGAAGCTGCCCTTGAACCCCTGCTCTGAGGCCTACACTGCCCTGACCCTTTACACCCTGCCTCCTGCACTAGTAGGCGCCTAATAGATGCTCGCCACCTGTGGAGGGCGGGGTTTAAATGGCTGGAAAGAGCTGAGTGGGCTGGTTGGCTAGTGTACGTGCATTTGTTTAAGAGGAAAGGGTGTGTTTCTTGGCAAAGACTCTTCGGAGGAAACTCTGAACTGGGGAAGGGTCTCTACCTGTTCTGGAGCCTCACTGCCCTTCCTACCAGTCTGGGGACAAACTCACTGGTGGGTTTCCCCCAGTGGAAACACAGTGTTTTGGAAATATTTAGATCTAGGATAAAACTTCATCTGGACCAACATGTGTGTGTTGGTGTTGTGGCCCAGGTGATTTTGAGAATGTAGAATACATTTGGCAATTTCCAAATGGAGGGATGACCTGCTCCTCTGCCCCCCATGCCCTCCCTGAGGCTGGAGGCCTCAGAAGCCCATGCCTTGGGAGGAGCCTGTTCCACCTGAGAAGGCTTTGTCCCCACCATTGGTGATAATCAGCGTTGACCTGTGAGGCACCTGCCAGGTTTGGGATGCAGCCTTAGATATTCAGAAAACTGGGGGTTGAGGAGTGGGGGGATCAGACCCCAGAGCTTGAGTCCTTTTGTCTGTCTCAGTCCCGAAGAATGGTGCATGGGTACCAGGTAGGTTACCTGAACCACCCTGAGCCTCGATTTTCCCACCTATTAGAAACGGGGTAATTCATGACAGTGTCTGCTCGGGAGATGGCCGTGACCCCAAGAATCCTGGCTGCATGCCTTAGGCTGGCTCGTGAGACTCAAGGTCTGGGTTCAAGGCCCCCCCAACCCCTTCTGACTGTGTGGCCTGGGCGAGTTTGCTGTTTTTAACCTGGAAAGCATCACACTTGCCTGGCACGGTTATTGTGGGATTCAATGAGATTGTTTGTGTGAAATAAATGCTTTGTGACCTGGCACACAGGCGCTCTCACCCCGGCTCTCCTGGTGGGCCTGGACCGCTGGGTACTGGCTGCAGAGGCCCTTGTGCTCCTGGAACTGTCTGCGCTGGTCCCAGGGACTCTCGGGCAGAATGGAGGGCAAGGGGGGAAGCACCAGCCCGCTCTGGGGAGACAGTGGCAGAGGGAAGGGTTTGCTTTTAAATACAGACACTCAGCAGGTTCAGATGGGAGATGATCAGAGGGGAAATGTTTACAAGGAGGAGGAAGAGTCCGAGTTTTAAGAAAAACACCAAAGCTGGATAGGTTGGGCAGAGGAGCTGGGGATAGCGTTTAGAAAGGATGAGATTCCTGGGTTCTGGGTTATCAAGGTGAGAGAAATCAGGGGTTGCCAGCTGTAGGTGGGCGTCAGGACCAGAGTGATGCTTCCAGAAGTTTCTACAAGTGGGCAGAGTCCAAGGTACGGCAGGGTACACCAGAAGTTGAGGGGCACTAGGTAGACGGGCTGAGCTGGTGGCTGGGTGCTCCCCTCACCCTCCATGCTGCTAGGAGCCCCTGAGCACGGACTCGCTCTCTTCTCCTCCCTCCTGGGGCCTGCCTGTCTGTCTGTGAACTCTTGTCGGCCAGCGAGGCCGGGAGCAGGTGGCCTTCATCTGCAACTGTGTCTCTCTCAGCCTCCACAGCCACGGGGACGCCCTGCACCTATTCCCACGGGACAGGCTGGACCCAGAGACTCTGGACCCGGGGCCTCCCCTTGAGTAGAGACCCGCCCTCTGACTGATGGACGCCGCTGACCTGGGGTCAGACCCGCGGGCTGGACCCCTGCCCACCCCACAGGAACCCCGAGGCCTAGGGGAGCTGTTGAGCCTTCGGTGTCTGCATGTGGGAAGTGGGCTTGTTCACCTACCTCACAGGGCTGTTGTGAGGGGCGCTGTGATACGGTTCCAAAGCATGGGCTTGGCGCACCCCACTGTGCTCTCAATAAATGTGTTTCCTGTCTTAACAAAAACAGTGATGGGTGTGCTACTAATATAAGGAGGGATGAGTGTTGGGCGTCCTGTCTCACTGGGCAGTGTGATGGGTGGGAGGGTGGGGAACCAGCTTGAACCCCACACAGCTGCCAGCACCCGACCCTGCCCACTGAGCTCTCAAAGGGGAGGGTGGCTCTTGGAGGTCCGGAGGTTGACACGTGCTTGGATGAACTAACGTCTGTCTGGTCGCCTCCTTCTCCTGATCGTGGGATGCCAGGCTTCTTTCCAGAAGGGACTGGACAGAAGGAGGTGGGACAAGTCTGGTTTTGGTGGTGGAGAGGGGTTCTGAGTTGAGCTCACTGTGTGAGTCCCTGGAGCCCCAGAGAGGAAGCTCCCTTGGGGCTTCGAGTCTTCCTCCTCCTCTTCTCACATTCCCCAGGGCTGGGCTGAGTGGTCATCATGCTTGACCTGATGTTGAGCGATGGCCAAGATGGCCCAGCCAGGCTGGGGCTAAACTCATTCCTCAAAATGGCTCCTGAGCAGGGCTCTGTGTATAGGCTCCTAAGCAGGGCTACAGAGGTAGAGCCTCAGGCCCATCCCTGCCCGCGGCAGGAGTGCTGGCTGAGCCGGGGAGGTGAGCCTTCCTCCCTGCAGAGTGCTTTCTGTGAGCAGCCTGCGGCTGGGCTGAGTGGAGGCACTGAGGGCAAGGGGCTGAAGGGTGCTAGACCTGAGTCAAGATGGATCCTGAGTCTGCACACCTGGCTTTGCTGCAGCAGATGATAAGGACATGCTCCCTGTTGGGAAGGAGAGACCGACTGCTTTTGCTGCCACAGCCACCATGGCCATCACAGCTACCACGGCCACCATGGCCACCACCACTACCACCACCATCACAGCCATGGCCGCCACCGCCACTGCCACCTCCTCCTCCTTCTCCTTCCTCTCCTCCTCCTTCTCTTCTTCTTCCTCCTCTTCCTCCCTCTTTTCCTTCCTTCTCCTCCTTCCTCCTCTTCTTCCTCCTCCTCTTCCACTTTCTCTTCTTCTTCCTCCTCCTCCTTTCTCCTCCTCCCTCTTCTTTTTTCTCCTTCCTCCTTCTCCCTCCTCCTCTTTCTCCCTCTTCTCCTTCCTTTCCTGCCTTCTTCTCTTTCTTTTCCTCGTTCCTTTTTCCTTTCCTTCTCCCTCCTTCTCTTTTCCGTCTTCTTCCTTTTTCTCCTCCTCCTTCCTTCCCTTCATTTGTTTCTCCCTCTTCCCCCTCCTCCTCTCTCTTTTTCTTCTCCTTCTTCCTCCTCCTCCTCCTGCTTCTCCTCCTCCTCTCCCTCACAGGGAGGTATCTCAAGAGAACTGCAGGCAAGTCCAGCCATAAGTGCACAGGACTGAGCATGGCCCCTTTGCTGAGAGAAACAACTGCCTTGAGGATCATGGCCATGACTTCACAAAGGAGACCTGACCCAGCCCCTGATGGAGATGGTGACATGGATGGCACTGAGTGATGACCCAGGCAGCAGTGAGAAGAGGAGGAGATGGCCTTCAGCGTGCACCCCACCTAGACGAGTCAGTCTGTGCTCAGCCAAGACCAGGCTGGGAGTCCAGGAGAGTCCTGTGTGGTGAGCAGAGTGTCAGCCTTTGATGAAACTCAGGTGTCCAGAGCAAGCCACCCACTGGTGTTCCAGAGCCAAGATCCCAGCTTCAGCCTCTGTTGAACCTTGGGCATTCAGAATGAGCCGCCCGACTTTTGATGTCCCAGAGCTAAGACTCAGTTCCAGCCTCTGATGATGAAGCTCAGATGTCCAGAAAGAGGGACCTCCATGATGTTCTAGAGCCAGGACTCCAGATCCAGCATCTGATGATGCTCAGATGTCTAGAAAGAGGAACCTCCTTGATGTTCTAGAGCCAAGACTAAAGATCCAGCGTCTGATGCTCAGATATCCAGAAAGAGGGACCTCCTTGATGTTCTAGAGTGGGGACTCCAGATCCAGCGTCTGATGCTCAGATATCCAGAAAGAGGGACCCCTTGATGTTCAAGAGCCAGGACTTCATAGATCCAGCATCTGACGATGCTCAGGTGTCCAGAAAGAGGGACCTCCATGATGTTCTACAGCCAGGACTCCAGATCCAGCATCCGATGATGCTCAGATGTCTAGAAAGAGGAACCTCCTTGATGTTCTAGAGCCAAGACTAAAGATCCAAGGCCTGATACCAGGACATTCAGAAAGAGGGACTCCTCCTTGATGTTCTAGAGCCAGGACTCCAGATCCAGTGTCTGATGCTCAGACGTCCAGAAAGAGGGACTTCTTGATGTTCAAGAGCCAGGACTTCAGATCCAGCATCCGACGATGCTCAGGTGTCCAGAAAGAGGGACTCTGTGATGCAGGACTCCAGATCCAGCATCTGATGATGTTCAGAGGTTCAGAAAGAGGAACCCTTGATGTCTAGGAGCCAAGACTAAAGATCCAGCGTCTGGATGCCTGTGGGGATATCCAGAAAGAGGGACCTCCCTTGATGTTCATCCAATGATGCTCAGACGTCCAGAAAGAGGGACTTCTTGATGTTCTAGAGCCAGGACTCCAGGTCCAGCCTCCAGTGAAGCTCAGATGTCCAGAAAGAGGTACCTCCTTGATGTTCTAGAGCCAGGACTCCAGGTCCAGCCTCCAGTGAAGCTCAGATGTCCAGAAAGAGGGACCTCCTTGATCTTCTAGAGCCAGGACTCCAGTTCCAGCCTCCAGCGAAGCTCAGAGGTCCAGAAAGAGGGACCTCCTTGATCTTCTAGAGCCAGGACTCCAGGTCCAGCCTCCAGTGAAGCTAAGATGTCCAGAAAGAGTTACTACCTTGATGTTTTAGAGCCAGGACTCCAGCTCCAGCCTCCGATAAAGCTCAGATGTTTAGAATGAGGGTCCTCCTTGATGTTCTAGAGCCGAGACCCAGCTATAGTGCTTAATGAAGATCAAGTGTCCAGAAAGAAGTGCCTCCTTGATGTTCCAAAGCCAGGATTCCAAGTCTATCATTTGATAAAGATCAAGTGTACAGGAAGAGAGACCTCCTTGATGTTCCAAAGCCAGGACTTCAACTCAAACTTTCGAAGAAGGGCAGATGTCCAGAAAGAGGGACCTCTTTGATGTTCGAGGGTTGGGACCCAGCTCCAACATCTGACAAAGCCCAGATTTCCAGAAAGTGGGAACTCCTTGATGTTCCAGAGCTGAGGGACCTCCTTGATGTTCCAAAGCTAGGACTTTAGCTCTAGCTTTCGATGAAGCTCAGATGTGCAGAAAGAGAGACCTCCTTGATGTTCTAGGGCTGGAACCCAGCTCCAACCTCTGACAAAGCTCAGATGTCCAAAAAGAAGAGTCTCCTTGATGTTCTAGAGCCTGGACTCTAGCCCTAGCCTCTAATGAAACTCAGATATCCAGAAAGAAGGACTTTCTTGACATTCTAGAGCCAGAACTCCATCTCCAGCCTCTGATGAAGCTCAGATGTTCAGAAAGGGGGACTTCCTTTATGTTCCAGAGCCATGACCCGCTCCAACCTCTGACAAAGCCCAGATGTCCAGAAAGAGGGACCCCCTTGATGTTCTAGAGCTGGAACCCAGATCCAGCCTCTGAGGAAACTCAGGTGTCCAGAACTGGTGAGAAAGCCTCAAGGCTGTGGGCTTCCCTGGGCAGGGATAGGTGTGACCAAGTTTGAATTGAGACTGGAGAGGGCAGACAACACTCTTCTGTGCAAGGGTGGCCTACAGCATTTCTCAATAGTGACACTAGCATAAAGACGGGTCCCAGTTGCAGAAGGAGAGATGTGGAGAGGGGACTCCCTGTGGGAGGAAGAGTATTAGGAAGAACATGGCAGCAGAAATCATGGATTGCAGATGGGGTGCCTTCGATGAAGCCTGCCTGAGGGCGTGTAACACTGCAGCAAAGCACCGTTTTATGCCTTTTAGTTGTGCTGGACTCATGGCTGGCCACACACCAACCTTGACCCACAGGGCTGCCAAATTGGCTGGACCCTGGAATGTAACCCAAGCTAGTTTCTGCGGCTTAGCTCCTCTCCCAGTGAAAGGTGCTAAACCCCCACTTGCCAGCCCAGTGTAAAGCTGCAACCTTGGGGCGAGTCAGATCTGGTTGCCTCCTTCTAGCAACAGAAGTTCACCTAGGTTAGGACTGGGACAGGGTCAGGCTATCACAATGGGTGTGAAGACAGCATGAATGGCAAAGGAGGCCCCCAAATACCTAGGGACATGGATGCTAATGTCTCAGGTGAAGCTGGTTTGGGGCTGGAGCCCTGCCCTGAGCACCTTGACTCTACCACTTGCCCTCCAGGATCTCCATTGACACCAGACTGTCCATTAAGCTGAAGAGAGATAGTGAGTAAAGAAATAGGGCAGGAATACTGGCTTGCTCAGAAGCCATAAGAGCATTATAGGTAGACAGAGTCCAAGTGATGAAAAATGTAGACTTGGGGAGGAGAGAGTGTTGAATGCTATTCAGGGTGTTTGAGCTCTGCAATACCCAGATTGGGAGAGAATCTGATCTCACCAGTTTTGCCATTCAGACACAGCTATGAGAATGGATCCTAGAAGATGATTTACTTCATTCAGCTGGAGTCTGGAGGAAAAGGGAGCAGCTAGCAAGAATTCTTGAAAAACATACCCTAATGATGCCACATCATTCTGGTGATATTTCCTAGAAACTCATTAGAACTTGGAACTATGCAAACAAGAACTTCTTTGATGAGTAACTGGAACTTGAGACTTGGGATTGAATGAAGGAGAAATGTCATATTAGAGGACTGCGTCCCCGCTCCCCACCCTCATTTGGCCAAGTTATTTTAGGAAATTTCCAAGAACAAGCAATTGGAATCACTCGTTGCTGATTTCCTAGAAGTCTCCACAACAGATTCTGAAGCCAAATGCAAAATGGGCGGGCCCAGCTTGTGAGGCTTGTGAAGAAAATGTGACTCCTACTCTATAAATTCATTGACCTCAGGGAGCAAGACTCAGAAGTACAGCTGCGTTAGGGAAAATGAGGACAGAACAGAAGGTCTAGATGGCCAGGCAGAGCCCCATTGCAAGGGCGAGCCTTGAGATGACTGTGGGCCCTCCCCTGCTGGCAGCCACAGCTTGCCTCAGACTCACCCCTCAGAGCCTGCTTCTCCGTCACTCCCTTTGTCTTTCTCCTGCCCATCAGAGGGATGTTCTCCAGCCTCCTGTGTTGCTACCTGGCTTCCATGGGCCATGGCCTGAGCCAGGCTGTGGGCTCCGGGTGACTGTCCCTGAGGTATGGTGAGCTTCCTGAGTGGTGGCCACGTGGCAAAGTGGATCCATCGCAGGGAAGTGGGCGATCACTGGGGGAGAGGAAAATCATGGCTTTCTTCCTTCCCAGGAGGGGCTGAACTGGGCTCCCAATTTCCCTGACACTCCCAGCTCAGCTTGTAGAGGAATCAGGGAATGGAGATGCCTTGGGCTGCAATTTTCTTTCAGATGACTGTAATTTTCCCCTCTTATCCTCACGGGTAGCTGCCGTGGGACAGGGGCAGGCGGGCGCTCTGAAAGCGTTTCCTCAAGCTCCCCTTCAACGCAGGGCTGTTCTCACGTGCCCACCAGCCAGCAGGAGGTTGTGCTTCTAATTGTGACCCCCTACTTCTCAGAAGACACTTCGGACTCCACCGCCGCCTCCATACCCAACAATGGCGTGCAGCATTTCGTGTGACTGAAATGGAAATCCAACCTGGCCCTCCAGGGCCTCAGTGAAGCCAGTCCCAACCACAGCACATGATACCCTCTGCAGAGGCCGGGCTCATGAACGGCCTGGGTGGGTGGAGGTGGGTTGAGGGGACAGGGTGGGTAGGGCAGGGGAAGGTAGGAGGACAGTGACCAGCTGGTCCAGAGAGTCCTGCCAAATTCAATCCAGATGTTACTGGATTAATCAGCCAAGGAGGGGGAGCCCCGCCCCCACCCCATGGAGACATTGATGAGCCCCATGGGATAGCTGTGGCTTTCCAGGCAGCCCACAGACCTACAGCTGCCTGTCGGCAGCCAGGGCCTTCTGGGCAGAGCACCTCGAACCCCAAATTGCCCTGGGAGGGTGGGTTTTTGGTGTCAGCTTAGTTCAGCTCAGCCGGCTTTTATAGAGCACCCACTGGCTGGCTCATTGGGGTGATGCTGTCGTGGGGTAGATGAGCAGCAAGGCAGATGCACCAGGGTTGGGTGCAGGCAGCACTCCATGGGGGCGTGCACAGGGCCCCTGCTTTTCAAGCAGAGGTGGACTGAAGGCTGGGCTTGCAAGGGGGTGGGCTGGGGTGGGCGCTGGCAGGGAGTTCTGAAACATTACCTATATACCTGCACTTTACAAAGCACTTTATATGTTTGCCTGGTGTTGGCTGATGGTGCAAGGAGTGAGTGGAGATGCCTGTCTGTGGCCTGGGTGCTAGTTAGTACCCCCATGTCAGGTACAGACCCTGGGCTCAGAGTGGGCAGAGGCTGTCCTAGGGATTCTTGAATGTCTATGGGGGGACTGGGATTCCCTTCCTGGGACCAGCGGGGGCTCTTCCTGAGATGCTATGGCCGGTGGCCTTCCTCCCCCAGAATCACAGGGCCATATGCTAGGAGGAAAGACCTTGTAAACTCCAGACCTGACCTCCTGGGACCTGAGGTTAGTTACCCAGGTGGGGATTTGCCTCTCTTGCCCTTCATTTAGAATTGGCTGTGAGCCCCTAAGGGCCAGGCCTTAGCCAAAAGCCTGCACGCAGCCTGGTGCTCCTGCCGAAGTGCTGCCTCTGGAGGGTTTCTGCAACTTGGGACTCCTGGCAGTGGGGCTAGTGTCCCCCACTCATCCCTGCTCCTGCACAGTCCCCAGCACTAGGTGGGCACCCTCTAGTGTGGCGTGAATGGGCTCCTATGCCCATTAGCCCCGGGTTAGGCTCGGATGTATGTACTGAGCTCCTGTTATGGGAGGGCTCAGAGACAGGGACCCCTGGCCTGGGAGGGGGTAGCTGTGTGCATATGTGTGGGTGCGTGTGCCTCCATGAGCCTATGTGTGCCTTTGTGAGCCTGTGAGTGTGTGAGCATGCCTGATGCACATGTATGTGGGTATGTGTGCCTCCGTCAGCCTGTGAGTGTGTGAGCATACCTGGTGTGTGTGTGTGTGGGCGCACGTGCCTGTGAGTGCATGCATGTGCAGCTCTGTGCTTGTGTGTATGTGCGTGGGTGGGAGACAGATGGTGGAGAGCGACTGGGAGTGGGCAAGAGTGGATCTGTCCCTAAGCCTAGAGCACCCTGGGTGCCGATGCCACATCCATATCCTGCCCCCAGACCTGCTTCCCAGAGTCACCCATGCCTATACCCCCTGTGGCCTTGCCCACCAGTCCATCTGTGTGTCCAGGTCTGCCTCAGTGAACAGAAGAGTGAGAGTCTTGGCCCTCGAACCCCTAGTCTTCTCCATGCTTCTCCACCTCCCCCACTGCCTCTTCTTGGCAAAGCAGCTGGAGTGAGACCTGGGCTGAGGCCAAGGGTGGGCGTACTGTGCCCCCATGGGCTGCAGACACCATCCTCTCACCAGCTCTCCCTCCTGTATCCTAGAGTGGAACCTGCCCCCATTGCCCACTCCTTAACCCCTACTCCCTTGTCTGGGGTTCTGGCCATCCCCCCACCCCCACCTGCTAGTCTCCAGCTTCCAAGGCAGCTCCCAAGACAATGGGTTGAATAAGGGGCAGGCTGGGTCCTGTGCCTAGCCCCTCAGCTCCCCCAGCCGCTGCATGGGGCATCTGCTGCTCTGTGGCGCTGGCTGGGGAACCTCAGAACCAGATGGGACCTCCTAGGCCTCGGCTGCTGCATCACGCTCTGGACTGGGCCTTGGGCCCGGACGACACCTGTGCCCGCCATGCCCTCTGGCCAGATGCTGCACCCTCCACCCAGCCTCCAGGTGAGTTCTCGCCGTGCCCATGGTGCCCCACCCTCCTCAGCATCCAGGTGATGCACCTACCTGAGGTTCTGAATGCAGAGGGGAACTGCTTGCCTTTGTGCTGCGTATTTATGCACTGATTTCAATTGAAGGGTGCCCAAAATGACATCAGGCTTTTTCTGAAAAAGTCTGTTTTGCCCGATTGGTTTGCCAGTGAGGTTCAGAGTAGACAAATGAAAATGAGCTGATTCCACACCTCTGAGGTTTTGACAGGTGCTCCAGATGTAGCATTTGTCACATTTATATGCTGTAGTGTATGCCAGAGGCCACCTCATCGCAACTTTGTAGACTTCCTATTAAGTTTTATGGCCTATTTAAAAATGGGCTATGGGACAGGGAGATCCGTGGCTTTCCAAAATCCCTTCATGGGGTCTGCAAGCAGAAATGTCGGCTGCCCCCTGTTGCAGGGCACGCCCCGCTCCTCACTGGCAGGGCTCTCGGGCTCACTGATTGTTCTCTGAGCTTCGCACACGACCGATTTTCTGTTAATGCAACTGCGTGAGTTGGGTAGCGGGGGCGTCGAGCCAAACGCTGGGCTGGACGGGAAAGGCTCCTGCTTCATGTCCCACCTTGACCCTCAGAGGTGTCCAGGCCCAACTCTTGGGCCCTGGCTTCCTCCTCTCCCTCTCGTCTTTGGGGGGTCCATTTCATGCATGTCTGTTACCATGGACTCCATCATCACGGCTCCCATCACCTCCATCTGGCCTTTGTCATCCTGGGCACAGCATCTCATCTCTGGCCATCCCAGCCTCCATCACCCGCCTCACCTCCATCATCCTCGCTTCGGGGCTCATTCTGGCCTCCAGGGCTTTGTACATGGTAGGCTTTCATTCATTCGTTTGCACATTCGGTGAAGGTCTACTGTGTGCCAGGCCCTGTGCCAGGCATCGTGTAGATGGACGTTGCCCTTGTGAGTGCACGCCTCGGGGAGACACACGCCAGCCGGTGGATGGCAGGAGAGCCTGGGCCAGGGCTGGGGTTGGGGTGTGGGTGTGGGCATGGGCGCAGAAGAGGGCGAGCTGCTCTCCAGAGGGGTGGGGTCAGCTGGGGTGGTGGGCAGGGGGTGGGGACGCGGGCTCAGCTGAGGTCCCGCTGTGTGGAGCCTGGGGGGAGAGATAGCACGTCCCCTCTCTATTCCCCACGGGTCATCTCAGTAATGGCTGCAGGAGTTCAGGGGTCCCTAGATTGTTCCCAAGGTCCTCACTTCCAAGTCCTTGGCAAGATTCCTGCACCCTAGGAGCCTTCTGGCACCTGAACTCTGCCACCTGGTCTGTTGGTCAGCCTCTGCGCTGCCCACCTTGGTGGGTGTCATTGGATTGTTAACAATGTGCGTTTTGCTCTAAAATGATGGTGATTGAGGATGGGAATTATTTTGTCTATTGATTTTAATGTTTTCTTTTTTGTGTGTGAAGTGTTTGTTGTGAAATATCTATTTTGGAAGATTTTAGGTGTTGGAAAGCACCCTGTGATGCCCTGGGGTGAAGGGATATGGACTCCCCGGGACAAAACAGTGGACTCTGAGGTCCTCAGGGGCGCCTGCCTTTAAGGACTGGAGAACACTCAGTGTTCGGGGGCCTCTGTGGTCTTTATAGATGTCCCATGTTTGTTGAGGAAATGTTACTTTTGCTGGATGAACTTCTGAAAAACGTTTAGAATTGTTTATCTGCATGTTTTACTTCATTCAGAATTAGAATCGGTGGCATGTAGATATGCTTCTGGGTCTACTGAGATGAGGCAGGCTGCCTGGGTCTCCGCCTTCAGCTCAGGACACCCGTGATTCCCCTGGGAGGGGCTTGCTTCATTAGATGTTCACAAGGTTGAAAAGTGTCCCAGCCTCAAGTGTCACGTGGAGCCTCTCACACATGCATCACCAGGAGCGCCTCCTCCCCCATCACTCTGACCCTGCCCCACAGTAGGGGGGACGTGTCACACTAGGCTCCTCCTCAAGTCATGTGTCACATGAGACCCCCCCATGTGTCACTTCCAGCCCTGACTGCTCAGTGTCACTTGGAGCCTTTTGCCCCTCCAATGTACCACTTGAACTGTCCCCAATCCATGTGACACACCGAATCTCTGTGTCCCACTGAGTTCCATCTGCACTCATGTGTCACACAGTTCCACCCTCATGTCTCAAGCTGAGTCACTCCCACGTCACATGTCACAGAGAGGTCCTGTCGCCTCCCTTGAGCCATCCTGAGAACCTTCTTTCTCCGCTTTGTCCCATGGAATCCTCTTTTACCCAGGGTTCCTCCTCAGCACCTTACCCACCTGTGTGTCCCATGGAGCTCTCTTCCTCCACCTGGGGTTCATCCTCAGCTCCTCCTCCTCCCATGTGTCATCTTCAGAGCTCCTCCTCCCTTGTGAATGTCCCATGGGGCTCCTCCCCCCATGTGTCATCCTCAGACACTCCTTCACCTGTGTGCCCCATGGAACCCCCTTCTTATCTCATGTGTCATATTCAGCACCTTCTCCATCCTTGTGTCCCATGGAGCTCCTCCTCCTCCCATGTGTCATCCTCAGCTCCTCCTCCTACCTGTGTGTCCCATGGAGCCCCTATCTCTTCCCATGTGTCATCCTCAGCTTCTTCTCCCTTCCGTGTGTCCTCTGGAGCCCCTCTTCTTCCCATGTGTCATCCTCAGCTGCTTCTCCCTTCCGTGTGTCCCATGGAGCCCTTTCTCCTCCCATGTGTCATCCTCCGCTCCTCCCTCTCAGGTGTCCCATGGAGCCCCTCCTCCTCCATCCTTGTGTCATCTTCAACACCTCCTCCACTCATATGTCACATGGAGCCTCCACCCATGTGACACAAACAATTTCTCATCTACTTGTATCACACTGAACTTATCTTTCTTAAGGGTGTCACAGCAAGCCCCACTAATGTCGCAGGATGCCCCTCTCCCACTCTTGTTGCACACTGACTTCCTTCCACCACTTAGGTGTCACTCTGAGCCTGTTCTCTGCGTGTGTGTCACTACGAGCCCCATCCATTCAGCTGCTCTCTGAGTTCCTCCTCTAATCATGTGTCACACATGGAGTCTCTCCCCACACTCATATGTCGCACAGAGTGCCTCTCCCCATCCATGTGTCACACTCTCTCCAACATGTGTTACTCAGAGCCCTTCCCTGACTCCTGTGTCACCTGGAGCCCGTGTCCCTATCAATGTGTTACACCGAGTTCTTTCCTGCTCATATGTCACATGAAGCTCCTCCTCGACTCACAAGGCACACAGAACCCCTGCCCATTTGTCGAATGGAGCCCCTCACCCCATGCATGTATAGCACTGAGCCATTCTCCCACCCAGGTGTCGTACTGAGCTCCTTCTCCACTGATGTGTTGCATGGACTCCTTGTGACTGTTGTCACACGGAGCCCCTCCCTTCACCCTTGTGTCTCACTGGGCATCTGTTCCCAACCATGTGTCCCATGAGATCCTCCCCCACCCACGTGTCACACGAAGTCCCCTTTCTTGTGTTACTCCGAGTCCCTTCCCTCATATGTCACACAGAGACTCTTCCCACCCACGGGTCACACCGAGCCCCTTTTCTGTTTCACATTCCACCTCTCCTTCACTCATGCGTCATGAGGAGCCCTTTCCCTACTAATGTGTCACCTGAGCTTCTCTCACATGTCACTCAAAGTCTCCCCCTTTCCATGCATCACCCAGAGACCTTCCCCCCACCCAGGCATTGCCCTGAGCCCCTCCCTTACTTATGTGACATGGAGCCCCTCTCCACACCATGTGTCGCACAGAGCTCCTCACCCTCTCATGTCATAATTAGCTCCTCTCCATTGGTGTTTCACAGTGGACCCCTCTCACATGTCAGAATGAGCCCCACCCCCCACCCACGTGGGACACTAAGGGTCATATGTCACATGGAGCCCTCCTCTACTTACGTGCCATATCGACTCTACCTCTGTGGGTCACACGAGTCCTTTTTTTCCTTCATTTGTCTCACAGAGCCCTTCTCTTCACCCATGTGTCACACTGAACACCCTCTCACATAACATGGAAACTCTCCTCACTCACGCGACACACGGAGGCCTCTTCCATCCACGCGTCACAATGAGCTCTTCCCGTGTTTCAGAGGGAGCTCCCCTTCCTATCAATGGGCATCTCCCGCACATAGATGTCACCCATGTGTCATGACAAGTCTCCCTTCATGTGTCACACCCAGCCCCTCCTCCACCCATGTGTCACACCCAGCCCTTCCCACCTGTGTCACACCCAGCCCCTCCCCCACCCCCCCCTTCCATGTGTCACATCAACCCCCTCTCGACCCATGTGTCACACCAACCCCCCTCCACCTGTGTGTCACATGGAGCTCCTTCCCCACCAATGTGTCACACCAACCCCCTCTCCACCCATGTGTCACACCAGCCCCCTCCTCCACCTGTGTGTCACACCAACTCCCTCCTCCCCCCATCTCCCCCCATGTGTTACAGGGAGACCCTCCTCCCTCCATGTGTCTGTCAATCTGAGCCCCTCCTCTACTCATGTGTCACTCTGAGCCTCTTTCCCACCTCCATACCCTCCCCTGACCTCTACCTCTTAATCCTTAAACCCATTCCCTAAAGGTTTCCCTCCATGGGCTCTTTCAGAGAATTTTATATTGTCAGGTCATTTATTCACAGATAGGTTTTGACCACCTGCCATGCGCCTGGCTGTGTGTCCCTGTGAATGTGTGTTGGTGGTGTGGGTGGCTGGGGAGTGTAGGACAGGGCAGGCAGTATGGTGGTTGAGAAAGATGTCAAGGAATAAAGGAAGGTGTTTTGGGGATACAACTTTATTGAGATGTAATCTGCATACACACAATCCACCCATTAAAACTCATAGCAAAGTGTGTCTTAGTTATTCAGATATCTGCAACTATCGCCATAATCAATTTAAGATCATTTTCATCACCCCCAAAAGAACTCCAGAGCCTTCAACTGTCACCCTCATCCTACATGCACACCCCCCAGGCCTCAGCAACCAAAAATCTACTTTCTGTCTCTGGGAAATTATTTAAGTCCCTCTGGACTTCATGAGTCCTCACTGGGTCCCCAGAGGTGCCTGTTGCAACCCATTTCACAGATGTAGAAGGCAAGGCTGGAGAAGTTCCAGGGAGTCAAAGCAGTGGATGGGTGGGGTCTAGCCCCTGATTCAGGCCTGGGCCAGAATCAGACCTGCCTCGCCTTTCACTTCTCCACCCTCCATCCCCTGGCCTGGCTCCACAGTCATCTGGGGGCTCTGTGGGGCTAAGGGAGGCCCAGGTCCTGGCCATACGAGGAGGTAGGGCAAGGCTGGGCAGGGGGGGCAGGTACCCCAGTGCTGCAGGTGCCCAGCAGTGGGTGGCACTGCCTGGGCTGGCTGTCCCTTGCTGTCACTGCTCTAACCACTAGCAGCAGGCGTCCCCTCTGCCATCCGAGCGCTTGCACTGCGCTTCCGGGAGGAGGGTTGCGGCCCGTAGTCAGTAGTTGGGGGGTGGGAACGGCTTCATACAGGAGTTGATGCACAGTTATCCAGCTCCTATATGATGCCTTTCTTCATCCCCTTCAACCACGCGCAGCCCCCGGACCCTCCTCTGCACCCTTGGCTGCACGGGGACGCGTCCTCAAGTCCGCTGCTCTCCTACCAGCCTCTTCCCGGCATGCTCCTTGGGCTATTCTCTCTCTCTTCCGCAGCTCTCTGAGTTCCTGGAGGGGAGGGCCTGGGGCTGGGCCATCTCTGAGGCCCCTCCTTGGCAGGGAACTCTGCTCCTGGTGGGACACCCCCCTGGGCTGACTCTACAGCCAAGGGCAGATAGGCCAGAGTGGGAGTTGGGTAGCCCTGGGGCTTCTCCCACTGAGGAGCTGGGGCTGTGCTCCCACATGGAGCCCTCCAAAGGGACCCGGCTCACAGGATAGACGGACAGACGTTGGAGAGATGGTGCCCCTTTGTGCCCAGGGTGGAGGAGGTGGGGCTTTGACAAAGCAGGGCTGGCCCTTTCTGTGCCCCAAGAGGAGGGTCTCCTCGAGGGGTCTCTGCCTCTACCCAGGACTCTTTCATGACCAGGAGGCTGAGGCCCCTCACAGGCGGCTTCTTACTCTCTCCTTAAACCTGTTCTGGAGACATTTCCCCTTTCCCCAAGGATTCCCAACTCTGGGTCCCCAGAAGCTGTCAGCTGGACCCTCTTCTTCTGCTGTGCCCACCCTGCCCAGGCTGGGTACCTGAGGGTGCCCAATGGCAACATGAGCAGGGGGCATGGCGGTGGCCCCTGGTTCTTGGACCTCTGTCTTCTGCCTCTCCGACTAACTCAGGTCCTGTGCATGGCAGAGGTGACCCGCACCAAGCCCTGTGATACTGGCATCATTAACCCCATTAACAAGCCACGACAGCCAGCCCAGGCATGAGCATCTGGGCAGCAGGGCAGCGAGTGCGGGGAGGGATGTCTTGCAGCAGCTGAGGCCATTAGAGAGGACAGGAGGGTGCAGGAGGGAGCACCCTCTTCCCTGCCCTCCCCACTCACCTCCCATCTTCCCTTCCTCACCCCTCCTCCCCCATGCACCCCTTCTTCCAGCAGGAGGGAGCACTCTCTTCCCTGCCCTCCCCATTCACCTCCCATCTTCCCTTCCTCACCCCTCCTCCCCCATGCACCCCTTCTTCCTGCAGGAGGGAGCACCCTCTTCCCTGCCCTCCCCACTCACCTCCCATCTTCCCTTCCTCACCCCTCCTCCCCCATGCACCGCTTCTTCCTGCAGGAGGGAGCACCCTCACCCCTGCCCTTCCCACTCACCTCCCGTCTCCCCTTCCTCACCCCTCCTCCCCCGTGCACCCCCTCCCTTCCTGGTCTGCCCCTCAGCTTCTGTGGTGTCAGGATGGGTGTGCTTGTCTTTGTCGATCAGGCAGGTGGCCGGGGTCTGGGCGAGGCTTACTGCTTGGGTCTGAGGTCAGTGCCGATGGGCTTAGGGCGTAACTAGGGTCTTGTCGGCCCCGCAGCAGGGCTCTGGGTGGGTGGGTGGAGCTTAGGAGTGGGGGTGATGGCTTCTGTCTGTTGTCTTTCTCTTTTTCACTTTGGGAGCAACCAGGGTCACCAGGTGGGCAGGAGGGGACCTCACGTCTCTGCCCTGGGCAGATTGTTTGGAGCTGGCCAAGCTCCTAGCACAGGGGCCTGAGTCCGAGGCCCTAACTGGACCTGGGATTGCCCGCAGGAGGGATGAGCAAGTCCGGACCCAAGCGGTGAGTAGCCCTCAGCTGCCTGGGTGGTGTGCTGTTCCAGAAACTGGCCCTGTGTGCACCAGAGCTGGAGGCTGGCACGTTGGGGATCTCATGGAGGTGGGCTGGGCTGGGAAGGGAGGTTGATGGACAAGACTCAGCAGGAGTAGAGCTCAGGGCTCCCTCCATCCCCTGACATCAGTGACCTGGGGGTGGGCAGAGAAGGTGGAAAATGGGTGCATTTGGTTGTGGCCCGCCAGGTCCCGTCTGCCTGTGTGCCTGTGTCCGCGCCGGGCTGGGCGAACAGCCTGCTGTTCAGAGGCGTTTTCACCTTTTCTTTGTGGTGGCCACGATGTCATAACCTAACATGACATTTAACATTAACTTTCCTTTTTCTTTCCCCAGGAGGAAAAAAGGTTTGTATTATTTTTCTTTTAAACTTTTTATTTCCATAGGTTTTGGGCAATAGGTGGTGTTTGGTTACATGAGTAAGTTCTTTAGTGGTGATTTGTGAGATTTTAGTGCACCCATCAGCTGAGCAGTACACACTGAACTCAATTTGTAGTCTTTTATCTCTCACCCGCTTCCCACCCTTTCCCCCGAGTCCCCCGAGTCCATCGTATCACTTTATCAGTAGTTCTCCCCTGGGCCTGGGGGTTGCCGCTCTTCTTTGTAAGCCAAGCCCACTCTGGCTGGATTGGGCGGGAGAGCCAAAGAGGCGAGGTCATTGCTGTCTGCTGGTGTCGGGGGCCGTGGCCACTCTAGCACTGGGAGCCCCCTAGTCAATATGTGTGTGTGTGTGTGAACTGCGGATAAGTACGCTCACCTTAGTGTGTGACTGGATTCCCCCGCTGTAGGGCACGGGTGATTATGGCTGGTAAATTCTCTGTTTGGCCTTACCCTGCAAGGTAGTCCTGTTTGTCCCTCCACCATTTTTTTTTTTTTTTGAGACGGAGTTTCACTCTTGTTGCACAGGCTGGAGTGCAGTGGTGTGATCTCGGCTCACCACAACCTCCACCTCCCGGGTTCAAACGATTCTTCTGCCTCATCCTCCCGAGTAGCTGGGATTACAGGCATGTGCCACTACACCCAGCTAATTTTTTGTTATTTAGTAGAGACGGGGTTTCTCCATGTTGGTCAGGCTGGTCTTGAACTCCCGATCTCAGGTGATCAACCCACCTCGGCCTCCCAAAGTGCTGGGATTACAAGTGTGAGCCACTGCGCCCGGCCTTGCCCCTCCACCTTTGATGGCCCAACAGGAAAGGATGATGGTCCTCAACCGTCCTGGCTACAGGGACATGGGGACTGCCAATGCACCCCACATTTATCCGGGGAGCCCCTACCAAGCAGGGACAGAGGTTTGCCATTGAAGTCCAGCCTCTGGGACCCCCTGGAGTGGCCTCCAGGTGACCTGATCTAGGGACCCTCCATTACGACCCCAGGCTCTATCCCAAGGTAGTTCACTTCAAGGGACTTGGGAGCTCCAAGAAGAACGTCATC
Source organism: Papio anubis (assembly GCF_008728515.1). Taxonomy (NCBI): domain Eukaryota; kingdom Metazoa; phylum Chordata; class Mammalia; order Primates; family Cercopithecidae; genus Papio; species Papio anubis. The sequence continues at coordinate 5,676,973 of NC_044982.1, read as the reverse complement.
TGGGAACAGAGGGGGTTTTAGGAATCAGTGGCCCTTGGAGACTGGGTCTGGTTGTTCTGGAAACGGCCCTCCCTCTCACTACATCCCCTGTTTGATGGTGGGAAAACAGGCTGGAAGATGGACAGCCACTACCTGAGGTCACCCAGCAAGTCAAGGTTGGGGCCTTCTGGGGCCAGGTCACTAAAGGGGATCTGCACCTCTTGCAGCCGAGCCCCTGGCCTTAATGCATGGCAGTCTGTCTTGGGTTGCCATCAGAGGCAGAGTGCTAGGTGAACAGACAGACAGACAGACAGACACGGTGCCCTTGAGCTCCTGGAGCTGCTGTGCTGTTGGCTGCTGTGGGGGTCATTGCTGGGCCTTGTGACTGAAGGCAGAGTGGGTGAAGTGGCCCAGGCAAGAGGACAAAGAGCCACCAGGAAGGGGCCTCCATCCTGGCTCTGTCCTCAGCTCCTCTGCAGCCCATTCTGGGCCTTGATTTCCCCAAGTTTACCTTGGGAGAGTGACATAAGAAGTCTGTGGATGGGGCTGGGAGCTCTGAGTGCCAGCTGCACCCAGCACTTTATTCCTAACTCTGAATCCTCACATCAGCCTTGGTGGGTTGGAGTGACAGATGAGGAAACTGAGGCTGGGAGAGGCCTTCCTGCAGCCAGCCAGTGGAGGGAGAGAGAATCCCAGAGGTGTAGCCCCTGCCTTTGAACCTGGGGATCCTGACCATGATCTCCCGGTGCTGCTATCAGGGGTAGATTCTTCAGACAGGTGGATGGTGGGTGAAGGCCAGGTGCTGGGGACCTGTGAGGGCATCGTGAGCCCTGTGTGGGGCTGGGCAGTGCAGTGCAGGGAAAGAACAAGGCCGAGCCTGCAGTGCCAGCCTTGGGCTCCTGTGGGGTGTGTCCTTGGGCACGGGCTCCCCGCGGTGTGCCCAGTGGTCGTGGTTGACAAGGAGTAGGAGCAGGAGGCAGAGCCATGCTGTCTGGCGGCCGTTGTGCTCCCGTGCCTCCTCTGGAGGACAGAGTAGGGTATCTTCCATGTGGGAGCTGAGAACTCTGGGGCCAGGTGGAAATGGCTTCCCTAGGGGGTGAGGCTGCTCCAACTCAGGCTAGTCAGGTCCCTGCGGGGCCCCTGAGCTTTGAGCCTGAGATCTGTTGGGTGGTCTCATGGTGTGTCTTCAGGGGCAGGTTACTCATCAGGGAAGAGAGGGCAGAGCTGGTGTGTCCTGGCATTGCGGACCCGTGTGCACGGACCTGGTGTGTCCTGGCATGGTGGACCCGTGTGCACGGACCTGGTGTGTCCTGGCATGGCGGACCCGTGTGCACGGACCTGGTGTGTCCTGGCACGGGGGACCTGTGTGCACGGACCTGGTGTGTCCTGGCATGGGGGAGCCATGTGCACGGAGCTCCAGTGTTGTTGCCCTCCTAGCTGAAGTTCAAGGTCATGCTGAGAGAGGCCCACGGCTCCTTCTCCTCTGTGTCCTCACAGAACTCTTACCTGTGGAAGGGTGCTGTGGGATGGGGGCGCTCTGGGAGGTTGGAGGCCACTCCTGGATAGGTGTGACCCATGGCCAGGAAGAGGGGTCAGCGTGTGTTGGACTGTGGAGGGGGAGCTCAGAGTGAGTGAGTGCCACCTGCCTTACCTCCCCAACTCCCTGTGGGACCCCTGGCAGCCCCCCTACCCAGGTCAGTGCCAACACAATAACCCTCACAACAGCCATTTTGCCACTTCCTGGGAACAGCATGACCCTCTGAAATGGGACCCAGGCCTTTTCCTCTCGGAGTGGGAGTTAGGGCTTGTGGACCCTGCAGTGTGGGGCTCAGACTGCACCTTGTTTCTCACATGGCGAGGAGGCCAAGGCCAGAGGTGGGATTTGGGTTTCGGGGCTCCCTTTTCTCCAACCCTTAGGAGAGGCAGCCTCCACTCCCCCGCCTCCCACTGCCCTGAGGCAACTTTTCTGTCCTCTCCTCTCTTTGACATGAGCCTGTGGGGGGTGCACATCCTTGGTGGCCTCAGTGGTGGTGGGTACCTTCCCATGGCAGAAAGAAGTGCCCAGAGTCCTGGTGGGCGCACCTTCAGGAAGGTTGGGGGAGGCCTGCAGCCCATGTGCCAGGCCCCCAGGGGCTGTTTCAGGGCAGAGCATTTCTTGCCCCCACCCTTCCTGCCCAGTCCACTTGCTCCCTCCCCCACCCCGCCTACTCCCTTCCTCCTCCCATGCGTGTCCCCTCCCCTGCCTTTCCACCCACCACCTCCACTTTTAGAACAAACCCCAAAGTCAGACAGTCTTTTATTTTGCTTTAATTGAAGAGTGCAAAAGGATTGGGGGGTGAGAAAGCTCGGGGGTGGGGAAGGGTCTTCTCCCAGTTCAAAGTGGCAGTGTGGCTAGAGCCTCTCTGTGACTCAGCATGGTCCCCTGGGTGCCTGTGTGCCTTCTGGGACCCCCCCTCCCTTTATGGGGGGCCCCTGCACCCCTGCACTGCTCAGTGTTCAGTGTTGGGAGGGAGAAGTGCCCCAAGGCATGTAGGGGCCCTCGTCGCCATGCAAGTCTGGTAAGTGGCACTGGTACGTCGGGATGCCCCAAAGAGCGGCTTTGTCCAGGTAAGTCCAGAGCTCAGGGCCAGAGGAAGGCAGGGTCAAGAAAGCTGAAGCAGATGTGGTGGGGGTGGGCTTGCTTGCAGGGTGGGATGGGGGTGAGGGAGGCACCACATCATCAGACGTCGGGAGGTTGGGGGGATGGGGGTTGGGGGGAGGGGGCGGGAGCTCAGGGGAGCAGGAGCACTGGCGGTGGAGGTAGAAGAAGTCAGTGGAGCACCCGAGGTCAGTGTCCCAGGACGGCACAGGGTGGCCGTCACCAGGCCGGGTGGGGGTCCCCGGCACCTGCTTGCTTGGCTGTGCCTGCTGTGCCTGCTTCTTCATCTGGCCGTGCGTCATGGGGTCACTTCCTGTTCGCCACTGCTTTCTCCCTCATGGATGTCACTCCCGGGCACGGGCTTGGGACCTGGAGAACTGAGAACTCCCAGCCCAGGGCTGGCGCTGGGTCTCTGAGGACTGGATAGTCCGTTAGCACAGGTGGCATTGCTGGTTGATGAGCTGAAGAAGCTGTCGTCCTTCACAAGTGGGTTCCTCTTGGGTCAGGAGTGGCAGGAAGGGAAGCGAAGCAGGCTGAGGCACAGGGAGGCCAGGGGACATCAGGAGGCATTGGGGCGAGAAATAGAGGGGACTCTTTGCTGGAGACGGGGAGGCATCTTCAGTCGAGGTCAGCATCTTCGTCCTCGTCAGGCAGCTCTTCCAGCCTTGCCTCCTCCCTGGGCTGGCTCTCCCAGGCGGGGACGGGCAGGGCCTGCCTGTAGATCAGGGTCAGGAACTGGCTTAGGGCCCTGACCGCCTGCTCCCGGCTGAGCAGGTGCAGCTGGCCGTCTGCACCGCGGATGTGGAGCAGGCGGCTACTGAGGAATTCCAGGACCTGGGGATCCATGAGGTGGCGTGGGCGGGGTGGGGGGGAGGCTCCTGTGTGGCTGGGCGAGGCCTCCTGCACGTCGTTGTCCTGCTTGTCCTGCGAGGTGTCTTGCAGGCCGTCATGCAGGCCACACTGACGGTAACGTTGCAGGTCGTCTTGCAGGGCTTCTCGCAAGACGACATCCTCATCACCAACGACGTGCAGCTCCAGGTAGCGGTTCTCACGCAGGGCAGGGAGGCGGCCCTCCCAGGGGGTGACTCTGACACCGAAGAACTCACACAGCGTCATCCAGAACCCAGGGGTGAACTGCAGGCCTCGGTGGGTCTGGGAGTGCAGAGCGTTTCGCTGCCAGCGGCCAGGACCCAGGAATAACTCGGCCAGCTCCCGGGCTGGGATGGTGTTTGCGCCCGCGAGAGCGGGCATCTGGGTGAGCAGCTGGGTGATGGCTGTCGTGATGCTACTGCCTGCGATGAGGGACGAATCCAGGATGAGTCGTAGGGAGCGCTGGGGCTGGGGCCGAGCCACCTGCATGGCGGGTGCCGGCAGCACCGAGAGGCACTGTCTCACCCGCAGTAGCACAAGGATGGCTGCCAGGGCTAGGGTGTTCTTCCAGTACAGGAGGCCTCGGAAGAAATGCAGAATGACGGCCCTGATCTGGGCCATGCTGAAGTGGGCGAGGAAGCTGTTGAGGATCTGGTCGATGGGTATTGTGGCCAGCAGCTCTTGCTGTAGGGTCTGTTCGTTGGACTCATCCTGGTCTTCATTCTCTTCTTCCCCGGATTCTGTGGCTGGATCCCTGGGGAATCCCCTTGAGGCGAGCAGCAGGGTTTGCCTGGCGGCGGTGTTCCTCTGGAAGGCTCTCCTCCACCGGAGGTTTCTCACAGGTGGCAGCGCTCGGCCACCATCTTGTTCTGGCAGCTCCATGACTTCAAAGTTGAAGTGGGAGAAGAAGAAGACCCAATGCCCGGGGAGAAGTACGGTGAGCCTGTCATTATTCAGAGAGGCTAGATCCTCTGTGTTGAGAAGGATCATGATGGGCTCCTCGGTGTTCTCCAGGTAGCGGCACCACACCATGAAGGCAGCCCGTATTGGAAGAATCTTCATCTCCACTTGAGAGTACTCAACCTCGATAGGGGAGATGTTGCGGGAGTAGAAAGCACAGTAGGCCCTCTTGCCGGTTTGGTCGTCAATTTGGATCAGGGAGGCGTGCAGGGCCGTGCTGGTGACCCCGGTTTCCAAGTAGAACGGGTTCTGGGGCTTGGGGTGGTGGAGGAGGGGTGCCTTGCGGAAAGCCCTCTTGAGGCACTCGAAGGCCTCCTGCTCCTCGACTCCCCAGTAGAACTGGTCGGAGCTCAGCAGCTGCCGCACCAGGGGCTCTGCGATGATGCTGAAGCGCTCCACGAAGTGGCGGTAGGGGAAGACGAATTCGATGAAGTTTCTCAGGGATAGCCTGGAGCCAGGGGTAGGGTACCCTGTTATGATGGTCATGACGTTTTTGTTCAGTTTCACCCCTTTGGGGGTGACAACGAAGCCCAGGAATTCCACGGTTTGGCGGTGGAACTGGCTCTTGTCCAGGGAGCAGTAGACGCTGTGATGGCGGAAGCGGACCAGGACTTGGCGGACGTGGTGGAGGTGCTCCTCCTGACTCATTGAGTAGATCAGGACTTCCTGGCCATAAGAAAGCACGAGGAACCCTAGCATGTCCTTTAGGATGAAGTGAATCACGTTCTGAGGTATGATAGGGTCTGGGGAGAGCGCGAACGGCTGGTAGCTCTTCATCTCTTGAAGCTCCAAACCAAACGCTGCTTTCCACACATCTTCGGTGCGGTGCACGTTCACGCTTTCTTCCACAATGGTCCCACGCAGCTCCAGTTTTGTGAACCACGCGGCTCCGTGTAACTGGTCAAACAGTTCCGGAATCATCTGTATGTAGTCCTGTCTGTCGGTCAGCATGTCCTGCAGGTCCCAGTATTCCTCTTGTAGCCTGGCTCTTTCTTGCATCCTGGCACCCACAGGTTCCCAAGGCGCGGTGGAGGGACACTCGTAAAAGGTCTCGCTGTGATCACTGTCTCCAGCCTGCTGAAGCTCAGAGGGCTCTGATTCAGAAAGATCATCGGATCCGTCTGAGCTTGGCTGGTCGGAAGTCTCCTCATCTGCTTCCTTCGGGTTAAACACGTCGGCCAGGTCTGAGTATGGGTGTGGCAGTCCGGGTAGCAGGCTCATGCCGTGCCTCTCTAGGGCAATGCATGGTGGGGGCGGGCGAAAGCAGTTCTTCAGGCAGTAGGGAGAGTGGAAGGTGCAGCGGCCTTTGATCCAGTCGACTTCAGGGGCATGGACTCGGAGCCAGCGGATGCCTAGGACCACGGAGAAGTTTGGTGAAGGTACGATGTCAAACTCGATGGACTCCTGGTGGTTCTGGTGGATGCACACCAGGGGCTCCGTGTAGAGCCAGATAGGCTCGTTGCCAATCAGTGAGCCGTCCACGGATTGGACCGGCTGTGGGTAGGGCTTCTCATAAAGCTCCACGTAGTGCTCCTGGGCGAACTTCTCATCCATGAAGTTGCCGTCAGCTCCCGAATCCACCAGGGCCTGGACCGCGACGCTGTGGTAGGGGTTCACTCTCACCATGAGCAGCAGGAAGAGGTGGGCGCGGTTGATGCCCGGATGGACTTCGCTGGGCAGCCAGCTGCTGACCATCCACCTCTCTGGAGCAGGTGAGTCGATCCAGGTCAGGTTCCGGGGGCGGGCCTCGGGGGGCAGCCTGAGCATGGCTCTTCTCTCTGCCAGCTTCTCTTCTATTTGCAGGATGAGCACAATCAGACTGTCTAGGGAATCCGGCTGAGGGACCCGGAATAGATAGTGCCTGATCTCCTCGTTGAGCCCCTGGCACAGGTGGGCCTGCAGGACTTCATCTGGCCAGCCCAAGATGGGTACCAGGCTCTGGAACTCATCGATGTACTCGGTGGCAGAGCGGCTGCCCTGCCTGATTGTGAACATGGCCTCTTCTGCCACACGCAGTGTCTGGCGGTACTCAAACACCTCTGACATGGCCTCCAGGAAGGCTGGGAAGTCTCCCATCAGGGGGCTGTTTTCCTGCAGTAGAGCTTTGGCCCATTCTAATGCCAAGCCGGAGAGGTGGTTGATGACATAGCCAACTCGCAGACGGTCGTTACAGAACATTCTTGGGTAGCTCTGTAAGGTCAGTTGGCAGAGTACGATAAACTCGTGGAATTCTCTGCGATCACCAGAGAAGTGCTTTGGGGCGGGCAGTTGGCCTGCATTGATCCCTTTGATCAAGATCTCTTCTGCTACTCTCTGTTGCTCTTTGAGGTCTTGCATTCGGAAGTACAGCGAGATGATGGACCTCACCATGGCCATAAGTTCTGCGGTTGAGTGCTCGGTCTGGTTTTGCTCTTCTTGAGGAGTCTCCTCCCTTCCCGATTCCTTCAGGTCAGTGTGAGCCTCTTGCTCTTCTTGGGCTCCCGATGGGTTGACTGACGCTTCTTTCATCCTATCAGATGCTCCATTGAGTGGATCCCCCCTTGCCTGGTGTGAACCGTTGCATGACTCCTCCATGTCTTGGAGTAGGTCATTGGGTGGATCCTCTATTTCCTTACGTGGGCCACTGGATGGCTCCTCCATGTCTTGGAGTAGATCAGTGGTCAGCTCTTCCATTTCCTCGAGTGGGCCACTGGGTGGCTCCTTCTTTTCCTGGGCTGGGCCGCTGGCTGGCCCTGCCTCTCCCTGTACTCCACTGCCCGATGTCGCCTCGGTGGTGTTGGATGAGCCCTCGGAGGACTCCATTTGTTTTGATGATGGATTCTTATGCTCCATCATCGTCTCAAATGAGTCTTCAGAGGGTTCTATCATTTCGTCGGATGGAAAGGAGTGTATTCTGAAGATTGGTAAGGTTGTGACGGCGTCCAGTCAGTAGCTGGGACCGTGGAGATCAGAACCTGGTGGTGGAGGGGGAGTGGGGGATAAAGGCAGTAGTTTAGGATCTCATGAGGTGGCAGTGTGAAGGTCTCAAGGACAAATCAGATGCCCAACTAATCAGAGCAGAGAGAAGTGGGGGAAAGCCTTCTATGCAAGCCAGCTTCCTTGGCTGGTCACTTGGGGTGCCCCCAGGGAGGGAAGATCTGTCAGCCCCTGACCTGCTTCCCAGGCTTATTCAGTCTGCCTGTCCTGTCCATTTCCTCCATAGATGTGAGCCCATAAACTCTGTGGAGTGACGGGCTAGGAGCAGCCACCATGGCAGGCGGGCACCTGGCAGTGTGCACAGGCTGCTGCATTTCACCCTGGCACATGCACCTGGTCAATCCTCTTTTCCTGCTTTGGTCACCTGAGAATTACAGAGGTCACATCTCAGCACCATCCAAAGCCACCCCTGGCAGGCTCATGGCTCTGGAGCAAGCCCAGCTGCCTTGGTTGTGGGGTGGGAATCTCTAGCAAAGATGCCTACTGTTTCACCAGCACAGTGGAAGAGGAGAAAGTGGGCACTTGGTCACTGTCCCATCAGTTGGGTCAGCAGCCCAAAATAGCTCTTATTCCCTTCCCCATGTTCAAAATAGAAATTTTAGGAGGTGTGTACAGGTCTGGGTTCTTTTTTTTTTCCATAAAGTTCATAACATACCTATTACATGCTAGATAATTGCATATTTGTTACTTGATTCCAACTCAGACTTGCGGCCAATTTCTCTTTCTTGATTTGGTCTCCTTCCAATGCTATGTTCTCCTGAGCTCTGAGCTGTTGAGGAGATCTTCAAATAATCTCCTTCTCTTCCCACAATCTCCACTCTCCCAGGACTGACCTCTTTGTGAGGCTTCTGGAACTTCACACATCTGGCCTGAATTTCACCAATGCAAGCATGTCTGCACGCCTCCCCAATCTTATCCTTCCAGGTCCCCTTCTTCACTCCAGTAGGGCTGGTCTCCTCATTCTAGCAAATATCTTTTTCTCTCTGTTGCTGGTTGGGCCCTCCCAACAGAGACATGTATCTGGCAGAGTTGGGACATTGAATGTGGCGGTTGGGGGGAGCCTGTGACATCTTTGGAATCTGACGGTCCCAGAGTGGATTTTTGGAAATCTAGTGTTGGGTGATTTCAGTGGGCTGAGACAGAATTGAAAGAGAATGTCTTGGTTGGGGTTATTTGCATATTTCTTCTTTGCTGGGGCAGAGCAAATTGAGCTTTGATTATCTGATAGATTTGATTATCTGTAAAGTTACTGCTCTTTATACATTTAACACCTTTTGTTACTTCTCAGTTTTCTTCTAAGCCACTGGACCCATCTGTAAAAAAACATGCGTTCCCCCTTACATGAAACTCATTGGCTAAAATCCAAGCTTTCCAACAGGATACAAAATTCAGATCTGCTGTTTCTCAAAATTAAGTACACCCTTGTTAGCATGACACTTAAATTTGATCATGCAGACTCTCTGATTAAAGCCTTCCACTGTTTATTTACTGTCTGCAACATTAAATCCAAACCTTCTAGCATAAACATATCTGACATGTAAACTCACCAAAACTATTCTCTGGCTAAAATGGAAGGGCCTTAATATAAGATTCTTACTTTGTCATTCCTCAAGGTAGCGATGACATTTTTTTAAAGCACAGTATACAAATTAGCATGGTATAAGAATTATAAGGATCATCATCATCATCATCACTGCAGCAACATATACACAGCACATTGCATAACGTAACTCATTTCCTCTCCAAAAAAGTCCTCTGAGGTATGCATTATTACTGTAAAATTCCAAACCTCTAATATAAAATTCTAATTGAAATACAAAATGTAACTAAGTAATTCATCTGCAGACTCATCTATCAGGAATGAAAATCTCAGCATGTCTCTCACTTAAAACTCTTTATTGGTGAAAATTTAAATTTCTTAGCAAGATGATTTAAAAACTAGATTATGCACTCTCTTAATATAAAGTCTTCACTCCTTAACATATTTACAAATTCGACCATGTGAATGATTAAATCCTTCAATGTTCCTGCCTTCAGCTCAAAATCTAATATCCTTGGCATGTTAGAAAAATCTTAATACTTCTTAACATCAAAGTTTAAACTGTTAGCAAGATGAATAAAGGTCATCTCATAATTTCTCTATTTAACACATACAAAAATTCATTTTTATTGCCTGTAAAGTTTCAACCACTTAGCATAAAATAAAAATTTTCACTATGTAATTTGCTTGCCAACTGATTAATACGAACCCCCAAATCTCATCAGGTCACTCCTAAAACCCTTTATTGGCTTAATTCCAAACCTCTTTGCATGATATAAAATTCTGATCATGTCATTCCTCAAAATAAAAAGGTCACACTCCCTTGCAAGATACACGAATTTGCTCTTATAACTTCTGCTTAAAGCTTTATTCTATCTCTTAATTACCTATGAGATAAGGTCTAATTATTTTTAGCATAGAACAATACATTTTACTATAAAATTTCTCTGACTACCCAAGACAAAATTTCTGCCATGTTACTGCCTTAAAAATCTCTTAATGGGCCACGTGCGGTGGGTCACAGCTGTAATCCCAGCACTTTGGGAGGCCAAGGCAGGTGGATCACTCGAGGTCAGGGGTTCAAGGCCAGCCTGGCCAACATGGTAAAATCCCATCTCTACTAAAAATACAAAAATTAGCTGGGAGTAGTGGCTCATGCCTGTAATCCTAGCTACTTGGAGGCTGAGGTGGGAGAATCACTTGAACCTGGGAGGTTGCAGTCAGCCGAGATTGTGCCACTGCACTCCGGCCTGGGCAACAGAGGGAGACTCCCTCTCAAAAAAAAAAAAAAAAAAAAAAAATTATCTTAATGGCTGAAGTCCAAATTCCTTAACATGGCATAAAAATGTAATCCTGTCATCCCTTAAAATAGTGTCCAAACTTCTTAGCATGCTATGTAAATTTAATCATATAACTTCTTTTTATAAAAACATGCTCTGTCTATAAATGACCTGTCTCCTCAGCATGGAGTCCAGCCTGGGTGCCCTCGTGCCTCGGGGACGCCTCTGCTTAGGAGTGTTCCCATGCTTATTCATTATCTGGTTCATCAAATCCAGACACCTTAACTTAAAATATGTTTACAATCCAATTCCTCTGGAGACAAAACTCTCATCAATTTACTCCTTAAAACTCTTTACTGGCTGACATCCAAACGCCTCTGCACAAGATTTCAACAATGAGCTCAATGAGCTCATCCCCCACCCCTTCCAAATACAACACTTGAATGCTTTCAACTCTCATGTAAAATCACATCTCCTTAGCATAGGAGCAAAATCTGATCCTATCATCTTTATCATAGAGATCCTGTCTTTTAGCTGTGCCAAAATGCACTTGTTTGAGCATGTAACTTCTCAACTTAAAACTTCTCGAAGTTTCTTCATTGCCTGTAACATAAAGTCCCAACTACTTAACGCAAAATGCAACATTTTACCATGTAATTTCTCTCAGGATGGTCTATTAAAACCCCCCAAATCTCATCCTGTTACCGCTTTAAGCCCTTTATTGGATTAAATCCAAAATTATTAACATGATACAAAAATTCGATCATGTCATCCCTTAAAATAATTCACACTTCCTAGGACAATATATAAAATTTGATCTTATAACTCCTTTTTAAAATCTTACAGTGTCTCTTAATAGTAAATGGAAGAAAAGTCAAAATTCTTAGCATAAAATGTGAATTTTATTTTGGAATTCACTGCATACTATTTATCAAACACAAAAAACTCACCAGGCCACTCTGTTAGAAAGATTTATTGGCTAAGTCAAATTCCTAGGCGTGTGCAAAAATCTAATCATGTTGGAGCCTCAAAATAAATTCCAAATTTCTTTTCATATTCGCAATATTGATCATTTAACTTCTCTGATTAAAATCTTTCAATTTTGGTGTCAACATTAATCACACCTCCTAGGCAAGCTCTGCAGGTTGAAACTGGCACTCCCCCAAGACTGAAAGTCAAAATGTTTGCACATGATTGTTAAATTGGTGGCCGTTACTTTTCTTTTACAATTTCCAGCGTTTCCTTGTTGCTTGTAACGTGAATCCCAAAGCAGTTACGCGTAAAATATATTTTATCATGTTTTTCTGCATACTTATCTCCCACAAGCAAGAATCTCATCATCACATTTCTTAAAACCCTTTGGCAAAAATCCAGACTCCTTAGCATGATATAAAACTTTGATCCTGTCATCCCTCAAAACAAAGTCCAGATTTCTTCCCAGGAAACTCAAATTATGAAACTCTTGCTTAAAATCTTAACGTGTTTTCATCACGACAAAAAGCCTCACCATCTTAGCAAGGCACCCACTTTTAATCATGGCACTCGTAGCTTCCAACCTGTCAAATTTCATGTCCTCAACATAAAATCTAAATGCCTGAGCATGAAATGAAAATTGGACCAAGTATTTCTTAACGCTGAAAATCTTTAGATTGCTCTTCTTTACTTAAACTATAAAGCTGAAGTTCTTTTCCCATGAAACCAGACCTTTTCACCATCTACCCTTTCCAGCTTCCATTTCCTGTTCCTCATGCTTGTCTCTGACAAGACTGAGTTTCCCATTCTCCAACCTCCAAACGCATTTTGATTTTATTGTCCCCAAATTTTTCGTTTCTTTGTTTTTTTTTTAACCAAGTCCTTCTGCCCATAATTAATTCATACAGCAGCATGTCCTGATTCTTTTTCTGGGCCAGGCATGGTGCTCGATACCCGATGGACGGAAATGGAGGCAGACCCACCCTGCAGGTCATCACTAGGAAGGAGAAGTGACTCATGTCCTGGAGACAATTACTCCCCTGGAGGTGAGTGAGGGGCCTTGGAAGTAGGGTGAGGGGATTCCCTCCACACCTGCTGAGCATCTGCCTCTCTGGGAGGGCTTTGGGCATTGTCGGGACCTGTCGGGCCTCCAAATTCTGGCTTTAGATGGGCACTCTGGGATTCCCATCTGGCTTCAACTGCCTACCAGCCGGCCTGCCAAAGCCTGGGCCCTACCTCTTCTCTGGGCTTTGCAGAAATCATATTCTCAGTCCTTCAAATGTGGCTCAATACGTGTTGTTCTCAAATCTCATGACAATTTTTTAAGAAATACCTATTGATTTGAAAATTCCCACCTTATTTAAAAAAAAAAAAAAAAAAAAAGAAGCCCAGCATATAATGCACCTGGTTTGGGGTCAGAATTGCCTTTGAGGTCTTCGAGTGGGACCCTCTTCCCCCCCAACACTCAGAGACAGACGCCCCAGCCTCACCAACTTCAGTGCCCAGAGCCTCGGTCGGGTCAGCTCCTTGCTTGCCTCTGAGCCAGTGGCCCATTGGGTCAGGGCTGCCAACGTGTGTCTATGAAGGGTTGGGTGTGGGGGGGCCATGGGGGGGACAAATCCCTCAGCAAATACCTCTCTCTGTCAGCTCGCCTGTACAGTAAAGGAAATCTGATTTTAAAAATAGAGCTTGGAAGAGGAGATGAGAGGATATTTAGGAGCAGAGCTGAGCCTGGGGCGGGGGGCCGGGGTGGAGGAATTAGGGGAGAGGTGAGGACAGGGGAGGAGGGTGGGAGGCTGGGGGGCTGAGGAGGAAGGTGAGGCTGGTGAGGAGCGGGGAGGCTGTGAGGATGGAAAGGGGAGTAAGGGAGATGTGGGTTCTCTGGAATGCTGGCCATGCCCCCTCTCCTAGCCTCCAGAAATTAGCCCAGTCACACCTGGGGCCCCTGGCTCTCTGGGCGGCCAGGATGGGTGTCAGGTGAAGGTCCCTGTCCATCTTGGCCTCCATGTAGGTGGTGCTCAGAGCTCCTTGGGTTTGAGGATCATAGCTACTGGGTCTTAGGGGTGAAGTGGCCTCAAAATGAATGCCCCCTGCAGCTGCCTCTGCTGCCTGGCCTGCTCTGGCTTCCGGTGGATGGAAGGCGTAGCGCCATAGTGAGGGTGGGCATGCAAGCATCCTGGGAGGGTTTGTTATTATTTATTGATTATTATTATTATTTATTTTCTTGAACTCACGTCAAGGTTAAAATGTGTCCATGGCAGCTTAAGGCTTGGAAGCCTTCCTGGTTTCCCCGGTGTGAACAAGCGTTAAGGATGGCTCATTCGGTGGGAGTGGGCGAGGAGGCTGGTGAGATTCCTGGGAGCTTCCTGAGGGCCTCATGAGGAGCTTGGGTTGGGTCCCGGGAGTCCCAGTGGACTGTGGAGTCTGCCGGGGCTGCTGGCCTGGCATAGCTTACATTGGAGTCCTTCCCCCGGGACCCTTCAGTCTTGCGCAGCCTTAACTGTGGCTACAGACGACTTGAGCCTTACAGGGTGGGAGGCCGCTGGCATCTTGGCCCAGGGCAGCCCAGTCTTGGACATTCCCTCTTTTCCCCTATAGTCTGGACCAAGGTCCTTGAATGCCAGGCCCCATGGGCCTTGGACTTCATCGTAGTGATGGGGAAACTGAGTCTTTGGAAGGAGGAACAGGGAGTTACAGTAGAACTAGGCTGTCCCCAGGGTATGTCTAAATCCCAAACCACCCAGCAGGCTAGGGGTCTTCTGTAGAGGGACCCTCAGCCCCTCACCTTGCTAAGCCACTGAAGTGACAGGCAGTGCCCGGGCCCAGCAGCACTCCTGCTGCTGTGTCCCTGCCCCCTCCACGCTTGACTGGCAGCTCCAGGGGGCAGCTGGATCACTCTGCCCAGAATAACCCTGGGAAGGGGCGTGTGCCGCCTGTGGGAGGGGCCGTGCGAGGGGTAACGGGTGAGCTTGTCCTTGTCTTGCCCAAATCAGCGGGGCCAATCAGCTGCTCCTGAGGCTGATCTTGCCTTTCAAGGCAAGTGGGCAGGGACAGGCCTGCACCAGCCTCCTAGCCTAGATGGGCACTGACTGTCAACGTGACCTTCCTCTCCCAGGTCCTCAGTTTCCCCATGTCTGCAGGGAGGCTTTGAGCAGTGGTCTTCTCGCTGTGCTCCTGTAGCTCTGGGGTTCCTGAGAGGTGCCTGTGGGGGGCCCTGGGAAACAGTAATGAGAGGAGGTGGCTGGTCCAACAGGTGGAGCTCAGGGACACCCATCGCTGCCTTAGTTCCACCAGCTGCTCCTATAAATTGGGGTCATCATATTGTTTCATTTAAACAGAGGTTGCCAGATCTGAGCAATGGTTGAAAGCACAGACCATGTGGTCTCTTCTAGTGGCTTGTCTTGATTTTCCAACCTGGGCTGGGAGGGGTGTAAGAGTGGAACCTGCTTGTCTCTCTACTCTGGGCGGGAGTAGAGAGAACCTGCTCTCCGCTCTCGCCCAGTGGGCTGCATGGAGGAGCCCAGGTGGCTGCAGGCCTAAGAGTGTGGCTGTTCTTAGAGTAGGAAGGTGAAGACTTCAAGGCAAACAGGGAGGGCCCCACCTCGGGGCCTGGTGGAACTAGAATGAGGGCAGGAGGCAGATGAGAGGCTGGCTAACCCGGCAGAACCTCAGTTTCTCAACTTGCAGAAAGGTAGGAGCACCTCCTTCCCAGGGAGGACGGGTGTGTGTAGCTCTTTGTAAACTGTAAATGCTACGGACAAGTCAGGGATAGCTACTGTCATTAGAATTCTTACAATTATTACTTCCGGAACACTCACTGTAGTCGGAACGGTGAAGATTTGGACAGCATTTCATGCACGGTGTCAAGTTTAATTTTCCCATTAACCCCACAAGGGGACGATGCCCTGCTTGGAGAGTGAGTAAACTAGAGTCCAGCGGGGTGAAGTGGCTGCTCTGGAGCCATAATTATCAGCGACAACAGTGCATGGACCCAGGGCACAGGACCTTCCCCGGGAGGGGCAGGCTGATGAGTGGAGTTGGTGAGGGGTACGTGCGGAAGACGGAATGTGACCCAGAAAGGGACGGTGAGATACATTCTAATGAGTCTCTGAGTACCTGCTCTGTGTCAGGCATGATTCTAGCCACTCACCCCTAAAACTGACTTTGCTCCTAACGAGTTGGGGGATGTGCCGCTGTCTTACAGAGTTAAACTGGGATTCGGAGGGCGAGGTGCTGGCACAAGGTCCCGGAGAGACAGAGGCAGGGTTTAAAGCCAGGTTTCTCCTTTCTCCCCTGGTAGACGGTGAGGGCAGGAGCAGATGCCCAGGATGGGTTTGGCAGTTGCCATTTGGGGACCTGTCGGGACCTTCAGGGCCAGATATGCCATCTTCATTCCATGGTGTTGATACTGCCAGCCTCGTGGCCTGGGGGGCATCCAGACCACAAGAGTGGGGGTCTCGCTGTCTGCCTCCATCTCCCCCAAAGGTGCTTGCTGTCATTCCCAACTCATTCTAGCTTATTTGGTGTTGGAGGAGGGACAGGACAGCTGGCCCAGGACCTGCTAATTATAGCTGCTCAAGTATTTGAATAGAGGCCTTGAGTACTCACCACCATGTCATGTTTTTTGCTTACAGACAAATGAACCCTTTAACCCTTGTCTTGAGTGCCAGCCCATCCCATTCACTGCCCCACCTCCCCTGCCCGCCCACCCGATCCCTGGGGGAGGTCGACATGGGACCTCTGCCCCACATCTTACCTTGATGTGGGCTGCAAGTGTTCAAGTGGGTCTCCTCCCGTCCTGTGCCACTCGATCCTTGCTGCTCACTAAAAAGTTATTGAATACATTTGTTTCTTTAATTATGAAAGTCCAGTCTTTTTGACATGCATACATTTTCTACAGTAGCAACCACAGTGCACACACACAGTCTTCCCGCCTGCTCTGCTTGTGTGCCTTTCTGTTATGAGCTTCTTTTTTCCATGTGGCTACATTGGGGACCTCCGTGATGCTTCCTGAGTGCCTACTATGTGCCAAGTGCTGCTTTCAGCATTTTACAGGTTTTCACTCTTTCAATCCTTCTAAGAAGCTGTGAGGGCCTTCCTTTTATAATCCCCATTTTTCAGAAGAGGAATCTGAGGCCCTGGGACATACATCCACCCACCCGGGCCCATGCTAACTTTAATAACCTGGACTGGGCAAGGACTAAGTCCAGCCAGAGCATCAGCCTCACTGGCATCCTCGCTGGCCATGGCCCTGCAGCCTTGCTCTTCAGCTCCTGGAAGCTTCCTGCCCTTGGTGGACGCCCAGTTTGCTCTCTAGCAAATGGATAGAAAAGTTTATGTGAGTCTGGCTAGGTGGGGTGGCTCACACCTGTAATACAGAGCATTGGGTGGCCGAGGCAGACAAATCATTTGAGGTCAGGAGTTCGAGACCAGCCTGGCTGACACAGTGAAACCTTGTTTCTACTAAAAATACAAAAATTTGCTGGGCGTGGTGGCATGCGCCTGTAATCCCAGCTACTTGGGAGGCTGAGGTAGGAAAATTACTTGAATTTGAGAGATGGAGGCTGCAGTGAGCCGAGATCATGCCACTGGGCTCCAGTCTGGGCAACAGAGTGAAAATCTGTCTCAAAAACAAAAACAAAAAAAAAAAAAAAAGAAAAAAAATGTGTATTTGAGTCTGGACCCCGGCCTCTGTTGGACTCTGAGTAAATCTTAATTTAGCTTCCGGAGCTGCAACTCCTTCCTCCTGACCCCGCCACCTGCATGCGCCATTCTAAGTGGCTGCGCCCCAGGCTGGTCATCCTTTCCACTTTAGGTCCCCATACACTGTGACCCCATGGGGTTTTTGTCCTGCTCCCTCATATTAATCTGCACTGGTGATTCCTTTCTCCCATCCTTCCCTCGGAACACAGTAGGGCTGCTGGCAGCAGGTGAGGCCTGGGGCAATGGCTCAGAGAGGCAAGATGCCATTTGGCCATGCCAACGAGTGACCAGTTTCTCTTCTCGCCCTCCCAGGTGGTGTGAAGGGGAGATGGCTGCTTTCTCCTGGGAAGGGAGCAGATGCCTGGCCCAGGACCAAATCAAAAGGTCTGAAAAACTATATTGCTTGTCCTAATGTGTAAATTTCAACAATTTGCAAATTTGTAGATTCTTTAGAATGGAACTAACTCAAGCCCTTCATTCTGCAGCTGAGGCTCACTGCCCCCAGTGGGCAGTGGGTCCAGGGGTTTCTGAGGCCAGGGCATGGCCCAGTCCTGCTGCCCCCAGGATGGCACCTGGCTTGGAGGCGTGAGGGGCCCTGTTAGTCTGACTTTGAAGAAGACCAGCCTTCCAGACTCGCTTGGTGCCCTGCCAGGTATGTGCGCTCTTCTCTCTTCCACCCGATAGTCCCTATTGGGAGATGGGGTCTGAGAGGAGTCAGGGTCATATAACCTTAACACAGTATATTATCCAAAAACCCAATAACCCTGTTACTCTTGTTTGTCTGCTATGTGAAACCAAGGGTGGTGTTAAAGTTTATCACCATGATATACAGATGTGCATGGGGGCATCTGGGACGGGGCTCAGGGGGTCTACCTGGAGGTCAGAGAGGCCAGGCTCTGCTTAGGGGAGATGGATGACTGTGGGGGTCAGATAGGGCAGGCTCTGCTTAGGGGAGATGGATGACTGTGGACGGGTGGCTATAAATCATCCTCCCCGTCTTACATAGGATGGGGATGCAACTTTCAAGAGTTGCCTTGATCGATACCTTAAAGGAAATAAAACAGAAAATGCTTGGCACATAGTAGATGCTCAACACATGTAGAAAAGGCACCTATTTTAGGTGGATCTGCCCCCAAATGGCCCTTTTGCAAGCCCTTCTCATTTTTTGGAACCCAAAGGGAAGATGTGGGGAGCCGGGTTGGGGTGGAGGGGAAGGGCGACGTGAGGTTGCAGAGGGCATTTTCTTGAGGCAATGGCATATCTTTCATTGGCATTGGCTGGGTTTATGTGGACTTTGAGAGGAGTGGAGTGTCTCCAACTGGGGCTACCCCAGCCTGCAGGTTGGATGCAGGTAACCTCAGTCTGGGCACTGCATTTTTATTTACCATAAAAATATTTCATATTTGCTGGGTGTGGTGGCTCATGCTTATAATCCCAGGACTTTGGGAGGCTGAGGTGAGTGGATCACCTGAGGTCAGGAGTTTGAGACTAGCCTGGCCAACATGGTGAGACCCCGTCTCTACAAAAATACAAAAAATTAGCTTGGCGTGGGGCGCATGCCTGTAGTTCCAGCTACTCAGGAGACTGAGGCATGAGAATAGCTTGAGCCCGGGAGGCAGAGGTTGCAGTGAGCCGAGATCGCACCATCGCACTCCAGCCTGGGTGACAGAGCAAGACTCCATCTCAAAAAAATAAAAAATAAAAAAAAATTATATTTGCAAAACTATGGCAATCACCTCAAGGTTTTCAAGGTTTTCACAGGAACCAAACCCAGTCTAAAATAAAATGCTATGTAATAAATAGTGGAGCCTCACATGCAGGAAAGGTGATTAAGAGCGAGGCATGTGGGCCGACGGCTGCTTAACCTGTCTCAGATTTCTTCTGCACAAAGTAATGGTTGAAAATAGGTCTCTGCCTGGCAGAGGGGAAAGAAGTACTCAGAGGCCTCTGTCTGCATTAGCTCAGCGCGACGGGAGACATTTAACCAATTAACCAATGACTGATCTGTGCGGATGGAGACTGAGCAGGACGAGGGTGTCAACTGACTGGGTGTAAAATGGGCTTAGTTTTGTCTTCTTGGTGTCTGGGAACCTCAGTGCCTTTCTATGTAGATAGGAGTATGCTTGTCACATCCTTGTCGCACGTGTAAACCTGTGCCTGTTTGAGGACTCTGAGAGCCTATGATGGCTGCAAGGGGCCTGAAGCTTAGTGTGCAAGCAGGAGCTGGGGACAGAGGGGCTTCTGATGGGAGTCGGGGTGCCTCCCCTGGATGTGGGGGTGGGCTAGGGTGGGCAAGGTTCCTTCCCGTTCTCCTGCAGCTGACAGTTAGAAATGCCAGTGCCGTTTAGCCACAGTCCCTCTGGGTTAGAGTCGGGAGGAAACATGGGTGTGTTTTGCACAGGAATCAAGCTGTCAAGGGGCGCGGTGAGGCCCCAGCTTCTTACCAGCAAGCCTGCTCGGTTGTGAATGCGAGCCGCCGGGCCGCAGCTCTCTAGAGGCCCGTGTCCCCACCGCCTGGCCCTATCTCATGTCACATTCCCCCGAGGTCTCATTCCACTCGGCTAATCTTCAAGAACACCGGCCAGGGCGTTGGCTTTCGGGTCCTCTTAAAGACCAAAAAGTAAAGCGCTCCCCCATGGGTGCTGGGCAGCTTGGCAGGGATTTGGGACTGTGGGTGGTGAAATCACAGCCTTGGGCACACACCTGCTGGCCCCATGTCAGTGACAGGCTGCTTGGAGGCTTGGGGCTCCAGTGAGAGCATATAGATATTTTTAAAAAAAGACATTTGCGATAAAGTAAATCCCCTGTGTCTGAAGAACTTGCTCTGGGCATATGTACCCACTCCCAATCCGTCAGCAAGCATGCCCTTTGCTTTGTATTTGTAAAAACAGAAATGAAAACAAAAACAACCCACAAGCGAACAAACAAATTAAATCCCCCCCCATAAAATGTTTATTCTAATTATGCAAGAAATGGATTGATAATTAATACATGCATTAGTAAAAATCAACGACTGCAGATGAAGCCATCTTTAATGCCTCCCTCCATCCCTCCCCACCACCCCCCAGCAAATTAACTGCTCTTCTCAGTTTCAGGCATCTGGTTCCAGATATTTTTTTTGTGCATTTGCATATGTCGATAAATATACCTCTAAAATCTATGACTTTATTTTTTACATAAACTATATCATAGTGTACATTTCCTCTCGCAGCAGCTTGTGTTTCTTCCTTCAAGAGTCTGCTTAGAGATAATAAAGATCAACACTATTCCTTATAACAACACCTCAGTATCCTGTGAGCTGTACACACCAGAGTTTATTTAACCACCTTGCTGCTGGCATGAAAGCCTCAGGTCCTTTACCCTGGTGGGGGTGAATTGTGGCGGCAGGTGTAAGTAATTGCTGAGATATGGGTTTGGGGAGTGGGCTCACGAGTGTTTATGACATTATTATAAATGAATATATGAGTGCATAAATTAGCAAAATAAAAGGGGGCCTTTCTGGACCAATGACGAGACAGTGTTTATGAACAAAAGATCATGATTAATCCAGTTCTGCACAAAATACTGAGGTCCATTAGAAGACAATAGGTCTCGGCTTATTCAATCCTTTTAAGAGCTGTTTAATATTCCATGGTATGTATGCACCATTGTTGATTACACTCTTTTCTGCTGTTGAAAATCTCAGCTCTGGGGGAGGAGAATGTGCAGATAGAAGCTTTGGTCACAGTCCTAGTCGTCAGAGTGGGTCACAGATTCATAGGTGTTCATTAAATTATTTTTTAAAAAAGAATACATAAAATAAAAATGGTCCTTATGCAGATCAGTGAGGAAGCGTGTCACAAATCAAGGTTTTAATTAATAGATTCTGCTCAACTGATGCCCGATAAAAAAGATCTAAGCTGTTTCCCTTTTTTTTTTGTTACCAACGACACTGCAGTGAGCATTCTTGCAGCTAAATCTGTAAACACATCCTTGACTGTTCTTTTCCCCAGCTTCTTAGAGATGGGGTGGTGGGTTAAATTGTTTGCAAAAGTTTATTTTCATTGAATGATCTTTCTAACATGGTGTTTTGACCTTGTTACTGTCTTGCTTTAAAGCCTCCATCTGACTTCCTGGAGCTTCCGGGATGGGGTCCAAAAAATAAGGCCTTATCCTGGCATGGAAGACCCTTTAGGGTCTGGCTTGGAACTCGCCAGCCTCAGCCCCTCCCCACTGCCGTTTCCCTGCTAGGCGCACCTCATCCCCACGGGGCTACCTGTTCCTCAGCGGGCTCCCTGCTTCTTACGCTTCGCCTGGCCATGCCTTTTCAGCCAGCTTCTCTCCGGCCTTAAAGAGCAGACTTGAAATATCCCTGCTGGGGAGCCCAAAGTTAGATGTGCCCCCCAAAACACTGTGTTCAAAAGTCCTGACCCTGGAATTGGGATGCCTCATTGACATTTTTTTTCCCCAGTTAAAGGGAATGTTTTGCATTTTTCTAGAATTGATAAAACCAACTGTTAATCACTCCCCTTCCTTTGTCC